>NC_071992.2:20635000-21260000 GCF_028885655.2 Pongo abelii
AAAATGAGGACACCATACCTCCTCTCTCTCCTTACAATTACACATGGTGCTTTATCTTAAACACACACACACACACACACACACACCCATTCCATGTTCACAAATGTTTCCTAATACTCTGACAAGGCGGCCTAGAAAGCACTACAAACTTAGTGGAGAAAAAGTGAGGTCAGGCATGGTAGCTCAAGCCTGTAATCCCTGCACTTTGGGTGGCTGAGGCGGGAGGACTGCTCAAGCCTAGGAGTTCGAGACCAGCCTGGACAACACAGTGAGACCTTGTCTAAATAAAACAAATTTCCAGGCATATCAACACATGTCTGTACTTCTGGCTACCTGAGAGGCTGAGGTGGAAGAGCATGTGAGCCCAGGACTTTGAGGCTACAATCAGATATGATCATGCCACTGCACTCTAGCCTGGGTGACAGAACATGACCCTGTCTCTAAAAAATAAATAACTTTTTAAAAGTGAGAACCAGGCTAAGTAAATTTTGCAAAGACATAAAGATACTTAGATACAAAGTTAGAATTAACCAGATGTATCTGTCTTCAGTCCTAGAGTACCTTTCACAGTAAACATTCCACTACCCTTATACAGTTCAAAGGAGGGCAACATGGCAAAGAGAAAAGAAATGATAAATTTGGAGGTTCAAGCAGACCAAAGTTCAGGTCTCAGCTCCAAATTATGTCACCTTTCTCAGCCTTAGTTTCCTCATCTGTAAATGCTAAGGATGAGAACACCTGCCTTACAGGGTTACTGTGAGGATCAGATAAAATTAGTAACTCAAAATTAGGTATTAGTCTTAAGATATTTAAGGGTGGAACCAAGATGGCCGAATAGGAACAGCTCCAGTCTACAGCTCCCAGCGTGAGCAATGCAGAAAACAGGTGATTTCTGCATTTCCAACTGAGGTACGGGGTTCATCTCACTGGGGAGTGTTGGACAGTGGGTGCAGGACCGTGGGTGCAGCGCACCCAGCATGAGCCGAAGCAGGGCGAGGCATCACCTCACCCAGGAAGCACAAGGGGTTAGGGAATTCCCTTTCCAAGTCAAAGAAAGGGGTGACAGACGGCACCTGGAAAATCGGGTTACTCCCACCCTAATACTGTGCTTTTTCAATGATCTTAGCAAATGGCACACCAGAAGATTATATCTCGTGCTTGGCTCGGAGGGTCCTACACCCACGGAGCCTCGCTCATTGCTAGCACAGCAGTCTGAGATCAAACTGCAAGGCGGCAGTGAGGCTGAGGGAGGGGTGCCCGCCATTGCCGAGGCTTGAGTAGGTAAACAAAGCGGCCCGGAAGCTCGAACTGGGTGGAGCCCACCTCAGCTCAAGGAGGCCTGCCTGCCTCTGTAGACTCCACCTCTGGGGGCAACGCATAGCCAAACAAAAGGCATCTGAAACCTCTGCAGACTTAAATGTACCCGTCTGACAGCTTTGAAGAGAGTAGTGGTTCTCCCAGCACGCAGCTTGAGATCTGAGAACGGGCAGACGGCCTCCTCAAGTGGGTCCCTGACCCCCGAGTAGCCTAACTGGGAGGCAACCCCCAGTAGGGGCAGACTGACACCTCACACTGCCGGGTACTCCTCCGAGACAAACTTTCCAGAGGAACAATCAGGCAGCAACATTTGCTGCTCACCAATATCCGCTGTTCTGCAGCCTCTGCTGCTGATACCCAGGCAAACAGGGTCTGGAGTAGACCTCCAGCAAACTCCAACAGACCTGCAGCTGAGGGTCCTGACTGTTAGAAGGAAAACTAACAAACAGAAAGGACATCCACACCAAAACCCCATCTGTACATCACCATCGTCAAAGAGCAAAGGTAGATAAAACCACAAAGATGGGGAAAAAACAGAGCAGAAAAACTGCAAACTCTAAAAATCAGAGCACCTCTCCTCCTCCAAAGGAACGCAACTCCTCACCAGCAACGGAAGAAAGCTGGATGGAGAATGACTTTGATGAGTTGAGAGAAGAAGGCTTCAGACAATCAAACTACTCCAAGCTAAAGAATTAAGTTTGAACCCATGGCAAAGAACTTAAAAACCTTGAAAAAAAAATTAGACGAATGGCTAACTAGAATAACCAACGCGAAGAAGTCCTTAAAGGACCTGATGGAGCTGAAAACCATGGCACGAGAACTACGTGACGAACGCACAGCCTCAGTAGCCGATTTGATCAACTGGAAGAAAGCGTATCAGTGATGGAAGATCAAATGAATGAAATGAAGCGAGAAGAGAAGTTTAGAGAAAAAAGAATAAAAAGAAATGAACAAAGCCTCCAAGAAATATGGGACTACGTGAAAAGACCAAATCTACGTCTGATTGGTGTACCTGAAAGTGACGGGGAGAATGGAACCAAGTTGGAAAACACTCTGCAGGATATTATCTAGGAGAAATTCCCCAATGTAGCAAGGCAGGGCAACATTCAAATTCAGGAAACACAGAGAACGCCACAAAGATACTCCTCGAGAAGAGCAACTCCAAGACACATAATTGTCAGATTCACCAAAGTTGAAATGAAGGAAAAAATGTTAAGGACAGCCAGAGAGAAAGGTCGGGTTACCCACAAAGAGAATCAGACTAACAGCTGGTCTCTCGGCAGAAACTCTGCAGGCCAGAAGAGAGTGGGGGCAATATTCAACAACCTTAAAAGAATTTTCAACCCAGAATTTCATATCCAGCCAAACTAAGCTTCATAAGTGAAGGAGAAATAAAATACTTTACAGACAAGCACATGCTGAGAGATTTTGTCACCAACAGCCCTGCCCTAAAAGAGCTCCTGAAGGAAGCACTAAACATGGAAAGGAACAACTGGTACCAGCCACTGCAAAAATATCCCAAATTTTAAAGACCATCGAGGCTAAGAAGAAACTGCATCAATTAACGAGCAAAATAACCAGCTAACATCATAATGACAGGATCAAATTCACACATAACAATATTAACCTTAAATGTAAATGGGCTAAATGCTCCAATTAAAAGACACAGACTGGCAAATTGGATAGAGAGTCAAGACCCATCAGTGTGCTGCATTCAGGAAACCCATCTCACGTGCAGAGACACACATAGGCTCAAAATAAAGGGATGGAGGAAGATCTACCAAGCAAATGGAAAACAAAAAAAGGCAGAGGTTGCAATCCTAGTCTCTGATAAAACAGACTTTAAACGAACAAAGATCAAAAGAGACAAAGAAGGCCACTACATAATGGCAAAGGGATCAATTCAACAAGAAGAGCTAACTATCCTAAATATATATGCACCCAATACAGGAGCACTCAGATTCATAAAGCAAGTCCTTAGAGACCTACAAAGAGACTTAGACTCCCACACAATAATAATGGGAGACTTTAACGCCCCACTGTCAACATTAGACAGATCAACGAGACAGAAAGTTAACAAGGTATCCAGGAATTGAACTCAGCTCTGCACCAAACGGACCTAATAGACATCTACAGAACTCTACACCCCAAATCAACAGAATATACATTCTTTTCAGCACCACACCACACCTATTCCAAAATTGACCACATACTTGGAAGTAAAGCTCTCCTCAGCAAATGTAAAAGAACAGAAATTATAACAAACTGTCTCTCAGACCACAGTGCAATCAAACTAGAACTCAGGATTAAGAAACTCACTCAAAACCGCTCAACTACATGGAAACTGAACAACCTGCTCCTGAATGACTACTGGGTACATAACGAAGTGAAGGCAGAAATAAAGATGTTCTTTGAAATCAACGAGAACAAAGACACAACATACCAGAATCTCTGGGACACATACAAAGCAGTATGTAGAGGGAAATTTATAGCACTAAATGCCCACAAGAGAAAGCAGGAAAGATCTAAAATTGACACCCTAACATCATAATTAAAAGAACTAGAGAAGCAAGAGCAAACACATTCAAAAGCTAGCAGAAGGCAAGAAATAACTAAGATCAGAGCAGAACTGAAGGAAATAGAGACACAAAAAACCCTTCAAAAAAATCAATGAATCCAGGAGCTGGTTTTTTGAAAAGATCAACAAAATTGATAGACCGCTAGCAAGACTAATAAAGAAGAAAAGATAGAAGAATCAAATAGACGCAATAAAAAATGATAAAGGGGATATCGCCACCGTTCTCACAGAAATACAAACTACCATCAGAGAATACTATAAACACCTCTATGCAAATAAACTAGAAAATCTAGAAGAAATGGATAAATTCCTCAACACATACACCCTCCCAAGACTAAACCAGGAAGAAGTTGAATCTCTGAATAGACCAATAACAGGATCTGAAATTGAGGCAATAAGCAATAGCTTACCAACCAAAAAAAGGCCAGGACCAGATGGATTCACAGCCGAATTCTACCAGAGGTACAAGGAAGAGCTGGTACCATTCCTTCTGAAACTATTCCAATCAATAGAAAAAGAGGGAATCCTCCCTAACTCATTTTATGAGGCCAGCATCATCCTGATACCAAAGCCTGGCAGAGACACAACAACAAAAGAGAATTTTAGACCAATATCCCTGATGAACATCGATGCAAAAATCCTCAATAAAATACTGGCAAACCAAATCCAGCAGCACATCAAAAAGCTTATCCACCATGCTCAAGTGGGCTTCATCCCTGGGATGCAAGACTGGTTCAACATATGAAAATCAATAAACGTAATCCAGCATATAAACAGAACCAATGACAAAAACCATATGATTATCTCAATAGATGCAGAAAAGGCCTTTGACAAAATTCAACAACCCTTCATGCTAAAAACTCTCAATAAATTAGGTATTGATGGGACGTTTCTCAAAATAATAAGAGCTATCTATGACAAACCCACAGCCAATATCAAACTGAATGGGCAAAAACTGGAAGCATTCCCTTTGAAAACTGGCACAAGACAGGGATGCCCTCTCTCACCACTTCTATTCAACATAGTGTTGGAAGTTCTGGCCAGGGCAATCAGGCAGGAGAAGGAAATAAAGGGTATTCAATTAGGAAAAGAGGAAGTCAAATTGTCCCTGTTTGCAGATGACATGATTGTATATCTAGAAAACCCCATCGTCTCAGCCCACCATCTCCTTAAGCTGATAAGCAACTCAGCAAAGTCTCAGGATACAAAATCAATGTGCAAAAATCACAAGCATTCTTACACACCAATAACAGAGAAACAGAGAGCCAAATCATGAGTGAACTCCCATTCACAATTGCTTCAAAGAGAATAAAATACTTACGAATCCAACTTACAAGGGATGCGAAGGAACTCTTCAAGGAGAACTACAAACCATTGCTCAATGAAATAAAAGAGGATACAAACAAATGGAAGAACATTCCATGCTCATGGGTAGGAAGAATCAATATCGTGAAAATGGCCATACTGCCCAAGGTAATTTATAGATTCAATGCCATCCCCATCAAGCTACCAATGACTTTCTTCACAGAATTGGAAAAAACTACTTTAAAGTTCATATGGAACCAAAAAAGAGCCTGCATCGCCAAGTCAATCCTAAGCCAAAAGAACAAAGCTGGAGGCATCATGCTACCTGACTTCAAACTATACTACAAGGCTACAGTAACCAAAACAGCATGGTACTGGTACCAAAACAGAGATATAGACCAATGGAACAGAACAGAGCCCTCAGAAATAATGCCACATATCTACAACCATCTGATCTTTGACAAACCTGACAAAAACAAGAATTGGGGAAACAATTCCCTATTTAATAAATGGTGCTGGGAAAACTGGCTGGCCATATGCAGAAAGCTAAAACTGGACCCCTTCCTTACACCTTATACAAAAATTAATTCAAGATGGATTAAAGACTTAAATGTTAGACCTAAAACCATAAAAACCCTAGAAGAAAACCTGGGCAATACCATTCAGGACACAGGCATGGGCAAGGACTTCATGTCTAAAACACCAAAAGCAATGGCAACAAAAGCCAAAATTGACAATGGGATCTAATTAAACTAAAGAGCTTCTGCACAGCAAAAGAAACTACCATCAGAGTGAACAGGAAACCTACAGAATGGGAGAAAATTTTTGCAATCTACTTATCTGACAAAGGGCTAATATCCAGAATCTACAATGAACTCAAACAAATTTACAAGAAAAAAACAAACAACCCCATCAAAAAGTGGGTGAAGGATATGAACAGACACTTCTCAAAAGAAGACATTTATGCAGCCAAAAGACACATGAAAAAATGCTCACCATCACTGGCCATCAGAGAAATGCAAATCAAAACCACAACGAGATATCATCTCACACCAGTTAGAATGGCAATCATTAAAAAGTCAGGAAACAACAGGTGCTGGAGAGGATGTGGAGAAATAGGAACACTTTTACACTGTTGGTGGGACTGTAAACTAGTTCAACCCTTGTGGGAGTCAGTGTGGTGATTCCTCAGGGATCTAGAACTACAAATAGCATTTGACCCAGCCATTCCATTACTGGGTATATACCCAAAGGACTATAAATCATGCTGCTATAAAGACACATGCACACGTATGTTTATTGCGGCACTATTCACAATAGCAAAGACTTGGAAGCAACCCAAATGTCCAACAATGATAGAATGGATTAAGAAAATGTGGCACATATACACCATGGAATACTATGCAACCATAAAAAAGGATGAGTTCATGTCCTTTGTAGGGACATTGATGAAGCTGGAAACCATTATTCTCAGCAAACTATCGCAAGGACAAAAAAACGAACACCACATGTTCTCACTCATAAGTGGGAATTGAACAATGAGAACACATGGACACAGGAAGGGGAACATCACACACCGGGGCCTGTTATGGGGTGGGGGGAGGTGGGAGGAATAGCATTAGGAGGTATATCTAATGTTAAATGACGAGTTAATGGGTGCAGCACACCAACATGGCACATGTATACATATGTAACTAACCTGCACGTTGTGCACATGTACCCTAAAACTTAAAGTATAATTTAAAAAAAGGTATTTAAGACTTTAATGGTTTCTGCTTCCCAGAATTCTTGATTTTACAAAATAGAAATAGAAAAATTAAATTCTACGCAATTCCCAGAATAAATCCAGGGGCCATCTATCACTGGCTAAGGCATAGACTTTATTATCTATGGTAAATGCTACGAAGAAATGTGTAATGTTTGGGGGAAGCAGTGAATAAAAACAGAGACCAAGATGGCTTTGTTCAATACCCGACTGCAATATAGATAACTAGAAGAGTCAAGTTAAAACCCTAGGCACAGTATCAATAATACACAGTACTTCAGCCAGTGTGCCAGGGCATACACGAGTCCAGCACCACCCTTTCAGTCAAGTATTTGAACAAAGAAGAAGACAAGGATTGCCCTTTTTCCATAAGTCCCCCCAAAACAGTATTCTATGAAACCCTAGTGTGCTCTAGGCTCTGAAAAAGCAAAACTATAAAAAAATACACACATACAATGTTTTAACTTTCCAGCATTTCTCAGATTTATTTGACTATGAATCATTTTGTACCTAAACAGAATTTGAAAAACCCTGCCTTTCTGCAATACTACAATATACTAGTGCAGTCCCTCAAACTTATGTGTGTATTAGAACTACATGGGAAATTGTTAGAAGCAACTTTTCCAGTCCCATCTCAGACCTAAAGTTTGAGGACCCAAAAGTTAGTTATATTTCAAAAAGCATCCTAAGTTCTAAACAAATTTAGAAAACTACTGCACCAGTAGGTTTTTAGAGTTGTCAGTTGTGAAGACCACCAGACTCTCTCCAAATTCAGTGTCTGTAAGAGTCACCTGGGAAGCTTGTTAAAAATGCACATTGCCAGGTACCACCCCCCAAGAGTCAGATTCACAGGTTCTGGGGTGCAACCCAGTTTGAGAATCACAAATGGTCTAACTAGGAGTTCAGTGTCCACTGGCTATAAGCATCCTCACCGTAACTATCTTGTATTTTATTAGAGGATAAATAACAATTAGGGATATAAGTGTTGAGGGGAAGAGAATCCTGTTCATTGGTACAAATTAACTCAGAGGGTTTCAATATTTTGAAGGAAGATGATTTCTTCTTTTTCCAGTTCCAGTTCAAAGGAGAGGATGATTTAAGAAATTATGATTCATACTTTGAACGTTACTGTTTTAACTGATCAATATTTTCAATGGACTGAAAACAACCTGTGCAAATCTGATCTCTTCCCTAACCTCCACATGCAACTCATAGCTGGCTTTAAAAGCATTAGCAGAATCAGCAAATCCCACAGGGATCTATGTAGTCGATTCACAGTCTCTTCATTTGATCAGAATCAAGTTCTTCCATATTTCCCCCTACAGCAAAAAGTTCCTGGGATGGTTAATTTTATGTGTCAACTTGACTGGGCCACAGGATATCTAGACACCCGGTTAAACATTGTTTCTAGGTGTGTTTGTGAGGGTGCTTCTAGAAGAGATGAGCATTTGAGTGGTGGACTGAGTAAAGCGGATGGCCCTCCCCAATGTAGGTGGGTATCATCCAAAGCCTAAGGGCCTAAATGAACAAAAGGGTAGAAAAAGTTTGAATTCAATCTCTTCCTGACTGCTAAACTGGGACATTGCTCTTTTCTGCCCTCAGAACTCCTGGTTCTCAGGCCTTCATACTCAGACTACCATCTATATTATCAGCTCTCCGTCGCTGAGGCCTTCCAACAACACCAGAGGCTTCCCTGGGTCTCCAGCTTGCAGATGTCCGATGGTGGGACTTCTTGGCCTCTGTAATCACGTGAACCAATTCCCTATAATGAATCTCATGATAGATAGATAGCTCCTATTGATTCAATTTCTCTGGAGAATCCTATTACAATTACACTACTCTCTACACGAACTGGACCCAAAGAGAATTGTATCAGTAGCAATTTCCCTTCTAACTTGCCAAGTCCAGCTTCCTATATGGCTCATCCAATAGCACATCTTATTACTTTATTATTACCTTATATTCCCTGTGATGTAAATAAGATTATTCCTCAAGATCTTTTGTACCTTTCCCTTGAGAATATAAATTGAAATGTTACCATCAAAGAAGGAAAGAGTCATATTACCTACAGTCGATTTTGGAACATCTACTGTGTTATCTTTGAAGTTTGAAGAACGCATGTCAGCCTCCATAAGTTTGGCAAAGGCCCTTTGGAAATGTTTGAAGGTTTTGTTTTTGATTTTTAAAAATCTAATTATGGCTATACACACCGAGGATCAACTTTCATTTTGTACTCAACACTGAGATGAATATTTCTAAAGCCAGAGGCAGTGCACTTTCTACCTTTCAAATGTACTGTAAGTTCTGGGCCTTAAGTGCTATAATATAATTAGTAACAGCTCATACCAAAGTGATATCAATGGTATGATAATAGTATCAGCTCATACCAAAGTGATATGAATGGTATAATAATAATATCAGCTCATGCCAAAGTGATATGAATGGTATGATGGTTCTGACATTGTTTTGTACCAATATTAATGTCACAGTTAAGAGCAGCAGCTTAAGAGGAAAACAAAGTTCTCTCACTGATATCAGTTACCAAGCATGCATCCACACCTCCTGCTGGGCACCATATGAATAAAGAGCAAAATACAGCTCCACATACCAAGAACTTCATAGTCTAGGGAGTGAAGACAAACTCTGCACAGATAACTATAAGCAAGACAGAAACAACAGAGCAACTAGTGCTTCAATGGGAAAAGGGTATATCATACACAACCCTGAACCAATACATGGCATTTACCAGGTGGAGGGAAAGGAAAGTTTTCCCAGCACCAGGGATAGGTCACACAAGACACAGACATGTAAGACTACACGGCTTGTCCAAAGCAGTGCAAGAGCCAATGTCACTAGACTACAGGATGCGAAGATGGGGCAGTCAGAGAGGGGCGTGGAATGCTTAGGCAAGGGAGGTAGGAAAAGACTTTAAGTGGGTAAGAAAAATGGCCAGATTTAAGAGTGATAACTAGGTGGTATTATGGAAGGTGACTGGATTAAATAGATAGATTAAATGAATTGGAATTTATAAAGTGCTTAAAACAGTATCTGGCAAGTAAGTGCTATGAGAGTGTTTTTTAAGAGGGTGAGACTGAAGATGGGGGTGGGTCCAGTTAGTAGACTCCTGCAAGGATCGAGGTGACATATGAGAAGGACTCCATGTAAAGTAATCAATACAGAGTGGATGGAGCAGGATTGTGAGTAAAAAAGTAAAACTGGTTGAATGTGAGGCCAATTATATATGAGAGATGAAGAAGAGCGAGGACTCAAGGTAGACTTCAAGGTTTCTGACTTGAACACCTTGGTGAATCACAGTGCCTTTAGCCAACCTTTAACCAACGCAAAGATAAGCCAGACTTTTAGGAAGGAGGCAGATTAAAAAAAAAAAAAAAAAAAAAAAGCTAAATCTACTATTTCTTATACTTAAATCATTTGGGTCTCATAAAGTCCCTGTAAGGTAGATAATTTATTATTATTTATTTTTACAAAAAAATGACTGAGGTTAACGAGCTATTCCCTGAATTGCATAATTAAAAGTTGCAGGCAGCAGAGCTACAAGCTACATTCTCTGGCTCCCTGGCTCATGGTTATTTCCATGCCACAGATTTGCCAAAGGAAACATATCATCCTCATACTCCAGCTTTCTTCTTTTTCTCCTAAGCCAACTATAGAAAGCAGCCAAAAATCCATCCACAAAACGACTTTAGTTTTATAGTTGCTGGTTCTTCCATTGAAGGCTTTGTTGTACCTCCTTATTAGTAATGGGAAACGCCCACTAACATTCAAGACTCAAGTTCATTCATACATTACAGCAACAACCAAGTGACCACATTCAAGCTTCAATACAAGAAAGCTATCTTACTCACAATTTTTTTTTTTTTAATTCTCTTGACAAAAGGTATTTTTTACAATGAAAAGTCAAACTATTGGCCAGGCATGGTGGCTCACGCCTGTAATCCCAGCACCCTGGGAGGCCAAGGCAGGCAGACTGCTCGAGCCCAGGAGTTCAAGACCAGCCTGGGCAACATGGTGGACTCCCATCTCTACCAATCAATCAATCAATACAAAAAAATACAAAAGTTAGCTGGGGCTGGGCATGGTGACTCATGCCTGAAATCCCAGCATTTTGGGAGGCTGAGGCAGGCAGATCACATTTGGCCAGAAGTTTGAGATCAGCCTGACCAACATGGCGAAACCCTGTCTCTACTATAAACAAACAAAAAACTGGGCATCGGGGCACATACCTGTAATCCCAGCACTTTGGGAGGCTGAGGCAGGCAGATCACACGAGGCCAGGAGTTCAAGATCATGCTGGCCAACAGGGTGAAACCCTGTCTTTACTAAAAATAAAAATATAAAATTCAGTTACTAAGAGGCTGAGGTGGGAGGTTGGCTTGAGCCTGGGAGGCAGAGGTTGCAGTGAACTGAGGTTGCTGCTACTGCACTCCAGCCTGGGTGACAGAGTGAGACTCCATTAAAAAAAAATACTGAAAATTTAAAAATTAGCTGGGCATGGTGGCATGTGCCTATGGTCTCAGCTACTAACAAGGCTGAGACATGTGGATCAAATGAAGGTACAGGCTGTAGTAAGCTGTGATCATGCCACTGTACAGCCTGGGCAACAGTGAGAGAGACCCTGTCTCGAAGGAAATTTTTTTAAAAAGGGGCAAATTATCTAATATTTAGAATTTGAAAAGTAGGTTCTCTATACCATAGAAAAACTAAAAACTCATTTAAAAAAAACACACAAGGGAGAAAGTTTTAAGGTTATCTAGTAACCCAAGAATCTTAAGATACACCCAAATTCTTCCATAGTTCCCCAGCAACTAGAATGGATGTCATTCCCTTTACCAAAACCTTCTAGTGCCTATAGAATCCCGTCCATCAACGCCCTAGCATGGTGTTCCAGATTTGCTGCGTTTGGCTGACCAAGTCTTGAGCCTCGTTTCCCACTAAATTTTTCCCTGGTACACTATGTGGTCTTTGGCTCATATTATTGTTTCCTTAGCTTCAGGTGTCCTCTCCCTTCTAGTACACACAAATCTCCTCCTGCAAGGCTCAAATCAGATGCCTCCATGAAGCCTACGGAAACCCTTGACTGACATGACTTCACAATCATGCAGCACTTTTGTTAAGCCTCTAATAGGGCACTTCTTTAACTGTCTTGAAATAAAATACATGAGATGAATTAAAGGATACTCTACCGTTTGAGAGAATTTTTATTGCAACTTTGTAAAAAGACATTTTTAAAAGACAACCATTTCGCAGGGCCAGATGGTAAAAAAAAAACAAATAAAAAAAATAATAATCACAACCATACCTTCTTCCCCAAAAAGCTCTGAAGATATCAAATCTTAGTAACTTTATTTTATTTTATTTTATTGAGATGGAGTCTTGCTTTGTCAACCAGCCTGGAGTGCAGTGGTACAATCTCAGCTCACTGTAACCTCTGCTTCCTGGGTTCAAGCAATTCTCCTGTGTCAGCCTCCCGAGTAGCTGGGACTACAGGCATGTGCCACAACTCCCGGCGAATTACTGAATTTTTAATAGAGACAAGGTTTTACCATGTTGGTCAGGCTGGTCTCGAACTCCTGTCCTCAAGTGATCCACCCGCCTTGGTCTCCCAAAGTGCTGGGATTATAGTTGTTGAGCCACTGCACCCAGCCAGTAATTTTCTACTGAATCAAACAGGCCTCCAGATCCCATTGAGTCCTCAAGCCCCAAGGACCTTGCTACATTGAAGCCTTTAGGTCCCACAAGTGCTATTGCTGAAATGCGCTCAAGTTATATTTGGTGTTCCCAATTAAACTCCAATAGACCACACCTAAACCAGACTCATTGTGGGTGACTCTTGCCTTACAACAAGTTTTATACACCAAAACTTCTGGGCATCTCTTTTAGTCATTTCCCAGGAGGACACAGAACACAGGCATAATGCAACTTGTTTAAAAGAACAACAGAAATTATCTTCTGTCATTCAAAGCAGAGGAACAGCTATCAGGTATCAAAGTACACTTTGGTTATCCAATCAATCACTTTCATTTGCTGGCTTTTGGGCAAACTTTTTTTAAAAATGAGTTACCTAAAGAACAACATGGTCGCGAAAGGAGATAAAGACTGCAGCATAACCCAAACTCCACCCCTTCGGAAGGCGTAGCTGTCCTTTGGCTGCACTGCTCCCACTGCAGTGTAGGCATGGAGGTATCTGCTTCCCGTTTCAGGGTTCTCTAATCACAGACTGGATTCTTTCAATCTAAACCATCTCTGAGAACAGAGCATCTTGGGGAAAGGCCAATACCATTTTCAGCTATGGAAAATATCTACAAGAGCCATTTATTGGGGAAGGAGCTTCCCTGAAACCATTCATTCTAGGTGGCAACATTGTTAAGGGCAGAGAATAATGGACTGCCAGTCCAGAAAGCGAGGTGGAGGCAAAACAACTCAGAGGTTAAATACAAGGACTGTGACGCTGACCACCTTGGTTCAAATCCTGACTCTGACATTTGCTAGCTGTGTGAAGTCAGTCAAGTTACTTGAATTCTGTGCCTCAGTTTGCCCATCTATAAAATGGGGTAGGAGTGCACCTGACTAAGTGCATAAAATAGGGCAGCTACTATTAATCTGGCTCTGAAGCTAAATGCCTGCATGACCTCAAGCAAGTCACTTAACATCTCAGCTTCCTCCTCTGTAAAGTGAAAGTATTAAATATACACCCTTCTGCAGCTCTAGAATGGCTCTAAACTTAAGTATAGTACTATATAACTCAATGTGCCAGGTTAGCAGTCTCAACTTGCTTAATTTTATTAGTCATATAATAATTTCACATAAAATCAGTTTGATCACCGTATCTTTAGTTCCAGTTCTCCAAGGTCAGCCTCAGTCCAACATGACATCAGGCCAGATGCCGTGGCTCACGCCTATAATCCCAGCACTTTGGGAAGCCGAGGCAGGCAGATCACCCGAGGTCCGGAGTTTGAGACCAGCCTGGCCAACATGGTGAAACCCCATCTCTACTGAAAATACAAAAATTAGCCAGGCGTGGTGGCGGGTGCCTATAGTCCCAGCTAGTCAGGAGGCTGAGGAAGGAGAATTGCTTGAACCTGGGAGGCGGAAGTTGCAGTAAGCCAAGATCGCACCATTGCACTCCAGCCTAGGCAACAAAGTGAGACTCCATCTCAAAAAATAAATAAATGAAATAAAATAAACAAACACGACATCAAACAGGTTCCCTCATGAAGACATATTGCAAATAAATAAGCTATAAAAAATAGCCAAAAATGTATTTGTTCTTGCTATTCATATTCAGTTCTGAGTTCAGCGTGTAATTTATAGTAACAGAATTAATTTAACAAAATAACAGAAAAAGTATGGGAAGAAAGGTAAGCTTACTGTAACTTGAGAAAAGTTGAAACGGTGTCTTTGTATTCACTTCTGAAAACATTTTCATAAACTGGAACCATCCAGGCTCACAAAAGCAAAAACCTTCCTTTCTGTTGCCAAGAAAATAGCACCAAACACTTTTACGTACATTCCTGTGTTTTCCTCCTACTGCCTTTTTCACTCTAGCTGTTGAAATATGGTCTTTATTATACGTAGAGTTCTCATACTTTATGAGCCAGCCTGCCATTTTAGATTCTGTAAAAGTCCAGTGGATGTATTACTGCAACCCTAAAGAGTAAGGAAATTAAAGGATAAAAGTATAAAGTACAGGGTTATATCTTGCTTCACATCCAAGGTTGCACAGAGGTCATCTATGTATAAAACTGCTTTTTTTTCAAATTCCTCAAAACTGTGCACAACTCCAGGAAACAGAAGGCAGGCTTTCCCTTCAGTTCTGCATAGATTCACACCAGGATAAAACTCAAACGTTTTGGGCACAGGCTTATTGTCCATACTCCTTTCAACTCCAACTTCCCTATGCCACTACTTCTGCCAGTCAGTACAGCTCACTGTGGTTGCTCAAGTTCACCAATAACATGTCAAGCATTATCCTCCAACACCCTTTTAACTGTTAACTTAGGAAACACTGAGTTACTACTGTGTGTCAGACACAATGGTCAACATATTAGTCCATTCTCACAGTGCTCATAAAGACACATGCAAGACTGGGCAATTTATAAAGCAAAGCCGTTTAGTGGGCTCACACTTCCAGATGGCTGGAGAGGCCTCACCCTCATGGTGGAAGGCAGAGGAGGAGCAAAGGCATGTCTTACATGGTGGCAGGCAAAAGAGCGGGTGCAGGGGAACTGCCCTTTATAAAACTATCAGACCTGGTGAGACCTATTCATTATCACTAGAACAGCACCGCTCCCATGATTCAATTACCTCCCACAGGGTGCCTCCCATGACACATGGGGATTATGGGAACTACAATTCAAGATGAGATTTGGGTGGGGACACAGCCAAATCATATCAGTAAACAAGGCAGATATGCTCTCTGGCATGGCAGTTTGAGGATAGAATTGAGCAGCCATGAGCGATGATTTTTAAAAAGCAACTATGTTAAAGATTAAAGTGCTATTTTTAAAGATTTAAAATGTTACTTTAAAGGAGCAATGCAATAGAACACATACCCTAGTCTAAGGACATCAGCCTTCCTGGAGAAAGTGACAGTGAAACTGACACTGAGGACCAGGAGCAGGAAAGCCCCAGGCAAGAGAACAACACATATTTTAAAAAGCAAGAGACGTTCACTCAGGTTGAAGCTTATGGGATGGAGGTGAGACAGTGTGAAGAACACAGAGCAGGCAGAAGATGAAGCTGGAGGTGGGCAGCTGCTTCATTATGAAGGCTCACATTGACAGCACCATCAAAACACTTTTCCGTTTGCTTGAGGTCCATCTTGCAATTTCCCATAATAGGCGAGTACCATTTATTAGAAAATAATCAGATTACTAAATATGTGACTTGCCATCTTAGCAGGTATAATACATTCACGCATTTTAACAGGGACTTTGTAGAGGCAATGCTTTGACCAGAAAGACTGATAAATGACTGAAATTTTCAGGCTCCAAGACAAGCCAGTGGAGAAACTTTTTGGGGTTAAAATGAGTTTTCCACTAGTTTCATTTCCTGTATTTGCTGTCTAAGTTACCAGAGCACTCCAGTTATCTAGTCAGAATAATTATCACTAAAAAAATACAACAGTGTAAGACATGCACTACATGCCATTACAATTATTATCCTCATTCTAAAACATCTAGCACAATAAACTGAGAAAAAGAAAAAATAGAAAAAGGTAGAAATAAAATAATTACTTGCATATGTTATAACCATTTACATGTAAAGCACAAAAATATTGAGAAAAAAATTACAACTAGTAAGGTAGTCAGTTACAAAAATATAAAAACAATAGCTTTAACAAATCGTGAGGGACAGTTAGAAAACGTAACTGAAAAAAATTCTACCCAGAATAAGACTTATAAAGTAGCTAGGAAAAGCAAACTAAAATAAGGAAAGTTCAAAATTTTGCTGAGAGACGTGAATTACAACTAAATAAATATATGCTCCTGCAATAAACATTGTAAAGATATTTCTCTCACTAATCCCTCTAAAATGTAATCCAATTCAAGGAGCACATGAAAGATAAGAATGTAGAGAACTTGAAGAAAATATATTTGAATGTATAATTTCCTCATAGAGAAGGTATTTCTAACCTACAAATTATCAGAAATCATGATTTAACTGATAGCCTTGATTACATGGCAACACCACTAAGCAAAATTAAAATGATAAATGGATAGAAAAACACCCATTATACAAAAGGCCATACTATCATTCAAATGGAAAGGACTTTTGGGTACCCATAAGAGAAAGATTAATACAACAAATCAAAAAATGGGCAAAATACATTGTACTGAGCATTCTAATTACTGTGTCCTTGTGTCTTGGCTAGAGAAGTCAATTCATCCACAGCCCCTGGCAACAGGCCCCAAGAGCCTCAGCTCTCTATGCTGACCTCAGCTGATTGGACCAGGAGTGACTAGCTGATAAAACTGATCCAACAGACTGCTCACCCTAGAAATCTGGGCCGCGGATACCCATGCACTTAGACTATGACTGGGTACGTGAACTGAAAGGTCACATACAGTAGGGGCTGAACTAAGTGGCGTGGCACACCAAAGCCAGGTAGAATGAAGAGTTATATAGGGGAACAAAGACGCCATGAAAAAAAGGGAGAAATCCAGTATGCAAAGCAAAGCAGGAGAGTAGAGACAGCAGAGAGAAGCAGACCCTCCAGTCCTTGTGTCTGGGAGGTCTCACTGTCCCTTGCATCCTGTTCTTGGATATAAACCCGACGCCTGTGACATCCATCCAATACAATTAGTTCAAGTAGGTTTTCAGTCCATTGCAACCAGAGTCTAGACCAAAACAGATGAGAGCAAGCAATTCGTAAAAAAAAGGATAAGGAGATAAGAATTAGACATGTGGAAATAAAGCTCAACCATGTCAAAGACACACAAGTTAAGGTATTCAGATAGCTTTTTCAGCCATTACATTGGTTAAGATAAAAAAGCACTTAGATAAAGGACAGTGAAGTATGCAAAGAAATACAGGCACTCATACATTAAAGGCAAAAGTAGAATCTGATATATATGGTGTAGGTCTGTTAACTCTTAAAATATGCATATCCTAAGAACCAGCAACTATATGTCTAAGCATTCATTTTAAGAAAAGAATCATAAATATACCCAAAAATTACTTAAGGGTATTCACTGCAGTGATAATTATAATAAGACCACAAAAGAAACAAACTTACAACATATCAGTGTTTTTCAGGCATTATTCATCACCTTTATGACTTTTACAAATCCTTACACCTCATGTATTGATTTACTATTATTAAGTCAGGTCATGATTTTTATTTAACTTAGTCTTCCAACAAGTATTTACTGAGTGCCTACTACATTCCAGGAACTTTTCTAGATTCAGGAGTGACCAAAACAAGAAAAAATCCCTGCCCTCGTGGAACTTACATTTTAGAGGACAGAGAGGTGATAAGTAAAATACGTAGTATGTTGGTAATACAGCCAAGGGGCCGTGGGGAAGCAGGCAAGGAGAATACGAAACCTTGAGAGGAAAAGAGTTATAATTTTAGAAAAGGCAGCCAGGTAAGTGCCCAACAGAAGAGAATCATTAAAAATGTGAAGTGGGAGAGCAGGGCTCTGGGGATGAACACTTCAAGGAGAAAGAAAAGGAAAGGCAAAGGCCCCGAGGTGGAAGCACGCCCGGCGTGCTCAGAAGCAGGCAAAGAGGCCAATGCAACTGAAGCAGAGTGAGCAAGAAGAGTGGGAGAAGATGAGGCCACAGAGCAGTGTATGCGGTGTAGATGGGGGGCGGATCGTGGAGGGACTTGTAGCCCTGGCTTTGACTCTGAGATAAGTCAACAAAATGAGAAAAGACTAAAGCAGGGTGTTAGTTGCAAAGATATGGGAATAAACTGTGCTCACTTGGATCACTTGAATGAGAGTAGCATTCAGAGTGGTAACACAGTTGAGATATGAATGTATTTTGAAGGTAGAGCTGACCAAATTGCTGACATGCTGAATACTGGAGACCTAGTGAAATCACCTGAGTGAGATGCTGAAAAGATGCTGGAGACTCCCGCATTTAATGGGCTTTCAAAGTAACCATAACCCTGAACTCACGTTTGATGCAGTAGTTAGAATTTCAAATACACATAGAATAAAAATATAATTATTAAAAATCAAACATGCTCAGTTGTTCCCTACAATTACCTCAAATATCATCAATGGTTTCTGCAACATACTTTCGGAATCAGTTATTTTAAATAAACCAGATACCTTTATACAATAGAATACCAAAAGGACATTAACTTATGTGGATTTTATTCATCTGTGCACACGCAAACTCAAACACAAACACACAGAGGTTCGGAAATGCATATATTAATACTAAAATGGTAACAATGCTAATTTTTTAATAGTGGACTAATAGATTTATTTGCTTCTTTGTGTTTTTCAGGTTGTTTTCAGTGAATATATACAGTTGTCCCGCCGTATCCCTGAGGGATTAATTCCAGGGCCCTTTCTGGATACCACAATTTATGGACGTTCCAGACCTTTATATAAAATGGTATAGTATTTGCATATAGCCTACACTCATCCTCTGGTATACTTTAAATCATCTCTAGATTACTTATAATACTGAATACAATGCAAATGCTATGACAATAATTGTTTTTCTGCCTTGTTTAGGAAATAATAACGAGAAAAAAAAAAGTCTGTGCATGTTCAGGACAGAGGTAACCACCCTCCCCTGACCCTCCCAATATTTTTGATCCACAGTTGGTTTAACTGGATGTGGAACTCACAGACAGCAAGGGCTGACTGTACTTTGCGTCTAAAAAAAATTCAAGTTTCGTAATTTTTTTTTTTTTAAATACACATGCAGATCTTGCTCAAATCAAGTTGTTTCTGGTTTGATCTGATGGCAAGGCTTTTAACTAAACATGCAGAAGGAGAGAAAGGGACTGGGCTAGGGGCCTACAAGGTAGGAGTGAGGAGATATGGTCAGAAACTAGAAAGTGAATCGTAGATAGCAGTGACAGAGACAGCATATATATTCCCAAAAAGTGGATGGCTTATCACATGCAAAAACTCAAGATCCAGACAGTATAGGATAGACAGCAAATGTGAGACGCTCTTGAACCAGCCATGACCCAGCTCTGGGTCACTCTGTAGACCAGGGGCCAGTTCTCCACTGAGACTTCACTGCTTTGTGGTAAGCAAGTCTTCCTGACACAAGCCAATACTATGACACCATGTATTTATAAACTACTCAAATGCTTCCAAGTAAACGTCACTTAAAATAGGTAAAATAAACATTCATATGCATACACCAAGCTCAAGAGGAGTAGGAGCAATTTCAATAAAAATCAGAGTGGGCTCTAAAAGAACCTAATCATGCTTCTGTTCTCTGTTCTAATAGTGTAATCCTCATAGGTAACTGGGATTAAGTGGAGGTTTTAGGTCAAACCATTTAGTTCTTGATATTTTAATACTAACTGGCAAAAGATGACAAATGTAGATAGTAATTGAAATGAGACTAAAGTCTAAAAGTACTCTAGGCCAGGCATGGTGGCTCTGTCTGTAATCTCAGCACTTTGGGAGGCTGAAACAGGAGAATCACTTGAGCCCAGGAGTTCCAAAACAGCCTGGGCAAGATGGCAAGACCCCATCCCTATACATTTAATTAAAATTTAAACATATTAAAAAAAAATAAAAGCACTAGTCATCTCTGAGATGTTCAAGTAATTCTCTGCTTGAATTAAGAACAAGGATGGCTGTTCACTAATCTCAATCAGACCCATGATTTGTTTGATCTTGAAGATGCCATGTGGTCTATCAGGCGGAAGGCTAGTAGGTAAGGGGAGAGTCACTCTGGGATGAAATGATAGAGGACTGTTGTAAATACCTGTCATGTACAGACACAGCTCTCTAATTTCTCTACTAAAGAGCATAATTATGAAAGGTTTTAAGTTATCTCATTGATCAAATGAATCATATGGCTTAACTCATTAATAATTCATGAAATTATATAATGCCATCTGACACAGCTCACACCTGTATTCACCTTACAATCCTGAGCGGGGCTTTTAATGTCTAAAACAATATTCTGTCAATGACAGTAGCACTTCAGTTCTGATTTCATGGAGAGTGCTGGCTTTATGTGATCAAGAAACATTAAGTACGAAAAATTACCTAAAGGTCAGCAATGCCTCACCATGCTTGGCAAGTGAACAAAACGGGTTCCCATGAAAGGAAATCGTCTGTCCCTCCTTTCTTTGTGTCTTCTGCTTTAAAAAAGCATTTCTGTGCTTCACAAATCTAAATATTATTCAGTAAATGTATCCTGTCCTCTTTAAAAAGAAGTAAATGAAGTTGGGACAACTAAGTATGTGCAAACCAAAGTTCTGTTTTTAAAAATAATGTTCGGGCTGGGCGCGGTGGCTCATGCCTGTAATCCCAGCACTTTGGGAGGCCGAGGCGGGCGGATCATGAGGTCAGGAGATCGAGATCATCCTGGTTCACATGGTGAAACCCTATCTCTACTAAAAATACAAAAAATTAGCCAGGCGTGGTGGCGGGCGCCTGTAGTCCCAGCTACTTCGGGAGGCTGAGGCAGGAGAATGGCGTGAACCCAGGAGGCGGAGCTTGCAGTGAGCCGAGATAGCGCCACTGCACTCCAGCCTGGGTGACAAAGCGAGACTCTGTCTCAAATAAAAAAAAAAATTAATTAATAAAAATAATAGTAATAATAATAATAATAATGTTCAAGAAAAAAGTAAGACTTCAGTGGCTGACAAGCTAGTTAACTGCATTTCAAAAGGTTTTGCCACTAGTTCTTACTTGTTTCTCAATCATCTTAATTGGTCTCTGAATATTCTAAGGCTGAAAAGCTTGTGGAAAAGGCTTATCATACAAATGGGATGACAGACAATTCAAAACCAACTTTAAAACAAGCAGAAGGGAGAGGCCTTTAAAAAGGGAACTAAAGCTCCAAACACCACTACCTGCACTCAGCTGTCTCCCAAACAGCCGGGCTGCTGCAGCTCATCTTACCCAGAAGAGCTGCAAATGCTTCCCAGGATCCTAACTTGAGCACAGACATACCATTTACAAATGTAAATGTGGTGAGTTCATCAGTTTCTGGCATTACCAATACAGAGCATGGACAGAGGAGACATTTCAAGTCCAAATTTTCTCCATCGAACTTTTAGACACAAACTCAGCTGAATGTTTCTGTTTTTATAGGAAAATATTTTCTTTAGCATGAAACAGGATAAACACCAAAAACAGTGGGGCCAAGTTTGCCTTGTAAAAGATCTATTGTCAAAAGGTAAATTTCCCTGGCATCTCTTGCGACATCAGAACACCTCCCATTTGCTTTTCCTCCCACAACTCCTCAGCTCTTTAAAGGTGGAGTCTGTTTGCTGCAGCAAAGCCAAGGGGAATGATGGTTCCGGGCAGGCACAGAGGCGGCCTACTTTAAGGAGAAACACTTCTGCAAACGTAAGCAGGAACCACGTTTACTCACCCAGAGAAAAAAACGTTTCCTCAGAGGGTTTTGCAGCTCCAGTAGTTGTAGAACACACCACTCACCACCAGCATCACCACTGTAAGTCAAGTCAACGCGGAACTCAAGTAAGATCAGAGTTCTCCTCCAAGTATCTTACTCATCACACAAAGCAAGACTTGGGCTTGGCTGTAACTCTCCCATGACACAGGGATGACACAAATTAGCTCCACACTCTGTCTTCCCTGCCTCCCACACAGTCGATGGCAGTGGACTGACAAATGTGGTAGTTACTTAGCAATACTTTGTGGTTATCTCACCCACATCATTCACAGAGACAGACAGTGCCACCCTTCCATAAAAACTTCTCTCCTCCCACAAACTGTTGAATTCTACATAATAAGTTACATTATTACATGGAAGAACAAAATACTGGCTTGTGCTTAGTAGAAAGTAGTCATTCCATGGCCCTTTAAGAATCCTAATGCTGATCCTGTTGTTCTCTAGGTCTTGAGCAAAATCACTCCACAGTAAATCAAAGGAATGTGAATGCCAAGTGAATAAAGCCAGAAGAGCTTAGTGACAACTACCACCCACTTGCAAACGTCCCCCCAACATCATTCTAAGCAGCTAAGCCTCAAGCCCTCAATCACTCTGAGTAATAGGTGGGGAGGTTATGGGGGGTGCATTAAACCAAAATGTCTCAAACACTTGTGATGAACATGTTGGCCTCCCAAAGATGACCTGAAGGGGGTTGGTAGGGTTGGTACAGACATTGTGCTGTCCTTAAATGAACCCTAGTTGGTCTACTCAGGCTGAGAAAAACATTTCAGTGGGATCTATCATGAGCTTTAATTTGTCCCCACTGTCATTAAAAGCATTCAGACAAAAATGATAGTTAGCGTGTACTAAGCACGTTCGATGTTCCAGGTTGGTCTGAGACGTTTACAGGCTTTAACACATTTAATCTTCAAAACAATCCCGCGAAGTAGGTATTATTAGTATGTCCACCTGGCAGATGAGGAAAACAAGGCATAAGTGCTAGGTTTCCCATAACACAGTAGACCAGTGGCAGAGCTGGAATGTGTATCCAGGCAGTCTGACTTCAGAGACCACACCCTGAACTACAGCTTATCCTGCCTCTCTGGGACAGGTCTGTCAGGCCAGTGTGGGATAGCAGATTCGCAGACAGCGGTCAGATTGGAGAGGCACGTGATGATAATATTCTGGAATACAGAATATATAAACGGAATTCTAGTTCCAATTTCACTATTAACGGTGTGACATTGGGCAAGTTGTCTTACTTCCTCAAGATCAGTACATTCATCTGTGTGTGTGTGTGTGTGTGTGTGTCTCGAGATAGATGAATGTACCTTGCCCCTCTAAAATTCTACTACAGTTCACTACACTTCGTAAGGTTATTAGAATATTATGCTCTATTTTAAAAGTACTAAAACAAGAACCTAAGTAGAGGATAGAAAGCAGAAGAAAGTCCCGTGATTTCAGTTGGGTAAAAATCAAGTTTACAACCCAAACCACCTGCTAAGCCTGCAGCTAGCATTGACAACTCAGGCCTAAAGCAGCTAGGTAGTAACCACACTAATTGGATGGCTCAGCAGACCGCTGTGTTTGTTATGGCTGGCTAGTGTGTATGCCAATATTCATGCATGCTCAGGCACTGCATGGAAAAAAAGTCTGTTATGTACTCTTAGGGAGGGCAGCCCACTAAAAAACAGCACCTTGGGAGTGCTGGGGAAGCCAAGAGTGGAGCTCAGCAGCTCCCATTCAGGATCTCACAAAGCAGCTCTACTTTGAAACAGCTGATAAAACTGAAAGTTCTTAGTAATACTTTATTTTTAAGAGTGTCTGCTATTTAAACACACACACACACACACACACACACTGAATTTTAACACTCACTAGCATGGAGAGAGCAGACGGGGCTCTCCAGGTCCCATGTGGAAGAGCAGGCATTGTTTGAAATGGGTAAGAGGCAGGACACCGGTGAATGTGTAGGCTTCTCTGGGCTGTGCCCAGCTAGTATCAACCAGTCATGCCTAGGTGACTCAAGTATAATGAAGATAGCCAAAATTCTTTGAGTTTTCAAGAGACCCTCATCTGGCGCTAACATGAATGAACCATCTTCAGGAAGTCTCTGAAAGACAGGCATAGAAAGATTCTTCTACACCATTCCACCTGGGGGAGAAGCCCTGAACATATGAGGATGACAAAATGAATCTAAACACATTAGCTAGTAAAGGGACCCTAATCCCTTCATTAAAGCCTTTAAAAAAAATTAGACCTTTGATATAAAACTTACTCTATTTCTAAACAGAATACTTCAGACCAGTAGAGAGGTAAGGAAAGAAGAGCTGCCAGAAACCCTGCCCACGTGTCACAGGAGCAGAAAGGCAGTGGATGGCCCTCCTGTGCCGTTTCCAAGGCCAAAAACCCAGTAAGACCTCACCATCTTCCCATGTTAACCAGGATTTCCAAAGTCTTCCAATACCAAGAAGCAAAAAGTACCTACTGCTGGGTCCATAACGAGCCTCGCGTCTGCTGACTGAGGATTACATCAACTAGCATTTGGCCCACAGCCAGAGCAGCTTAGACCAAAGCCACAGCTACCCTATGCGGCATCACTATGTGAATTCCCATAAACCCAAGGGAGCTGAAGACTGCACAGTTCCAAAGTCTACATGCCATTTTACAACCCTTTTGCATTGTAGAGACTACTTAGAAGTAGGACATAAAAATGCTCTCATAAGGGATTTACATGGGAAAAACAATTTTGGTTCTGTTTGAGAGCAATCTGGATAATTTAAGATAAATAGCTCTCACAAAATTGTATGGATTTGGCCGGGCACGGTGGCTCACGCCTGTAATCCCAGCACTCTGGGAGGCCGAGGTGGGCAGATCACGAGGTCAGGAGATCAAGATCACCCTGGCTAACACGGTGAAACCCCGTCTCTACTAAAAATACAGAAAATTAGCTGGGGGTGGTGGTGGGCACCTGTAGTCCCAGCTACTCGGGAGGTTGAGGAAGGAGAATGGCGTGAACCCGGGATGCGGAGCTTGCAGTGAGCCGAGATAGCACCACTGCACTCCAGCCTGGGCAACAGAGCGAGACTCCGTCTAAAAAAAAAAAAAAATTGTATGGCTTTACTAGTATACAGACTATTAATATTCAGTGAAGAAGAGCTCTTCAGCAAAGGTTTTAGACAAATATCTATCAGGGATGAACACACTGATTAAACAAAGCCTCATGCAATGTTAAGGTACGGAAGCCTTCCTCAGAAGTTCCCTCTTGCCAGAACACATGGAACCAGGCATGAACTTTCCTTGAGCAAAAACCCATACATTTTCATATTATTCTTTTATCAAGAGAAATTCATTTTCCATGTTATTTTTTACACAGTCAATATACCACTCAAAAAGGCTGACTTTGCTATAGCTGTTAATAAAAAAATAAAATCATCAGTAGTATTAGAGGAACCCAGTAGCAAGAGTTACTGCTCTAGGTAGACAAGTTCCAGCATGAGGAATTAGAATCACCATGCCTAAACATCTGAGCAAAATTCAAAGAATATTTTAATTTCTCCATTTTCTTCCCTTTCCCTTCGTATAATGAAGTAATATGAGAGGTATTACGAAAACCTCTCCTCCATGGAAAGATACTTCAGAGCACTCTGTATTCTGGGTTTATAGTGCGTTCTCCTCTTCTAACAACAGCTTTGAGATACAATTTCAGTTCTCACCTGACACCCCTGACCCAAGGGCATCAAAAACGGTAAAAAAAAAACAAAACAGAGAAGTAGAAAAGTAATGAGTGTGCCATACTGTTATTTGTTGCTAATCTGGGCTTTGTGATTAAGGGAACGAATATAAAAAGCATGGTAAAACAGAGGTACATTCAAGTACTGATGGTGGTGGTGGTGGTGATGATGACAGCTGACATTTATCGTGCACTTACTGGTTCCAGGTACCATGTCAAGCACTTCACAAGCATTATCTCAATTGATCCTGACAATATCTCCAGGAAGTAGGTTTACAAGACAGACTATTTTTTTTTTTTTTTTTTTACCCAAGGCAATACTGTCAGGAAATGGGCAAGCTGGGCTATGAGGACAAATATCCTGATTTGAAAAAACAAGGTTAACCCTACACAAGGTTCTGCCCATTGGGTTTTGAGTTCTGGTCCTGTAAGACGGATGTCCAGCAGCTGGCTCTATGGGGTTCCAAATTTTAACATAATTATGGGAAGACTCCCATCAATACCCTTTACTCATAACTTACCTATAATTATCTTAGAGCTATATCTCCCCAGGATTAAAAACTACAAGAGTTCTGATCATTAGTCCTCAAATACGAAGGTACCATGGAAAGAAAGAAAATAAAGTTCCCCTTCTCCCTTGGGTCCCCCGAGAAATCTAAAGATGGTGAAATTTTTTACAAATTTATCTTTTCCCTGTTGTATTTCATTAATATATAAATAATTTAAGATAGACACTTATACCTTCCATCAGAAACTTAAAAATTCTAATAATGATTCCTAGGAGATCTAACACCTTTCCTCTTTTTAGTTCAAGGTCTTACATGGAAACAACTTAAAGCAGACTATATCTTGACTAAACATGATCCCGCTCCTGTCTACTATATTTATAGCTCTTATTGTTCTCTACCCTTGAGCCCAAACCACATTAAGAATGAATCACTTCTACTGAAAACACACTGATGCTAAAAAAGAAAAAAAAATCAGAATACAACATAAGGGATTTGTTTTCATTTCCAACCACAACCCCTACTCCACATTAAATAGGATGGATTGCTTTCTCAGGGAAAAATAAGATTATTAGAAAAGTTAGTTAGAAGCACAAAAACCAACGTATAAGGGAGACTGTTCACTTAGCAGGGCTCCTCTGCTATGGAAGATTTTAACCAAGAGGAGAATCGTACAGTCAAATTCCAGAATAAGCTAGTCTGCATAGCATTTACTTTGGGTATAAAGAAAATGACATCACTACAGCGCTGGGATCCGAAACAAGTGTTTCATACAAAGCTGGTTACAATGATCAGTTCATTCCAAATTGGTGGGAAAGGCTTTGCACTAAAATCTGGGAATGTACAGCCATGGATGGCTCAAAAGCGTGTCATGGGGGTTCAAATTGGCCTAGATTTTTAAAAATCTTGTTATGTAAAGAGGATAAAATTTTAACTTGAGGGTAAGTATATTCTAAAGGAAAAACATGAGGTAAAAATATGGTATCTTGTCTGTTAGAATATTGCTTTGAAAGTAAAAAGCATATTTCCTTACTACCACTCTGATTTGAGATTCTGTTACTCCTAGAAGCTGGCAGCATAAATTATAGGTAATTTATGAGTTAAAGCGTATTGATCATAGATATGACTTTGAAGAGGATGGCGAGAGGAACGGCTGTCATCTCAGTAGTAAGCTGAAGAAACCCTGCGTCTCCTGGAGTGGATGGGGTCCCCTGGGCCTTTGGCGGCTGCACCGTCCCACTCATGGTCCTGTCTGCATTCTCAGACTTAGTGACATAAGCAGGGTGGCAACTCCCTCGTCGGTCCTTCAGTCGTCACTTCCAGGTGCATAGCAGGGCATTCAGAAGACAGGTGCGTCCACACTGAGAGTGCTCTGGGGCGGCCCCCACCAACACTGTGGACAGTGTCAGCCACACCCATGAGGGTCGCTGCAGCTCTTTCACTCCCTCTTCTCCCTCCCTGCTGCTCACTGCAGGAGTTTCACAAGCCCACTGCAGCATCAATTAGAAACAGTAGAAGAGGGTGGGTGTGGTGGCTCACACCTGTAATCCCAACACTTTGAGAGGACAAAGCAGGAGGATCATTTGAGGCCAGTCGTTGGAGACCAGCCAGAGCAATGTGGCAAGACCCCAACTCTACAAAAAAAAATTAAAATAAATGGCGGAAGAAGGGAACTCAAACTAGTCACTTAGTCTCAGGGTTTTATGGGAAAGAATACTGAAGTTACTGTTTGGAAGAAAACAAACACATCTAAACGAAATCCTTTATATTTCTTGACCAATAGCACGAATAATTAAATGCATTTGTAATAATCTCCACTCGATACTGTTCGCTTAAGTCAATGGTATGAGACTAGCAAAAGCATTCCATTCTCCGAGAGTGACTAGAGTAGTATTCTTTGTGGAGATGGGATGTATTTTAAACGCTTATCAATTTGACTGCAAAGTTACCCTGTGGAAGCAAAAGAAAGAGAGATAGAAGAAAGATTTGCAGATTCCCTCATGATCAAAAAATATTCTTAATAAGCCATTTAACGCATGTGTTTGACCGTATCAGCAGCAATACAAATATTTTGATTGGGATATCATTACCAAGAAGGGAAAGGTAAATATTTCTCTAGAGAAACAGTGACGTTACCTGCTAAACCTCACTCCAAGGCTCAAGGGCACAAGCAGGTCCTTCAACCTGAATGCCAACATTTAATAGAGGCTGTGGGGCTATGAATGTCCTTGAGGCTTTTGAAGAAAAATCAAATGAACAGAAACGTAGGGGGCAGAAACTAACGATAGGACAGTTTCTACCACGCCCTGCAGGGAAACATGTTCCTTGTGAAGGTACAGGGGTTTGAAGCTTCTGTTGCTACTCCTGGGGAAACTCACACCGGGAAGCCATGAATGTCTCTGGGAGGTTGTATTCCTGGCAGAGAAGGCCACAGACTGCTAACAAATGATCAACAAATGCCAACAAATCAGTACACTGACCAAAAGTAACAATCAGTTTTCAAACATCTTGTGGTAAACTGGACTTAGTGCTGTGCAAAAATTAAAAGACAGCCTCTGCCTGCAGAGAAGTTGCAGGATGCACAGGAGGCATCGGCAAAACCCACTGGTCTCAACTCCCTTTGCCCTCACTTGCCACATCTCTCTAGGGGTCTTGCTCATGAAGAGGGAAATTACAGACTGTGGCAGGTTGGTGCTGGAAAAAATCCTAAATTGTTTGGCTTGGCCCAACAACCTCATTTTAAAGATGAGGCCAGCTCAGAAATGGGTAGGTGACACAGCCAAAGACAGAGCTCATGTGAAGTACCAGGAAAACCCCAGGCCCCACACTGCCAATCCCACGCTCCCTTAACTCTGAAGGGAGAAAAATTCGCCTCAATTTGAGCCTACAATACCAATGCCCTGGATAAGAAAGAGTCAAGAAATTCCCGATTCGGCCTCGACACTGCCTTTCACCTCTTACGTGCTGGTTTCACTTCAGCTGCTGAGGCGCACACTTCTGCTTTCATGCGAGAAACCAGGCCCCTCTGAAAAGGGATGGAGAAGATGCACCATCAGCCAGTCACTTGAGCCAAGGAAAAGAGACTGGAGTATGATCTCCTACTGTCCTGGTGCTTCCCTTCCTGGAAAAGGTGCAATTGGGGTTTCAAAGTAAATGTCTCCCATCAGTCAACTCAGACTGAAGATAACCAGTGGATGTTACTTCCATGAAAGAACAATGCAAAACGTCAAGCTGTGTAGGCAGCCCAGGAAGACTGCAAACCAGCCGAAAGCGCTCTCTCCCTCCCTCTCCTTGCTCCGCCTTAATCACTGGGCAAGCTATGCACACTGTTGCTACTTTTTTGGTATATTCTACCTGCTCCAATCCCAGTATCCTCGTTGTTTTCAATTTGTTTTGAGTAAAAGATCCTAACTGGTCACAAAGAACTAATCTAAGGAGCCAGAATTAGTATGATTTCATACCATCAAGTAATGAGTTTTCGGAGGTGGAATATGCCATGTGAATTATTTAATCAAATCTAATTTTTCAGGTAAGTAAATGAAAGCTTCAGAGAGAGATGAAGAACTTAGATATAAACAGAGCTGGGGCCAGAGCCAAAGCCTCCTGACTCCCAGCATAATGCTCTTCTGGTGACCCTCTGTGGCACCCGCAAACACAAGGCTACTGCAGACATCAACCCTGGGATCAGAGTCATGCTGGCCTTGGATGTGCAATGGCCACAGCAACATAACAACTTAAAGTCCTCCTCCGTGAATGGCTAGTGAGACTCAGCAAGATAGGATGTGGGCTGCAGAAATAACAGGGGAGACATGAGCCTGGTTAAATATTCAGGGAAGAAAAAGACCCATGACAACCTAAAGAATGTTGAAGATAAAGCAGACTGTAAAGGCAGGGAAGAGAAAGAAAAGAGGGGAAGGAACACGTGCCATCAAGAAAGCAGGTGAAAAGAACAGCATCAGAGCACAGAAAAGCTAGCTGCTGATCACATGATACACAAGCTTTCAAGAGTTTAAAAAAAAAAAAAAAAATCCCTAAATCCTGTTACTTCCTTTACAATGAAGTAACTTTCTCTAAAAGAAGGCATTCAGTGTTTAACCACGTTGGTGTACAGTTACATCAGACAGTCTTCGGATGTGTTTTCCTAAAACTGAATGCAACACAAGATAAATATGACTTCTACCCCAGCCAACAAAACATGGATTTTGATACTTAATACATACTGCGTAGGGCAACCCCACCCTTGGCTTGCAACCTAGCATCTGCAGATGGATCTCTCAGCCTCTTGCCAGAGCTGGTCCCCTGGTTGCATGGCCCTGAGACCTCCCAAGAACTGGGTGCCACAGGAAGAGACACTGCTGACTCAGGAGATGGCCACCTCCCATGGAGAGGCAGCCAAGCCAGGCATGCAACTGAGAAGCAGCTTGTAGCAGTGGTGATTAAGTTTTAAACGCTTAATAAGACTGTGGCTCATATCTAAGTGCTATATGTTCTCTCTCATGTAGGGGTGCTTCTAGAAATATTCTTGTATGCATGTGTAGTGGTGGGTGCCTATTTTTGTTGTTACTAAAAATGTTTTTCTCCTTTAAAGAAAGAAATTACTATCAAAAGACTGGCTTGCTGCTTACAGAGGAGTCCCAGAATGACCAGTAAACTCACCCTAGGTTGGGGCGGAATGCAGAGACGGTGGGGATTATGGCCTAGGTTGTTTACTGTCGTATAAAAATGTGGCAACTGCCATTCTTTGGCTACGTTTCAAGCGGATACTTCTTGGTTCCCTCATCTTTAAGCTTTTAAGAAATGCTCAGCTATGCAATTGCCACGAAGTCAATCAATGATGAATTCAAAGCTGTAATGCAAGATGAGACAGATTTGCTTCCAAAGGTCAAGATGTCAGAAAATCCAAGGCCAAAATCACCTTATATCACCCTTAGGTTTATCTTCTACACCTGTTGGCCATATCACTGCCTCCAGTCCCAAAGCAGCATTTATACACCTAGCAACTAAATAGGTATTCATCTACTTGTTAGAAAATTTATGCAAGGTAAAGGGATTTAGTAAAAAAGTGGCAAATCCTATATCAACAGAATTTCCACTTACATTGCAAATGAAAGGGTCTAAAACAGAGAATTCCAATCACAATTACTCATTGATTGATCTTCCCACACCATCTATCATTTCTACATGATGAAACTTCAGCTCACTTCTTGGTGCCTGTCTAACCCTCTAGATTATTACAGTACTATTTTTGGCCATGCACTATGCATCAGACACCTCAACTGCCTTCTCTTCAGTTGCTCATATCAGCCGAGATGTAAACTACGGCTGAATGGTCCATTATTTTCATGCTAACGGCACTTCAATATTTTTCATCTGCCTCTTCTTACACGTTGGCTGAGGTTTATACTATGTAACATTTACATTTCTAGAAACCTGAAATATTGGCATTATCCTCCTACTCACAACTATGGCAACAGCATTCACAGGCTATGTGCTCCCATGAGGCCAGATATCATCCCGAGGCACTACAGTAATTACAAATCTACTATCAGCCATGACATCTATTGGAAGTGACCTTCTGCAATGAATCTCTGAAGTGGATTCCTTCCTCTTACTGACTGACCTTGTCTTTTGAAACTATGACTCCCCTCATGTCTAAGGTAAACTTTTCTCCTTATATCTAAGGTAAACTGTTTCAACCAGAAGGACATCTTCCATGGGTCTCCAACACTTGGTCCAATCGATCAGTTCCCCAAGGGACTTGCTAGATGCATAAGTTCTAGCAGCCAGTGACTGTCTCCCACTACTAGAGCTATTAATGAGCCTTCTGGTTAATCAGCTGCAGAGATAGATTTAACTCTTCTTGTTTATCTTTTCAGCAGCAAAATACTGAAGAAATACAAATGTTATCCTACTATTGTCATCTAGGAATTCAGTCTTGCCATGGGAAAGCTAGACTAAAATGTCCACACAGGATAGATGTACTCCTCTGTTCAACAACATATAGATAATAAAGAGCTTGAGAAAACCAGGATGGATGAAAAGCACTGAAAACCAGAACCAGAGCAATGCAAACATCTCCCACATAGCCTGGCAAAGGCCCCTCCCCTGTCCCAAAGGGATTGTTGCCTCATGCTGAAAGAATTATTCATTCTCCATGTCTTCTCATGGTGGCATCTCTATTTCAGCCACCAGCTGTCATGACATCCTTTCTCCCTGGCTCCTTTCAGGTACTCACAGCTCCTATAACAATGGATCTGAGACCCAGAAGCCCTGATCAAAGATGATCAGCTGTGGATGATTACAAAACAAAGTGACGTCAAGGTCAGCAGATTACAGGCAAGACAATTTGATACTCATCCTTAACACCCTGTCACCCTTATGACATTTTCATTCATTTAGTTCTCAGAAGTCAACATGGCATCTCAGCTTGATGTTCAGCCTCATTACTCACTTGTCCTATGTTTTCTAAGACAATTGTCCTAAGTTATTTAAAAGGAGGCAAAAATTGCCCAGTAAGACGATGAATACAGCAAGGTAAAGGAGAATTAGAAAAGGAAAGATAGTCACTATCTCTCCTCCCCATGCACAAAAAGGTCTTGTAGCCCAACCCCTTCTGCAGATGGGCAAACTGAGGGGTCATGAGAGGACGCGATTCTTCCCAAGTCTCACCATCAAAAGCAGAGTCGGACCAACCGAGGTTCCTCTGCTAAAAAGCAGGGCCTCAATAAAGGACCAGCTGAATCAACAAAAGGGAGTGGCTTCCTTAAGAACATCCTGGGCACAGAAACTCTATTGCCCCCCTCCCTTCTGAGTACAGGTTCTTATGCATACCAGGAGCATTCAAGAAGAGAGGGGACAAAAGATCTCCACAACAGCGAGACAAAGTGCAAGGACACCAGAACACCAGACAGCTACAACTGTTCCTTGGCCTCCGAAGCATCAACAGTTCAGTCTATCTCAACAGGTAAAGGAATAAGCCACTGTCCTTTGAACATCCAATAAGATAAACAAACCAAAAAATCCACAGAGCACTCTGCAGTCCATCTAGCACTTTCCCATAGTTATTTTGTTTCATCCTCACAATAGTCCCATCTTGCAAGTAAAGAAACTGAGGACCAAAGAAGTCTTACCCAAAGTCACAGCTGGTAAACAACAAGGCCGGAAGTTGAGCCTACATCTTCCAACTCCATATTCAGCACCTTCTACTCTACCTCCACCCAAAGACATTCATGACAAAAAGCCAAACATAACAGTAGACCAAAGGGCCAACTGAACCACAGCCTCCGGCCAGCTAAACAATGACTAAAATCCCAGCTGGAACCCAAAGCAGGCTCTGCCTCCTCAGGACTTCAGGACAGGATTCCAGAGTGGGTTCAGACCAGCCCTCTGCTACGAGGCAAGCTCTTTGCTCTCCTACAGGAACTCTGGGTTAATCACACACCCCACAGCAGCATGGCTGGAGCTAGACCTGTCAAGCACATTCGACTCTCGGTGACACAACCCAGCTGTGCAGGCGGTTCCCGTCAAGGGAGCTCCAGACATTCCAGACGCTGTGCCACGGTATTGCAGGGAGGGACCGAGCTGCACAGGGAGCTGGCAAGCCCGACAGAACTTTCCCTACCACATCTGTACTTCTGCACCAACAAGGCAGTTTCAAATTAGCTCCCAAAGAGCTACGCAGATTCTGCCTTACAAGGATAGACTAGAAACTGACAGTGGAGACTGCTTCTGGGGAGTGGGACCAAAGGAACTGCCAGTTGAACTTTTACCATTGGCATCATATTCCTTTCATAATATCTTTGAAAACTAGATCAAAATTCAATCTAAAAGCCATAAGGATGACAGCCTACACCGGAAAGTGGTGAAGGCAAAAAGAAACTGACATCAGATGATGTAAACTAATCACACAAGAAAACAGTTTTAAACAAGAGCTTTAGAAACGCTGAATTAAATGTAAGACCTTTATAAAGTATAACAAGATTCTTATTTACAAATTTTACAAAAATTTCCCTTGACTGTAACAGAAGAAATTGAGCCATTTTTGAGGCAGGAAAAAAAAAAAGTCTTTAGTACTTATTCTGTTAGGCATTTTCACATACTTTACCTCATTTAATCTCAATAACCATGATATAAAAATATTATCTACAAGTGATAGACCAGGAAACTTAGACCAGGCACTCAGAGAAGCTAAGCAGCTTTCACACAGCTGCACAGCTACCAACTCCTCAGTGTAAAGACAGAAAGGGACAATCTAGGAATACAGACACGTCCTAAAAAAGCTGCCACCACTGCTGGGCAAAGGCAACCTGCACCTATGAAAGAACCCAGACACAATGGCCAGTTTCTGACAGTCCTTTCTCGAGTGGGTCACATGCTGCCTATGGGGTACATGTGTACACAATGCTACTCCCCATATTTATGAAACTGACACGCCCTCCACACTACATGAGCACACAGATGTTTTCACAAAGTGCTTATGGACCTGCGGTAATCTACCCATTTTCCTCTCCCAGCCCCCGTTGCCACTGAAGGCTGCATTTGAGAGATGCCCAACTCACTGAGATGAGAACAGAGGTGCTATCCTGGAACCTGGCCACAAGGAAGCCGTGATGTGTTTACAGCGTGAGCTTGCCCACAACTTCATCACCATCATGCTCTAACATCGAAGTCCTCACGTGCGTGACATAAGAGAGCACAATTTAAACGTCGTAATAGCCAATGGTCATTAATGTTTACTGAGCTCTTTTAGAGCAGAAGGAACTATGGTAATTGCTTCCCATTCACTACACACTAGTTAATCCTCACAGCCACCACCCCTCATGTTAGATACCATTATCATTCCTACTTCATATACAAAGAAGCGGAGCTTCAGGAGTGGTTAAGTAACTTGTTAGAGACCAAACTGTGAGGAGTAAAACTGAAGCCTATGGGCCTGTGACTCCTAAGTCAGACTCAGAGCCACTCCGCTTAGGTGTCTCATAAAATACGTTTCATGGCCTTTTTCCCTCAAGTATTCTCTTTGTCATTTCTTATTAAAGTTATGAAACAACATGTCCAAACAGAAGAGGCAAAATTGTTACACTGATGGGCTAGCCAGACAAATGGCATTATAAAATACTGGAAATAGGAACTTACAATCCATAGTCAAGGCAAGAAATGCCAATGTTACCAATGCATACCCACAAATACGCCTGTTACAATCACTGACTACCCTGGAAGATCAAGCCCTGGAGTTCTTGCTGGGTTCTGGATGGTCAGGAATTATTCTTCAATCCCAGGCATCTTGAAAATGGACATAGTATCAACGGACTAGGCTCACTTCCCCTTCTTTAGCATCGCTGACCTCACTTATCCCCTGCCTGTTGAACATCACAACAGAAACTTTCCCAGAAAGAAACTGTGAGGCTGAAATTCCCTCAGCTCCAGGGGGAAAAAAAAACTCCCTATGCCCTTTTCATTAGATAACTGGTTAATCTTTGAAGTTTCAGGCATAACGTTGAATTCTAAGATGAATCATCTTTCCATACTAACAGCACAGCCAACTTTCCTTTCAGAGCAGTGATACACCAAAACAAGAATGACAGCCTTGTGCAGTAGTCATTACGGACCCCACTACATGACTAAGCTCAAATTAGTGACCTTCCACAGCCTGGATGAAGTTTCACAAAGGGTAGCTGGAGTTCACATGCAGTCTAGGAACACCAAGCTATGTTTAAGCACCTCAAAGAGCAGCACAACTCCACTAGGGAAAAATCTCATTTTGCCCAAACATTGTAGACCCTGTAATAAATATACTCTTCATTTGTCACCCTTATTTAGAAATTAACATATGATCATTTTCCTAAGTCTTTCCTAGGATCTCCTTACAATGCTTTTCATTTGAAATAATCTATTTTCAAATCCAAGGAAGTTTCTACAATTACAATTATACATAATCCAGCACTGCCTAGGACCAGACAAAGACAATACACCAAATACCAGTTACCTCCGTCAGCAAACAGTCTGCCCATAATTTTGTCAGGAATTGAAGAGCATTCTCCCATTCCATCTGCTCAGCAAACTTTCGTCTTCCGCAAGGGCTCTTTTAATGTACTTCTAAAGCTGCTTCTGTTGCAAGTACAAACTGCTACACACTGACTCCGCAGTGACATTCTCCCAGAATGCCACTGGATCCCTCAGGGGCTCAGGGATACGAACTTGAAAGAAGTTGAAGGAGGACGTCCCCCTCTTCCCAGCCTCCTCTCTCAACAGAGCTTCCCTCCAAGAGACCTGCTTCAAAAGTCCAGACCCAGTGAAGTCACTCATGACCTCACAAACCTCTAGTTTAACTCTTTAAGAGCCAGACGGCAAGCTGACAGCAGGCAGAAAAGCTAACTGTCTAAGCTTATTTGGAGTGGTTGCCGTTTAAGGGAAAGGAGACATTTGTCCAGCATCGTTCAAAACAAAGTAACTTTGCCACTGATTTGGTTGAATAGCACTAAAGTTTTTTGAACAACTATTTTATAGACTGCAATTTCCTACAGCACACACAGCCTGGTCCTAAAGAAATGACTGAAATAGACCACAAAATAGATTTAAGTCATTAATATTATACACAATTTAGCTCTGTTAAATTCACACTTAATCTTATGTAATTTGTGTTTTTCTATTTTCATTCCTAGTTTTGCTTTTTCTGCTAGTGACTGTGAAAATATTTATTGTCCTGTTGTCCAAAGCCTGCTTCAGACACGTAAGTGGCCAGGCAACACACACAGCTGTCAGACACAGGCAACAACTGCCACAGAGGCATCCGAGAAACCAGGGAGAGCAGGAGCTGAGATCCACTGGAAGCCGTGGCCGCCAGACCTAACCAATGGACGGCAGAGTGTGTGTCAGCCCCTAACAGGAATAGGAGACCGGCCTCACTTCAGTTTCTTTTCCATGCTTTTCCTGGGGCTCCTGCTATTTTTGTTGGGATACAGGGATTATGAGGACCTGGAGATTTAAAAGACTAAAAATTACTTTCTAAACAGAAGTGGGTAAAAATTATACACTCGAAGAACATGTAATATGCCCTTTCAAGAATGTTCTGGTTTACCAGAAAATGATTATACTTACCATGCAGTAATTTTATTCCTAAATATATACCCAGCCTAGAGAAGTTCTTCCATGTGTTCCCAGAAAGCCACATGAAGGCTCTGTGCACATCACCATGCTGTTTGACATAATAAGACAGTCAAAAAGCCCATAAATAGAAAAAATGAAAAAAATAGGTTATAGTATGTTCACATAATGAACACTATACAGCAATTAAACTGATCAAACTAGGGCCGAGTCAATAAGGATGAATTTCAAATACTGAGAAAAAAAGGGTAAAGACAGAAAGGGACAATCTAGAAATACAGGTATGTCCTCAAAAAGCAGCCACCACTGTCGGGCAAAGGCAACCTGCACCTATGAAAGAACTCAGACACAATGGCCAGTTTCACAAAAGGAAACAAAATAGCTTGTATATGAAGTTGAAAAGCATGTGAAACAACACTGTCTAATGATTACAGATGCACATCTCTAAAGGAATGATAAACATCAACAGCTCATGTTTACTTCACTACGTAGGGAAGGAAAGAGAGGAATGAGACCTGTCGGCATAAAGAGGAGAGGAGTTTGCAATTCATCTGAAATGCTTTTATTTCCTAAGTGGGATGATGAGATCACAGGTGTTTATTATTGTCTACACTTTTTGGTATGCCTCAAATGTTACAGAAGCTTTAGAAAGCCAACTGCATAATGGCTACAACCTCTTTGAGTGCAGCAACACCTGTTCAGTCTGGACAATTAACAGAACAGGAGGCAAAGAGGTTAACAATTCCCTTCACTCTCAAGTCCTCAAATCCAAGCAGCTGCTGCTCCTTCTGCCATAGTTCGGCTCCTTCTCTCTAGCATGTCACCCTGCTCCACGCCACCCACAACCCTTTACACATAGCCAACTCATCTTTCACAGCCCACCTCAAAATGCAGCACCCCCACAAGGGCCTCCGTGACATCCCACGATGCAAGTAACCCCCACCTCAGAACCATAGAGCCTGGCTCTCTGGGCTCTGCACTAGAGTTATTTCTGAAGTTATCTGATCTGCCTGTTTGGGAGACACCTTAATATCTACTACAGAGAAGCTGCTCATTAAGTTCTTCATTCAACAAAAACTGAGTGCCCAATATGTGCTGGCCACTATGCCAGGGGTTCTCTGAGTCCCAAAACGTAGGACTTGAGAAGACCACAGCCTAACAGAAGGGACAGGCCTGTAGCTAAGTATAATACTTTAATACTATGTGCTGAATCCTCAAATAGTTGCTAAGTGAATGCCAACTACGAATAATGAACTTTTAGGAATGCTTCGCAATAGTAACTGTTCAATACATCTTATTTTCTCTATACTAAAGACTTTATAATATTACTCTTGACAAGAAAATGTCACCTTGTTTGCATTGAGGTGGGGCTTCTAAATAGAGTAATTATAAAGACAATAAACTATCATTAAACCTCCTCAGAGTCAAGGAATTGAAGGCTCTTAGAATTATTACAGAAAAACAACATCTCAAGTCGATTTCGATTTTACCACAGTCCATTCATACTGGGTGACTTTGAAGAGGTTTTAAAGACATTTCAAGCACTGTTATTACTGATAATAGCCAACATTTATTGAGTACTCATTAAGTGCCAGTAAATGATTACTGATTATGTGCCAGTAAATGATTTAGAGAGAGAATTGACTAAAATTTGAACCAAAGCACTCCGACTTAAGAACCCACACTCTTCACCACCAACCATACGTTTCCTAAGCAGGAAAATCAATCAATCCCTGCTAGTGTAGTTTGGATGAACTCCTATCACCACCACACCAAAGACAACAGAAGAAATCATTTCCAGGTTCACAGCCAGGAGCACTCACTTTCACAAACCTCTGTTAGGAGAATCCTCCCCTCCAAAAGCGGAGTTACCTTTAACAGGCCCACATCCCCCTGAGAACGGGAACTGGCTCAACTTTGTATTCTGCCTCTAAGCAACTTCCAGTAAACGCCTCTCAAAAGCAACTTCCAGTAAACGCCTCTCAAACTTTAACACGATCATGGATCACCTGGGAAGGAGATAAAATGCAAATTTTGCTTGAGCAGGTCCAGGGTGGTGTCTGAGAGACACATTTCTAACCAGGTCCAGGTGATGTCTGTTAGTCTGAGGCCCACACCTGGCAGCGGCAAGGTGCTGAGAACCTAGGCTGCACATCAGAATCACCCGGGAAGCTTTTAAAGCTATCCATGTCCAGGTGCCACTCTAACAAATAGAACCTCTGATGGTGAAGCCTGGAAATGAGAAGCTTACAGAGCTCCCTGTATGATTGTAATGTGCGATCAGGTTTGAGAACTACTGTGCTACAGCTGTACTACTCAAGGTTTCCTCCATGGACCACTGCTGTAGACCAGTGCTTCGCAAACTTCCACGTGAATGTAAACCACTTGGACCTCTTGGTAAAATGCAGATTCTCATGTAGTAGGTCAGGGTGGGGCCAAGGATTATGCAATTCTAATAAGCTCCCAAGTGAATGCTGTTGGGTGGCAAGATGGTGAGTAAAAACATCAGAAAATCTCAGGAGTTCAGTGTGTGTGATTTATAAGGCTTTCCTTTTGTAATTTTAGATTCAGAGACCAGTAGAATACCTGCAAATAGAGCGTCAGGCACAGGCATAAGAAACAGCATATGAGGTATGGGGATTATGAAATGGAAGCATTTATCCAACATTAGACAGGATAGAGTTTAATATTAATCCTCATTAGCATTCATGAGAAACATATTTACCTTCCCTTGCACCATGGCCACTGTCTGTCTCAAGTGCTAAAAATGAAGGCTCTGCTAACAGCTTGAGCCAATTCAACAGACAGACATACCTTGGATATATTGCTGGTTCAATTCCAGAATGCTGCAATAAAGCAAATATCACAATAGAGCAAGTGATACAAATTTCTGGATTTTCTGGTGCCTATAAGAGTTAGGTTTACGCTGGAGTTTCTCAGTGTACAACAGCATTATGTCTAAAAACAACAGTGTACATACTTTCATTTAAAAACAAACTTTATTGCTAAAAAATGCTAACGATCATCTGCGTATTCAGCAAGTCCTAATCTTTTTGCTGATGGAAGGACTTGCCTCAATGTTGATGGCTGCTGACTGATCAGGGTGGTGGTTGCAGAAGGTTGGGGTGGCTGTGGCAATTTCTGAAAATAAGGCAAAAATGAAGTTTGCTGTATCAATAGACTCTTCTTTTCACAAAATATTCCTCTGTAGCCTGTGAGGCTGCTTGATAATCTTTTACCCACCACAGAACTTTTTTTTTTTTCAAAATTAAAGTCAATTCTCTCAAACCTTGCCACTGCTTTATTAATTAAGTTCATGAAATATTCCAAATCCTTTGTAGTCATCTCAATGAGGTTACAGCATTTTCATCAGGAGTAGACTTCATTTGCAAGAAACCGTTTTCTTTATTCACCCATAAGAAGCAACTCCTCATTTATTAAAGTTTTATCATGACACTGTAGCAATTCAGTCACATCTTAAAGCTCCACTTCTCATTCGCCTGCTATTTCCACCACATCTGCAGTTACTTAACCTACTGGAAGTTTCGAACCACTCAGCCATTCATGAAGGCTGGAATCGACATCTTCCAAATTCCTGTTCATGTTGATATCTTGACGACCTCCTCCCACAAATCGCAAACGTTCTTAACGGCATCTAGAATGGTGAATCCTTTCCAGAAGGTTTTCAACTGACTTTGCCCAGATCCATCAGAGGAATCACTATCTATAGTGACTACAGCTTTACACAATATATTCCTTCCAAAAAAGCTCAAAGTTAAAATTACTCCTTGATCCATGGTTTGCAGAATGGATATTGTGTTGGCGGGCATTAGAACTACATCAGTCTTCTTGTACATCTCCATCAGAGCTCCCGGGTGACCAGGCGTCTTGTCAATGAGTAGCAGTAGTATTTTGAAAGAAATCCTTTTTTTTTTTTTTTTTTGCGCCCCTAAGCAGTAGGGCTTAAAATAGTCAGTAAACCATACTGTCAGCAGATGTGCTGTTATCTAGCCTTTGTAGTTCCATTCCTAGAGCACAGGCAGAGTAGATTTAAGCATAATTCTGAAGGGCCGTAGGATTTTGAGAAGGGAAAATGAGCACTAACTTCAATTTAGTGTCACTAGCTGCATTAGCTCCTAACAAGGGTCAGCTTGTCCTTCCAAGCTTTAAGAGAAGGCGATGCCTCATACTCTCTAGCTAAGAAAGTCCTACCTACACAGCATCTTTTTCCAATAGACAGCTATTTGGTTTACATTGAAAATGTGTTGTTTAGTGTAGCTACCTTTATCAATTATCCCAGCTAGATCTTCTGGATAACTCGCTGCAGCTTCTACATCAACACTTGCTGCTTCGTCTAGTACTTTTATGTTATGGAGATGGCTTCTTTTCTTAAACCCCATAAACCAACCTCTGCTAGCTTCCAGCTTTTGGGCTGCAGCTCCCTCACCTCTCTCAGCTTTCAGAGAATTGAAGAGAGTTAGAGCCTTGCTCCGGCTTCGGCTTAAGGAAACGTTGTGGCTGATTTGATCTTCTATCCAGACCATTAAAACTTTCTCTGTATCAGAAATAAGGCGTTTCTCTTTCTTATTGTTCATATGTTCTATGAAGTAGCACTTTTAATTTCCTTCAAGAACTTTTCATTGCATTCACAACTTGACTGTTTGGTGCAAGAGGTCTAGCTTTCAGCATATTTTGGCTTTCAACATGCCTTCCTCACCAAGTTTAATCCTTTCTAGAATCTTATTTAAAGTGAGAGACATGAGATTCTTCCTTTCATTTGAACATTTAGAGGCACTGCAGGGTTATTAACTGGCATAATCTCAATATTGTGTGTCTCAGGCAATAGGGAGGCCCGAGGAGAGGGAGAGAGAGGGGGAACAGTTGGTTTCATGGAGCAATCGGAACACACAAAACTTATTGATAAGGTTACCACGTTATATGCGCATGGTTTGTGGTGCCCCAAAACAATGACAATAGTAACATCAAAGATCTCTGACCACAGGTCACCATAACAGATATAACAGTAATGAAAAAGTCTGAAATATTGAGATAATTACTAAAATGTGACACAGAGACGCAAAGTGAGCACTTGTTATCGGAAACATGGCACCAACAGACTTGTTTGAGGCAGGGTTGCCACAAATCTGTAATCTGAACAAAAAAAAACCAGTATCTTCAAAGAGCAATAAAGCTAAGTGCAATAAAATGAGGTTTGCCTGTAGCTCTGTATTTCAGCTTACGGAGGGCTTATAAAGTGAAAAACAAGATTAAAGTACTGTAAACAAGCCCCTTTTGAGTTCAGGCAAATTTGTACTCCTGTGTAAAACACCTTCAGGGAATGATTTACTCGGGAAAGTCGGTTTCTTTTTCCCTCCCCAAACCAAGGCTCAATGGATAACACCCAGTGTTGCAAATATGGTGCTAAGAGACCTCTGCTAAGATGAATATCACTTCCTTTAAAAGTTAAATATTGTACCGATATATGAATAAAAATATTGCTGTATATCTTGATCAATTAAAGTATTAACCACCATTCCAGTTTTTATTTAGACCTATGATTCTCCTTGTAATCACTTATACCTCCAATGTCCATTATCATTTGATGCCATTCTTTCATCAAAGCTCATCCAAGTAAGAGGCGCCCCACCATGCTCTTCGGTAGCCACCAATAGCCAGGGAATTACTTTGGTTTGTTTGTTTTAAGGTTTAAACCACAGAATTAGGAAGTCTCCAGGAATAGCTATTTCAAATCCAGAACCATTTCCTGAAGTCATCACTAATTTATAAGAGAGGCACCAAACAGACAGAGAGAGTACAAGACCACCAGGGCAAGGGCTGTCTGAAGGGCAGTGAAAGAACAACCAATGACCAGTGCACTTAGCTTCCATCCTGGGCTCCCTGACAATTGACCCACTGTTGGAGAAGGGACAAAGCACAGAAGAACTGCCAGGAAACTGACCTTACAGGGCACATTTTCTACAGAGATGGCATTAGAAGGACACATAAGCAAAACCCAAGTACTCCTGTGTGAGCCCCTCACAGTCTCATCCTCAGCCCACTCCTCACCCTTGGGAGCCTTCTCATACCCACAGCTGCAAGTCTCACATCTAAAAGGGTGACTCCCAAGTCTCTCCAGTGACCTTCAGTCCCATATTCCCACCAGCCCTACACAAGTAACCCTCTCTCTCCTCCAATTCGACCTCTTTATATCTGATCCCACTAGGTGTCCTCCTACCAACCTGCTGCTTCCCCCAACTCCGGTGCAGGATTTCTTGCTCCAGCCAGTCACCCATGCTTGAACTCTCACAATCATTTTGACTCAGCCCCATGTGTCCTAGAGTCAAACATTCATCAAATCCTTGCATCTTCCTTTTTACCAGCCTGTTTCTTATCTATTTTCTTATTATTCCTCAGACTCTTAGACTACTACAAAACCCATGATAGGTTTAAAATAAATATCCACAAATTAGAACTTAGCAAAGTCTTACCACAGAACTGCATATTGGTTGATAAGGCTATTTCCATCTCACCAATAAGCAATCAGAAGTTCCAGAAATGAAAAGACCTGCCGGAGATCAAGCTGCCAGGAAAGAGGATGGCTTCACCTCCTCTCTTCTGTCTCAACCCTCTAGGTTTATTCCACCTACCACAGTGCACTGCGCTTCATAGACAGAAAGTGATTTCTAAGGAAGCCCCGTAGTAAGTGTCCAATGCAGGGCTTCTGTCCATGGCCAAGTGGCAGGATAACTTTTCTTTGGGTTACTACTGTCATTGGTATTCATTTGTATTTAATGAGCTCCTACTGTGTACCAGACATTGTTAGGCCACTTGACTATCTTTTCTTGATTTTTGTTCCATCTGATTAATCTCTTTTCCTCCTCCTTCCTTTATGAGATAGGTATTATTCATTTCATTTTACACTTGCAGAGGGTCCTGGATTTTATGTATTTATTCATAAATACACACCTAGAAAGTGAAACAATTCGAAACCAGGAATAAATGGCTCTGAGGCCTAGAAGAGCCCCTAACCCACAACACTGAGCAGGAACTGTGGTTTAAAAAAAAAAAATCAAATCACCATTACACTACTTTGGAAAGAAGCCAGAAAGAGAAAAACGAGAACCTCTTTTTTGACTGAACAAATTTAAAATGTAAAGGAAAAGGATTAAAGAGATGACTGGAGCAACAGCAACCAGCTCATGAAGCCACGAGGCAGCAGAGCTTCCCACCACCAATGGCAGAAGAGAAGCCGGGAGCTCGATGGGCAGCCAGATCTCTCCAATTTCACAACATCAAAATTTTGTTCTCTGTCACCAGCTTCACTAACGTCACATTATTTTAATTTATTCTTTTAATATTTATATATTATATTAAAGTGACTTCAAGTTTAAACTGGGATGTTGAAACAGTTTTTCAAATCGCATTTCAACAAATTTCTACTTCTTATTTCACATGAATTCTTCCTAAGCAGACAAACAATACAGATAGAGAAAAAGTGAGGAAGAAAGAGCATAATTTCCAAACAACTGCATTCCATTTGAGAAGGAGAAGAAAGAAACAAGAGCAAGGCAAAAAAAAAAAAAAATCCTGCAAATATCAAATTCAGAGTGGGCTGAAGACAGACTGAAGTGCTTCCCTCAGGCAGATCAGCTGCACGCAGATGTAATTCACCTGTTCTGCCGTACCCGTTGATATCCTGAGCAAGATCTGAAAGGAAAACTAGGAAGCTGAGATATAAAATAGATCATCATGCTACAAAGGTTATTTCAAAAAGCAGCTTCATATATTTCAGAGAACCAAAAAACAAGTTCCTGCCATGTCACGGTATTTGCTTTCTTTTTCTCCCGTCCAAACCCAAGCTCAATGGAAATGGACAATATCCAGCTAATGGTCACAGTGACAACATTTGTGCCTTAAGAACTTACTGACTGGAGTTGTGGTCATCTGCTGATAAGCCGGCGAGCGAGAAGCACGCAGACACAAAGGAACCCATTGAAATGTGTATAACTGTAAGTCTCTAATTATCCTTTCTAATTTTGGAGCCATGTGACAGGACTTCACACAGCACCGCTGACCCCCAGTCAGCCTGAGTGCCATGTAGCTGGACCACACACGGAGGGGATGCTCCTCTTTGCTTCTTCCTTGAAATATTGTGTTCCATGCACAGGCTGAGCTGTTTCCGGCTGACATGTGGCTCACTGATCAACAGGCAGGCAGAGCAAGCACCTCGGAGAATGTATTAGGCTGGTGCAAAAGTAATTGCAGTATTGACATTGAAAGTAATGACAAAAACCTTAATTACGTTTGTGACAATCTAATAGTCCGTCCAGATTTATTCCAGGATTTTAAGAGGCTTTTTCACCTTACACAGAGTGAGCCGCTTGATGTCACAAAGGTATTTAATACTTTTAAAGACAAATAGACACGCACTCAAAGAAAAACTGTCTTTCCCAACTGTATACTAGAATATTATAGATTTGGAATATTTTCTTCTTTGACTTGAGCAGAGAGAGTAACAGGGAAGAACAGTGTCCCTCTGGCCGCCAAAGGATGGCTGAGCCCAAGACTGGAAGGCATTCCTTAGAGAAAGAACTAAGTGCTACAACACCCCCATTAGCTTTCCCAACCTCTTGGACCTTTCTTTAAAAGAGCAATTCAGCTCTGAACAGTGTCATCCTGTGCTCAGAAAAAATCACTGTCCAATACTGCCACTGAAATAATCTTTAATGACAAAGCAAAGACAGATCTTGAAACAGAAAAGGATTTAAAAGTAAATCTAGGCAATACCAAAGCAAATACATTTTTGTTTTGTTGAACATATCTGGTCTTATTCTAGATCTACCATGAAATCATTATCACTTGGTCCAGTTCAGCATAGCTCAGTAAGAGCACAGGCTCTGGAGGCTGACTGCCTGTGTTCGAGGGCTGAGTATGCCACTTACCATCTGTGTGACCTTTAGCAAGTTACTCAACCTCTCTGTACCTCAGTTTCCTTATTTGGAAAATTAGAACACTAATAGTTCCTTTCCTCCTCCTAGCTCATTATGAGAACTAAGCATCATGTGTTTACTAAATAAATAAAACCTATGGGCTACATATGACACACAATTATGTTCAGAGACTAGCTAAAGTAATAATATTTTTTACAAGCTAACGACTAACACTTTATACATTAAAATCAATATTTAATTTCCTTGGTTCATGTCTACCAAATATCAAGGAGGCGTGATCAGGGGAGAATTCATTAGTCTTATCCCTTTTCTTTTGTGCCTCCCTCAGAGCTCACCTTACCCAACGTGCTCAGACCCCCACCACTAGCAAGAAGCAGGAGAGGCCAGTGAACACAGATGGAATGGAGGCATGGCCACTGCTTTTACTTATCACTTTTCTTTTGTAAATATACTAATACAATGGGAAATTTTTTCTCCTTTAATTCTAACGCTTGGGCCCTCAGTGCTTGGCTGAAGGACAGGCTTACTACCTCAATGTCCACTTCCTTACCTCGGCAAAGGGATGTTTTCACGCAGATGAAATTTTAAAAGGCCAGCTCACTGATTGCTTTAAAAATATGTGGAAACATGTTTATTATTGACCTGGTAAATTTTCCTTCAAATTGAATGCATACACCACCACCACCACCAACAACAAGCAGCTCTACATTTAGAACTTAGTTTCTTGAAAACAGGCCGTCTCAGACTTCCGGCTTTATTGACACATGGCATGAGAGAAATCGGATCAAAAGAAAAATAACAATATAAAAGACCCAACACCTAGCACAGTGAGTGAATCCGGCCTAGGAGCCAGACAACTTGAATTCTAGTACAGTATCTGTCACAAGACAGCCACGTGGCTTTGGGTAATATATCCCACCAAACTGGAATACAGATTCTATATTATTAAAAAAAAAAAAAAAAAAAAAAATGGCTACCTGAGGCCCCTTCAAGTAGTAAAATGTCCTCATTCTCCAACCCACAATACTAACACAATTCTTCTTTGGTTGCAACTTCTCCAAATTACCAAGGAAGGTAGAAGGGGGTAAAGAAAACTATGGGTTTTTCAGTCTCCTTAAAATTTCTTAGGATCATTAAACCTGCCCTACCTTTTAACCTTGAATAGAGACATACATCACAAAATAAAGCTTACTCCACCTGTAACCACTTATTATCATATGCCAACCTCAAAGAACACAAAATGGGGGGTCCTACCAAACTTGTCTGTCCAAGCCACTGGCAGTGCTCAGAGAGCACAGTAGGATGACCACCAGTCAGGAATTGTACAGGAGGAGTGCCCAGGCTGGGGGAGAGGTGAGATGGGGCGTCTCCAAGGTGCTTGACACTCAGCACTAGAACGTGGTCCTTTACCACTACACAAGATCTCCTGGTTTGACAATGCAGGTGATACAGCTGAAACTTCATCTCAACATGGCCTGAAGGATACCACTGTCTAAATCTGAGATGCTAAAATACTATGACCTACTCCAATACTCTCTCCCAACTATTTAACTCTGTCCATCCTCGTAAATGGCACCCCTGCTGGCCCAAATGATGACAACCTCCTGTTCTAAGTGCACAAGCCGCACACTTAATAAACCTTTCACCCAATTCTTCACTGGTGTTCATCTCTTGGCTTCACTTAGAACCACTCCCTGTGGCTTCTGCAGTGAAGCCTCTCAGCCCAAAACTCTTCAGCTCCCCAAACCATGTTTGGTCTGTAATATAAACAACTTCCACTCACCCTAGAAAACAGAGTTGGAATTTCAGTGCAATTATCTGCATACCTTTCCTACAGCGTTTTATCACAATTTGCGGTCCTCAGAGACAAAGGTTAAACGGGAGGACTAAGGTGGCACACTCCACTGAGGAGCGCCCCCTCGCGGGAACACTGTTTTCAGGGATGCCTCCTCTCCAGGACTCTTCCATTGAGAGACACTCTGATCTCAGAGATACAGGAAGTCTAGACGTAGACTAACCAGGCAACCAGTTCATATGCACACATTTACCCAGGCTCTGCTTTGTACCATGTCCTGTGCGAGGTGCTTTAGTCTCTATTTACCCTTTAAATCTCACAGCCTCACAACACACTTGATCATTAACCCCATTTCGCAAATAAATAAATCAGGTTTCAGAGAAAATAAGTGCCTTGCTCAAGTACTTCAGACCAAAGTCTTGTGGTTTTGACACCTTGTTCTTTTTATTCTCACTGTGACCCAGTAAGACAACCAATATCCACAATTCATTTTCATGAGAAAATGTATAGCTACAACATCACAAGGTGCTAATCCTGAATTTGCTCATGTAATGAACTATAAACCTTCAAACTGGTTACAGAAAATGCTCAGCACAGGGCAGACTGCTCAAAAAGAGAGGTTCATTGAAAACCTGTAATATGAATACTGGCTTTTTTTTTTTTTTTTTTTTACAAAAAGCACTGGTATTATTTAATACAGCTTTAAACAGCTTTAAAATAGTTGATCACCATTTAACACCTCCCACCAGCTCCATACAAACATCCATACACATACACACACACACCCCAAAACAAAATTCATAAAATTGTCACAGGTAGATAACCTGAGGATGACGAGCATGAAGAAACGAAATGCTGGATAATCCATAAATAGACGCGGAATCCCCAAATAACACGCATGGTGCATACGACATTCATAATTTGTCATTTTATCTCCCAGACAGACTAAAAACCCTAAAGTAGAGAGAGAAAATAAATACAGAGCCTAAAACAAGATATCAGGTCTCTCAAGCATCTGTCTAATCGGATCCTTCCTTCAACATGTCAGGGACAGGAAGACAGAACAGGACCTCTCAGAGCAAAGGGCTGGAAGAGACTTTGCTGACTGTATAGTCCACCACTTTAGTTTCCAATGAAGGAATCTCTGAGCTAATCAAACAACCTTCTGGAAGTCATCAACCACCCTCAGTGCCAGACTAAAGCTACGATCTCTCAGTGTTCTTTTCACAGCACTACGTCTCTGCCATCGTCGGAGCTGATACCACACTCATCATCCCCAAATATTTGTTTGGTATCCAATTTATATATAGTCATCCAGGAAATACCACAGACTAAAATGATCACAGTTTGCCAATTTGACAAACCACTAAGGTGTGTCCTTCCCGCCCTAAAACTCAAATTACTTTTTACGCACATCATTTGCTTATATCCACAGAAATTGGCCAAATGATTTAAAAATATATTCCACACTGAGATTTCCCAAAGAAGAAATCCTACAAAAATCACCAGCATGAAATGAATGAGAATGGGATGAGTACCTTCCCCAGAAAGCAATCTCCGGGGTGCCTTTCGTGTAGATGGAGTCGCTGGCATCATTCAGCCCATTGGTGACCCCACTAGAATAGCCCATCATGATTCCACCATCTGCTGACACACTCAGGACATCCTGATGTCCTCCCCCGGATGTCCTCTCCAAGAACTGACCACCTTCTTTAATGCGCTGTTGTATCATTGGAGTGAGGGGCATTTCAAAGCTAAAATAGCTATCAGGCTCTGAGTATAATGTCTCCAGGGACTCCGCACTGTAGTATAAAGAAGTGTTGTCCAAAATGGTTTCAAACTGGGAGCTGTACACATCAGTGGAGTCCTCCGTATATCCAGGCCCAAGGATGTCTTCATCTTCCACCTTAATGTGCTCCTCTTGTTCAGTGATCCTGAAAAGTAAATACGAATGAAGAATTCCAATATTAGGTTAATGTCTTTATTTTTCCCCCTTCAACCTTATAAAAAGGACAACATTCTAAAGATCTAACTCTTCTATTCATTGACTTATATCTTAACATATTTGGGAAGGAAGCTATGAAATATAATCAGGTTGAAAAATTCTCGGCATGCATGTGGCTAGGACACTATAAATAATTTAATAAAGTTTCAAACTAGTTTCCTAATGTGTGAATGCATCTGGTCCAATGAAGATATGAATAAAATATTCAATTCTCATTTTAGCCAAATATACCCTACACATTCAGATTATTTGCAACTACCAGCATTCCTAATTATAACAGAAGCAGATAAATATATCATGTAAACTTGATACGGCAAAATTTCAGTAAAAATACACCAAACTTTCATCAGTTGATCAATACTTTTTGATTTAAATAAGGCCAAATGCTCTCAAGCAGATGACTTCATCAGAAGCCAAGAGCTGCCCCCTGCTGACAACAGAGCAGCACTGCAGAAAGATTTCAGGTCCAAAATTAGCCAATGAACAGCCTAACAAAAAGCCAACAGAAGCAAGGCTAACCAAAGCCTTAAGTGATTAGAAATAGCTCAAAAGTCAATATACAGGGTAGGGCATTCACTTTGGCAGACAAACGTGAACAATTAATATGCAGCATGTTCTACAAATATTAAAAACGAACATTAGGACAACAAAGTAAAATTAAAAACTTGGGAGCTAGATCACTACTAAGAGCAAGAGGTCAAGAGTTAGAAAAACCGGAAGCTGAATTTTCGCTGTCTCAATTACTAGCTATATTACTTGAAGAAACTTTACTTAACCTCTCTGAGCCTCAGATTCCTACAAATAGGAATAAAATAGAAATAGGAATTATCTATTAAGCATCTCATAAGTCATCCACATTCCCAGGTATTACTGGAAACCACATTCAACATTGCAATTGGTTTGTTGTTTTTAAATACTGAAGGTCACCCATGGACCAAATGCTATGTTCTTAATGGCTTCCTACTGCACTTGGCATAAACTGGACCATTCCTAAGATGATGCTCCTCCCCACCTCTCCACACTCACTGCACCCCACTCTCCCCTGCTCTTTATTTATTTATTTTTTTGAGATGCAGTCTAACTCTATCACCCAGGCTGGGGTGCATTGGTGCAATCTCAGCTCACTGCAGCCTCCGCCTCCCAGGTTCAAGTGACTCTCCTGCCTCCGACTCTCAAGTAGCTGGGATTACAGGCATGTAACACAACGCCCGGCTAATTTTGTATTTTTATTGGAGACGGAGTTTCACCATGTTGGCCAGGCTGGTCTCAAACTCCTGACCTCGGGTGATCTGCCTGCCTCGGCCTCCCAAAGTGCTGGGATTACAGGTGTGAGCCACCATGCCCAGCCTCCCCTGCTCTTCAGGCATTAGCCACACAGGGGGAGTTTCAAATCTTCAAGCCTGGCACAGGCCTTGGCTTCACACATCTGCAGGAAGCACACACTAGTCAGGGAGCTCAGCAGCCTCCTGTGCACATGCTGTTCCCTCTACCTGGAACATTCTTCCTACCCCTTCTCTAGCTGGCAAACTCATTCCTTCCTCATGTCTCAGTGTAATTTCCATTTCCACAGAAAAGCTTTGTCCAAGCCATCAACTAAACTGGCCTCTTCCCTCCATCCAAATTATTCTTTCTTGTAGGTCTCTGTTCTTTCCTTCACAGAACCTAGCACAGTTTGTGATCCTATACCTATTAGCATGTTTATGTGATCAATGTTTATCTTCAGCGGTAAATTCCATGAGGACAGTAACCGTGAGCCGCATCTTTTTGAACATTCCTTTACGCCCAGCATCTTGCAGTGTCAGGACATAGGAGACAACTGAAAATATTTGTGGGAAGAAAAGAGGAATGAATTATTAATCTGAACAACAGTAAAAGTGTATATTCCAGTGGGAATATAAACACTGGGCCACATGCCACATATCAAGGCCGCTTTGGAGGGAAGTCTGGAGAGCTGATGGGTTGGGGAGGGGAGTGGGAAGGATCCTGCCAGCGATCCCAAAGGAGCAGCACTCTCAGTGGGTTTGTTAACTGCAGAGGAAAAGGCATTTCCTTACACCGAACAAGAAAACAAAAAACAACCCTCAGCCTTGACACAGATGCTCTCCCGTATAAACTATAAAATGTGGTGTCATGAGGGCTGACAGAAGAAAAGATGGTACCAATTAGAAGTACAGTACAAAACAAATGACTACGATCGAAGGGAGTGGAGAAAGATGGGTCACGTCTGCCATTTATCCAGGGTCTAAGCTGGTGTAGATATCAGAAATGCAGGGAAAGACCAGGAAATACCACATGATGCCAAGTTTCACTCATAAGGGCCATAAATCTCATAAGTGGGAGTTAAACAATGAGAACATATGGGCACAGGGAGGGGAATATCACCCACCGGGCCCTGTTGGGCGGTTGGGGGCTAAGGGAGGGATGGCATTAGGAGAAATACCTAATGTAGATGATGGGTTGATGGATGCAGCAAACCACCATGGCACATGTATACCTATGTAACAAACCTGCACGTTCTGCACATGTACCCCAGAACCTAAAGTATAATTTAAAAAAAAATAAAGGCCATAAATCAAAATATATGCTACTTGTGAGAAGAAGAAATTCCCATGTGAATACCAGGGAACAACTGAATTATAAAATCTACTTGTGACCCCCTGAGATGTCATTCTAAACATAGGAAGGGCCCAGCACAGTGGCTCACGCCTGTAATCCCATCACTTAGGGAGGCCAAGGTAGGAGGATCACTTGATGCCAGGAGTTTGAAACAGCCTGGGCAACAAAGTGGGACCCCATCTCTACAAAGAGTACAAAAGTTGGCCAGGTGTGGTGGTGCACACCTGCAGTCCCAGCTATTCAGAGGGCTGAGGTTGGAGGATCTCTTGAGCCTGGAAGGTCAAGGCTGCCCTGAGCCGTGATCATACCACCGTACTCCAGCCCGGGGGACAGAACGAGACCCTGTCTCTGTATAAATAAATAAACAAACAAACATAGGAAATTGAGTGGGCCCAGAACCTCTGTGTACATACGTGTATGTAGGCTGGACTGAAGGCATTGGTGTTATACCCAGAAGAAATGCCAAGGTTGGAAGTACCAGCTATATAGGGTGTGTCAAAAGAGTCCAAACCTTTTCATAATACTAAAGATGACTGTGGGGTATGTTAGTTACCTTGATGTTGGGAAACTTGAAATCTGTCAAATGTTAAGAAAATGTCAGAAAAGAATTCACAGTTTAGTGTTCACAGTCTCTTCAGAACTGTTTCCCTGGTCCATGCCTAACAGATGACTTTATAATGAGATCACTTTAATATCTGAGAAGCTTAGGAGGAATCTTAGCTCAGAAGGACCTAGGTTACAGTAACTCCCCTTATATTCTAAGATAACAAGAACCCAAGGTATTGTGATTGAGTTCTCATATCAAGTACAAGATAACGGTTTTCTATGATATGTACCAGGCATCCGAGACAGCAGGGCTACTATGGGAGCTCACCTTTCCTTGTCTCTCTCTGGTTCAGGTGTCTTCTCAAGATGCTGTTTGTTTTCCTTTAGGAAGACTTCATCCTCTCCACTCTCATCAAGATGCACAGGGGAAAATGTCCCCGAGCTAGTGCCAGGCCTCTCTGAAGGAGCTTTCCAGGATTCATCCCAAACATTCTCAGTTAAACTACTTGAGTTACACAAACCAGCTGATGAGATGAGATGGCGTGGCACTTTGGAAGACTCTTTGCTGTCAGGAGAGGCTGTTCTTTGCAGTGATGTCTCAAAATCTACAGGATGCTGGGTCTCTTTCTTATCTCCTCCTGTCCACAGTATCTCCACTCCTTGAAATTCCACATGTTTGACCCGGCCTGGGCGTCCCATGGAGCTGCTTCGATCACATCCCCCTGGGTGCTCTCTCCCAAGAGCAGACCTCTGCTCTTTCAAGAAACCAACACTGCCTGCAGAGTGGCAGGTCACTGCTGAGCTCCCAAGGGAGGCCACAGGACAAGATGGCTCCTGCACACAGACAGCCCCTTTCCTCCCATTATTCATTATCTGGGAAAGCTCTGCCTGAGTGTCTCCAGTTAACAGCGCGGTGAGATCTTTCTGGATGCTCAAATAAAAACTTTCCTCCATCGTTACTTCAGCTGAAAGAGGTATTTCTGGTAATTTTTTTTGGCCAGCAGGGAGCAGTTTGTTGACTCTCTGTGTTTTACGACTGGCAGTGTCCAGCTCTTTTTCCACCTGCTGAACTGAAAAACTAGAAACAGCATCTTGGTCCAGTACCTTTGTAGCCTGTAATGTTCCAGAAATGATTCTGGCTTCTGTGGCTTTCAGAGCTGAAATCAAAGAGTCAATGGGCTGTAAACTTTGTTCCTTGAGGTGACTTTGAGAGGGGGCCTCTCTGACATCTTTTGGTCCTTCTGTAACACTGTTGAGCCCAGAGTGGCAGCCAGTAAGAGGCCGGACACCCTGCTGCTCTTGTGGGTGGCATGGCAAAGTCTCACCATCAAACTCCAGAGAAGCCCTTAGGCCTTCTCCACCTTCCTCCATGGTCCCATATTCTGGAAATTCATTTGTGACATTTGGTGGGAGTAAAGTGCTTCCTCCATGATCACCTGTGAAGAGAACACAATGGACACATGATTTGTTGTAGAAAGACAGTGCCCAGTAGGTAATAATGCATATTCACACAGATTAGGCACTCAATAATACTTATTAACTTGATTACTGCATTATATCTGTCCTCCCACCACCCTGTAACACACACTTCTCATGACACTGCAGTGATCCCTTCTACTCAGCCTATGTGAGTATAACCACAAAACTTTCGGCCTAGAAGGCAATCTAATGACACCTGCCATATTTAACTTTGCTTCTGATGTCCCATACATGAGGATTCAGTAACTCAGTTGCTTCATATGCAAAAAGGGGTTACAATAAGGATATGTGCCACCTTCCAAATACCACTCATGAAACAGCAATTAAAATGTGTATATTGGGCTTAACACTAAAGAGCCCTATGATCTAGCCAACAGTATCTGTGCAGTGCAAGCTCTGCGACAGAGCCTCTGCAAAATGCTTATGATCTATTTAAACTCAGTCAATATTTTTTTTCTGCCAGAAGTCTCCCCTTCATTGTTGGGTTTCTGTGGAGGGAAAAAATGCTTTCAAAACATCCTGAAAAATAAGAATGAAGCCCACATGGAATGACAAACTTACTGTGTTGAGAAAGATTTCCAGGAACCCAACTACAGAAAATTTATTTTTCTCATTTCATTCATTTATTTTCTCAATTGACAAAAGTTTGTTTATATATCTATATATATGTTTACATATATAAAGTTTATATATATAGTATACAACATAATGTTTAATATATGCATACATTTGTAGACTAGCTAAATCAAGCTAATTAACAACATACCAGTACTGTACCTCAAATTATTGGTGTGTAGTGAAAACATTTAAAATCTACTTACTCTTCCAGCAATTTTCAAGTATACAACACACTGTTAACTATAGTCACCATGTTCTACAGCAGACCTCCTGAATTTATTCCTCCTATCTATCTGCAATTTTGTATCTTTTGACCAACACCTCCCCAATCTCACAACCCACCAGTCCCTGGTAACCATCATTCTAGTTTCTGCTTCCAAGAGTTCAACATTTTAGATTCTACATATTAGTAAGATCACTACCTGCATAAAATTTTAATGGCATCTTATGAAGAACCCCAATATATGAAGTAAAGAAAACAGTATTGGTACATATTCACTATATTGAACCAAATTTATAATATTTTCTTGTTAAAATGATAGCCAGTGAGAACTGAAAATGGGGACATTCTGACAAACCAAAACTTTAAATTGGGGGTTTATGGATAGCAGTTATAGTCCTATCAGCCCCAGTATCCAGTCTTCTTCTGAACTTAATTTTGGTTACTTTGTATCATGAAAACCCTCATCTATGCTGGAAATACAGTGTACTCACTTTTACTTTATGAAAGAGGACATCAGTTGTTACCATTTTTGTTTTATTTTATTGTATTTATTTATTGAGATGGAGTCTCACTCTGTTTCCAGGCTGGAGTGCAGTGGTACGATCTCGGTTCACTGCAACCTCTACCTCCCGGGTTCAAGAGATTCTCCTGCCCCAGTCTCCAGAGTAGCTGGGACTACATGTGTGCCACCATGCCCAGCTAATTTTTGTTTTTTGTTTTTTTTTTCAGTAGAGACGGGGTTTCATCACGTTAGCCAAGATGGTCTCGATGTCTTGACCTCATGATCCACCTGCCTCGGCCTCCCAAAGTGCTGGGATTACAGCCATGAGCCATCACGCCTGGCCATTGTTACTATTTTTAAACTACTGCAGAGCTACAACCTTCCTATTTAGTGAAATATTTTATAAATGTCTGTATATATACACTGAAATGGCTGAAAAGACTTGATTCTGCCTGTAATCCCAGCTACTTGGGAGGCTGAGGCACGAGAATCATTTGAACCTGGGAGGCAGAGGTTGCAGTGAGCCGAGATTGCACCATTGTAGTCCAGCCTGGGTGACAGAGCAAGACTCCCTCTCAAAAAAAAAAAAAAAAAAAAAGATTTGATTTCCAAGGTAACTTGGAAACATCAGTTATCCTAATAACTGATAATTATTAATTGCTGATACAATTACTAATAATACATGTATTGCTATTTAACACACGGTATCCCCCAGGGTGTTAAATAGCAATACCTCTGAGAGTACATGTTGTTTCATATTCCATGTTGTAAAATAATTTGAAATATATACACTTTTTTTTTCTTTTTTAAAGACAGGATCTTACTCTATCATCCAGACTGGAGTGTGGGAGTGCGATCATATAGCTCACTGCAGCCTCAAACTCCTCGGCTCAAGTGATCCTCTCACTCCAGCCTCTCGGGTAGCTGGGACCTCAACAGGCGTACACCAACACGCCCAGCTAACGTTTTTACTTTTTGTAGAGATGGGGTCTCACTGTGTTGCCCAGGTTGGTTTCAAACTCCTGGCCTCAAATGATCCTCTCGCCTTGGCCTTGGGATTACACACATGAGCCACCACGCCTGGCCTGAAATATATTTTTAAAATTAAATTTGAATCAAGTGTTGATGGAATCTAACAAGCACTTCTCTGTGATAGTATTTATAATACCTTCTACAAGACAGAACTAATAAAATGTAGCTTGCTTACATCTGAAGAGGAAGTGAATTTTCAAACAATGAATTGAAAAAGATGATAGCTAAAAACAATAAAGAGCCTTCTTCCTCGGGTGGAATATTGACATTTTATGTCTTTCAGTAAAGAATGCAGTAGGTCTTTTCATGGTTCCACCTTTTAAGATTCAGTCATTTTTAGTATATTCACAAAATTGTACAACTATCACCACTATCTAACTCCAGAACTTTTTTTTTTTTTTTGAGATGGAGTCTTGCTCTGTCACCCAGGCTGGAGTGCAATGGCCTGATCTCGGCTCACTGCAAGCTCCGCCTCCTGGATACACGCCATTCTCCTGCCTCAGCCTCCTGAGGAGCTGGGATACAGGTGCCCATGCCTGGCTAATTTTTTGTATTTTTTTAGTAGAGACGGGGTTTCACATTGTTAGCCAGGATGATCTCGATCTCCTGACCTTGTGATCCGCCCGCCTCGGCCTCCCAAAGTGCTGGGATTACAGGCGTGAGCCATGGGGCCTGGCCACTCCAGAACATTTTTATCACTCCCAAAAAGAAACCCTGTATCCATAAGCAGCCACTCCCCATTTCAGCTTTTCTCAGCCCCTGTTAACTACCAATATACTTTCTGTCTCTATGAAATTGTCTATTCTGGACACTTCATATAAATGCAGTCATATGATATGTGGCATTTGGGGTCTGACTTCTTTCACCTAGCACAAGGTTGTCGGTTGTACTCATGTCCTATCATGTATCAGAACTTCATTCCTTTTATTTTATTATTTTATACATATAAAGAGAGACAGGGTCCTCTATGGTTCCCAGGCTGGTCTCAAACTCCTGGTCTCAAGCAAACCTCCCAGTTTAGCCTCCCAAGTAGCTGGACTACAGGTATGTGCCACTGAGCCTGGTTGAGAACTTCATTCCTTATTATTGCCAAATAACATTTCATCATAAGGGAACAGTCTTTTCTTTGGCCATTCATCAGTTCATGAGATATTGGAGCTGTTTCCACTTGTTGGCTGCTATGAATAAAAAATGTGTACATAAGTTTCAGGGTCTAAATATATTTTTACTTTTCTTTCTTTTTTTTGAGACAGGGTCTCACTCTGTCACCCAGGCTGGAGTGCAGTGGCACGATCATGGCTCACTGCAGCCCTGACCTCCTGGGCTCAAGCCATTCTCCCACCTCAGCCTCCTGAGTAGCTGGGACTACAGGCACAGGCATGCACCACCATGCCCAGCTAATTTTTTTTTTTTGGCAGAGATGCGGTTCCACCATGTTGCCCAGGCTGGTCTTGAACTCCGGGGCTCAAAGGATACACCTGCCTCGGCCTCCTAAAGTGCTGGCATTACAGACATGAACTACCTCATCTGGACTAAATATATTTTTTATTCTCTTCTGTATATACCTAGCAGTGAAATTTCTGGATCATATAGTAAATCTATGTCTAATATTTTAAGAAACTGCTGAACAGTTTTCCAAAGCAACTGCACTATTTTACATTCCTACAAGCAATGTCTAAGATTCTATTATTGTCTGTTTATTGTTACAGACATCCTAGAAGTGGTATCTCACTGCGATTCTCATTTGCATTTCCCTAATGACTAATTATGTTGAGCACCTTGTCATGTGTTTTTTGGCCATTCCTGCATCTTTTGTAGAGACACGCCTATTTGATGGCCGAATTATTTCTCTTTTTATTACTGAGTTATAACAGTTCTTTATATATTCTGGACATAAGTTCTTTATTAGATGTATACTTTGCAAATGTTTTCTACCATTCTGTGAGTGGTCATTTTTCACTTAATTGATAGTGTCTTCTGAAGCACAAAAGTTTTTACTTTTGCTGAAATCCAGATTATCTGTTTTTCCTTTGGTCTCTTGTGCTTTCTGTATCATATGTACCAAATCATTGTCTAAACCAACATCACAAAGATTACTTTTACGTTGTCTTCTAAGAGTTTTGCAGTATTAGCTATTACATTTAGCTCTCTCATCCACTTTGAATTAATTTTCGTATATGATGTGAAGTAGAAATCCAACTTCATTATTTTGTATGTGGATATCCAGTTTTCCCAGTGCTATCTGTTGAAAAGACTATTCTTTCCCCATCGAAAAGCCTTGGTGTCCATGTCAAAAATCAATCATATACATATATTAATATATATGCAAAGGTTTATTTCTGGACTCTCAATTCCATTGAGCTAGATGCCTATCTTTTTTTTTTTCTTTTCTTTTTTGACAGGATCTCACTCTGTCGCCCTGGCTGGAGTACAGTGGTGCAATCACGGCTCACTGCAGTCTTGACCTCCTGGATGCAAGTGATCCTCTCACCTCAGCCTACCTAGTAGCTGGGGCTATAGGCGTGCACCACCATACCCGGACAATTTTTCATTTTTTTAAAGAGACAGGGTCTCACTACATTGCCCAGGCTGGTCTTGAACTCCTAGGCTCAAGTGATCCCTCCCGCCTCAGCCTTCCAGTGTCGGGATTACAGGCATGAAGCACCACACCTGGCTAGATGCCTATCTGTATGCCACACTAACACTGTCTTCACTACTGTAGCTTTGCAATAAGTGAAATCTGGAAGTGTGAGTCTTCTCCAACCTTGTTCTTCCTTTTCCAGGTTGTTTTGGTCACTCTCGGCCCCTTGAATTTCCCAATACTTTCTGAATTAACTCATCAGACAGCTGTGATTTTGATAGGGGCTGCAATGAATCTATACAGTACTGGCTTCTTAAGAGTATTACTATTACATCTTTTGTTCCATGACCATGGGCTGTCTTTTCACTTATTTAATCTTCTTTAATTTCTTTTAGCCATTTTTTTATAATTTTAAATGTACAGATTTTCAACTTATTCCCCTAAGATTCTATTTCTTTTGATACTGCTTTTCAAATTTCTTTAGATCATTCAGTAGCCGTGTATAGAAATTCAATTTGTTGCTGTTTATGAATCTTATATCCTACAACCTTGCTTAACTTGGAGCATATAATAACATATTTGTAGATTCCTCAGGATTCTATATACCAGATCATGTCATCTGTGGATAAAAGCTTTACTTCTTCCTTTACAATCCCAATCCATCTTTCCTAATCACGTCTCTCTCAACTCCCTTTCACATGTTATACTATTGCCTCTAAACTGAAGGAGGGGGCAGCCCATGAATACCCTGAAAAGATTTATTCTAATCCTGATACACAATGGAAATAAGCTTAAGCATACATACATTCTGAATGAGTAGACATACACACGCTCTTTGCCTTTGTTCAACTTCCTTTCTCTACCTGACATACTTTTTCTTCTCATTTCAACATAAATCAGATTATTTTCACATTTCAACACCTAAACCAAATCCCCTGTCCTTAATTATGCCTTCCCTTGCTCACCAACTCGAAAAAAGTCCTCTCCTCTGTATAAATAAATGTCAAAAAGACTTTTGCTGTATGGTATATATAGTGTAAATATACAAAACAAATAAGCATAATGTTACTCACAACTTAAAGCTTCCAAAGGCAATAATGTTTAACCCATCATGAAGTGTTTTAAGAAAACTGACCATAGTGACTGCTGAAGCTGTATTTATAAACAGCACCAAAACATATAACAGTGAAATCCATTCAACAAAGGGAAGAAAAGTTAAACTTACACACCTGGGAGCCCACTTTGCTTTAACAGTTTCAATTGCCCTCTGGAAAAAACAAACACACACACACACACACACACACACAGAACTGAACACTGGCCCCAAGAGAAGTGACCAAAAGATATCAAGGGGCCTCAGAGAAATCTGATAATTCCTTCACCCCATTTTTAATAGTTTTCATTGCAATGTCCCTCAGAAAGGGGAAGCAAATGCAACAATTGTGGGCAAGTGCTTGTGATGTCTGATATAACAACTTGGCAACCGGTCAAAGAAAATGAGGTCAGATAAGAGGGAGAAAGGGTGAGGCAAAGCCCTGCATGACAGATTGCTTGCTTTACTATTAAATACTGGAGTAGTTTCTCCTGGTCTGTGTTTACTGTTCTAAGAACTGGAATAGACGAGGGAAGACAAATGTTCTGAGAGGCGAAATGACCTGACTAAGGTCAATAAAATGATGTTCAATAAAGTATTGTTTTAGAACAGTAAGTCAGGACTAAATTGCTAGTCTTCTGTCTCTCAGGAGTAAAAGTCTGGGAGAAACTCAGGGACACTGAACTGTGAGAGACCATCATTCATCATTGCTTTTTTTCTTTTTTGAGATAGGGTCTCACTCTGTCACCCAGCTGGGGTGCAGTGGCACCATCATAGCTCACTGCAGCCTCAACCTCCTCTGGTGCTCAAATGATCCTCCAGCCTCAGCCTCTGGAGTAACTGGAACCACAGGCATGTGCCACCTCATCCGGCTAGTTTTTTTATTTTTATTTTTTTGTAGAGACGGGGTTTCCCTATGTTGCCCAGACTGGTCTCGAACTCCTGGGCTCAAGTGATCCTCCCACCTTGGCCTCCCAAAGTGCTGGGATTACAGGTGTGAACTAACGCATTCAGCCAAGACTATCATTTCTAAGAGCAGTAATGTTAACAAATATAATGAAGAATAAAATCAGAAGTGTTCTAGTTGTAGCTTCTGGGTAGAAACAGCCTTAATCATCATGTCCCTAAGGATTCAGCATAACAGCAAGAACTTCCTTTCAAATAAGGCACACTCTGTCACACCCCATGAACAGTTTATTTTTGCTGTTTGCATTGGTTATCACAACTTGACTGTCTTTAACAACACAGTTAAAGACTGTGTTGTTAATCCTGACCTTTTATTTAGAATTTCTGATTTATTCCTTACGTTTAAAAATTGGGACTATAAGCTAATTATTTTTTTTAAAAAAAGACCAAATTATTGTTTTAAGATTTTTTTAAGCTGCTCCCTTTTAAAACAGGGCCTTAGATACTTCCTATTAAATGCCCAGTGTTTCCAAAATTCATTCACGCATTCAGCAAATATTGATTACCTACTATGTACTAAACACAGGGGATTCAAAACTGAGTATTTCCAGAACATGAGAAGTCTGTTTGGCATGTTAGAAAGCTCGCCTTGGTAGCATGTGAAGGATGTATAGCAGAGAGGGTACAAGCATAGACTCAGGAATAACCACGCAGGCTTCTGGCAATAGTACAGGTGAGAGATGGTGAGTGCTAGAGCCAGAACAAAGGCAGACTAGACAGGAACAAAGATGCAAGGGGTGCTACATCTCCCACGACACTCTACTTGGACCAGCATCCATGCCCATCATCTCCTCATCTCCTCTGCCCCAGGCCCCTCTAGTTTCAACATGGCTTCTTCCAACTGCTGTGAGCTCTTATGCCAAACTTGAAACTTGTTAACACTTTCCCTTTCAGTCTACATCTATTACTAATGTAAGAATCCACTGAAAACATTTCCCCTCCAGCAAGCCTTCCTGAATCAGTCCTACCTGAATTTGGTCTCGCATGTGTGACAAAGGGACTCAGGGACTTGCTAAATATAAAAAAACAACTTTAGCGCTTACCTAAATATAAACCACACACTAGTAGAATGTGAATTAATAAAGAGTTCATACTTTACTGCGTGTATTTTTCCCCTTAAAGAAATGAAAATGTAGTGTAGAGTGTGGAGGAGGGAAGAGAGAAGAGTTTTCACATTCATGTGAAATACATGTACTTTTTGGAGGTATCTATTTATAGTCCATTAGAAGTCATACTTTTCTATCAGAGACTTTATCTGCTGCTTTGTGTATCTGGTTAGATTCCTAACAAATCGTGTTTCCTGTTGTTTAGCAAAGATGCTTTTCCTGCAATGACATATAAACCCACTGATTTTTTTTAAGACCTTTTTTCTTTTGATTTAGTATATTGAGAAAGAAATGAGATACACATTTGAATGTTAACAAGATGAATTTTAGGAGTGCTTTGGGTTATATATTAAGTAGTCATCTGTTTCTGGAACACAGGGACAGAGCTGTAATAAAATGAAATGGAATAGAAAGAAATGTCTTCAAATTGTGAGAAAATAAGCCTGCTCCATAAGATTGGCTGCAGAAAAACCAGGGCCTTTCTAAGAATTATCCTGTTTGAGGAGCAGTAAATCAAACAGGTTTTCTTCCACTCTGGCTAGCAAACTCCTGAAAAGACAATAGTTCAAGAAAAACAAAATACAAGAACTATTTGCCACATCTACTGTAGACTCGGTCACTGTAAGCTGAAATTTGAACCAGATAAAACCGTTTTCATGCGGGATTCTCAGCAACAGGACATATGTTTCCCCAGAGTATATGACGGTCACATCTATGCCTAGGTTCCTCAGGAGAGCCACAGTTACGGATTCTACACACATATATTTTCTAGAACCTGGGACCAGTCATGCCATTTTTTAGAAAAAGGTTTTTGTTTTGTCTTATATTGTTTTGTTGCCACGAAAATATAAACTCTAAAAGGCAAGAACTTTATTTGCTTTCTTTACAATTATATCTCCAGAGCCTATAACAATCTTACCTAGCAAAATGGGTATTTTTGTTGAATCGATCAATTATGAATGTCCCAGAACCAACAGGATACCAATTAATAGAAGTTGAAAGCCAGATGAGGTGGTTCACGCCTGTAATCCCAACCCTTTGGGAGCTTGAGGCAGGAGGTTCGCTTGAGCTCAGGAGTTCAAGACCATCCTGGGCAAACAGGGAGACCCCTTCTCTACAAAAAATTTAAAAACTTAGCCAGGCGTCGTGGTGTGTGCCTGTGCTCCCAGCTACTTGGGAGGCTGAGGTGAGAGGACTGCTTGAGCCTGGGAGGTTGAGGCTGCAGTGAACTGTGATTGTGCCACTGCCCTCCAGCCGGGACAACACAGCAAGACCCTGTCTCAACAAACAAACAAACAAACAAAAAACCTTAAGACAGAAGCAAAAAACCACCTCCTTAAACATAAGCAAAACACTATATGTTAGTGTCACCCAAGTCCTATCCGCTGCTTCTAAGTCCAGGCTTGAAAAGGATTCGGGAAACAGTAGGGTGCTTCCTGATATTAGAGCCAGCTCATTCTCTCATTTACTCAGCCAACATTTCTTGTGGACCATGAATGCATCAAGCAGCAGAGAAAAGGGCAACAAACAAGAGCAACTTGGCCTCTGTCATCAAGGAGCTTACAATCCAGCAGCTCCATCTATATATACTGTCTGCTCGCAAACAAAGTTCAGGCAGTGGTAAATTTCAGTGGAGATAATCTCAGCCTATTCTAGAATTCAGCATGATACTACATGAGCTACTACCATTAAGTATAAATTTCTCAGTGGATTTCTCTCTAACACTGTGTTGTCCAATTTGGTAGCCATACCCACATAAGACTTTTTAAATTTACATTTAAGTTACTTAAAATTTAATAAAATTGAAAATGTAGTTCCTTAGTGCTCCATACCATATGTAGCTAATACCTACCATACTCCACTATACAGATATATGGAGATAGATATATATATATATATATATATAGCTTATATAGATATATATCTATTACACACACACACTCACACACAGATATCCATATATCTGTATAGTGGAGTATGTATATCTGTACAGATACCTGTATATTTCTATATCTATCTATACACAGAGAACATTTCCGTCATCACAGAAAGCTCTATTTGAAAGTGCTGCCCTAGACCCTTTCTACTCAGTGTGGCCTTGAGAAAGCAGCATAGATATCACCAAGGAGGCTTGTTAGAAATTCAGACTCTCAGGCACCACCTCAGACATTCCCAATCAGAATCCTGTTGGGTTTCTAACAAGAATCCCAGAGGATTCGTATACACGTTCCAGGATGAGAAACACAGCTCCAGAAAACTACAACAATATCTACAAGTCATTCTGACTACATTTAATGCCTACTTTTTTATTTTAAAAGAGATCACAACTGCCTGCCTCCTAACTCAGAGGTCCAACTGTTCAATCAAATAGACATCAACTAAAGTAAGTTCCAAGAAAATAATTTCATTATTGCAAAGAGAAACACTTATCATTCTGTTCTGGGTTTACCCTCGAATTAGCAAGTAACCCCGGTACCTTTCCAACAAAGGAAGAGAATTGCCTCTGCTGTAATATGACCCCTTCTTGATTTTATAGCTCATAGTAAATTTCTCTCACAATGAATGGCCAACGACTCTCTACTTAGACAAAAAGATCATAAAATAACTGCAAATGTAAACTTGACAATTAGTCAAAACCTGTATATTATTATTTGTACATAGCCTTAAAAAAATTACATTGGCGCTTAAAAAAAAGGGCTCAGGGAAGGGTAAGGACTTTTCAATTTTTAAAAACCAGTATATTTTCCCAAGGTTTTTAATGTTCATATCTTTGGATGCATTGCTTGTAAAATAGAAATGTATGGGGAAATTCAGTCTGATAAGGTACTATGGTGAATGCACTAAGGGTCTTATAATCTATTTCCTATGACTATAGTTCATCGGATTTTCAATCCTTTATAAATTGTGGCTAACCCAGCCACTAATAATCTGTTTTCCTTCCTTTCTACATGTGATATTCATAAATGCAATAACATCTTTGGTGTTCTCTGTTCCCTAATGAATATCAGTTAGTAAACACCTTAAAACTTATATTAATATTATGTTAGTACAAGAAAACTATAAATTAGTAAGCTATTTTAACACTTGAAAATTTATAGAAGCAAGCTTAAAAACACACTCCCCTAACTTGTCAGAAAGGAATTCAGTTCCAAAGACGAGGGCAGGAAAAAGAGTGATCCCTCTGATCCCTTAGTGTGAAATTTCATAAATCTGTAAGATTGGAAGATAAATGCTTAATTTACAAAACAAATATAAAGAGGAAGCCTTGCAGAGTTAAAAAAAATCTCAAATGCATTTCATCTATAAGTAACTATAATCCTTAACTGTAATAATGATAAACATTTTTACGTTTAATAATCAATAAACTTCACCAGCAACACAGTGATACATGACTCAAATTTGCAATGCAATAGTAAAATTTGTATTAAAATAAAACAAGAGGATAATCTAACCCATTTTGTCCAGCAATAGAAAATAAATTTGGTACGATAAAAATAACTGAAAAATGAATATGAGTAATGAGAATTACTAAATGAGTAATCTAAATACATTATATTTTAAGACACTCTCTTCACCCTAAGAAAAGTCACGTTTTGAAGAAAACTATGGTATGTAATCCAGGATGCTGGCTATTATCTGGACACTGATAATGCTAAAGGCACAGATATTTAAGTTGTTTATGTGTTGGGAAAAAAAAAAAAAAAAAAACAGGAAAAGGCCTGCGAACCACTACACAAGCTTCTAACGTGCACATGAACAGAAAATATTCCATTAATTGGACACTCTTTCCCCAAGTGATTAATAGTTACAGCTGTGCTTACGGCAAACTAAATTTCACATACTAATGATTCAGAACCCAATTTTTCTTATTCAGCTCTAATCCCTAGAGAAATGATACTAGTTTACCATTCAGTCAATTTCAGAGGCAGCTCTGTGAGCTAAGGAGTGGCACCGCATACAGCATACCAAAGGGAAGCTTCAGTGAGACAGGGAACAGCCCATTAATTTTAAACCAAAGTCTCTGCAACTGTGCAGAGCACTGTTACTTGCTACGGAGAAGAAACACTAAGCTGTAAGAGCTGAATTTGCGCTCATCTTTAAAATTGCCATTTTTCAAAGCTGGTTTCCTTTTTTCAACCAGTGAGGTTCTCCACTCTTGTCTGCCTCTCTTTGTCATAACTTCTGGTTTTTATATCCACATCTTGTGCTTCTCCTTTCAGCCTTTTACCTTCTGATCAGGGATGCCCCTCTGATTTCATCCATCCTGTCCATTTTCTACGCTCCTTTCTGTTGGGGAATCCACACTTTAAAAAACCCAAATGTAAAATTTCTCTCTCTTTACTGACTCTTTAGTTTTAATTTTATTTTTAAAAGCCAAAAAAAAGTTTAAACTAAACTTTTAAATAACTCCACAGTCTCGCTCACAGCAAGCTTTCTTCTGCTAAAATTAACACAGATATGGTAAGATTAATATAAACTGTTTCTTATATATGTAGGAAATATTGTGACATTTAAGAATTTGATGTTTCAAAAAACCATACAATTCTTTTAAAAAATAATCATGAATGCCAAGCAGCTGGAGTTCTTAGCAGTGATGATCAACTACAGCTGTGGACTTCTTTAAACTGCTGTCTATGAAGACAGATGTTAGGTGCAGTGGTAAACACGCCACCTCATTCAGCCTCCAGTGTGTAGCCGACTCAGGACTCAGCTGATCCACATTTGCAGCCAGTAGTTTTCATGCTCAATAAGAGACCCACAGTTTCACTAAGGATTCAGGCTACAATCCGACATAAACAATTATCCCAAGTATATCTAGAAATGCAAATTTTACAGAGTTGAAAGTCAGTTTCCATGGTGAGAGAGAAATAAATCTTGAATTACTATAAAAGCAACACTTTTAACAAACAGGAAAAACACATCCCTGTGTGTAAACTGAGATACCTGTTACAAACTTCCAGTAAAGATTCTATCTCAGCCTCAACTAGCGTCTTTCCAGAACATTTTTGGTGCTACCTTTGAGCTAACCTTGTTCCCTTCAAGGCTATTCGGATACTAAGCTGTACTTCAAGCACACAGATGGAAAGCAGTTTGAGCTCTTTAAGAGAAACTCCTCCCCTATTCCCATCCAGCACTACAACATTATGTCTTTCTAAAACTGGAGGGGTAGCCTGTTTTCTCTCTTTCTGTCTATATAATATATCACAAACAGGGAGCAGACATAGGGTGACAGAATTGTGTGTTCCCAGGAAAGCTGGTGGGGAAAAAAAAAATGAAAAGAAGTAAGATTACAGGTAAGAATAATATTCTGCTTTCTATATAAAAATAAAAATTTTGAAAAACTCAATGTCACATGCTGAAATCAACATTCCAGGTAAAGCCAGGTGAGGTGCTGGGCACAGGCATTCAGAGGGCAGGCGGCATCTCTCTGATGACTGGGAATTAAAGAATGGTTGGCATGGGCATCCCTGAATAAATGCAAAATGCTCTCCTCTATGTCTGGATTCAGCAGAACCTGGTCTAGCCCCAGGGGTCTCCTACTGGGACGCTTGAAAGACAAGACTAGTAAGCAAAAGCAGTCAATAATACAGACGGATACTTTCACAGCAGCATTTAAAAGAAATAGATATATAAAAATATATTTGCCTGCATAGACCTACAAATAGAGGTTACTCACAGAGATTACTGTAGCTCCAGCAGTTACCCATTGATCATAGAAAATGCCCAGTTCATCAGTTTAACGCTTGAGAAAAGTTAGCTTAAAAAGAAGCAAGCTAATTCAAAATATGCTGTTCTAGTCAACTGGAAGCAAATTAGTTTCAGATTTCCTGGCAGCCCCTTTTGCCCTGCACTGCACACGGTGATGGAAATGGAAGCACTTTGAGCACTTGGAACCCGAGCCGAGAGAAGCTGCTGCCTCAGTCCCTCTCACAAAGGCGGAAGCAGCCTGTTCTCCCGTTTGCTCTCCCTCTGTCTGCCTCTGCCGCTCTCTACCTTGGTAGCTTACCGAAAACAGCCACGGTAGGGCGTTTTTATATTTGTGAAAACTACTTCCAAGGAGATAATTGAGATGCCGGGAGTTAGCTTTAATGTAACCATGTCCCCCAGTGCAGCAGCAGGAAGCCCAGCAAAGGCTTGGAGAGGATTGTACCATCCTGGGTGACATCAGAGGTGGGGCTGTCATCTTAGTATTATGCAGCATTTTCTCTGATGCAAGAATGACACATGGGAAAGAGATGGGTAGGTTCTCTTTAAAAGGGTTTAATTCTTGCATTATTTTAACGGACAAGGGAAATGCAAACACATTGTTTAAAAGCTGCCACAGAATGACATAAATCCTGCTTTGCCAGTCCTTATCTCACTGCTAAGTGATGCTGCCATTTAAAGTCATTTTAGTGACGATTGTATCTTGTTCCTGTGATTAAATTAATATTTAATGGGTGATTGCTGTTACTTGGAAATGTGACATGAAAAGACTCAAAACCAGTAACATCCATTTTTAAGTATGAAGCCATAAACTTTTATATCACTTACAGTACCTTGCATGTATCCAATGCCTTTCAACACAGTCTCAGTATAAAAGCACCAAATGTAAAAACTAATAGTTTTATACATGAGAAAAGTGAAGTGAGGTGGAAAGTAGCACGAGATGAGTAAGATATTGTAATATAATTGATCCTTAATAGTGATAATGGCTATTAATACAAATATTAAAAATAACATGAAAATTCCAATCTTCTGTAACCCTAATATTTCCAACCAGTATGAGATGCATGGGCTGACAATACAAACCACTGGACAGTTGCTTTCATTCATTCCATATACATTTACTGAGTGCCAAACAGGGTGCTGAAAAATGTGTTTGGTTTAATTCGGAGAACATTTCTGATAAGTAATAATATAATCAGGATAGAAAGTATTTACTTATGTGCCAGGCACTATACTAAGCAGTTTTATTGTATTAATTCATCTATTTCTACTAGCAGCCCTGTGGGATGGCTACTATGATTAATCCATTTTATAGATGAGACTACTAAAACTCAAGGGAGGTGTGTGACTTGTCCAAGATCACATGGCTGACGCTGACACAACCAGGATTCAAACACAGCCAAAGTGCCTCTAAAGTCCACTCTCCCTACCCCTAAGCTAAAGTGCCTCCAGGGGGATTCCTTGCCAAGTAAAAGAAGTCTAAAGAAAGAATATAGTTTTCAGGATTCAGAACCATAGCAAGCCAAAAATATCCACCTCTCAAGAAGGCTGGCCCAAATATAAGAGGATATAGATGAGAGTGTGCACCTAGAGAGAGCACCAGGGTAGTGGAAATACACCCAGAAACAGAAGCTCAGTGCCGACTACCGGCGTGACCTTGGGCCAATGCCTTAAAACTTTCCAGCTTTAGCTTCCTTATCTCTGAGCTAGAGATGTTTAAATTACAGATCAGTATAACCACGTGGTTAAAGCACAATCTCGGCCATTAATCTGGATTCCGTCACTTTCCAATTACGTTACCTTGAGCAAGTTATTTAACCTCTGTGAGGCTCAATTTCCATCTGAAAAAAAAATGGGAATAATAATGGGGTTTTCTGAGGACTAAATGAACTACACATACAAATACATAAAGCACTCAGAGTAGCAACCAGTATAGAATAAAAGCTCAAGGTTTTATTACTGATACTATAATCACTATGACTTTTAGTAGAATTACATTTTTTATAAAACTACCCACTTCCCTTTTCAAAATCCTCTCAAAGAAGAGCTATTTTTTGAGTTGGTTTGAACAGCAGAAAGGATAACCTTTGTTGGCTTCATACAAACACTAACCAGTCTGTGAATCACCAATTCCCTATGAGATGTAAGCTGGATTTGTTGAGCAAGCCTTCTAAGACCGCTCCTTCCAAGGGGAGGAAAGAGGGGTAAGCGCCCTTTTGTTCTCTCTCTTCCTTATGCCTGGAATTCAGAAGACGGAGCTATAAGTGAAGCAGCCCTGAGGAATTGTGAGCATCCCATAAGCTGGGAGGGCAAAGCCGAAAGCACCCCATACCCACCACAGACCTCCTACCCCCACCCACCATCTTCACATGGGGGAGAAATTTACATGGGTCAAGTTACTGAATTCAAGTTTTCCAAATGTCTATAGCATATCGCATTAGGCTTTAGTTAACACTTACTTTGACTAACCCCCTAAAACACCATCTCAAAACGTAAAGCTCAGAAATAAATTACTTACATGTTCTCTAGTCTTTTACAGCACCATCTCTTAAAACCATGCACAAAAACAGCACCTGCTTAGCAGTGCCATCTTCAACTCCTCAATTGCTTCGTTTTGTTTGTATTGATTATATTCTCTTATTCTCTGTGTTCTTGATACTCTGGTATTTGGGGCCTTGACTGTGGAGAGACTGTTCCTCCCTGGGCTGGCTAATTCCTAGAGATAGAAAAGACCCCTATGCGAGTGTGCCTGTGATATACAAATCAACCAATCCAGAGCCACAGCAGGTAATATTCCCCCTGTCCTAAATCACCCCGGCCCAGGTTCTGGACAACCGGAGACCATCGCTATAGCCCAAAGCCTGCCAAAATTATTCATACTAGCCAATCTTAAACTTACCCAGCTTGGCTACCCTACCTTGCCCATTCCCTTCTGCAAAAAAAACAGTAAAGGCTCTGGGCCATGCTCCCCCATCTCCCATCTCTGGCTCCCATCCCAACCTGGTGTTTCCCTGTGACCCTGTGCAATGTACTGAGCCTCCTGCGTCTAGGGATCTGTGAATAGAAATCTCTTTCATAACAGTCATTTCCATGTCTGGATGTCTCACCATACCTGAATTTTTAAAAGCCCCATGTACAAATTTTAGAACAAAATTTTGGGAGGAACAAATGATTACTCACTAATTATCAGGAAAAAATTTCAAATTTTGCACAATGTATTTCCAGACTCTAAAGTCACTAGCGCTTTGGCTGTTTAGTTTGGAAATGACAAACTATAAGTAATAAATTTATATTTGATATAATGTGTTATTTCTCAAAAATTTCAAATAAAGTAGTACGAACAGGCAAGCAAGCTATTATTATCCAACCTGATATAAGATTTTTAGAAATACAACTTTTTCACAAATCAAGACTGACTGCACGATACCGAGTTTTATTATCATAACATCCTCTGTTTTATTGTTACCTTTTTTTAAACCACGGGATCCACGCAGGAGACAATAAGATTATTGGAGGAACTGGTAACAATAATTCCTTATGTAAAATAACTTCCTTCATTGAACAAGTTCCAGTAAACAAGAAATCAGTTTTCCTAGCTCAATTTATTACTTTTTCAGTCTGGTTCTTAGATCTCAAAAAAAAATTCAATGCCAATTTAAGGCTTATAAAAATTGAGTTTTTGTATTTTAGTCTGTTGTCTCCATTACCAGGTACATCTAAATGTTCAAGCTTAATCTAGACAGATAATCAGAATTCCAAGAAGATATTACGTGAAATAAATCCAAGAGAGCAGAGAGGAGAGAGGTGAAAAGCCAAAACCTGTCAATAATGATAGTCATGCCAGAGCTCTGTACCCTAATACGCTGTTTTGAAAAGAAAAGAAAATCTCAAAAGTGAAATTTAACTTATAAAGGGTATACATACGACCTTCCTGGTAAGATCGTTGGGAAACATACAGTATAAAAGGTTTGAATGCTGGAAACATTACATGTAATAAAGAGGTAATTACAAGTCACCTGCAAACCTCTACAATTGTCCTAGAGCTACTTGACAGACGAACAAAGTAGCTAAGCTCATTGTCTTGAGTTACTGAGTGTGATCCCTCTCAGCACAGAAGAGATGTGTGTTCCCTGCACTGCAAACTGCACTGGGGGTAAGGGTGGGGGGTGGGGAACACAGAGAAAAGGGGTCGAGTGGCAGAAAGTCACAATGAACATTTTGAGATTCCTGTCTTCCAGGGACCAAGCAAGATGCTTTTCACCTCTCAGGCCTCCCCTGTCACTTTCTAAGAAACTCTCAACTACCAGTTTCTGTGTCCTAACCCAGCCTGTGATAGAAAGGAAAGATCAAAGAAGAGCAGGAAGCAGATCTCATAGCAGGTCTCTATCAGTCCCTGTTAACCCAGAGCTTACTATGGATAATGCTTGCAACATCACAGACACTCAATTAATTGTTTCATTTAATCCTTAAAAACCTCCCTACCGGGTAGATATCAGGTATACCTAAATATAAGGTAACTCTAAATACATGTTAGGTAGTCCATAAATTCCAATAGGGCAAAAAGTTATTGGCTATATTGAATATTTAAATTTTTAGGATGGATGAAATAATCAAATGGCTCCTTATAATATTTTATTATGTTAATTTGCATATATAAAATCACATAATACATTAAAACAATAAATAAATGCCTGTTTTCATTCGCTTCCACTTCAGGAAATGATTTTGTTCAAGCTTTTCATGTGTAATTTGTCATAAGGATCTTTGCTACCACTAGAGTCTCCTCATCTTGCATCTTCAGTTCTAAGTTATTTGAGATACAGCAATTTTTTAAACGTGTGATGGAAATTCTATCCTAACCTACAGTATCCATTCACTAGCAGTGATCTGAACATCACTTACTGCATGTATGACCTAGAAAAGTCATGTTTAAGAAGCTGGTTCATCCAACATCTGACACCTGCACCTCCGAGAGCATTTCCCCAGAAAGAATTACTAAATGTGTGTTCAACTTGTTTTCTCCCTCATTTTACCCTGTTTTAGTGATCTCCATAAGCATTCCAAACTGACATTATCTATAGTTATTTCAAGCTCATATGTTTTCTCCAAAGAATTCTTTGTTAATCAAAATAATCAAAAGAGGATCCCTAATACAGAACACTTTAAGAACTTAATGTAAGACCACTCCCTCTTTTCTGATATCTTTTTGAGAAAAACATCCTCACCCTAACTTTGGGATATATTGAGTATTCATTCCTTTTTACAAAAGAAGAATATAGCGAAAGTTTAGGCAACCTTAAGCATATAGAGAAAGTTAACCCAACACACACAGTTAAAAGAATAAGAAGCATCCCTCAGACCAAAGTTTACAAAAGGGGCATTTAGTTGGCAGCCCACATGTGAATATAAAGAAGAGCAGAAGAGAACAAACAAAGTCACTCTTTTACATTATTTGCACTATATTTTTTTCTAGCACAAGTGGAGAATTTTAATCTTTCTTTCCCTATTGATTATTTGCAGTCACTTATTTACAATCACACACACACACACACACACACACACTGTATTTTCTAGTAATATAAACCATATAAACTTTTTGTTTGTTTGTTTGTTTTTGAGACAGAGTCTCGCTCTGTCGCCCCGGCTGGAGTGCAGTGATGCTATCTTGGCTCAATGCAAGCTCTGCCTCCTGGGTTCACGTCATTCTCCTGCCTCAGCCTCCCGAGTAGCTGGGACTACAGGTGCCCGCCACCACGCCCAGCTAATTTTTTGTATTTTTAGTAAAGACGGAGTTTCACCATGTTAGCCAGGATGGTCTCGATCTCCTGACCTCATGATCCGCCTGCCTCGGCCTCCCAAAGTGCTGGGATTAGAGCCATGAGCCACCTCACCTGGCCATAAACATTGTTAGTGAACACTCGATGTATCATCAGTAATACAATTTAGTCATTGTTAAGTAGTCTGGATATTTCCAGTTATTTCCAATATTATCCTTATTTTTTTTTTATTTTTTTTTTTTTTGAGACAGGGCCTCACTCTGTCATCCAGGCTGGAGTGCCGTGGCGTGATCTTGGCTCACTGCAATCTCTGCCTCTCAGGTTCAAGCAATTCTCACACCTCGGCCTCCCAAGTAGCTGGGATTACAGGCATGTACCACTACGTATGGCTAATTTTCGTATTTTTAGTAGAGACGAGTTTTCATCATGTTGGCCAGGCTGGTCTCAAACTTCCGGCCTCAAATCATCCATCCACTTCAGCCTCCCACAGTGCTGGGATTACAGGCGTGAGCAACCGTGCCCAGCCCCTAAGTAGATTCTTATACTGACAACTGGATAATATGATTCAGAATGTAATCAAAATATAAGTCCCACTGATGCAAATGAAATAAATGTCCAAGAAGTCAGTGATATGTATCTGTTTTGTGCACTGTTGTATCCCCATGTCAGTGAGAACCCCAGAAAGTACAAACACCAAATTGCAAGGTCAAGATGGCATAAAACACGGTTGCATGTAGTGGGCAAGAAGCACTTTGATAGTGAGCTGAGAAACTGCTTTCGCCATGTACTGAGCCTGGGATGGAATCAGAACCCCAGGGTGCAGGGACAGCATGGGAGCAGGAAGCAAGCAGAGGCTTGGGCTTAAGGGGCTGATCTGAAGGGGTTTATATAATATACCTCCAAAGAAAAAGCAAGAGCAAGTTCTGGGGGTAACTGAATCTCCCTAAAGTAGAAAAGTCACTAAGCATCCAAATGGCATCTAAGTGGGCAGCAGGAACCAGCGAGAAGGGCTCGATAAACCATACTTATCGAGTCGATTTCCGGCTAGCCTTTGGTTAAATTAGGTTTGTAAGTCTAAGCCGTTTCTTTTTATTTATTTTTTCTTTCTTTCAGTATAAGATTTCTTCAAACACTCTAGTTTTGTCTCAAGTATCAAGTAAAGTGAAATGTATCATTCCACCTCTCTGTAGGGATGAATGAGGGTATTGGTGTGCTAGAAGGCAGGGAAGCAGGATCGGAACTGCAGCCCCAGGCCCAGGAGCACAGCACATCCATGTGCTAGAGGGCAGGGAAGCAGGATCGGAACTCCAGGCCCAGGCGCAGGAGCAGAGCACAGTCTGGCCAACTAAAGGAAAGGCAGGGTAAAGGATTTCTTTTAGAATCCTCTCTCTCACTGGCTCACAGGCAACATCCTCTCCCAGCTGCGGTTCTGCCACGGCTGCCATTCTGCTCCATTTCCTTGGCCTGTTGTACTTCTCCCACTCCCCTTTAGTGATAGGTGAAGGCCCAGGGATTAGTTTTTCACCCACTGTTCTTCTTACTTCACTTTCTTTGCCTTTCAAAATGCAAGAGCTTGGAAGCAATATCTATCATCCAATCAACACACCGGTGTGGTGGCAAATGTACCCTAAGTCAGTCAATGTATATAAATCGCTTAAACAGTGCCCAGCACATAGGAAATATTCAGTAAGAATTAGCTGTTATTACTACCAGTGCTGGGAACCAGCCTTTGCTACATTACCATGTGATTTGGGCCGGTAATTCTGCCTTTCTTTTCCAGCCTTTTGTACTCACTACAAAGTACATTTGTACTCCCAGGCTTTTGTACAATTAATTTTGAACCTAATTCAAACAATCACTGTAGGCAAACAAGATGCTTACTTCACGGGTTTTTGTAAGATTAAAATGACAGAAGTCACATGAAGCGGCACATGAAAACCTCAAAATGACTAAATGTAAGGCTCTACATCAATAACTCCATAGCTCTATGATGATAATTTCAGGTGTCCAGACCTGACATCTCCCCTAGGCTTCAGGCTACATCACAGTTCTGTTACGTGAGAAGGAATCACCAAATAGAAACTATTACACAGGAAAAGCAAAAGATGTCAGTAATTTAGTCCATTCAGAAGCAACTATGTCAATCAGCCGGAACAGACATCTGAGGCACGAGTCTAAACTTGAACTGGGATAACAGAACAAGGAGAGATGAAAGCAAGATAACTGTAGATCAGATTGTATTCTTTTAACCCCAAGAATAAAGAAAGGCAAATACAAAAGAAATCTTACCAAGCAGAGTTAACCATCTCAAAGCTACATTCCCATCTGTCTTGACAATCAGAACTCCCACCCTATGATAATAACATAATGAGAAAAAAATACAAAGCAAACCATAACCAGGAGCAGCTCACACATGGTCTAGTTAGCTCACTTTGCAGGAAGGTCTGAGGAGACATCCGGAAGGGACAAGTATCTCATGTTTTGAATGAAAGGCAAGGATCTGAGTTTTGTATGAAGTGTTAACGCTCTCAAGAGAGATTTTGGGTACTCTGTCCTGTGCTTCTCTCACAGACAGTGGTCAAGTCATTGCCAGTGAACGGCCATGCTGTTACATATCTACATTATCTCAGAAGGCCACCCCACCCTTTGGTGGAAGGAAGACAGGAATCCTGCACTGAGGACAGAGTCTCACTTTCCTGAGATCCTGTATGGGCTCTTGGCAATCAAGGAAGCCTGCTCTCTGAACTGTGCCCCTGCACCTATCATCCCCTGGAAAGTTGGGCGTGTCCAGAGAATCAGAATAAAGCAAAGAGTCAACAATTCCCAACTGTCTGGCAGATGCCCCATGTCACACATTTAACATGTCAAAACCAAAGTGATTGCCTTCCCTGAAAAACTAGCTCATGGTGGAGAATTCCTATTTCAGATGCATCATTAACATCTCCTGTCACTTTACTGCCAAACTTCAGAGTCATCATATCTCCCCATATCTACAGTCACCAAGACTATCATGACTTTCTGAAAGTCTCATGCATTTATGCATTTATATTCCTATCAGCATCTCTTCTCTACAGTGCATACAATTAGTTTCGGAATTAAATGCCAACCCTAACAAGTCTCCCCTCCTCAACATTAGTTCATATCTTCCAATCCACTCTAAGCAATTTTGCTAGATTAATTTTCCTATAGCACTTTTCCTTTTTTAAACTTCTGACAGAAGCACAAAAGAAATGTGTGCGTTGGGGGTTTTTATTATTACTCTTAGTTTACAAATAGTAACTGTACATGTTTACAAGATACAGTGTATTTCCACACATGTATATGATGTGTAATGCTCAAAGAACAGTAATTAGCATATCTGACACCTTAAACATTGATCATTTCTTTGTGTTGAAAACATTAAAAGTCCACTCTTTTGGCTATTTGAAAATATACAATAAATGGTTGTAAATTATACTCACTCAATCCCGCTATAGAATACTAGAACTTATTCATCCTAGCCAGCTGTACCTTTGTATTCTGTATCCGTTAACTAACCTTTGGCTATACCTACTCCCCTTCCCCTCTACACTTCCCTGCCTCTAGTAACCACTATTCTACTCTACTTCCATGAGATCAACTTTTTTAGCTTCCACATATGGGTGAGAACATGCGGTATTTATCTTTTTATGCTTGGCTTATTTTACTTAACATAATGTCCCCAAGCTAACTCATCCATGTTGCCATGAATAACAGAATTTCATTCTTTGTTACTGCAAAAGAGTATTCTATTGTGTGTATATACCACATTTTCTTTATCCTTTCATCTGTTGATGGACACGTAGGTAGATTCCCCATCTTGGTTATTGTGAATAGTATTGCAATAAACATGGGAGTGCAGATAGATCTTCGACATACTGATTTCCTTTTTTCTGGATATATACCAAGTGGTAGGATTGCTGCATAATATGAGAGCTCTATTTTTAGTTTTTGAGCAACTTCCATACTGTTTTTCCTTAGTGGCTATACTTTTATTTTATTTTTGAGACAGGGTCTCGCTCTGTCGCTCAGGCTGCAGTGCACTGGTGCAATCTTGGCTTGCTGCAGCCTTGACCCCCTGGGATCAAGTGATTCTCCCACCTCAGCCTCCCAAGTAGCAGGGACTACAGGCACACACCACCACACTCAGCTAATTTTTGTATTTTTTGTAGAGATGAGGTTTCACCATATTGCCCAGGCTGGTCTTGAACTCCTGAGCTCAAGCCATCTGCCCACCTCGGCCTCCCAAAGTGTTGGAATTACAGGCATGCACCACCATGACCGGCCTCCTTAATGGGTTTACTAATTTACATTCCCACCTACAATGTGTAAGAGTTCCCCTTTTCTCCTAATCCCACTAGCATTTTTTTATGTTTTGTCTTTTTTTTTTTTTGAGACAGAGTTTCGCTCTTGTTGCCCAGGCTGGAGTGCAATGGCATGATCTCGGATCTCGGCTCACCACAACCTCTGCCTCTCAGGTTCAAGCAATTCTCCTACCTCAGCCTCCCGAGTAGCTGGGATTACAGGCATGCACCACCATGCCTGGCTAATTTTGTATTTTTAGTAGAGACAGGGTTTCTCCATGTTGAGGCTGGTCTCAAACTCCTGATCTCAGGTGATCCGCCCACCTCGGCCTGCCAAAGTGCTGGGATTACAGGCATGAGCCACTGCGCCCGGCCTGTGTTTTGTCTTTTTGATAACAGCCATTCTAGCTAGGTTGATATAATATCTTATTATGGTTTTGATTTGCATTTCTCTGATGTTCAGTATTTTTTCATATACCTGTTGGCCATGTGTATGTCTTCTTTTGAGACGTGATGTGTCTGCTTATTGAAGAGACTGTCCTTTTCCCAGTGAATGTTCTTGGTGCCTTTGTTGAAAATGAGTCGGCTATAAAGACGAGATTTATTTTTCTGGGTTCTATATTCTGTTCCATTGGTGTGTGTATCTGTTTTTATGACAGTACTATGCTATTTGGTTACTATGGTTTTGCAGTATATTTTGGAGTCCAGTAGTGTGATGTCTCTTTGCCTAGTGTGGTTCCAGGCAAATTTTAGGACTGTTTTTTCTATTTCCGTGATGAATGACACTGGTACTCTGATAGGGAATGCACTGAATGCGTATACTGCTTTTTGTAGTATGGTCATTTTTACAATATTAATTCTTCCAATTCATGAAAATTCAATGTGTTTTTATTTTTGCATATGCCCGCTTCAATTTCTTACATCAGTGTTTTACAGTTTTCCTTGTAGAGACATTTCATTTCCTTGGTTAAATTTTTCCCTAGGTATTTTACTTTTTGTAGCTACTGTACCTGCAATTGCTTTCTTACTTTCTTTTTCTGCTATTTGAATGTTGGTATATAAAAACACCACTGAGTTTTCTAAGTTGATTTTGTATCCTGCAACTTTACTGAATTAGATTGTCAGTTCAAAGGTTTTTATTTTTTATTTTTGTTTTTTGAAGCTTTCACAGTTTTATTTATATAAGATCATTTATCTGGCTAAAACTTCTAGTACTATTGAAAAAAATGGAGAAAGTGGTCATTCTTGTCTTGTTCCAGAGCTAGAGGAAAAGTCTGCAACCTTCCCCAGTTCAGTATAATGTTGGCTATGGTTTTCTCATATACGGCTTTGACTGTGTCGAGGTATGTTCCTTCTTACCTAACTTGCTGAGAGTTTGATTAAAGCACAGTATAAATCCGATGTTGCTTTGTTTATTTTCTGTATAGATGATCTATCTGATGCTTGAAGGGTGTTTAAGTGCCCAACTGTTATTGTCCTGTTTAAGTGCAATTTAAATCTAATAATATTTGCTTTGATTACCTGGGTGCTCCAGTATTAGGTGCATATATGTTTATAAGTGTTGTATCTGCTTGCTGAATTGATCCTGTTATCATTGTGTAATGACCTTCTTTGTCTCTTTTTACATGAGTTTACTTAAAGTCTGTTTTATCTGATATAGGAACAACTACATTTGCTTGCTTTTGGGTTCTGTTTGCATGGAATGTTTTTTTCCATACTTTCACATTCAGTCTACAGTTGACCTTTGAATAAGATGGGATTTAGGGGCACTGACCACCACCACCATGCAGTTGAAAATCCACATAACTTTTGACTCTCCAAAAACTTAGCTACTAATATATTAGCCTACTATTGACTAGAAGTCTTACTGATAACATAAATAGGGAATGGACACATATTTTGTATGTTGTACGTATTATATACTTTATTTTTATAATAAACTAGAGAAAAGAAAATGTTACTAAGAAAATGATAAAGAAGAGAAAATATATTTACTATTCATTAAGTGGAAATGAATCATCATAAAGGTCTTCATCCTCAACTTCTCATTGAATAAGCTGAAGAGGGGGAGAAAGGAGTTGTTGGCCTCATCTCAAGGACGGGAGAGGCAGAAAAGGTAGAGGAAGAAGAACGGGAAGCAAGAGAGGCAGGCACATTCAGTGTAAATGTACAGAAATAATCATAGTTTCTGTCTGACTTTTTAACTTTTTCATTTCTCCAAAAATGTTTCTTCTATACAGTACCAATCCTTCTTCCACTGTTTGCTTTAGTTTCAGTGCCCATATGATAGAAGGTTCAACATCATAAAAGAAGTCAAAAACAGTCTGGAATCACGGGAACCCTTCTGCCAGATTATCTCATGTCAATTTGTTTTCTAGAACTGCTTCTTCCACATCTTTTTCCTCATCATCTGGCACTAATTTTGAAGCACTCATCTCCAGCAATTCATCTTCTGTTAATTTCTCTGGTGTGATACCTATTTGCTCTTGAATTTCTCTGATATCTACATCTTGAAATCCTTCCTCACCACCCCCTCATACCTTTTTTCCCATATCTACAATATCTTGTCATTATTTTCTTGATTGGGTCGATTGTAAATCCTGTGAAGTCCTGCACAACATCTGGATAAAGTTTTCTCCAGCAAGAACTTATTGTTTCAGATTTCAAGGCTTTCACAATGGAATCTTCCATGATGCAATCTTCCAGACTTTCATGATGTTCTATCAGGGTTCTCTTCCATAGCACTAACAATTCTTTCCATAAAACACTGTGTGTAGTGAGCCTTAATGGTCCTTATGACCCCCTGATGTAGAAGCTGAATTAGAGATACTGTGTTTGGGGGCAAGCAGATGACTTCGATGTCTTCACTGTTGAACTCATAGAGTTCTGGGTGGCTAAGAGTATTGTCCTATATCAAAAGAACTTTAAAAGACAGTCCCTTACTGGCAAGGTACTTCCTGACCTTAGGGACAAAGCACTGATGGAACCAATCCAGCAGAAGAGTTCTTGTTGTCCAGGCCTTCTTGTTATACAACCCAAAGATTGGTATCTGTGTTTACCTTTTCTATTCAAGGCTCAGGGGTTAGAAATTTATAGACAGGGGCAGTCCTCATCATAAATCCAACTGTATTTGCACAAAACAATACAGTTGGCCTATCCCTTCCTGCCTTAAATCCTCATACTCACTTCCCTTCCTTACTAATAAATGTCCTTTGTGGAAGTGTTTTCCAGAAAGGGGGCACTTTTTTTCTACAAGAAAAAAAAGAAAGAAACCTGCCAGGCAGATATCCATTCTTCTCAATGATTTTCTTAATGGTGTCTGGGAACTTGTCTACTGCTTCTTGGCTGTCTGCTGCTTCTCCTGTTATCTTGACATTTTTTAAGGCAAATCTCTTTCTAAAATTATCGAACCATCTTTTGCTGGCATTACATTCTCCAAGTTTAGATCTAACACCTTCCTTTTGCTTTAAGTTGTCATACACTAACCTCATTTTTTCTTAAATCATTGTAGAGTCTATAGGCGTGCCTTTCTTATAGGTATCCTGCATCCACATAACAGCTACATTTTCAATATAAAAAAGTTCAAGGTTTTGTGCCTACTGAGGGAGCTGCAGTGACAACAAATTTCCTTTTCTTTTCTTACAACGGTACTTACGTTTCTGGATTCTTTTATCTTGAAATGGCAGGTGACCACAGCTACAGACCTCAATCCATTTGGTATGTATCAAGCAATTCACCCTTCTTATAACATCATGAATTTTCCCTGCTTCTTGGGAGCACTTCCAGCATCACTAGTGGTACTTTGTATGGGTTCCATGGTGTTATTAAAGGTTTATAGTATTGAACTAAACATGACAAAAAATACATGAAAACCATGAAAGACAACTCTTTTTTTTTTTTTTTTTTGGCGGAGGGGGAGACAGGTTCTTGCTCTGTCACTAAAGCTGGAATGCAGTGACACAATCATAGCTCAAACTCCTGGGCTTGAGACATCCTGACACCTCAGCCTCCCAAGTAGCTGAGACTACAGGTGTGCACCAACACGGAGATCACTTTTTAATACAATACATAATCTACTGGACAGATGAATGGCTCATATAGAGCTGTTAGCATCACACAGCGTTTTAAGCAGATACAACACTTGAGCTCATTGCAATAGCAACAACAGGTGGCTTCAACATTATTATACAGTACAGTATGTACTACAGTTAATTGTATGCAGTTATGATTTAATACTGCATCTTTATGTTTCTTTACATTTCTCCGGACTGCAAATGGCACCATGTGCAGTCTGGTGTATATAAGTTTTGATAAATTTTAACTTTTTATACTAGATGTGTTTCTATTTCATGGTAATAAATGATTAAATAAACTAGTATCTACATATACTTTATGAATTCATGTCACGACTCTTGTTTATTTTTCCAGTATTTCTAGTCTACATGGTTTGTCTGCAAGTTTTCTCAAATTGTTGCAAATCTCCCAAAAAATTAAACAACATATTTATTGCTTAAAATATTTGAATATAAGTGGACCTGTGCAGGTCAAAACCTGTGTTGTTCAATAGTCAACAGGTAAAGTGAGTTTCTTGTAGGCAGCATAGAGCTGGGTCATGTTTTTTCATCCATTTAGCCAGTCTATATCTTTTAAGTGGAGAATTTAATCCATTGACATTCAAGGGTATTATTGATAGGCAAGAACATACTCTTGTTATTTTGTTAATTTGTTTTTTAAGTTGTTTGTATATCCTTTGTTCCTTTCTTCCTCTTTTCATTCCTTTCTTCCTCTTTTTCTATCATTGCAGTTTGGTGGTTTTCTGTAGCCTAAGTCTTGACTCTTTTCTCTTCCTCCTTTTTGTATCTGCTCTACCAGTGAGTTTTATAATTTTGCCTGTTTTCATGATAGTGATTTTCATCTTTTCACTTCCAGATGCAGGACTCCCTTGAGCACTTTTTGTAAGGTTGGCCTAGTGGTAATGAATTCTCTCAGTTTTTGTTTGTCTGGGAAATACTTTATTTCTCCCTCATCTCTAAAGGATAGCTTTGCTGGCCATAGTATTCCTGGCTGGCAGCATTTCTCTTTCAGCTCTTTGACTATATATCAGCCCATTCTCTCCTAGCCTGTACGGTTTCTGCAGAGAAATGTGCTATTAATCTAATGGAGAGTCCCTTAGACGTGATTTGACTCTCCTCTCTCTCTGTTTTTAGAATTTCCTCTTTGTCCTTGACTTCTGTCAATTTGACATAAATGTGTCTCAGGCAAAAGAAAAAAGAAAGAGAAAAAAGAAAAAAAAAGACCTTTTTGGGTGGAATTTATTTGGAGACTTTTGAGATTCCTGGCTCTAGATGTCCATATCTCTCCCCAAACTTGGGAAGTTTTCAGTTATTATTTCATTAAATATGTTTTCTACGCTTTTTTCTTTCTCTTTTCCTTCTGCAAATCCCATAACACAAATATTTATTTACTTGATGGTGTCCCACAAGTCTCATAGGCTTTCTTCACTTTTTTCATTCTTATTTCTTTTCTTTTTCCTCAGATCATAATTTCAAGTGAGCTTAAGTTCAGAGATTCTTATGCTTGATCAAGTCTTCTATTGAAGGTCTCTGTTGTATCTTTTATTTCACTGACTGAATTCTTCAAATACAGAATTTTTATCTAATTCTTTTTCATAATTTCTCTCTCTTTGCTGAATTTCTCATTCACATGGTGAACTGTTTTCCTGACTTCATTAAATTGTCTCTCTTCTGTTTTTCACTGAGTTATCATAAAATTACTCTTTTGAATTCATATTCCAGCAAGTAATTGAATTCTTTTTCACTGAGGTCTGTTATTAGAGAGTTATTATGTTTCTTTAGTGGTGTCATATTTCCTTGCCTTTTCATGTCTTGTCTCCCTGTGTTGATGTCTGTGTGGCAGATATCTGTGTGCTGATGTCTGGTGGAATGGTTGCCTCTTCCAAACTTACTAGACTGGCTTTTGTACAGAAAGACTTTCACCTTCAGTAGGGTTTTACTGTGCTGGTTGGAAAGAATGTGGTGACTGTTTCCAGACAGGTGCAGTAGTATAGTCTCTGTACAGACTCTTCATCTGCATTCAATGTCAGCAATAACTGTGGGTGCCTCAGTGGCATATGCTGTAGATGTTTGTGGCAGTGCTGGCAGTGGCATAGGCTGCTAATGTCTTCAGTGCTCTTATTCTCATTTTCCACATAATGGGGAGACTTAGATGAGGGGATTTCTCTTGGTGTCAGGTCTGACGTGGCACAAGTGGCTGCAACAGCACTGAGTTCTAGATGCAGTTGCTTGGAGTGGCTGTGGGACCAGGGTCCTAGGCTCAGAGTCTTGTGAACCTACTGCGGCACCTGCATCTTGGAGTGCAAACTTGCTGTCTGTGAAAGGACTGGATGTAAATTGCCCCTGGAACGAGGATCTGTGACTCAGAGCTACTCCCTAGCAGCTCAGGCTCAGGGGTCCAGGTTGTAGCTGTGATTTTACTTTTGGGGGATACAGTAAAGCACTCACCCAACTCCAGGGAAGTGATACTCTGAAGGTTTAGGCTCAAGGAGCAAGGTATGACTGCAATTTGGGAACTTTGCGAATGGCAACTCGGGTCCCAGGGCATGAGTCACCTTGTGGTAGTGACTCTAGACCCTGGGTTGGCAGTGATTGTCAGCATCTGAGCCTCTGTGAGGCCAGGTGCAGTGGCAGCAAGTACCTGAGAATGGCAAAGAATAGCTGTTTTTTGCAGCATGGTGGGATGAAGAGTGGGGGGGGGCAGGGAATAGCACAGCGATGATTCCATTCCTCAAGAACAGATGTGTCCCAACAGCTCAGACTCTAGGGCCTAGACCAGCTCCGTGGAAGCAGGATACGAGAGCTGTTTGGTCTATAGGGTGGTGTGTCTCAGCTGAGCCACTGTGCTGCTTCCCTGGTACATGGGGTCCTATGTCAGTTCAGCCCAGGGATGTGCAGCTACTTAGCTCAGCCAGGGCACTGATACCCCAGGGACCAATGTGCTCCTTCAGCTCAGGCCTGGGGGCCTTGACTGTTCTGGATGGCCCAGGCACAGTTTCCTTAGGATGCAGGCTGCTGCTTCAGCTTAGGCACTAGGATATAGGACCTTTTTGGGGGGCCAAGGCACCGTTTTGGGGACATGTGGCACTCCTCCAACTTAGGCTCAGGGAAGGTGTGACTTCTCTGAGTGGCCAAAGTACTGTTTCCCCAGGAGAAAGGGCACTACTTCAGCTCAGCCCAAGAAGGCAGGGAGAGGGGTAGGTGATGTGGCTCTACTTCTGCCTGGCCCCATGGGGAAGTGTATGATTCTGTTTTGCAGTGCTATAAAGGAACACCAGAAACTGGGTAATTTGTGAAGAAAAGAGGTTTATTTGGCTTACAGTTCTGCAGGCTGTACAGGAAGCATGGTGCCAGCATTTACTTCTCTGGTCAGGACCTCAGGGAGCTTTTACTCATGGTACATGGAACATGTCACAAGGTGAGAGAGGGAACAAGAGGGAGAGAAGGAGGTGCTCGGCTCTTTTAAACAACTAGCTCTTATATAAACTAACAGAGTGAGAACTACTCATTACCTCAGGGAGGCACCAAGCCACTCATGAGGGATCTACCTTATAGACCCCAGGATTGCACAGCCACTGGCAGTGTGCACTCTGAACTTCAGAAAAGCTGCAGGCATTGCACTCCAACCCGGCCTGCGCCCAAAAAAGCCACGAAGATGGGGCTGCCCACGACTTCAGGGGATCACCCTTTGTACCAGTGTACCCAGGATACAAGACATAGCATCAAGGATTATGTTGGAACTTCAAGGTTTAATGTCTTCCCTGCTGGGTTTCAGACTTGTATGGGGCCTACTACCCCTGTCTTTTGGCTGATCTCTCCCTTTTGAAATGGGAATGTGTACCCAATACCTGTACTACCATTGTATCTTGGAAGTAAATAACAAAACAAAATAAAAATTTTAAGTAGATCTTCTGTAATTATGTTACAGCTGTAATTGTTTACTCAAGGTCAGCAAATTTTTTTCTGTAAAGGACCAGACAGTAAATACCTTAACCTTTCTGGGCCATAAGGTCTCTACACAAACACGCAACTTTGCCATTGCAACCAAAACAACCACAGACAATAGTAAATTAACATAAGGCTGTTTTCCAATAAAATGTGATCTAGAAAGACAAGAGAGGAATAGGATTTAGCCCAAGGGCCACAGTTTGTCAATCTTTCCTTTAACTTGTCATTCAAGAGCTTGTGCAATCTGGCTACTAACTCCCCACCTTATTCCCTACTACTGTCTTGCTGGCACTTGTATTCGGTTTTTCTTTTTAAATAGAGCAAACACACACCATGTTAAAGTATAAGAAGGGTACCAGCTTTGCAAACTAAAAAACTGAAGCATAGAGTGTTTTAAGTAGCTTATAGCTAGGACTAGAAGCTGGATGAAGAATCCATGCTGTTAACCATTACAAAAAGCTGCCTCTCCATTGGTCAACTCAGCATTCCCCCTAAGTTACATGATCACCTCTGCACTTTTGCTTATTATTTCCTCCTCTCTAATTTTGTCCTACTCATTTTTCATATCCTGAGCTCTCACTGAAGCTCTCCATGCCTCACCAGCTCTCAGTGACTTCTCCTCCCCTTTTCTTCTTTTGTGTGAGATGGAGCCTCGCTCTGTCGCCCAGGCTGGAGTGCAGTGGCGCAATCTCAGCTCACTGTAACCTCCACCTCCCGGGTTCAAGCAATTCTCCCGTCTCAGCCGCCTGAGTAGCTGGGACTACAGGTGCGCGCCACCATGCCCGGATAATTTTTGTATTTTTAGTAGACAGGGTTTCACCATATTGGTCAGGCTGGTCTCGAACTCCTGACCTCAGGTGATCCACCCACTTCGGCCTTCCAAGGTGCTGGGATTACAGGCGTGAGCCACCACACCCGGCCTCTTCTTTTATTCTTAAAACATATATTGCCTATACTTTTCTATGCGTCCTTATATTTTCATAATTTCATACTGCCTTCCCTGCTTACTTTTTATCTTACATTTTCTAGATCCTAAATACCTATCATAGTGTTCTGAAGTTAAAAGGTATTCATTATTTTTTACTGGATGATATTAACATATAAGATAATTCATGAATACAGGCCTAAAATAATTTTTACCACTCCCCATACTTACTAAGATTAAAGCAAGTGGTCTCTTTACAGTAAATATATCATTTTTCAAGATGAAAAAAGAAACAAAGTATAAATTGGTTCTTTGATATTTCTAGAATGAGATACGCTTTGCAAAAACAATTATAACTATATATTCAGTAACTGAACTACTTAGAAGAGATTATTTTATAGTAAATATCATATTAGTGGTGTGATTGAACTAGGGTAACAGTTGTATCTGAAAGACCAAGAAAAATATAACACACTGATTTTTCTGCTCTTTAAGTCTCAGAAAAGTGGTTTTCTTTGAGAAAGACATCCTTGAGAAAGCTACAGACCCTCTCCTGACAAAAAAAATCAGATAAACATTTATACAATTTTTCATCAAATATCTGGGTGCTCTAGACCCCCTAAAGTTAAGAAACCCTGCCTGAAAGGGTCTCATATTAGCTACTCACAGCTGTAACTCACCTAATAAATTTTCCTTTTAAATCAAGACATTCAAAGAAATTTCAATGCACTAACAAGATGTGGCCATATTTTTAAAATTCATACCCAAATTAGAAGGTGTCGAAGATCATAAACATTGGAAATGGGGAAATTCATAGTTAGGAGCAAACGGGTGAGGGGAGAGCAGGAATATTACCAAAGACTTAAAGATTTCAATTTCATGTTACTACTTGTTAGGAAGGCTCTGATGGCCTGGTGATCCTGCCATGTATATGAGGGGCACAAACACAGGTTTTGTAGGGACAACATATATGATCTTATTGCTAAACTTCATACCTTCAAATCAGAAGTGGTAGTATCATATCCTAAAACAATAAATTGAACTAAGAAAAATTAGCATAAGAAAGTAATTGTAGTGTCTGTTTAAAACTCAGATTTAGATATAAAAACAAGTAAGCTCCAAATAAAAACAAATAAACACAGTCATGCACCATATAAGAACATTTCAGTCAATAACTGCATATACAAAAGATTATATACCTATACCTAATTATATACATACACAGAAGATTACAATGGAGGCAAAACACTCCCATTGCCTAGTGACAGCGTGAAGATCCTGACCCTGTGTAGGTCCAGGCTAACGTGTGTTTTTGTGTCTTCATTTTTAACAGAAATATTAAAAAGAAAAAATAAAAACTAAAACATTATTAAAAGCTTATAGAATAAGAAAATAAGGAAAATATTTTAGCATAGTTGTACAACGTATATGTATTTTAAGTATCATTACAAAATAGTCCAAAGGTTTTAAAAAGTTAAGAGTTTACAAAGTAAAATAGTTACAATAATCTAAGGTTGTTACTGAAAGATAAACGTTTTTTATAAATTTAGCGTAGCCTAAGTGTTGCTTGTTTATAAAGTCTACGACAGTGGACCGTGATGTCCTAGGCCTTCATATTCACTCACCAATTCACTCAGAGCAACTGCCAGTCCTGTAAGCTCCAAGCATGGTAAATGCCCTACACGATGGTACAATTTTTTGTCTTTTCGTTATTTTATTTTATTTATTTTATTTTGTAGAGATGGGGGTCTCGCTGTGTTGCCCAGGCTGGTCTTTGAAATCCTGGCCTCAAGTGATCCTCCCACCTCAGCCTCCCAAAGTTCTTAGATTACAGGCATGAACCACTGCACCCGGCCTTTTATCTTTTCTATTGCATTTTTATGGTACCTTTTAAATGATAAGATATGTTTTGACATACAAATACTTACCATTGTGTTACAACTGTCTACTGTATTAAGGCAGCAACATGTTGCACAGGATTAGAGCCTAGGAGCAATAGGCTATACCATATAGCCTAGGTGTGTCTCATATACCATATAATCTAAGTTTCTGCAAGTACACTCTGGTGTTCAAACAAGGGAGAAATCGCCTGATGACCCATTTCTCAGAACATATACCCATCATTAAGCAGCACATGACTGTACCAACAGAGTAACAAGCCCGTAAATACAACAACAGACAAATAACAAACAATAACATTAATGATACATAGTTGCTACATTTTAATTTCCTTTCATTTAAACTTTTTTCAATAAGTTGAATTTATTAAATGTATTGCTAAGCTGGATTTAATTTTTATAATCTTTGCACTCGGCACACAAGAATGAGAGCAATATATCACAAAATTCTAAATTTTAAGTATGCAACGTGAAATGGTTAAAATCAAACTACCTGTAGAACATACATATATTGATGGATGTAGGTAAACTGATGAAAGCAGAATTGATAACAGGTAAATTAATATAGAATTTCAAAACTAGCCAAATACCAATTAAGATAACCAGATGTAGTTTCATCTCTGTTGGCAAAAGAAAAATCTATAAATTTGTGCCTTTCAGAATGAATGACTGGTTCAACAATAGAGGCAAATTCTAAGGTAGAGTGGAAGCCCCCCAGAAAGAGGGCAGTCACCGAAATTAAGCAATTAAGTAAGACTTTTGGAAACATATACTTTAAATCACCATTTTTTGGACTAATATTTAAGGTCTTCCATGATCGTATGTTAATTTACTTCTCCATCTGAGTCAATATTCTACTATCCTCCACAACATCCTGTACTCAGTCTCAGGTTTTTCTAGAACCAAATTCTCCCCATGCTTTCCATGTATTCAAATAATACTTACCTTTCAAGGCAAAGAACAAACGAGCATACCTGGAAAAAGCCCCTGATTACCCCTTTCACCCTGCGCTGCTTCTCCCCTCCTGTCCATATGATAACCACATATCCCTGACTTCCCGTCCTGATCCTGATCATCTCAAACAGTCTGTGTCCTTATGAAAGCACATGTCTGTCTCTGTGCAGGATCTTCAGCATGAAACGAGTCATCTGTTCATGAGATTCATACCAATCATTTGGCACTTAATTACGTATCATCTTCTATTTAATGGTTCCTCGTACGAATGTTGTCTTGCTTGTAAGTTCATTATCTCCTTATAAGCAATGACTAGCAGTATTGGGTACACGGCAGATACTCCATAATTATGTGAAGAAATTAGTTAAACGCCATTATTTCCTGCCCTCCCCTTTTTAAAACTATCTAAATATTAGAATCAAAACTATACAAATCTCAGTTCCCGACAAATTCTAGGAAAGCTGCAGCCACACACAAAAAAAGAGTCTCTAGTCATTTTCACTTTAAATAGAAAACTAAAACAGGGTCTCAGTCTACTTTATTTAATTCTATTCATTTTAACCAACTCAAAGTTTACTATGACAAAGTTCACTATGACAATTGTTCCAAGGGTAACTAAAGGAATTACATTTCAGATATTTAGCAATCCACCATCAAAAGGGCAAACACTCTAAGTTGCTTTTTCCTAGTGTAGTTGGGTATTGCATTGAGCCATCCCTATTAATTGGCTTAGGTTTCCCTAAATCCAACAAAAATATTTCTGTAAAATAGCTTGCAAAGCTCCTGATGTACAGAAATTAAGGTTATCTCTCCCTTAAGGTTTGACCGTGGCCCCATTAACATAACAACACTGTCTTATCAAATGAACAAACTCTGACTAGATGCTTCAATATATGAACGGTATAGGCACTCACACACAAAATATTGTTGGGTAAAGGCACAGATAACTTAGCTATGGATAAAAGGGTATTTGGTCTTGCTTCTCGGCTATTTTGTATTTTTCTTCTTCTTTTTTATTTTTTATTTTTTTAAGAGGGAGCCTTGCTCTGTCACCCAGGCTGGAGTGCAGTGGCACGATCTCGGCTCACTGCAATCTCCACCTCCTGCGCTCAAGCAATTCTCCTGCCTCAGCCTCCCAAGTGAGTAGCTCGGATTATAGGCTCACGCTACCATGCCCGGCTAATTTTTGTATTTTTAGTAGAGATGGAGTTTCACCATGTTGGCCAGCCTAGTCTCGAACTCCTGACCTCAAGTGATCTGCCCACCTTGGCCTCCCAAAGTGCTGGGATTACAGGTGTGAGCCACCGTACCCGTCCTGTAGTTGTTTTTAAACTTCTTTAATTCCACAATGTTCTAAGTAAACAGAAATTGTAATTTATGTTTCTTTGTTTTTATATGTTTTTACTTCTATCGTATTCCTGACATTGTAATTTCCCTCCGCTGGGAGGCAGGGGCTTTAACTTTGGTTGCTGGAAGTTACAGTGAAAGGAAAAAGTGGCAGGCTGGTGCCCAATTATAACAGAGAAGGAATTTAGATGTTTCAGCAGCCTGAGACACAGAGGACTGCCCCATGAAGAGTTCGCTCCCCTCCTTGAATGCCCTGTCATCGGCACCCAAATGCTCCCAATGGAAAGGAACTTGTACTGAAAAGTCTGATGCCCCAGGCCATATCTTCTTTCTCTTCCAAAGGAAAAATACAAAAAGCTGTTGTGGTATGCCAAGATCCATAAAGAAATGGTCAGCTAGATGGGAAAAAATCATATAGTTTAGTGGTTTCAGTTTTGTTTTGTTTTGTTTTAACAAAGAAATTGTGCCTTCAAATGGTATCTGACACAGAAGTCGAAAAAATAAAACAAACAGAAGTTCAACAGCCAGGCCAGGCTGGGTAACACAGCAAGACTCTGTCTCTACATAAAATTTAAAAAAATAAAAATAAAAAAACAAGTTAGCCAGGCATGGTGGTGTACTCCTGTAGTCCCAGCTACTCAGGAGGCTGGGGTGGAAGGACTGCATTAGCCCAGGAGTTCCATGAGCTATGATCATGCCATTGCACTCCATCCTGGGCAATAGAATGAGGCCATGTCAATCAATCAATAAAACAGATAAAAGAGGGAGTGTTTTTGGTTAAGTGGGGGTGGGAGCACAGTTTCATAGCACTACCCCCTCTTTCCCCAAACCACAGGGAGACACAGACACAGACTTTGGTTTAAAGACTGAAATAACAAAAATAAAGCCAGAGAAGTTAAATAATTTATTCAATACTAACAATTAAGAACAAAGCCAGAAGTACAGCCTACTTTCAAGGAAAGTTAGCACACTGTCAATCGGGAGCCAGTGGCACTTCACTCCAATTCCCTGTAAGGCTGCAGGACATGGTGGAGAGACAGGCTTGATGTCATGCTTGACTGGGCATGGCAGACCCGTGACTTCCTTGCTGTGAAACCTGAGGTTAAGTTACTGGGCCTCAGTGAGTCTCAGTGACCTCATCTATAAAACGGGGGTGAGGCAAGAAACTGTATCAGAAGATCTGTCTGAGGTTCCAAAAATAATACAAAAAGTTACTAGCAGAGTGTCTGTTGTATAACAATGATGTAAGAGTGTTCACTTCTACAATTTGGTGTGATAAAACAGAAAATGAAATCTTTATGTTTGCTTTCCAAACAATATTTTAATTTTTTATAATTCACAACTCAGGGATATATATATATAGACATAGATATATAAATGTAGACATACACCTACAGATATACACACTCTACCCCCCACACACACATCACTAGTCAACATGAACACAATGAAGCAGAAAACTCAGGATTGAACCCCCTAAATTACAAAAAATATCTTACTCATTTTGTCAGCCTATACCATAATTTAATACACACCAAAACAAATGCAACAAACCAAAAACTATCCATCCACAAACAGCCAAGTTAAGTATGACCTTTCACATTAGTCTTTCAATTATTATGACTCCAACAAGAATGATTTCTTCAGAAGGTTTTGAAAAATTTATACACGAGGGAAAAAAATCAACCCACTAGATCAGGTTTCATATATTATTGTTAACGCGTCTTGTCTTTTGGGGCCTACCAAAATGTCCACCTGAGAAGTTTTTGCCATGAAAATCCCAGATCCTTATTTCATAACGTCATAACGAGATTAAGATATAACAGGGCATATTTGTACACCACTGGGATTGTGACAAACCTCCAGATTAATTAAGCAGAAAGAACAAAAGAGTATTAACTCCGAAACAAATCTGAAGGAAATCTGCTAGCAGGAACACCCTTCAGGAACAGCACTTCACAATGTTAACTGCTACTGAAAAGTGTTGCAGGCTCAGTCCACCAGGGGGCAGTGTGGTCTAACTAGTAACAGAACTGAGCTCTTAAAAGGAATAAAACTTTTGTACTTTCTAAAAATTTCTTTGTAAGCTTTCAGAAGGAAAAAAATACACGTATTCTTTGAAGGAAAACCTAAAAATCTTTAATTTAGATATCTTTAATTAGGTGAAAATCTAAAAGATGGTCCACTTCTCAAAATCATTTTGTGCCTGTTAATGTATATCATCTCTGTGGCTAGGATTCTCCTAAAAGAAATGCAGACACTCACTCACTCACCACACCTAGTTCCACAGCCTGACCAGGGCTGCTTCAGTTCCAACCAGAACCCTCCTCCTCATTGGCAGCCTGATGATGAAGTTCACAGAAAGCAGTGAACAGTGACAGGTGGGACCCTAATGCTTCATCACAAATTTCAAGCTAGTTCTTGATGGCCACTGTATTAATATCTACCCACTATTCCCAAAAAACATTTTCATGCAGCAGGAAATAAACCCTAAATTTTAGCTTGAGAGAAACAGTTACCATGTTGTCACAATGACAAAAGCCCCAAGTGGGCTGCTGAGGGGCAAGGCACCCAGGGGATGTAGAGTGCACTCCTAGAGATACTTAAGAAACAGCCACCATCTACACTGAGTAATTCCAATAATTATGAGATCATTTAAAAAAAAATTTTGGTTTAATCTAAACAACTTTATACACACACACACACACACACACACACACACCCTCCTTCTCCTATTTCAATGCATTCAATTACCTCCTAATTGCTAGATGCTTCAAGTCTTTATTGGACTGGACTAATCTATGGCATGTCTCTGCAATTACTGCCTCCTTTTGAAAATCCTCTCTCTCATTTCCCAAATATTTTTCTGTTAAAGTTTCCCTTCTCTATCTCGGGTTGATTCTTCTAAATTTATTTTAAATACTACTTTGTCAAACTGTTCATTTTTTTTTTTCTTTAGAGTGCAAACTTCAGATTTCCTGTCATTTTCCACATGATTCCCGGGCAATCATACTCACTTCTAAAACGTCTTCTAAGCCCCAATGGCCAAAGGCTTCAGACCTGCACCCACAGACCCAGAAACCAGTCTGGCCCTTGCAAATAGAGACTCCAGGCCTCCCAGGAGCCAGGCCAGCCTCAGGGGCCTCATGCTCTACAGAACTAAGGATCCAGGCGTGCTCCAGCAGACCCTGGGGCCACACAAGCTGCCACGAACCCAGGACCCAGGCCCATCCCCAGGGACGCAGTCTCCAGGCAGGACCAGTGCCAGTGGACTAAGGATCTAGGCCTGCCCCCAGTGAACCCAGGGTCTAAGCACCAGGCTGGCCTTCATGGACCCAGGCTCCAGGACTGCCCGTACAGGCCCAGGCACCAGGATGGTCCCCACAAACTAAGGAGCCTACCTCTACCACTACAGACTCAGGCTCTAAGCACACCCCAATGCCAGGCCAGCCACTGCGAACTCAGGCTCCTAGCCCAACCCTACTGATCCAGGTACCAAGCCCATCTCAGCACCAGGCTGGCCCCTGCAGATCCAGGCTCTGGGCCTGTCCTCACAAATTCAGGCTCTAGGCCCAACTCAACAGACACAAGCTCCAGGCCCATCAGAGTAAACCCAGGCTCCAGACTTCAACCTGAAAATCTAGGCTCTAAGCAAACCCCAGGGGAGCCAGGAACCAGCCTACCCAAAGGCTCCAATAGCAAGCCCACAAACATTCCCTTCCAGATGGGGGATCATAAGATCATCTCAACAGACTCATAAACAGCATTTGAGAAAATTCAACACCCTTTCATGATAAAGAAAAAAAAAAAAAACACCTTTCAACGAATCAAGTAAAGAAGGAATGTATCTCAACATAATGAAGACCCTATGTGACAAGCCCACAGCTAACATCACACTCTTGAGAAACAAGGCAAGGATGCCTACTCTCACCACTTCTGTCAGCATAGTACTAGAATTCCTAGCCACAGTAATTAAGCAAGAAAAAGAAATAAAAGGCAGCCAAATTGAAAAGAAATAAGTAAAATGGTCTCTTTTTGCAATTGACATGATTTTATATACAGAAATCCTAAAGATTCCACCAAAAAAATGTTAAAACTAATAAATTCAGCAAGGTTGCAGGATACAAAATCAGCATACAAAAACCAGTAGCAATTCTATATGCTAATAACAAACTATCCAAAAAAAGATATCAAAAAATAATCTCATTTGTAATACCTACAAAAAGTAAAATACTTCAGAATGAATCTGACCAAGAGAGTGAATGACCTATACAATGAAAACTATAAAACACTAATGAAAAAAGTTGAAGTAACAGAAATAAACGGAAACATATCCCATGTTCAAGGATTGAAAGAATTGTTAAAATGTCCCTATTACCTAAAGCAATCTACAGATCCAATGTAATGCTTATAAATATTCTAATGGCATTTTTCAGGGAGATGGAAGAACAATTCTAAAATTCATACGGAACCAAAAAAGACCCCAAATAACCAAACCAATCTGGTGCAAAACAAAGCTGGAGGCATTACGTTACTTGACTGCAAAATATACTACGAAACTATGGTAACCAAAACAGCATGGTATTAGCATAAAAACAGACCTAAACCAATGGAACAGAATAGGAAGCCCATAAATAAACCCTTACATTTATAGTCAACTGATCTTTGACAAAGGTATCAAGGACACACAATGGGGAAAGAACATCAATGAATAGTGCTGGGAAAACTGAATATCCACATGCAGAAGAATGAAATTAAACGCTTATTTCACAACATATACAAAAATCAACTCAAATGGATTAAAGACTTAAATGTATGACCCGAAACTACAAAACTACTAGAAAAAAACATAGAAAAAAAGGCTTCTTAACATTGGTCTAGGACATGATTTTTTTCTATATAACACCAAAAACACAGGCAATGAAAGGAAAAACAGACAAATGGAATTGCATCAAACTAAAAAGCTAACACACAACAAAGGAAACAATTGTCAGGGTGAAAAGACAACCAACAGAAGTGAGTAAATATGTGGCAAATCATGTATCTTATAAGCAGTTAATATCCAAAATATCCAAAATATAAATATATATACATTTTATTTGTCAAACAACTCAATAGCAAGAAAACAAATAACCCAATTTAAAAATGGGCGAAGGACTGAAACAGACATGTCTCAAAAGAAGACATACAAATGGCCAACAGATATATTTTAAAAAGCTGAACGTCACTAATCATTCATCATCCAGAAAAAGCAAATGAAAACCATAATAAGATATCACCTCGAACCTGTTAGAACGGCTAATATCAAAAAGATAAAATACCAGATGCTGGAGCCTGTGGAAAAAAGGGGAACTCTGTACACTGTTGGGGGAAAAGTACAGAAGTTCCTTTAAAAAAGTAAAAACAGGGCAGGCATGGTGGATCACGCCTGTAATCCCAGCACTTTGGGAGGCCAAGGCAGCAGGAATCACCTGAGGTTGGGAGTTAGAGACCAGCCTGACCAACATGGAGAAACCCTGTCTCTACTAAAAATACAAAATGAGCCAGGCATGGGTGGCACATGCCTGTAATCCCAGCTACTCAGGAGGCTAAGGCAGGAGAATCGCTTGAACACAGGAGGCGGAGGTTGCAGTGAGCGGAGATCGTGCCATTGAACTCCAGCCTGGGCAACAAGAGTGAAACTCCAACTCAGAGAAAAAAAAAAAAAAAAAAAAGTAAAAATAGAACTACCATATGATCCAGCAATCCCATTTCTGTGTATTTAGTCAAAGGAAATGAAGTTAGTATGTCAAAGAGATATCTGCATTCCCATATTCTTTGCAGCTTTATTCACAAGAGCCAAGATATGAAATTGACCTAAGTGTCTATGGATTGATGAATGGATTAAAAAAAAGTGGCATATACATACATATATATATATATATATATACACACACACACACACACAACAGAATACTATACAACCTTAAAAATAAAGAAGAAAATCCCATCATTTGTGACAAAACAGATAAACCTAGAGACCATTATGCTAAGTGAAATAAGTCAGGCACGGAATGACAAATACTGCACGATCTTATTTACATGCATAATCTTAAAATGTTGAGCTCACAGTAGCAAAGAGTACAGTGGTGGTTACCAGGGGCTACAGCAGGAAGGAGGATGAAGAGGTGTTGGGCAAATGGAACAAAATTTCAGCTAGACGGGATGAATACATTCTAGAGATCTGTCAGACAGCATGGTGCCTATAATCAATAATCTATCACACACTTGAAAAGTAGTAAAGGAGTAGATCTCAAACGTTCTCACCACAAAAAAAAAGTATGTAAGGTAAAGAATATGTTAGGAGCCAAGATGGCCGAATAGGAACAGCTCCGGTCTACAGCTCCCAGCGCGAGCGACGCAGAAGACGGGTGATTTCTGCATTTCCATCTGAGGTACCGTGTTCATCTCACTAGGGAGTGCCAGACAGTGGGCGCAGGTCAGTGGGTGAGCGCACCGTGCGCCAGCCGAAGCAGGGGCGAGGCATTGCCTCACTCGGGAAGCACAAGGGGTCAGGGAGTTCCCCTTCCAGGGGTGACAGACGGCACCTGGAAAATCGGGCCACTCCCACCCGAATACTGTGCTTTTCCGACGGGCTTAGGAAACGGTGCCCCAGGAGAGTATAGCCCGCACCTGGCTCAGAGGGTCCTACGCCCACGGAGTCTCGCTGATTGCTAGCACAGCAGTCTGAGATCAAACAGCAAGTCGGCAGCGAGGCTGGGGGAGGGGCGCCCGCCATTGCCCAGGCTCGCTTAGGTAAACAAAGCAGCCTGGAAGCTTGAACTGGGTGGAGCCCACCACAGCTCAAGGAGGCCTGCCTGCCTCTGTAGGCTCCACCTCTGGGGGCAGGACACAGACAAACAAAAAGACAGCAGTAACCTCTGCAGACTTAAATGTCCCTGTCTGACAGCTGTGAGGAGAGCAGTGGTTCTCCCAGCACGCAGCTGGAGATCTGAGAACGGGCTGAGTGCCTCCTCAAGTGGGTCCCTGACCCCTGACCCCCGAGCAGCCTAACTGGGAGGCACCCCCCAGCAGGGGCAGACTGACACCTCACACGGCCGGCCAGGTACTCCAACAGACCTGCAGCTGAGGGTTCTGTCTGTTAGAAGGAAAACTAACAGAAAGGACATCCACACCAAAAACCCATCTGTACATCACCATCATCAAAGACCAAAAGTAGATAAAACCACAAAGATGGGGAAAAAACAGAGCAGAAAAACTGGAAACTCTAAAAACCAGAGTACCTCTCCTCCTCCAAAGGAACGCAGTTCCTCACCAGCAACGGAACAAAGCTGGACGGAAAATGACTTTGACGAGCTGAGAGAAGAAGGCTTCAGACGATCAAATTACTCCGAGCTACGGGAGGATATTCAAACCAAAGGCAAAGAAGTTGAAAACTTTGAAAAAAATTTAGAAGAATGTATAACTAGAATAACCAATACAGAGAAGTGCTTAAAGGAGCTGATGGAGCTGAAAACCAAGGCTCGAGAACTACGTGAAGAATGCAGAAGCCTCAGGAGCCGATGCGATCAAATGGAAGAAAGGGTATCAGCCCTGGAAGATGAAATGAATGAAATGAAGCGAGAAGGGAAGTTTAGAGAAAAAAGAATAAAAAGAAATGAGCAAAGCCTCCAAGAAATGTGGGACTATGTGAAAAGACCAAATCTACGTCTGATTGGTGTACCTGAAAGTGACGGGGAGAATGGAAACAAGTTGGAAAACACTCTGCAGGATATTATCCAGGAGAACTTCCCCAATCTAGCAAGGCAGGCCAACATTCAGATTCAGGAAATACAGAGAACGCCACAAAGATACTCCTCGAGAAGAGCAACCCCAAGACACATAATTGTCAGATTCACCAAAGTTGAAATGAAGGAAAAAATGTTAAGGGCAGCCAGAGAGAAAGGTCGGGTTACCATCAAAGGGAAGCCCATCAGACTAACAGCGGATCTCTCGGCAGAAACCCTACAAGCCAGAAGAGAGTGGGGGCCAATATTCAACATTCTTAAAGAAAAGAATTTTCAACCCAGAATTTCATATCCTGCCAAACTAAGCTTCATAAGTGAAGGAGAAATAAAATACTTTACAGACAAGCAAATGCTGAGAGATTTTGTCACCACCAGGCCTGCCCTAAAAGAGCTCCTGAAGGAAGCGCTAAACATGGAAAGGCACAACCGGTACCAGCCACTGCAAAATCATACCGAAATGTAAAGAACATCGAGACTAGGAAGAGACTGCATCAACTAACGAGCAAAATATCCAGCTAACATCATAATGACAGGATCAAATTCACACATAACAATATTAACTTTAAATGTAAATGGACTAAATGCTCCAATTAAAAGACACAGACTGGCAAACTGGATAAAGACTCAAGACCCATCAGTGTGCTGTATTCAGGAAACCCATCTCACGTGCAGAGACACACATAGGCTCAAAATAAAAGGATGGAGGAAGATCTACCAAGCAAATGGAAAACAAAAAAAGGCAGGGGTTGCAATCCTAGTCTCTGATAAAACAGACTTTAAACCAACAAAGATCAAAAGAGACAAAGAAGGCCATTACATAATGGTAAAGGGATTAATTCAACAAGAAGAGCTAACTATCCTAAATATATATGCACCCAATACAGGAGCACCCAGATTCATAAAGCAAGTCCTGAGTGACCTACAAAGAGACTTAGACTCCCACACATTAATAATGGGAGACTTTAACACCCCACTATCAACATTAGACAGATCAACGAGACAGAAAGTCAACAAGGATACCCAGGAATTGAACTCAGCTCTGCACCAAGCGGACCTAATAGACATCTACAGAACTCTCCACCCCAAATCAACAGAATATACATTTTTTTCAGCACCACACCACACCTATTCCAAAATTGACCATATACTTGGAAGTAAAGCTCTCCTCAATAAATGTAAAAGAACAGAAATTGTAACAAACTGTCTCTCAGATCACAGTGCAATCAAGCTAGAACTCAGGATTAAGAATCTCACTCAAAACCGCTCAACTACGTGGAAACTGAACAACCTGCTCCTGAATGACTACTGGGTACATAACGAAATGAAGGCAGAAATAAAGATGTTCTTTGAAACCAACGAGAACCAAGACACAACATACCAGAATCTCTGGGATGCATTCAAAGCAGTGTGTAGAGGGAAATTTATAGCACTAAATGCCCACAAGAGAAAGCAGGAAAGATCCAAAATTGACACCCTAACATCACAATTAAAAGAACTAGAAAAGCAAGAGCAAACACATTCAAAAGCTAGCAGAAGGCAAGAAATAACTAAAATCAGAGCAGAACTGAAGGAAATAGAGACACAAAAAACCCTTCAAAAAATCAATGAATCCAGGAGCTGGTTTTTTGAAAGGATCAACAAAATTGATAGACCGCTAGCAAGATTAATAAAGAAAAAAAGAGAGAAGAATCAAATAGATGCAATAAAAAATGATAAAGGGGATATCACCACCGATCCCACAGAAATACAAACTACCATCAGAGAATATTACAAACACCTCTATGCAAATAAACTAGAAAATCTAGAAGAAATGGATAAATTCCTCAACACATACACCCTCCCAAGACTAAACCAGGAAGAAGTTGAATCTCTGAATAGACCAATAACAGGAGCTGAAATTGTGGCAATAATCAATAGCTTACCAACCAAAAAAAGTCCAGGACCAGATGGATTCACAGCCGAATTCTACCAGAGGTACAAGGAGGAGCTGGTACCATTCCTTCTGAAACTATTCCAATCAATAGAAAAAGAGGGAATCCTCCCTAACTCATTTTATGAGGCCAGCATCATCCTGATACCAAAGCCGGGCAGAGACACAACAAAAAAAGAGAATTTTAGACCAATATCCTTGATGAACATTGATGCAAAAATCCTCAATAAAATACTGGCAAACAGAATCCAGCAGCACATCAAAAAGCTTATCCACCATGATCAAGTGGGCTTCATCCCTGGGATGCAAGGCTGGTTCAATATACGCAAATCAATAAATGTAATCCAGCATATAAACAGAACCAAAGACAAAAACCACATGATTATCTCAATAGATGCAGAAAAGGCCTTTGACAAAATTCAACAACCCTTCATGCTAAAAACTCTCAATAAATTAGGAATTGATGGGACGTATCTCAAAATAATAAGAGCTATTTATGACAAACCCACAGCCAATATCATATTGAATGGGCAAAAACTGGAAGCATTCCCTTTGAAAACTGGCACAAGACAGGGATGCCCTCTCTCACCACTTCTATTCAACATAGTGTTGGAAGTTCTGGCCAGGGCAATTAGGCAGGAGAAGGAAATCAAGGGTATTCAATTAGGAAAAGAGGAAGTCAAATTGTCCCTGTTTGCAGATGACATGATAGTATATCTAGAAAACCCCACTGTCTCAGCCCAAAATCTCCTTAAGCTGATAAGCAACTTCAGCAAAGTCTCAGGATACAAAATCAATGTGCAAAAATCACAAGCATTCTTATACATCAATAACAGACAAACAGAGAGCCAAATCATGAGTGAACTCCCATTCATAATTGCTTCAAAGAGAATCAAATACCTAGGAATCCAACTTACAAGGGATGTGAAAGACCTCTTCAAGGAGAACTACAAACCACTGCTCAGGGAAATAAAAGAGGATACAAACAAATGGAAGAACATTCCATGCTCATGGGTAGGAAGAATCAATATCATGAAAATGGCCATCCTTCCCAAGGTAATTTACAGATTCAATGCCATCCCCATCAAGCTACCAATGACTTTCTTCACAGAATTGGAAAAAACTACTTTAAAGTTCATATGGAACCAAAAAAGAGCCCGCATCGCCAAGTCAATCCTAAGCCAAAAGAACAAAGCTGGAGGCATCACACTACCTGACTTCAAACTATACTACAAGGCTACAGTAACCAAAACAGCATGGTACTGGTACCAAAACAGAGATATAGATCAATGGAACAGAATAGAGCCGTCAGAAATAATGCCACATATCTACAAGTATCTGATCTTTGACAAACCTGACAAAAACAAGAAATGGGGAAAGGATTCCCTATTTAATAAATGGTGCTGGGAAAACTGGCTAGCCATATGTAGAAAGCTGAAACTGGATCCCTTCCTTACACCTTATACAAAAATCAATTCAAGATGGATTAAAGACTTAAATGTTAGACCTAAAACCATAAAAACCCTAGAAGAAAACCTAGGCATTACCATTCAGGACATAGGCATGGGCAAGGACTTCATGTCTAAAACACCAAAAGCAATGGCAACAAAAGCCAAAATTGACAAATGGGATCTAATTAAACTAAAGAGCTTCTGCACAGCAAAAGAAACTACCATCAGAGTGAACAGGCAACCTACAAAATGGGAGAAAATTTTCGCAACCTACTCATCTGACAAAGGGCTAATATCCAGAATCTACAATGAACTCCAACAAATTTACAAGAAAAAAACAAACAACCCCATCAAAAAGTGGGCGAAGGACATGAACAGACACTTCTCAAAAGAAGACATTTATGCAGCCAAAAAACACATGAAAAAATGCTCACCATCACTGGCCATCAGAGAAATGCAAATCAAAACCACAATGAGATACCATCTCACACCAGTTAGAATGGCAATCATTAAAAAGTCAGGAAACAACAGGTGCTGGAGAGGATGTGGAGAAATAGGAACACTTTTACACTGTTGGTGGGACTGTAAACTAGTTCAACCCTTGTGGAAGTCAGTGTGGCGATTCCTCAGGGATCTAGAACTAGAAATTCCATTCGACCCAGCCATCCCATTACTGGGTATATACCCAAAGGACTATAAATCATGCTGCTATAAAGACACATGCACACGTATGTTTATTGCGGCATTATTCACAATAGCAAAGACTTGGAACCAACCCAAATGTCCAACAATGATAGACTGGATTAAGAAAATGTGGCACATATACACCATGGAATACTATGCAGCCATAAAAAATGATGAGTTCACGTCCTTTGTAGGGACATGGATGAAATTGGAAATCATCATTCTCAGTAAACTATCGCAAGAACAAAAAACCAAACACCGCATATTCTCACTCATAGGTGGGAATTAAACAATTAGAACACATGGACACAGGAAGGGGAACATCACACTCTGGGGACTGTTGTGGGGTGGGGGGAGGGGGGAGGGATAGCACTGGGAGATATACCTAATGCTAGATGACGAGTTGGTGGGTGCAGCGCACCAGCATGGCACATGTATACATATGTAACTTACCTGCACATTGTGCACATGTACCATAAAACCTAAAGTATAATAATAATAATAATAAAAGAAAAAAAAATAAAATAAAATAAAAAATAATAAATAAAAAAAAAAAAAAAATAGGGACAGGGACAGTTAAATTGGGAGCCTTTCTTACAACCTTGATTTTTTTTTCCCCCCAAGTTTCCTTCTCCACTGAAATGCCACACCAATGGTTGTTGGATTTATGAGGTGGCCAAACCAATGGGTTGTTTTTTCTTTTTCTTTTCCTTTTTTAAGTCTCCCTTGAGAGAATAAATGGTAATGGAGAGAAAAAAAAAAAAAAAGAATATGTTAATTAATTTAATCATATCACAATGAATATATGTATGAAGATATAATACTGTATGCCATAAATCTATATAATTTTTGTCAATTATATCTTAATAAAGCTGGAGAAAATGAAAAAAAAAGAAAAGAAGGGAGAGAAGCCTTTAACATTTCTTTTTAAATGAAATAAAATATCTTCCCTCTAGCCCAGACCTGATACCCACCAGCCCACTGAATATCCGCATCTGAATGTGCCATGGGCATCTCCTACGCAACATGTCCCAAAGTGTCAGCATTCTTCCACCTCATCCCCAAATCCGCTCCTCCCTCCCATCCACCCAGTTGCCCAAAGCAGAAACCACCCTCAATGCCTTCACCTTCCTTTCTTCCCATATCTAATCCGTTACCAGTATCAGCAATCCCTGCAGTATGTCTCATCTTCCGTATCTCCACTGCCTCAGTTCAGGTCTTCATTATGTGTCCCTTACATTCCTGCACTACTTTCAGGCAGAGATGGAGATGGTTTACCCCACTATCCATTTCTCCTCTTCCCTTACTGATAGAACTCCTCCATTTTTACCTGGGCACACGGCTGCTGAATAAATATTATCTTTTCAGCCTTTCTCTTACAGCTAAAAGTGATCATGGCACGACACAGGGGCAATGAGCTCTAACTAGAAGTCTTCCGTGGCAATTTCTCCAAAATAAAGACAAGTCCTCACTCAACATTGCAGATTCGTTCTTGGAAACCAAGACTTTAAGCAAAACGACCTACGGCAAGTCCTCAAATAACACTGTTTTGTTATATTGATAACATAATTGGTTTTGTTACACATCCTATACGTTTCGCTTGAAGTCGCAGTTTCCAAGAACCTATCAAGGATGTTAAGGACTTACTGTATCCTTGTATTACAGCTAGTGCATGCCCCTTTGCTCTTGTGATTCCCACCTCCAACCCCGCCCCTTGCATTCCTGCTTTCAGGAATGTGGAGCTCAAGCAACCACATCAGAAGATGAGAAAATCTCCAAGGATGGCAGACCAACTAGCCCAAAGTAGCCAGGACCTGCAACATTGTGGAACCAACATACAAGCTCTGAATCATGTATCTGGATTCCTTTCATGGAAGAGAACTTTTATTTTGTCTAAACCACTGGTGTGTGGGTGTAGGCAGGCGGGCGTGTGTGTTTATGTATTTATGTATCCTAACAAGGTTCACTGCCTCCAATCTCACCTCTCCAAAACCACAATCTATCTCTACATTGCTTCCAGACTGGTTTCCTAAACCCTAAATGTGGAGAATCAATCCATTATTTTTTTAAAAAATTAATAAAATACACACTTACAGCATATTTTAGCATGGCACGTAAGACCATTCATAACCTAGTCCCTGCCCACCTGAAGTCTTCTAGTTCATTGCTCCCTCTTGACACCAGCTGCTCTGACCAAGCCATGGCCTGCATAACACCACAGCTTTATATGTGCTTCTGCCACTGTCAAAACATCTTTCTTCCCAGCACCCATTCTAAATTATCTTCAAAAACTCTGCTCAGATCTCAGATGTTACCTCTTCCAAGAAGCCTTCTCTCCATCCTGACTGAGGTACAAATTCACAGCCCTCCAAAGCCTCTGTTCTTACCTCTACCGTAGAAGGTATCATCCTGTGTTAGAATCATGTTATTACTTGCCTGTTTCTCCAACCAGACTTCACAGTCAGGCTGTAGGCTTCATCTTTCTTTCTCTAGCACAGGAACTACAGGTATTCACTGAATGCGTGTTGAAAAAGTAAATACTTCCAGGAATGTACTGAAGGAAGTTTTTGGCATCTGGTACCTGACATATTAATAAACAAAAACCTAGGCCTCTTGATTCTTTGCCCAGGCCTGTTTCCAGTACATCAGCATTTCCCCAACTGTGTTCCAATAACATCCATTCAGAAAATGTGAATAATGTGTGGGTTTCCAGCCATGCAACACAGCTTTCAGTTCCACTAACCTGTCAAAATCCCACCACCCTCAAAGCCTCTCACCCCACACTTTTGGTCTTCTGCCTGGACGGAGGGCACTGTACCTGCACCGTGCCCCTTTCCCTAGTTCCCACCATTCGGTCATCATTCATAAGTGCCAGTTCAGACTCGGGGAAGACTATCTGATCTTGCAGTATTTTTAATAATCCTCTAAAGCTTGGCTAAAGACTGCCCTGAAATTCACCAGGCTCTACAATTTCCTTAATTCTCCTTTCTACAGATTAAGGGTTTGCCTCTTGGATTTTTTTTTAGCACTAGTCCCTATCTTCATGATTTTCAAAGAATATCTAGAGTAGATATAAAATTTACCCGCAAATATGCTCAGCTTCTTAGGATATTATCCCTCAGAGTTTAAATTCATGCAAAAGGAGCCAGGTGATCTCTTCCTGGGCTTCAGCTTCTTCTAGCAGTGTTTGTTCTACCCTTTCAAACAACGTGACTGTGCTCCTTGATAGAGAAATGCCAGCCAGGAAGGAGTTTCATATCTCTGCTTTATCTCAGAAATCTCTTAGCATTACCTCACACACCCTCAGAAAGGAGCCCAACCTTTCCTTTTTCTCTTTCTTTTTCAGACACCACACAGTTATTGCCCCTGACCCATGAGAACAGGATTGCTGAAGGTGCCATCCAAGGACTACCTGAATCGGAATCATCTGAGGAGCTCATTCAATACTAGATTTCTGAGTCAAACGGAATCAGAATTACTGGAGTGAGGTTCAAGAATCAGAATTTTTAACAAGCATGCAAAGCAGCCAAGGTGGAAATAGATCGTTGGCTTGCAAGGCGGGGTGGGGCAGGACTGGGGTGGCCAGGATCCCCAGAAACTGTTACCTGCAGCCCAAGACCACTGCTTTCCTTCACTTCCCTGTGCAATACAAAGAGTGTAATTTTCTACACGCACCATGAAGTAAAAAAGTTTCATGGAGTTTCTAGAATTTCCTAGAGAACTACTAAATTAGTATTTCTAGGGCAGGTTCACAATGATCATTTCCAAAACTTCTACAGGACAATCTAATGTGCCCTGATGCTTAAGAACCATTGCTTTAAAACAGCAACTCTCAACTCTTTAAGGGCAAAAATACCTTTTCATAACATTTTGCAATGCCTTCTTTATTATCCTAGAGTGAAATCCATCAACAATATAACTGCCTAAATAGAAAATTCAAAATAATCCATATAATGCCCTAAATAACACAAAAGGGAAACAAAATTAAAATGATTTTCATTACATAAATGCTCAGGTTAGTCAGACACTTGCTTGTACCTAAAGGAGAATCATGCTGAAAGCAAGGTTCGAGTGTGGACAGATACAGCGGTATTGAAATGGTGACGCAGGAGCATGAGCGCTGCTTTCTTGGATGTGATACTTTGAAACAGTAAACAACTTTTAGTAAATTTGCAAAGAAAACAAAGTATAATCTTCTCTTGATTTACATGGTAGTTACAGTCCTAGAAAACTCACTGATATTTAAAACCATGTAAAAAACATTTTATTGACATATCCTAAGGCCAGGATCATTAGAAACATATTTTCCTCCTACATGAATGTCCAAGAGGACATTCGAGGCCATACAGAATGTAGAATAGTTCTTCCTGGTGTGGTACTATCCCAGGGACTAAAAGTTGTCTAGCATCCCTCATCACCACCTATTAAAGGCTAGTAGCCACCCACCCCTCCATCGCCAACCACTGTGATAATTAAAAATATACCCAACCATTCAACCTCTCCAAACAATATGAATAAAGGTACCTGTGTCAGGCTATAATATTATTTTCCCTTGTGACACTATCATACATGATAGTGACTCCAGAATCTCTGCGTGATTCTACCTATACTTATAATATTTTCAAAGGCAAATATTTACATAAATTCTACCATAACAGAAATTGCTGGTGAAATTCTACATGAATGGAATGAAAGTTTGACAGATATGAGAAACCTTCTTCAGAAATTCTTGAAAAAACAAATGCAAACTACTTTTTTTTTTAACAACCAAATTGCGTTTTCCTGTTGACATACTTCAATTTCAGAGCTCTCTTCTCACTATTAATATTCAGTTGGCAGTGGTTCCTAAGCAGTTCAGCTCTGCATGTCAGTAAAATATATCAAACTACAGTTTAAACGTATTAAATGATTCCAAAATGCATCCTTTTAGTGTGAAAATGGTTTATAAACAGCTCAAGTATATTACCTTTTAAAACACAATGGTTCTCAAGCCTGTATGTGCTTCACAACAAACACCAGGGGAGATGCTTAAAATGTAGAGGTGCTGGGGTCATCCCTTGCCCACAGATTCTAACTGCATAGGCATGGGTTAAGTAGAGCCTAAGAAGCTTTATTATTTTTTAAAAGGTCTACAGGTGATCCTCATGCTGGCAGAGGCAGATCTGGTTTTGTGGGTCCTGAAACCTATACAACTGGGCAGGGGGTCATGGGGAGTCTCTTTAAGAAAAAGAACACATGGACACAGGAAGGGGAACATCACACACCAGGGCCTGTTGTGGGGTGGGGGGAGGGGGGAGGGATAGCATTTGGAGATATACCTAATGTTAAATGACGAGTTACTGGGTGCAGCACACCAACAGGGCACATGTATACATATGTAACTAACCTGCACGTTGTACACATGTACCCTAAAACTTAAAGTATAATTTAAAAAACAAAAGAAAAGAAAGAAAAAGAACAAAAAAAGGGCAGGTCTCTTGGAGCCTTCGGAAAGCTTCCTGCATAGTAAATCCATCTCTGGATGCTACTTGGGGTTGCAAAGTGTGACATAATGAAACTCACAACTGGAACACATGGGCAAAAGTATAAAGTCATACACTATGTATGCAGAGGCCATAAGCCCAATGTTCATGGGCTTCAAGAGATAATATAAATGAGTAAGGCAGGCAAGGTATGAGACAACACAGGAGGGAGCAGTGACTAAGTACCTGTGCTCTGAAGGCACCAGCACTATTTGGTGTCAATGCCAATGCACACTCAGTGTTGGCATTTCTCAAATTCACCAACAGAAGCTTCAAGTCTGTATTTTTACGTGAAATCTCCCAGTTTTTAAAAGTTAGCTCAATATTTTAATAAAACATTGGTTAGACCAAACAAATCATAAGTTAAAAACGCCGGGCTGGGTGCAGTGGCTCATGCCTGTAATCCCAGCACTTTGGGAGGCCGAGGAGGGTGGATCACGAGGTCACGAGATCGAGACCAGCCTGACCAACATGGTGAAATCCCGTCTCTACTAAAAATAGAAAAATTAGCTGGGCGTGGTGGCATGCGCCTGTCATCCCAGCTACTCGGGAGGCTGAGGCAGGAGAATTGCTTGAACCTGGGAAGCAGAGGTTGCAGTGAGCCCAGATCGCGCCACTGCACTCCAGCCTGGTGACTAAGCAAGACTCCGTCTCAAAAAAAAAAAAAAAAAAAAATGCCGGTATGTCACTTCTGCTTTATAGAAGGGAAAAGATACTTCCTACCTAAAAATAAAACTGAAGACTAGATAGTTTATTCAAGGATCCATGAAGGGAGACTGCTAAAAACATACTTTGTGAGGCAGTTCATACACCTGACAATGAAAAAACGGTTTGTTCAGGGATTCTACAACATCTCAATGACTTAAGTTTACTCTAACATGTCCTAACTGAACCCAAAGAGTTCTGTAAGTCAATAAAAGGCAAGCTCTCCAATATAAAACTCGTGAACAGGAAAATCTTTCAAAATGAATCATAAATGGCTAATAAGCACATGAAAAAAGTTTGACCTCAATTACATCTGGTGCAGCAAGTCTGTGGAGATTAAAGCTCTCAGTTCTAATTATGACATTCTGGGAACACAGGAATAAACTAAACGGAAGTGCTTTTCCTATTGTCTCATTCAACCTACACAGAAGACTTCTGTGACCAAATGTTTTCCCCACAAACCGAGCAAGCAATCAATTCTGCAAGAGACACCACCTGGGTGTCCTGTAATTCAATTCAACTGCAACACTATCTAACTGGAGACAGTATTAGATCCCACGGGTTGGGGGCTCAGTCTCCAAGACTGCCCCTTCCCTTCAGATGCCCATCTAAAGCCGCAGGTTGTTTCACCTGTGCTTCTGACTGGCTATAAATCAGGGTTCTCACAAGCCCCACCTTGGGTTCGATTAATCTGCTAAATAGGCTCACAGAACACAGGGAAGCATTTATGTTTACCAGCTTATGATAAAGGCTATTACAAAGGATACAGACAAAGGGATGCATGGGGCAAGGCATGTGGGAGGGGGCAGAGAGTTCCATGCCCTCTCTGGACACACCACCCTCCTGGAACCTCCATGTGTTCATCTTTCAGGGAGCTCTGCAAACCCTGTCCTTTTGGGTTTTTATGGAGGCCTCATTAATAGGCATGATTCACTCAATCATTGGCTATTGGTGATTTCCTTAAACTTCACCCCTCTCCCCTCCCCAGAGGTTAGGGGATGGGACTGAAAGTCTCAACCCTCTAATCCAGGGGTGTCCAATCTTTTGGCTTCCCTGGGCCACACTGGAAGAACTGTCTTGGGCCACAGATAAAATACACTAACACTACCAAGAGCTGATGAGCTTAAAAGAAAATCTCATAATGTTTTAAGAAAGTTTAAAAATGTGTGTTGTGCCACATTCAAAGCTGTCCTGGGCTGCACGTGGCCCATGGGCTGTGGGTTGCATAAGCTTGCTCTAAGCTTGGACAAGGTAGCCCCATTCTAAAGCCACATAAGGGTTGCCAGGCATCAGTTAATTCATCAGCATACAAAAACACATACCACTTTGAAAATCCTAGAAATTTTAAGAGGAAACTCAGAGGGAAGACCAAATATAGTCATGTGCCACATAATGACACCTGGCTCACCAATGACCATATATAGGACGGCGATCCGTAAGATTATAATGCCATATTTTTACTGTACCTTTTCTATGTTTAGAATTACAAAGACCACTGTGTTACAATTGCCTACAGTATTCAATACAGTAATACGCTGTGTAGGTTCGTGGCCTAGAAAAAACAGGCTACGCCATATGGCCTAGGTGTGCAGTAGGTATACTATCTAGGCTTGCGTAAGTATGTTTTATGATGTTTGCACAAAGATGAAATCGCTTTATGACACATTTCTCAGAATGTGTCCCTTTCTTTAAGTGCCACATGGCTGTATATACTGCACAGTGTTAGATGTGATGTCCACTGCTGTTCCAAAGCTGATTTGATCCTACTCTCAAAAAAGTCAAATCCTGCTCCTCAGCTTTTCAACAGCTACTTTAAATATATATACACACATATATGTGTGTGTATTATATATATACATATATGTGTATTTATATATATACACATATATGTGTGTATTATATATATACATATATGTGTATTTATATATATACACATATATGTGTGTATTATATATATATACATATATTAAACACCAATCTAAAAAAATAGATCTTGTAGACAAAAATACTGAACAGACAGTAGAAATATGCTTTTCAATATGCTCTCCTGGTTGATTTCTGCAACACTTCTTAGTTATCTTGGTATATAAAACACCAAGTAATTCCAAAGAAGTAGTTAAGGCTACCAGTATGCAGCCCATTCTACAGATATGTGGGCCAGTGTGGAATAAGACGGAACCTCTAACTTATTATACCAAAAATCCCAGCCAAAGAGAAAGTTACAGTCACTTCCTGGCCCATTTTGTCAAGCCAAAACAGACCACTGAAAACTACTGCCTATCAAGCAGAGGCTGTGGTATAGCTAAAATAATGGAGAACATATGGTCAATTTAATAAGGGCCAAGGAATAGTGAGCAAGTCTAACACACACTTGTTATTATACTGTAAAATCATTTTTCTGCTTTTCATAATGGGTGGCAAGGAGGCTGGGGAGTGGAAAGGAAGGAGCGAAATAAATAAAAATTGCCAAACATAGAAGATTTACTAAAGGACTAGCCACAAAATTATAAACCAACTTCTATCCATGGTGAAAACAAGAAAATAACTCAACAGAAAACCTGAGAATTAGAAGATTTGTCATTTCTTCCTTTGTTTATTTGTGGTTTTCTATTTCAGCCCACATTTTTCCTAAAGCAATAACTCATAGGTTTCCTAGGTCCTGCGGTGAGATGCAAAGATCTGAATAGGCATGAGTAGGGGCTGAGCTGCCATGCTACTTTTTTTGTGTCTTGCTCTCCAGGAATTCTGTGTGTATGGTGAGGCATCTACCTAAAGCAGATGCTCAACATTCACCCAACACATTCTATCTGTTATTCAGAATTATTCAACTTCTTCTTTGCACTAAAAAGAAAAAATAACTAACTCAAAATGGGCCACAGACATAAAGGTAAGAGTTACAACTATAAAACATGGAAGAAAATACAGGATTAAATTTTCTTCACTTAAGTTAGGCAATGGTTTCTTAGACATGACATGGAAAGTACAAGCAACAAAATAAGAGATAGATAACTGGACTTCACCAAAATTAAAACCTTTTGTACTATAAATGATGACTATTAAGAAAGTGAAAACATAATGAATACAATAGAAGACAGTATCTGCAGTCATACAATTAATAAGGGGCTTGTATACAGATTATAGAAAGAGTGCTTTCAACTCAATCATAAACAGACAAATAAACCAATTAAAAAACACAGCTGGGCGCTGTGGCCAGGAGTTTGAGACCTGCCGGGGCAGCACAGCCAAACCCCACCTCTACAAAACATTTACAAATACAAAAGTCGGCCGGGCATGGTGGTGCACACCTGTAGTCTCAGCTACTCAAGAAGCTGAGGTGGGAGGATCACTTGAGCCCAGGAGTTCAAGGCTGCAGTGAGCTATGCTATGATTGTGCTACCACACTTCCAGGCAACTATCTGTAAAAGTATATATATATATATATACACACACATATACATATATATAATAAAAATTCTCTAATGTTTTGGAAAAATGTTAAAAAATGGGCAAAGAATCTGAATAGACATTTCTCTAAAGATATACAGGTTGAGCATCCCTAACCAAAAATCTAAAATTCAAAATGCTCCAAAATCTGAAACGTTTGAGTGCCAATGTAACACAAGTGGATGATGACATTAATTAACACTGCAAAAAAGTGCCCATAGACAACATGATGAAAATGTGTGATGGGTTTATTCAAGGACTACAGCAGGGTACATTCATAATAGAACAAGAAATCATGCCAGTTTATAAAATTCGAGAGAGAAGTCAAAGTCAAAAACTACTGTTAACGAGGAAGATGACTGGAGGATGCATGTAAAAAGCCATCCAGCATAAAGCCTCCTCATCCTTAGAGGACTCACTTCCAGGTCCCTCAACTGCTACTGGTGTTTCTTCTCAACTCAAAAAACAAAACCATGTACAGTGAATTCTTATCTTTTTAAAAAATTTTTCTTTCTTTTCTAAAACCTCATTTTAGAAATGATAGAGTGAGTTTTTAATCAAAACACAGCATGGCAGACGAAGACGGGAAGCCTACCGTTGTTTGTTCCTGCTGCTGTCCAGGAGCTAACACAGGTATTCTGGTGATGCTACTGTACTGCTTAGCTATACTGAACACATTTATTTTTTCACCATATTAATGGTATGTTCTGTTTTTTTACTGTTAAATATGCATATGTGAATCAGTGTTAGAAAATGATTGCTTCTTAGAAGCATATACATTCAGAGGCAGGAATGAGGGTGATGCCACACAACCATAGCTTGTCCACACGGGTGGCTGAGATAGTGACCTCTGCATTCTGATGATTCAGCATACACGAACTTTGTTTCATGCACAAAATTATTTATAATTTATAATTATATATTCATAATTATAAAACAAATGAATTTCATGTTTAGACTTGGGTCTCATCCTCAAGATACCTCATTATGTATATGAAAATATTCCAAAATTAAACAAAATCCAAAAAATCCAAAATCTGAACTCCTTCTGGTCCTAAGCATGATGGGATACTTAACCTGTACAATAAACCATAAGCACAGGAAAAGATGCTCAATGTCATCAGTCATTACAAAAATGCAACGCAAAACCACAATGAGATACTACTTCATATCTCCTAGGATAATTATAATTTAAAAAGACAGAGAATAACAAGTGTTGGCAAGAGTGTGGAGAAACTGGAACCCTCTAAGTAAGAAAAAACACACAGATAAGCAATTTTTCCTCTGATCTCACACCACAAGGTGTGGAGATTTTCTCCACACACGAAGCAAGCAATCAGTCCTACAGAGGATACCAGCTAGTTGTCCTCTAATGCAATTCATTTCCAACACTACCTACCCGGATATGGCATCAGATCCTACAGGTTGAGGGCTTGGTCCCTCCACCCCACCCCTACCCCCATGCCCTAACCCCACCTCACCCCCGCCACTTTAGATGCCAGTTTCAAGCCCCCGGTTGTTTTATTTGTGCTTCTGAGAAGGTCTAGATCAAGGTTCCCACAACCCTTTCCCTGGACTCAGTTAATTTGCTAGACTGCCTCACAGAACTGAGGGAAACATTTACTTACATTTACTGGCTTATTATAAAGGGTATTACAAAGGATGCTGAAGAGATGCATATGGTATGTATGGGAAAAGGGGCACGGAACTTCCAAGCCCTCCCCAGGCACGCCACCCTCCAGAAACCACCATGTGTTCAGCTACCCAAAACCTCTCAAACGCTGTCCTTTCTTTTTTTTGTTTTGTTTTTTCTGAGACGGAGTGTCACTCTATTGCCCAGGCTGGGGTGCAATGGCGCGACCTTGGCTCACTGCAACCTCTGCCTCCAGGGTTCAAGCAATTCTCCTGCCTCAGCCTCCCGAGTAGCTGGGATTACAGGTTCACACCACCACGCCTAGCTAATTTTTGTATTCTTAGTAGAGACAGGGTTTCACTACGTTGGCCAAGTTGGTCTCTAGCTCCTGATCTCGTGATCTGCCCTCCTCAGCCTCCCAAAGTACTGGGATGACAGGGATGAACCACCACGCCCGCCCCTTTGGGGTTTTTATGGAGGCTTCATCACACAGGAAGGAATGACTAAATCATTGGCCAACTTAATCTTCAGCCCTTCTCTCCTCCCAGGAGGCTGCTCATTGCTGCTGTGTAGCCACTGACCCGGTGGGCTCTGGGCTGCTGCCATGCTGCTTAGTTTCCCTGAACACACTTAGGAGAAAGTCCCAACCCTCTAATCCCACTGTGTCCTTCTGGTGCCCAGCCCCATCCTGAAGCTACCTAGAGGCTGACAGCCATCAGTCAACATATGAGCACACAAGAAGACATCACTGTGGACATTCTAAGGATTTTAGGAGGTGTATGCCAGGAAATGGGGACAAAAACCAAATACATATTTCACAATATCACACCCTCATACACTACTGGTGGGAATGTAAAATTGTACAACTGTTGTGGAAAACAATTTAGAAGTTCCTCAAAAGGTTTAATGTAGAATCGCCATTCAACTCGGCAATTCTGCTTCTAGCTGTATACCCAAAAGAAATGAAAACATACATCCACTCAGAAACTTGTACACCAGTTCTCCTAACAGCATTACCCACACAAGCCAAAAAGGAAAAGCAACCCAAATGATATGGTTTGGCTGTGTCTCCACCCAAATCTCACCTGGAATTGTAATAATCCCCATGTGTCAAGGGAGGTGCCAGGTGGAGATAATGGAATCATGCTGGCAGTTTCCCCCATACTGTTCTCATGATAGCAAATAAGTCTCAGGAGATCTGATGGTTTTATAAACGGGAATTCCCCTGCACAAGCTCCCTCTTGCCTGCTGCCATGTAAGACGTCCTTTTGCTCTTCCTTCGTCTTCCACCATGATTGTGAGGCCTCTCCAGCCATGTGGAACTGTGAGTCCATTAAACCTCTTTCCTTTGTAAATTACCCAGTCTCTGGTGTGTCTTTATTAGCAGCGTGAGAACAGACTAATGTACTAAATTTCCCTCAAATGGTGAACAGACAAAATGTGTCCCATCCATATAATCAACTATTATTCCACACAAAAAAGTAGTGGTAAATATTATAGCAAAACTAGTCATAACAATGATTCCATTTATATGAAGTGTCCAGAATAAGAAAATCTCTAGAGATAAAAAGCAAATTAGTGGTTGCCTAGAATGACAGCCAGTGGGTGTTCTCTCTTTCTTTCTCTCTCTCTTTCTTCCTTCCTTTTTTTCTTTCCTTTCTTTTTCTTTCTTTCTCTTTCTTTTTCTTTCCTTCCTTCCTTGTTTCTTTCTTTCCTTCCTTCCTTCTTTCTCTTTCTCTCTCTCTCTCCCTTCCTCTCCTCTCTTCTGCCTTTCTTTTATCCTTTCCTTTCCTTTCCTCTTCCTCTTGCTCAAGACAAGGTCTCACTATGTTGCCCAGACTGTACTTGAACTCCTGGGCTCAAACAATCCCCCCACCTCCAGCCTCCCAAGCAGCTGGGACTACAGGAAGGAGCCACCAACAAGTCTTTTCTTTTTAAGATGACGAAAATGTTCCAAAGTGGCCTGTGGTGATGGATGATGCACAATTCTATGAACGTACTAAAAATCCACTGAATTTTACACATTAAATGGATGAATTGTATGGTTTACAAATTGTATCTCAATCAAGTTATTTTTTAAAGTATTCAGCCTTCTGGGTCACTATTGCAGACAAGGATACAAATTTGTTTAATCTTCTCTAAGCCCTATGAAAATGGCAACAACCAATTTCAAAAGAAAATAAATTCACAACAGTGCTGAAAAAAAAAAAGAGTATAACCATAGACAAAATAACCATAGACAGAAGTCACAACCCCACACAAGCCCAGAGGGCCACAGTTATCCTAACAGTAGAGCCACAAAGAAGCTAGAAACCCAGAGTTGGCAGGTCTCCAGATGTGGAATGGGAAGCAGAACATATGTCACCATGATTAACTGAAAAACTATCTGCAGAACAGCTTCCCATCCTAGCCCCCTTCCACCCTGTTCCCCTACCCAGAGGTTTGCCAGCAGCAAGGCACTTACCATGGGTCTAATCCCACCTGCACTTGTGCCAGTCCATACACCCCACCTCATACAAACCCATTCCAGCCCTCTTCTATATGAAGGGAAGAGGCCTGCTAAGAACACACACTCCACACAGCAAGAGAAACTCTACCTGTCTATATTTGGGAACCCAAACTTTCATTCATGCATATGAATGAAAAAAACAAACTCCAACAGACATTTGAGGACTAACAGTGGCTTTCAAAAGAAGTTCCAAGATTTAATGAAACAGAACTGACCCTGGATGAAGCAAAAATCCAGGAAACAGAAGATAATCTCAGGGGAAAAAAAAAATCTAATTTTTTATTTAGAGAGATTCAAAATAATCCATCCATAAAAAAGCAGACTGCAATGAAAATTGATTGACCAGAGAATGGGAAAGAACTCTTGAAATTATAAATAAAACTATAAAAATGTTGTTAGAAAGAACGGAAGATCTTACTTTAAAATAGGAAAGAAAAATTAAAAGACGTAGAAGATTGATCTAATCCAGGAGAACCAACATCTATCTAATAGGAACTGGAGAAGTAAAAACCATTTTTAAAAAGTAGAGAGGACAAACATTTTCAGAGCTAAGGAAAGACATGACTGAAAGGGCTCCACAGGCACCATAGCAAGAATACAAGACTCACACTTCCAGAAATATGAGTGGGTAGGGGGTCAAGACAGCCCTGAACGCTGTCCATAGAGATAAAGCCAATTACCCACAGGTGAGATCTCAAAGGTCTTTTCATTTAAGAGACTCCAGTGCATACTGCATACTAAATCAAAGCCAATTAAGACAAAAAAAGGGATTAAATATTTTGAAACACACCATGCAAAGTCTACCACTTGTGTTATTCATTTCCTCATTTCAGTTACCTAATTCCTAATCTGCTTGATTTCCCAAACAGTGAAACCGGAGGACAGGCCATGAACTTTCACGTGCAAGTCTTTGCATTGGCATACGCTGTCACGTCTCTTGGGTAGGTATCAAGAAATAGAATGGCCTAGTGGTACAGAAGGTATATCTTTAACTTCTTAACTAACTTTTTCAATTTTTTTTTTTTTTTTTTTTTTGAGATGGAGTCTCGCTCTGTCACCAGGCTAGAGTGCAGTGGTGCGATCTCAGCTCACTGCAACCTCCGCCTCCCGGGTTCAAGCGATTCTCCTGCCTCAGCCTCCTGAGTAGGTGGGATGAGAGGCATGTGCAACCACACCTAGCTAATTTTTGTATTTTTAGTAGAGACGGGGTTTCACCATGTTGGCCAGGATGGTCTCCATCTCTTGATCTCGTGATCCGCCGGACTTGGCCTCCCAAAGTGCTGGGATTACAGGCGTGAGCCACCGCGCCCGGCCTTCAACTGTTTTTAAATAATTGGACCTTTTACATTCCCACCACCAGTGTGTATGAGTTCAGCAGCTCCACTTTCTTAACAATCACAATATGGCCAGTCTTTTTAATTTTAGCCTTTCTAGTAGATTTTATTAGTATCTCATTGTGGTTTTCATTTCCATTTCCCTAATGACTAATAATGTTGAACATCTTTTCATGTGCTTACCTGCCATCCATATATCTTCCTTGGTGAAGTATCTATTAAAATCTTTTGCCCATTTTTTTTCCCTTAGGGGATTTGCCTTTTTGTCATTGAGATGTAAGAGCTCTCTATGTATTCTAGATACAAGTCCTTTGTTGGATCTCCAACACACAATGTCAATAGTCAAACTGTTGAGAAACCCTGATCTAGTTAATTTTGCTGAAAAGAACCATATTACACTGCAAGGAGTCATGTATCTACATATGATTCACTTTACCTTTAAAAAAAAACAGGTAATTTTTAAAAAACTGACATGAGACACTTCTTAAAATCATATGCTACAGCATCCATTTACATCTAAGTCCAGTGAGCACCTTAGTTATTCATACTTGTGACCATAAATCATCATAAAGAGAAAATTTGCTTAGACAATACAAGTTAGAATGAGCTCCAACTAAAAGAAAATTAACATTTTAATAAAATTTTGGTATGTCTTTCAGAGGCTTCCAAGCAGCTAAGCTCTCACTACACAATCACTCTAGAACCTTAAAATTATAACACATTTCCTATGGCTTCCCCACTAGCCCCACCCAACTCTTTTCTTTTAATGATGGGCTCTGAACAGTTCAGGTGACGGCAGCAGGGAGGCAATGTGAAAACAGCTCTCCTCTTTCCTCCGTTAGTCATCAGGTACCTTCTCCAACAGAAGAGTCCCCAAAGGCCTCCTTCAGAGCCTGTTTATTCTGATCGTGGTTGCCTTTCTAACACAGCATATTTATAGCATATTTCAAGGGAGTGGGGTGATGCGACTTTTACATCTTTCCAATCTAAGAGTTGGTTTTTCTACAGGAACAGATGATGTCACATTTCACACATGATGCAGAGCAGAGGAGCCTGGATCATGGTCTCAAACCTACCAATGAGTTTGGGCAAATTAATTCATTCTCTTGAGTCCTCAGTTTTCCTAACAGCTAAACACTGATTGGGTACCACGTGCCAAGCCCTGAGCTGTGTATTTACAATCTCACTCGATTTCCACTGCAACTCTATGAAGAAGTTACTACCATTTTCCCTATTTTACAGATGAAGAAACTGAGGAGGCTCAGCGTTGTCCACAGGCGCCTGCGGTAGGCTGGGACCCAGGCTCTGCTGCGGCTGCCATTGGCACTTCGCATTCAGTAAAGTGGGAGGAACAAGATACAGCTTTATGCCAGCCCACAGACAGCTGTGAGGAGTAATTACAGTCAGAGAATTTCAAAAACACACACAAACTCTAAAAAGCAAGTTTAGGACCGTTTATGAAGTTCTACAATTCTCCAAACAACTGAATAACCCATGAAGGTACCTATCTTACCGCATTACATCAAATAACTTCCAATTACTGGCGTGCTGTACCTAATAAGAGGACTGCACTAAAGCCAAGACTTCTCATAGGCTATGGAGAGACTGGATTTTTAACCGGATTCTAAAGCATCTCAGCTATGTGCCTTTAGGCATGTTATTTAATACCTCTGAAGCTCATTTTCCTCACCTACTTATTTTTAAAAGTCTATAAACTCTTCATCTTGCCTTAGGAGGCCCTACATGATATGGCCCTTTTCTAAATGGTAATCTTTCTGAACTTATCTCTCAATGATGATGTCTGCAGACTAACCAGGCTAGTCTTCCCCAGTTTGTCAAACAATTTATATTTCCTGCTCATGCCATTTCTGCAATTTGAAATGCTCTCCCCACAAAACTCTACTATTCAGAATTCTAGTCATTCTTCAAGACCAAGTTCAACTTCTACCTCCTCCATTAAGTCATCACCAGACCAACTAAAAGTGATCATTCTTTCTTGCTAGTCACTTGGAGACATATTGTTTCTTCTTAGCTAAAGAATAAGAAACTTATGAGTAAGAACCATGTCTTCCACGTCTTTGCACCTTCAATGTGCCCAACACAAGTAACCTGCACATAGGTGCTCATTAAATGTATTTGTTCAACGATGCATGCATCCTTTCACACCTACAGAATAACACCACACCAGCAGCAACTACTACTAACCATTTTTACCAAGGCAAATAAGAAACAAAAGGTTTAAAGTGTCATTTTGGTTTGCCTCGGCTATGATATATCTGAGCTGCTGATATAGGGAAAACTACTCAAAACCCATGAGTAAGGAAAAACCAAACTCACTCACCAATAAGGCAGAGAACTATGTAGACATTTGGTATTATCTCTATACAGTTAAGTAAAAATCAGTTTTATCATAGTCAAAAAAAGCTTAATTAGCAAAAAAAAAATCACAACGTCACATTCAGAGTTGTCTATACCAAGGAATTTTATTTTATTTTTAAAATTTTTTGTTTACTTTTTGAGACAGAGTCTCACTTAGTCATCCAGGCTGAAGTGCAGTGGCACGATCTCGGCTCACTGCAACTTCTGCCTCCTGGGCTCAAACGATTCTCGTGCCTCAGCCTCCCAAGTAGCTAGAATTACAGGCACATGTCACCATGCCCAGCTAATTTTTATATTTTTAGTAGAAACAGGCTTTCACCATGTTGGCCACGCTGGTCTCAAACTCCTGACCTCAGATGATCCATCCGCCTCGGCCTCCCAAAGTGTTGGGATTAGAAGTGTGGCAACCAAGCCGGGCCAATGCCAAAGAGTTTTCAAAAGTCTTGGGATAACTATAATCAGTACCCCATCAGGGAAAGAGTAAACAGATGATTAGGTACCTCAAACTTCAAGCCCAGAATAGTTAGGTATTTATGATACATGACAAACAGCATAAATGGCTACAGTACATGCTAAATATAAGAGATATACTATGAAACACATTCTCCTCTAAATTAGGACACAGTGATAAAAGCCAAATGATTTTTAAAAATAATTTAGCTATTTTTTACTGTATCTAAGAGTCCCCAACTATTAAAATATCTAATAAATATTCACTTTTTAAGCTAAAAGAAGTTATTATATGGCTGTGTATACACTGCCTTCTTGATATCCTCAAATATTAAATAATCCCATCTAACACGTGAGTCAAAAATGTGTAGTTCATACTTGGGTTTCTTCAACTGAGCAACAGCTGTATCAAGTCAGATTCTTGGTCTTCCCAAAACAAAAATAAGTAACAGATAATGATAAAGCTGAAAAAAGTAAGGACTGCACTTATAATATCAGCCTCAAAGGTCAGGGACATGATGATGATGGTGATGGTTATCACAATAATTAACAGCAGCAAACACTTTCATAGCACTTATTGCATACCAAGCATGACTCTAAGATCTTTTTTTTTTTTGAGACTGAGTCTCACTCTGTCGCCCAGGCTGGAGTGCAGTGGCGTGATCTCGGCTCACTGCAAGCTCCGCCTCCCGGGTTCATGCCATTCTCCTGCCTCAGCCTCCCGAGTAGCTGTGACTACAAGCACCTGCCACCACGCCCGGCTAATTTTTTTTTTAGTAGAGATGGGACATGACTCTAAGATCTTTATAAATGTCAACTTATTTCATCCTCAAAAGAATTCTAAGACATAAATCACTATAATCCCATTTTACAGATGAGAAAACTGAGCCACAAATAAGTTGGATAACTTTGCAAGGTCACACAGTTTATAAGTTACAAGGCCAGGTTCAAACTCAAGAAGTCTAGATCCAGAACTCAGAGAATATTAACCACATGCAATAGTCTTTTCCAATCTAACTCTCAAGATATGCTAATATCCCCTTTATCATCAGTTTTCCATAAAATTAAACGTTTTGAAATTCAATACAAGGCTATTTGCATTTTTATCTTGTACCTTCTTCTAGGAAAATGCCTTCAAAAAAGTATTGCCTTAACAGGATGAGCTCTGCGGTCAGGCAAACTTGCCTTATACTCCTGGCTCTGCTGTGTGAGTGATTGTGACTGGGAGGAGATTACTTCAGATCCCTCATCTGGAAAATGGGGATAACAGTACCAACTTATAAGGTTATTGTGATGATTAGCATAGTACCTTAGCACACAGTAAGTAATGTAGTAGGTTAATTAATATTATTACTGTAATTAGTACTAGTAATAGTTCTATTTGTTCTAAATTTACCTGCTTCAAATTGAAAAATGTTGCTTCTAGTTCCAGAATATTAAATTTGATAACTAGATTAGGCCAATACTAAAAAATATTAAAAATAAACGAGAGCTACAATAACCTCCAAAGTAAAGACTGCAGTGTCTGAAAATCATTGTGGAAATGTTTCCTAATAATATATTTTGTTAGTGAAAAACAAGCACCAAGGGCTGGGCATGGTGGCTCACATCTGTAAACTCAGTGTTTTGCGGGGCTGAGGCAGGAGGATGGCTTGAGGCCAGGAGTTTGAGACCAGCCTAGGCAGCATAGCCAGACCCCGTCTCTTAAAAAAAAAAAAAAAAAAAAAAAAAGTATTTTTTTAATTAGTCAGGTGTGGTGGCATATGCCTGTAGTCCCAGCTAGTTGGGAGGCTGAGGCAGAAGGATCATTTGAGCCTGGAGGTCAAGGCTGTAGTAAGCTAGGATGGTGCCACTGCATGCCAGCTTGGATGACAGAGCAAGACTTTGTCTCAAAAAAAAAAAAAAATACACCAAAAATACATTAATCAATATATACAACAATGGTAACTATGGAAAACTCTTAGGAAAATTGGTTAATTCTTGGAATTTCAAATATCAGAAGCTGAGAATTCTTCAAACCAAGAACACGACTTGAAATTACCAAGAATAGGCCACAAGAATTACATGAAATATTTGTGGATTCTACATCTTGGGAAGATTGTTTTGATGAATAATTAGGGCAAACAGGTTTCACAGAGGGAAGAAGAAAGTAATGCAGGTGGAGAAAAATCACTTTGAAATCACAGCTCTTCATATATTTTACCTGGGAGAGGGATATGAGGAAATACTTACTAGTATCTGGAGTTTTCCCTTCAGGTCTGCCAAACAAAAATTCATATTTGGCCTTGGCAACACTCTGGGAATGTGCAGATGCATTGTTCACCCAAACAAATGTCTCTGCCTGCAAAATGAGAACAAAACAAAGACACATTTAAAATACATCATAAAAAAATACATCATAAAACAAATTATCCAACATGAGATTGGTAAAGCAATTGTGACATATGTACTCAAAGCTATCTAACCTTTCAAAATGAAACATGAAAAGTGTAACATGAAAAGAATCAGAATACAAACTATCACTGCATGATTATAGCTATATAAAAAATGTATACATATAAACATCTATAGGGAAGTCAGAGGAAAATAAAAAGTATGGCTTGATTGGGAGGCTGAATTAGGTCGGTTTTTAAAAAATTAACTTAATGTTACTTTTCTGCAATTAGAAAACTATATTTTGGCTGGACGTGGTAGCTCACACCTGTAATCTCAGCACTCTGGGAGGCCAAAGCAGGTGGATCACGATGTCAGGAGTTCGAGACCAGCCTGACTTACATGGTGAAACCCCATCTCTACTAAAAATACAAAAATTAGCCAGGCATGGTGGTTCCTGTAATCTCAGCTACTTAGGAGGCTGAGGCAAGAGAATCGCTTGAACCAGGGAGGCAGAGGCTGCAGTGAGCCGAGATCGTGCCACTGCACTCCAGCCTGGGTGACAGAGCAAGACTCCATCTCAAAAAAAAAAAAAAAGAAACAAAACTGTATTTTGTTTTTAAACACATCATTTTCCAAGTGATTATCATTACCCACAGTCCATAACAAGAATATTTCTTTGTGTGGTTTCTGTTAAAGTACATCAACAAAAAAACCAGTCTTTCCCCAAAATAGATCACATTTTTATATAATCAGGAACACCATTCAGCCGAACAGGGCATGGAACAGAACTGCCAGGAATCCCATTTATACTGATTGTCCGACATTTCAACATCTGTCCCAGGGTCCTGTGTAATTCCTAAAGTCCCTTATTTGAAATAAGAACTACAAAGGTGATGGTTAAAGTGGTACATCCTAACTCTGAACTCCTAAGACCTCCTTCCTCGCTGTTTTAGGCAACTGTCAAAAATCAGGAGTGCCTCTGTTCTCCAGCTGAGGACTAACTAAAAACAAGTAGCAAGGAAAAAAATTTCAAGACACAAAGACATTTGACCTAGCACAGTCAGGGAGGCCTTCTTTTGCCTCTTTACTCTGCACTTAAACATTAACCAGGATATAGATATCACCCGTACTGGTTTCTACCCAATGGTTATGAGACATCATCTTTTCTCATGTCTGAACCGTGACTGACCATTCACTTTCGGGGAGAGAAGTGTGAAGGGTTTTATCAGCAACCAAGTAACTATTTCAAAGAGGGAAATGTTACTATTTCTATTCTATGCTTTGGAGCAGAAATGACTGACAATAGTAGGAAGACCCAATCACACCTCCATCACCCCACTAGAGACAGGTTCAGGGGGCAGACCCCACTTTTTTCTTCAATACCAAGAGCAAAGAGCTAGCATGCACATTCAGATAGCAATTTCTTAAAAGAGTTCCACAATCACTTAATGTTCATAACGCGTCAAATGTATCGGTCTGAAAAAGGTGCATACTTCTCTTGGTGTTACGTGTTTGATAATCACAGGTTGTTAATTATCCTTTTCCTCAATGGAGAGGAAATATTAATTTTTTGATGTGTTTGGGGAGCTTCAGGCTAGTAAAAGAGGAACTCGGCCAAGGGGCTGCCACGTAAGGTGCCCTGATTTGGGCAGGTGGTTAGGGAAAGCTCTCTAAGAAACTAACGCCTGCAGAGATGAGAAATATGACAGGCTGGGGAAGGTCAGCGACATATCGGCGGGAAGGCCATACGCATGGCCTTAAGGAATGGAAGGATGGATGAGGCTACTCAGATAACTAAGAGAAAGCCAATGTGGCCGCAGAAGAGCAGGTGAGTGGGCAAGTTTAGAGACTTGCAGGATGAAGAGTGTAAATCAAGGAAAGGACGGAGCATTCTGATGGGTTTGATGGGAAGCCACTGAAGGGTTTTATGGGATACAGTGATTCATTTGCATTTTAAAAGATTATTCATTTACACTTTTAAAAGATCATATGGGTGTTATATGGAAAATGAATTGGAGTGAGACAAGAAGCAGCAGAGACACCAGCTAGAAATCCAAACGAGAATAGGGAAGCTTGGAGGAAATAGGCAAAAGTGGATGAATTAAAATATATTTGGTAGGAAGAATTACACAGTTTTCTGATAAACTGGATTTAAAGAATGAGGGAAAGGGGCCGGGCACAGTGGCTCATGCCTTTAATCTTAGCACTCTGGGAGGCTGAGGTGGACGGATCACTTGAGGTCAGGAGTTCGAGACCAGCCTGGCCAACATGGCAAAAGCTCGTCTCTACTAAAAAATACAAAAATTGGCCAGGCGTGGTGCCATGCACCTGTGATCCCAGCTACTCAGGAGACTATGGCAGGAGAATCGCTTGAACCTGGGAGGTGGAGGTTGCAGTGAGCCGAGATGGCGCCATTGCACTCCAGCCTAGGCGACAAAAGCGAAACTCCGTCTCAAACAAAAAAAAAAGGGGGGGGGGGGAGATTAAAGATAATTATAATAGATACTAACCACTTACTCCATGCCAGGCACTGTTCTAATGTAATATATGGAATATCTCATCTAATGCTCAGAACAATTCTATGAGGTGGGGGCTACTGTCATCCCCATCTTATAGGTGGAAAAAAGAAGGCAATGAGAGGCTAAATAACTTTTCCAAAGATATATGGATCCTAGATTCACATCCGAGCAGTCCAAATCTAGAACTCGTGGCACTGGGGATGACTCCCGGGAATCCGGCTTGAACAACCAGGTGCATCTATTGAGACTGGGGAGACCAGAGAAGAAACAGTATCAATAGCCTACATTTGGGCTTCCAAGTGATCCCCCAAGGACTCACTAAAACATCAGAAAAGAACATTTTAAAAAAGGAATCCATTACAGGGGTGCTAGAAAATAAGAAAAGATGCCATGTATAAAGCAAAAGTTTCAAGAAATTCCAAGAAGATAAATTTTTGCTTACAATCTCAACTTTAAGGCCGAGAACTGTTCTCTAAAGCAAGGTTCCCCTTGAGCAAGGATTCTTAACCTCAGGTCCATGGGGAAGCAAGTGCCAATCAAGAGAATTCTGGAAGTTCATGAAGCTGGGGAGGGGGTGATTTACATCTTTATTTGCATTTACCTTTAGATGAAATTTAGCATGTTTTCAAATACAAATGTAAGCAACAAACCAGAGTATTGGTAGCAATAACTGTAACTTCTCATAAATAGAAATTCATCATTTTCATATCATTTAACAGTTACTGCAGATATCTTGAAATATGTATACTCATCCCTAGTTTGAAATGGTAATAGTTACTAGACTCACCATTAAATCTTGTTATCAATAAAGAAACATGGCTTTTTTTTTTTTTAGAGATGGGACCTAGATATGTTGCCCCGACTGGACTCAAACTCTTGACCTCAAGCAATCCTCCTGCCTAAGCCTCCTGAGAAGCTGGGATACACATATTATCATACCACAAATGTAATAAATGTAATATTTTGGTAGCCAATCAAATTGGTTTCTTTTGCAACTCTATCTATATTATTGTATGCATTTAAAATGCATTATTCTGACGAAAGATCTAGAATTTTATCAGACTATCAAGAGGGGCCTGCTCAAGACTACTGTTTCTCAAACTGCATCTTATGACCCATTAGTGGCTTGTAAAATCACTTTAGTGGATCATGACCATATTTTTATATCAATAAGTTTATACACACATATGTGTTTAATAGAATAAAAGTAAATACCAGAGAAGAAAACACATTGTAAGATAAGCATTGTTTCATGGAACATCTAAGTCAAACGTGCATGTGAGTGTGTGTACTGAGTCATGATTAAAAGTGTATTTCTCAAGGTTGCTCATGACCTAAACTGTTTGAAACATATTACCCTAGAATGGTTCTCAAAATTTATCATGAATTAGCATCACCTACAGCACCAACTAAAACACGTACTGCTGGGGTCCATCCCAGAGTTTCTGATTCCGTAGGTCTGAGGTGGGGCCTGAGAATCTGCATTTTCTAACAATTTTTCAGGTAATGCTGATGTTGCTCGTCCAGGAACCATCTTTTTTGTGAACCACTGCTCTAGACCAATGGTCTTCATACTTTGTTGTTTATATGAATCACCTGGAATCTTGTTAAAACATAAACTGAGCAGGTTAAGGTGGGGCCTGGGACTCTGCATTCCTAAAAGTTCCCTGGTGACCCTGATCCACAGACCAGCTTTGAGGAGCAAGGCTTGAAGGCGCTAAAGCTTCAGAGTGAAGCAGTGTTCAAAGTATGCTCAGACTATCACAAGAGCGAAACATTTTTTAAAAAGGACTGCTCTACCTAGAAGTAAAATTCACTAAAGGGCTCTGCTTAATAAAGTGCTCCATTAACATACTCCACCTTGCTAAATAATATAAAATTCATTCTGCTTGCATTTGTGCGGAGGCTAAAGTAACTATCTTGGAAGCTAATATGCCGTGTTGACTTCTGATTAACCCCAGTTCTGGGAATGCCTCTGAGATTTCCAATTTATCTACTGTTTCTTGCGTAATGGCACATACTTACAGTAAATCCTGCCCTTAGATCAAATTCCTACCTATTCCCTCTGAAGCATGTGTGCCCCTTCCCTATGGGATATAATCCCTGGGTCTGGGGTATAATGGCATGGAGATCTACCCGTCTTGTAGTTGCCCAAAACCATGCTTCTGTGTGTCAGTTCCCCAATAAAACACCCTATAACAACAGTCTGGACCTGTCTGCCTTCTGCTTTGGTTTCTCAGCTCCACCTGCAATGGGGGGTTATTCTTATCAAACAATTAGTTATTCTTGAAGCTGTGAGCCCCTACTGACATATCCTCTTCCCATGGCAAGGCTTATAAATCTTTACTGACCTCTCCAATAATTTATGCAGGTCTTTGAAAACTGTATTGTTAAAACAATCAGATTAATGAAAGACCCACATAATTCAGACTACTATTTCCTTTGGCATTACTAACTGAATAAAATATATTCTTTTGTTTCATTACAGCTGTTTTTAGGAACATAAATCTCCTTAAGAAGCATGGAATATGAAACATTAGCAGATGGACTGATGGTCAGGTGATCAGACTTAAATCTCGGCTCGATAGTACCACTCAGTCTCACACAAATGCTTCATGTTTGGGCTTCAGCTTCCCTATTGATAAAAAGTGTTACTCAAATTTATCTCTCAGTTCTCTTTGAATTCTGAAGCACAATGATTCTTCACACTTCTGAACCAGCTTCACAGACACTTCACTACGGAGCAGTAACATCTTTTCCTTGGGATAAAATTACAATGGCATGATCCCCAAAACACACCCTGTATTTAAAGATGCAAGCCCACCATTAAATGGATGGGACAAACAAAATCTCAACCTTACATTTGATATGACTTTTCACATTTACAAAGAATTACATTCACATTATCCAACTCACAACATTACCGATTATAATTACCAATGTTAGACACAACATAAGCACTACTGATGTAGAATGACTTTTTATTTTTTATTTTTTTTGAGATGACAGAGTCTCACTCTGTCACCCAGGCTGAAGTGCAATGGTGCAATCTTGGCTCACTGCAACCTCTGCCTCCCAGGTTCAAGTGATTCTCCTGCCTCAGCCTCCAGAGTAGCTGGGATTACAAGCACGCATCACCATGCCCGGCTAATTTTTGTATTTTTAGTAGAGACAGGGTTTCACCATGCTGGCCAGGCTAGTCTCGAACTCCTGACCTCAGGTGATCCGCCCACCTCGGCCTCCCAAAGTGCTGGGATTACAACAGGCGTGAGCCGCCATGCCCAGCCTAGAATGATTCTTTTAATTAACTGTTTAGCTGTAAAAAAATCAAAAAGACAAAGCAGAAAGCTACAGGCAAATTTTAGAAGTAAAAGTGGTTTTCAGTTGATTTGGGAAGGGAATGATGGGGCCAGAGGAGGGAGCAGGGAGAAAAAGGTTAAGAGTAGAGTTTGAGAAAGGTGGCATGCTCCTTCATTTCCTTAATTATTTCAACTTCAGTATGATTTTCAGAGAATCTGAAAGCCTCCAAGTCAGCCAGTGAGTATTATAAAGAAAAAATTAAACACTAAATTAAAGACTATAAAATAATATTTCATTAGTCACTCAAAAGTAACACTTGGTTCCAACAGTCACACTCTGCACTTGATCCTGCTCAATCCCATCTGCTCCCATCGCCCGGCAGAAGCCAGGCCCATGGAAGCAGGGTGCCACGCACAACTCAAGTGCAGACAGGGACAAGAAGCTCAAGGGTAATGCTGCAAAAGGCAACAGTTAGGCGTTACGGGCTGAATTGTGTCCCCCCAAAATTCATATGTTGAAGTCCTAACCCCCAGTACCTCAAATGTAACTGTATTTGGAGATAACGTCCTTAAAGAGGTAATTAGGTTAAAATGAAATCAGTAGAGTGTGTCCTAACTTAACATGACTAATGTCTTCATATGAAAAGATGAGGACAGATACACACAGAGAAAAGACCACGTGAAGACACAGGGAGAAGGTGGCCATCTGCAAGACAAAGAGAGAGGCCTCAGAAGACAGCAACCCTTCCAACTTTGATCTCGAATTTCTTCTCTCTAGAACTGTAAGAAAATCAATTTCTGTTGTTTCAGTACCCTGTTTATGGTACTTTATTACAGCAGCCTAGTTAACTATTACTTTAGGAAAAGGCTAAAGATTGGAGGGCAAAAGGAAAATTCTCCAGGATGACAGGTAGCAATCCCCTGCTATTCCCTTTTAATAAGCAAAAGGGTCTAGATGAGAAGGTATATCCTTGCACCAGCCCACACAGGGCGAATGTGGGTTTGAAGACATGTAAAGACATGTAAAAGGAGTGAATCATTCATTCTAGCCAAAAACAGCAAAGTATAATACTCTAATCCAGTGGTTTTCCCAGCTGTGTACATGAGAATCCTAAGATTCAAAGAAGCTACCTGGGTATAGAGACAGGGTGGCTGCAAAGATCAACAAAGGGAGGCATGGCGAAAAAGACTCTTGTTCACTCAACCCCACACCACTTTTGCAACCACAGTAGCTCCATTTCTGTTTTAAAGATTCAAGTTCTATAACAGGTTTATGGGGAAGGGAGACGTCCAATGTAAAACGAAAAAAAAAAGTTTAAAAAAATCACTGTTCTTTATTTCTGGGTAAGATGGCAAAATAAATATACACATTTGCATTTGCTCTCAACCAAAGCTACTAAAAGCACAGTAAAGAGATTCTTCTTATAAAAGCACAAACCCACAGGAAATAGAATAAGAAAAATGACAACATTTTTGAAGCAAATGATCTAGTGATAACTGACATAGGAGACCACAGGAAAACCCGGAGAAGGAGAAGAACCAATTCAATACACCCCACAAGACATCCAAACGACAAGGGAGTGAGGGAGCCTGGTAAACTCTTGAAGTGAAGGAAAAGGGAGTGGCTTAGATACAGAGGACTATTCACAAGGAATGGTTATCAAGCACTTAAGTCCTCAGATCCCTGCCTCCACTACACTGGGCGATAGCCCCTCCCCTACTCAGGTAAAACAATAATTTTATTAACTAGAGAGATTTTTCAAAGAGCACTCTGGCCTAGGGGACACCAGACACTACTGAAGTTAAAGATACCATAGTGGAAACTGGGATTTGTATGCTGGATGTTAAGATGCTTAGATTTCTTCACTCACCAAGCTAATGAAATTGTGGCACCCTATACTTTACCCTGCAAGCAGGAGACCAGAAGAGTTTCACTGAGGAATGCAGCTAGACCAAGAAGGAAAACCTACAAAACTAAGTCAGGACTCTACGAGTAAATAACTTAACCAGATCCTCCTACAGTGAAGCTTAAGAGCTTCCACTTGGTTATTACCACCCCACTACTATATCCCATTATACTCCTTAACTTTCATGACTATGAGGGTTCTGAAAGTTACAGGCCAGTTATTTTACAGAACGTTCTTCAACTTGGGCTTATCTTCATGTTTCACGATGCTATTCTTCTCTTTGCAACCTATCAGTGGCACACACTTTCAATTTGTCCAATTACAGATCACATTCACTTTGATCTGCCAGGTTTCACCACTGAGAAACCTTTTTAAGTTGACTTAAAAAGTTTAAGCCGGTCAGGCGTGGTGGCTCACGCCTGTAATCCCAGCACTTTGGGAGGCCCAGGTGGGTGGATTACTTGAGGTCAGGAGTTTGAGACCAGCCTGGTCAACATGGTGAAACCCCGTCTCTACAAAAAATTAGCCAGGCGCAGTGGCGCACACCTGTAATCCCAGCTGCTCAGGAGGCTGAGACAGGAGAATCGCTTGAACCCAGGAAGCAGAGGTTACACTGAGCCGAGATTGCGCCATGCACTCCAGCCTGGGTGAAAGAGCGAGACTCCATCTCCAAAAAAAATAAATAAATAAGTTCACATTCATATTTTTCCATAAATGTATTTCTGCTGCTTTCAAGTACAAACGAGTCATTAATGAGATAATCACAAGACTAACATGTAACTTGTTACTCCACCTGTACTGTTCCTTGTTAGCACAGATCATCCAAATACACTTTGCTCTCTCTCTGTAATTAAGACTTTCCACTATAATTAAAAATTTTTTACTGCTGAAAAACAAAGAAAAGTATCCATTCCCTCAGTTTATCTGGCAATAAAGAGGAAGATTCAAGTCCTAGCATGTGTAGCATTTTTTTCCTTTAAAAATATATTTGAGGCCAGGCACAGTGGCTCATGCTGTAATCTCAATGGTTTGGGAGCTCAAACTGAGAGGACTGCCTGAGGCCAGGAGTTTGAGACTAGCCTGTGCAATATAGCCAGACCCCGTGCAAAAAAACAAAAAATAAAAAAATCAGCCAGGCATAGTGTGATGCACCTATAGTCCCCGCTACTCAGGAGGGTGAGGCAGGAGGATCACTTGAGTCCAGGAGGTTGAGGCTGCAGTGAGCTATGATTGTGCCGCCGCACTCCAGCCTGGGCACAGAACACCACCTTGTCTCAACAAATAATAATAATAACATTAAATAATAAAATAAATAAAATTTGACGGGCACAGTGGCTCACGCCTGTAATCCTAGCACTTTGGGAGGCCAAGGTGGGTGGATCACCTGAGGTCAGGAGTTCGAGACCAGCCTGACCAATATGGTGAAACCCCGTCTCTACTGAAAAAAAAAATACAAAAGTTAGCTAGGCGTGGTGGGCAGTGCCGGTAATCCCAAATACTTGGGAGGTTGGGACAGAAGAACTGCTTGAACCTGGGAGATGGAGGTTGCAGTGAGCTGAGATTGTGCCACTGCACTCCAGCCTGGGCAACAGAGCAAGACTCCATCTCAAAAAATAAAAATAAATAAAATATATTATAAAATAAAATTAAATAATAAAATAAAAATATATATTTGACATACACTGCACATAAACAAATGGGGAAGATGCTCGTGCTTGGGCCGAAGGGGATGGCCCACGTATTCCCTACAAACAGTCCCTCGTCACCTCACAGACTAAGTGGATAGATATTCCAAAAGTCAGTAACAACATCAAGTAAAAAAGTAAAACTGGGACAGAACGCCTCTCAAGAATAGAGAGCTTCACAGACAAAACAGCCAGGAGACAAACCGGGTAACTGAAAAGCCCAATCTTTAATTTGTGAAGGTTAGAAACAGCATGGAAACCAAAGGGCAAAGCAGGAAATGGACCACCAGCCTAAGGAGAAGTCGTCAGCAAAAAGCAAGCCTCGGTCCACACCCTGTCATCATGCAGCCCCGCTGCCAGCTTGTTTTTAATTGTGTGAGCACAAGACCAATAACTGCATTCATGGCCTTTTTAAAAGCCCCTGGAGGTCCATTCTCATTTTCCCACCAGCTGCTCTCTTCACTCTGTCCATTTCCAGTGTGAAAGACGCTCCCCTGGGACAAGGGGAAGCCGGGGTTCTGCTGCTCCTCCAGGCATGGGGTCAAGGAGCAGCGGCCATATGGGGTGGCAGGGGGCCCAGAGTAGAGCCGCAGTGGCACGAGCTGGCTTCCATCGACACACATGTGAAAGCAGAGGAAAGGACAAGAAAGGATGCCTTTAACATGCTCAAACGAATCTTCCTTTGGTAACCTTCATGTTGGACCCATTTTCGTTGTCTTTTAACCAAATGGGAAGATTCTATCCCTCTTCTAGGAACCGTGCCTCGCCTGGGCAAGGTTCTGAATTCATAATACTCTAGGGCTTCTTACCAATGGTGGTAGCTGCTTTATGCTTTTTGAAGTGTGATGTAGAAAGCTGGGAGCTGGAAAGCTAGGGTGGTACACATTCATTTGTAATAAAGGCTCCCATAAAACCAAAGTAGGATAGAGGGATCAAGTCTTCTTCACACTCCTTCACTAAGACAGCAGTAACTAAAGAGCTGGAGACCTTCAATGAAAGAATTTGAAAGAAAATTAACAACCGACTATTATGAGTTCACAGCATATCCTCCGCCTTTCCCACCATCTCATGATCAGTAATGACAGACTGAGAAGACAGGCGGCCTTGGACAGCAAACAATAAACCTAGTGATTCAAGACTTCATCTCGCCTTTTCCCTTACCTATTCCTGACCTTTTTTTGCCTTCCTCAGATTCTGGACCTGTGTGCTTCTGATAATGTTTAAAATTCACAAATGAAGCAGATAGTATAAATATTTGCATTTAAAAAATAAAAACATTGTTAAATCTTTGAACACATCTTACTGGCTACAGACTCTGGGTTCTTAACAGGAGGATGGAGCTCTCCACATTGGGAGAGCACTTGGGGATTTAAGTCGGGTCACATGAGGAAAAGCTGAAAACTACAGAGAACTTTAAAAGTCAGCCCAGCATAATCAGGATCCCTATGAGGAAATCAACCAGGCTGAATAAATAACATTCATAAATGCTCCTTTATTTATTTCTCAAAAAAATGGAGGCGGGTCGGGTACTGAGAATGATCAAAACAAGTACTATGCAAAGCAGAGACTACAGGCTCACATGAAGTGTTCAATAAATATTTTTCCTGATTCCTTATAAACTCGGAAACCTCAAAAAAGCCTTGAAACCTTGGAAAAGGCTAGGAAGAAGAAGTCCTACAAAGAAACTGCATATAAGCATCAGCCTTAGTCACCTAAATCTGCTTTGAAAATATCATGGTGTCTTTGGTCATTTCAGAAGTTCCACTAACTTCTGAAACAAAATGAAATCCACTCTATATTTTTAAAAAACATAATTTGTTACTTTGACTAAGAGAAAAACAGGTGCTAAATGTGATTTTAAGGTGGGAATCATGAGAAGTAAATGTCTTCTCACCTTAGTTTGCTATATCTCTATTTCCCTTAACTTGAAAGTGACCTCTTGGTAGCAACTGTGTATTTAAGTGAAACATGTAATACCTAGAACTGCACCTTACAAATAAGACAGGCAAAAGATTGCTCTTGATTAAGATAAGAATATATATACACGGTGAAACCCCGTCTCTACTAAAAATACAAAAACTTAGCTGGGCATGGTGGCGGGCCCCTGTAGTCCCAGCTACTCGGGAGGCTGAGGCAGGAGAATGGCGTGAACTCAGGAGGCGGAGCTTGCAGTGAGCCGAGACTGTGCCACTGCACTCCAGCCTGGGCTACAGATCGAGACTCTGTCTCAAAAAAAAAAAAAAAAAAAAAAAAAAAAAAAAATATATATATATATATATATATATATATATATATTCATAGTTTTCTTCTCTTCCAAGGAGTTATACCAGTGATCAAACAAATTAAACCAATGTTATTTTCTACTTACACAGTATTAATCATTTACCCAACCTACATGCATACAGAAAAAAATAATCTCCTAGGCAAATATAAACATTCTGAAACTCATGAAATCCATGTTGTGATTTACACTAAAATAACACATGAAATATTTAAAATAATATAATCATTGCATTGATTTTTGTTAAGAAAATACATGGCCCACCTAAATTTCATTAAAGCTAAATATCTCCAAGCAAATGATCATGAGTTTCATATGACAAAGAAAATCAGAAGTCAGGTCGCTCAGTGGAAAGCTTTGGTTCTGTGTATAGGACATAAATCGTGACCAGATGATACCAAGCATTTCATCCCTGGCTGTTAACAGATGAACATTATGAAGAACTGTCCATAAACTAAGCTCAGAGCATCTACAAAACACATGTCTGTAAGGTCAAGTTAAAGAGGGCCACCAAAGAGAGCAAAAGGTCCTAAAAATATAAATTTAGCAAAAAATTTCACATCAGTTCTCAGACAAATAACACTATCTCTTGTCTTGACAAATTGTTTTCATCATATTTTAAATTTTAATTTAAAATGATAAAGAAAAGTAAAATACATTATATGGGTGCTTAATACTCCTGTCAATTACCAGTAAAGTCATTCTTCGAAATGTCCTGACAAGACAAGATGCATTAACTGTCTGACTTTCCATTGCGAAATTCTTACATCCCAGCTTCAGGGAGGTTCTGAGGGCAGTCAATAGGTGAAGACACACTAGAGAAACTGACAAAGTACCTGGATTTTTATTTCAGAAGGTCTCCATTATTTAAACTATAGCATTGTCAGGATACTCATACTACCTGCAATATGAAAAAGTTCCCATTATACCTTTTTAACTTTTATAAAGAAACAAACTATTTATTTGTAATGAATATTCAAAGACACAAACTATTCATTGAAATCCAAAAGGAATAAACTTCTCAGAAAGGAATTGTTTACAGAAGCATATTAAAAGTGGTTATTTTATTAGTTTTTTTGAGGAACTCTGTTACTTTTCCATTTAACACATCCATCACCTCAAATACTTTTTGTATTTTGTGGTAGCAACATTTGAAATTTGCTCTCAGTGATTTTGAAATGTATAATACACTATTATTAAAATTATATTCAAGGTGCTCTGCAATAGAGCTCAAAAAAAAAAAAAAAGAAACAACATATTCCTCTTGTCCAACTGAGGCTCTGCACCCTCTGGCTATCATCTCCCCATTTCCCCCACCCCAGCCTCTCGTAACCACTATTCTGCTTTCTGTTTCTATAAGTTCAATTGTTTTAGAGCCCACATACACGTGAGAACATGCAGTATTTGCCCTTTTATGCCTAGCTTATTTCCTTATTTCACTTCATAACATCACTTTGTACCCCATAAATATATACAACTATAACTTATCAATTTATAATTCATATATTTAAATATATATAATATAAAATTCCAGGACCCATTTGGTCAATGACCTCTTGGGGAACATCAGGTTGTTCCCTGGTGCCCTGACAGAGTTTATCAGCCTCACCCACAGATGCAAGTGATCCAAGAACGGTCCTGTGTCGTGCACTTGAGACAGCCAACATAGGAGACACAGTATTTCTGTTGCTCTAGGGCCGAGCTGCAATGGGTTACCTGGGGTGCTTGCGGATAAATTGCTGATTGCTAGATTGAATCAGATTCTTAGGAATGGAGCTGCAGAACCTGCATTTTGACTTGACTCCTCCATGTGATTCTTAGGCATGCTGATGTTGAGGAATATTCATTCTGGAACTATATGAGTATACAACAAAGCCCTCAAAAAGAAAAGGGCATGGTGGCTCACACCTACGATCCCAGCACTTTGGGAGGCCGTGGTGGGAAGGCTGCTTGAGCCCAGGAGTTCAAGACCAGCCTGGGCAACATAGTGAGACACCATCTCCACAAAAAATTTTAAAAATAGCCAGGTATGGTGGCACATGCCTGTAACCTGTAGTCCCTGCTACTCAGAGGGCTGAGCAGGGAGAATTGCTTGAGTCCAGGAATTAAAGGCTACAATGAGGTATGATCACACCACCGCACTTCAGCTTGGGTGACAGAGCAAGACCCTGTCTCAAGGAAACAAAAAACAAACCAAAAAGGACCAAGGAACAGCAGCGCAGTGGAAAACAAGGAACAAAACCCAATCCTCTAGGGCCACAGCCACCATTCCTACAACACAAACCACAACCACAAAGTACCTGGAAAAATGCACTGACAAGTTAGGATTTCTGGCTTCTTGAGGGTATTTTACAACTGATGTTAACATTGTTAGTTGCTTTCATCAATGGCTTCAAATTTGTGCAATTAGTGAAAATAATGCCATTAGCCATGAAGTTGCTTTTGGACCCAAGCAATCAAGGAATATAATACTGGAAAATGGGCCAGGCGCAGTGGCTCACGCCTGTAATCCCAGAAATTTGGGAGGCCGAGGCAGGCGGATCACCTGAGGTCAGGAGTTCAAGACCAACCTGCCCAACATGGTGAAACCCCTCCTCCACTAAAAATACAAAAAATTAGCCGGTGTGGTGGTGGGTGCCTGTAATCCTGAAGCAGAAGAATCATTTGAACCTGGGAGGCGGAGGTTGCAGTGAGCCCAGATCGCACCATTGCACTCCAGCCTGGGCAACAAGAGCAAAACTCTGTCTCAAAAAAGAAAAACAAACAAAAAAAACTGGGAAATGTTCCTTGCTACATAAGACTGATTCAGTCTCACAAATACTGCATTTTCAACAGCCAATGCACAAACTAAAGAATAATGGGTGGATGCCAGTTACCTTTGTTCTTAAATACAGAACACTGGAGAATAAATGATTCACCAAGAGATGTCTTCAATTTCTTAGTTTTAAAGACGTCTACATCCTACTCCTCCCCTACCCACACACCTACCCCATGGTCACTGATCTCCAGAGCTTCTGAAGATTATAGGCTTATTCTTTCTACCTTTACATCCGTAATTGGAACATAAAAATAATGTGATAAACTGTTAATTTTAAGAATGTTTGTTTGAGCTTGCCAGAGACCTAAAAACGGACTTGTTTCTGGGGAAAAATAACAGAGCTCCAAATAATTAAACTGTAAGTAAACTTTTGGGATTCACGTGTGAAAGTCAGAGATCACTTATACATTTTATTGACACACATGATAGTAAAATCTGGTTCAACGCAGTTAACAGCTTACATCGATTTACAAAGACTACTGATGTGACTCTGATTACAAATCCCTAATTGTGCTGTGAGGGGCTGATAACAAATCATCTTGTGAACAAGAACAAATGAATTAAATATACAAAGTATAGGATTGTTAGAGTAACAGTTCCATTATTTGGAGCACAATAATCCAGCAAACATATTTGGAATATAGAAAGCAGATTTTCAGAGTGGCCAAAACATACATGTTTAAAAGTCCATGCAATTAAATACACTTTATTCAGGAGAGCCCTTCGAAGCTCTTACATATGGACAATTTGGAGAAATTTAGTTATTTTTCTAATTCTTGTAAGAATCCAAACAACTTATTGAGGAGAAGGGCTAATGGCCAGCAGATACTATATAAAATCGAGAATGACCACCACAAGTCTGACAGCAAAAACAAATGATAAAAGACAACATAAGCAAAAATTAAAGACATGTATCAATTGTGAGTAAACATCTGCAACATATATTTAAATATCTAATATATAACAAATTCCAACACATCAATAACCTAGCAGAAAAACAGGCAGAAGATAAAAGCAGACCATTTAAGAAACAGAAATACAAATGGCGAATACACATTAAATGATCTTCAATCTTCCTAACGATCAGTGAAACACAGGTTAAAACAAAGTCACCAGTTTTTACCCACAATAGTGGCAACAATTAAAAAGACTGACAATTTTGAAAGGCTATGAGGAAACTGATAAACTCCTGGTTGGGGTATAAATTAATGGTGACCCAGCATGTTCATATACATCTGTCTCTCTCCATATGTGTGTGTGTACGTTGTATGTATGTGTGTATGTACATACATATGGTTTACAAACATTTGAACAGATACTCAAGGCAACATATATAAATATATCAATGGCAGCACTGTTTGTAATAGCAAAAACTAGAAACAATCTGTCCATCAGTATACAAATGGCTAAATAGGCCAGGCGTGGTGGCTCACGCCTGTAATCCCAGCACTTTGGGAGGCCAAGGTAGGCAGATTACCTGAGGTCAGGAGTTCGAGACCAGCATGGCCAACATGTTAAAATCCCATCTCTACTAAAATTACAAAAATTAGCCAGGCGTGGTGGCAGGCATCTGTAATCCCAGCTACTTGGGAGGCTGAGGCAGGAGAATTGCTTGAACCCGCGAGGCGGAGGCTGCAGTGAGTTGAGATGGCATCACTGTACTCCAGCCTGGGCGACAGCAAGACTCCATCTCAAAAAAAAAAAAAAGAAAAGAAAAGAAATGGCTAAATAAATGATAGGATGGAATACAATGGAGCAATTTTTTAACATGAAGTAAACTCGCATATACTGACGTGGATGTATGCCTACATATATAAAAAAACAAACTGAAAAAAATATGTGTAGTATGACACTTAAGACACACATATATACATATATATGTATACACTCCTCACACACATACGTAGTACAAGTACAAACTGCAGGGTTGATACTCAAAATATCAAACAGTGACACAGGGCTCTGAGCAATTTCAGCAGATGCTTGCTCAATGAGAATGGATACCAGCTGTATTGGTACAGAAGATTTAATGTATACACTTGCTCCTCAACTTATGATGTGGCTACATCCCCATCATAAGCTGAAAAATATCTTAAGTCGAACCATCTTAAGGACCATCTGTATTAGCCATAAATATTAACAGGGCACATAAACATACATAGAAAAAAATCTGGAAAAAATAAAAAAGATACCTGTGGCACAGTGGATATGAGGGGCCCAAGATTTGGAGAGGGGTTCAATGCTGAATTTGACCTCATCAGTAATGCTTTAAATTTCTATGAGAATGTACTCATGAATTAACTATGTAACTAAAATTTAATTTTTATAAGAAAAAACAGAGTAGTATGGAGAAAGTATATCAGTTGAGGTACTCATTCATTTTACTTGCCAAGTGTTATGTAGTTCTTGAATCAAATCTGGCTAAAATTTTCTCATAAAGATGACCAACGTTTAGTTCCCTAACCCAGAAGCAATCAACCATCCATTCATCCATCCATCCATCACAAAAAAGGGTTCTGGTCGGAGAAGAACACCAAGGGACACTGTCCAATATTCCAATTTCAGTGGTGGAGGGGATGCACAAAGTAACATCCTGATGAAGTATTTGTCTAGCTTCAAGTCCAGTGGTTCCTAAACTTGGGTATATCTGAGAATTCCTTAAAACCTCACCCCAAATATTCTGTTTTCGCAGGCCTGCAGTGGGAGCTCAAGATTCTGTATCCCTGCCAAACCCCACAAGGATTCTGATACAGATGGTTCAAGGACCACACACTGAGAAACACTGCTCTAATCCAAGGGAATTACAACATTAATCTTTCCACCCTCATCCCAAGTTCAATGAACTGTGTCAACTTTGTAAGTGACGTCAGGTTAGGATGGACAGATGCCAAAAAAATAGATAACATCAAGGTGCAGGCAGACAACGAGGGAGTCAAATAAGCAGAGTACACAATGTGCTAGTCAGCTTTCGCTAGATTAGTAGTGGCAGTAGCAAATCACCTTCAAATGTTAGTACCTTAAAGTGAAGGTTTATTTCTTGCTCAGACGTTGTGGCTGCTTGAGGGCCAACTGTGGCTCTGCTCCAGGTGTGGGTAGGCTGAAGAAGATGCTCCTGGCATCTCCTTCATTCTGGAATCTATCTGAAGGGGCAGCACCACACTAGATACCTGATATACATGATGTCTCTTTTGTCTTTTTAAAGACAGGGTCTCACTCTGTAACCCAGGCTGGAATGCAGTGGCACAATCATAGCTCACTGCAGCCTTGAACTCCAGGGCTCAAGGGATCCTCCCTCCTCAGCTTCCTGAGTAGCTGGGACTATAGGCACACCACAGGGCCTGTCTTTCTCTATTTAATAATATAATTGTTAATGTTGATATATTTTCATTTCGGTTACATATATACTACTTTCTTGATTATATAAAAGTTTATGCATAACACAATTCACTCATTTATCAATTTTTTACTATTATAGTGTTGCAACAATCAACCTTCTACACATTTCTTTACATTCTTTTCTGATTATTCGTTTATGAAAATCTCCTAGAGGAGACAACATTGAGATCAAAGGAAATGCATATTCAATACTCTTGATACATGTTGCTGAGCTGTCCTCCAGAAAGCCTGTCCCAGGAGTGGACAGAGACTGTGTTTTCAGTCATGTCTGAATCTCAAGCCAAATCATCATTCTTAGCATACTTATTTATTTATTTATTTATTTACTTATTTATTTATTTTATTTTATTTTATTTTATTTTATTTTTAAGACGGAGTCTCATTCTGTTGCCCAGGCTGGAGTGTAGTGGCACGATCTTGGCTCACTTCAACCTCCACCTCCCAGGTTCAAGCTATTCTCCAGCCTCAGCATCCCAAGGAGCTAGGACTACAGGCGCATGACACCGCCTCAGCTAATTTTTGTATTTTCAGTAGAGAACGAGTTTCACCATGTTGGCCAGGCTGGTCTCGAACCCCTGACCTCAGGTGATCCACCTGCCTCAGCCTCCCAAAGTGCTGGGATTACAGGCATGAGCCATCATGCTCGGCCTATATTTTAGACCCCTAATCAACTGAATGAATGGAAGGAAGAAGGAAACTGAAAGAAAAAGACTTTTCTGAGGAAGCTGTATGATTTAAGGAAAGGCAGACCGCTGGAGAAGTGTAAAACATGCTTAGAAAATGAGAGCTAGGCCCGTTCAGCAGATTGTATCACATGAACGAAGGCTGAGAAGAATGAAGTATAAGAGATCAGGGCTTCTCAAACTGGGGTGGGCATGCACAACACTTGGATCCTGCTAAAACTCTGATTCTGATCCAGCAGGTCTGGGGTGGGGCCTGACAGTCTGCATTTCTAACAAGATCCCAGGTGATGGTGATGCTGCTGGTCCATGAACTTCACTGCAAATCGTAAGAAAGTAGATGATTACACTGGAGAGGCAGATTCTCTCTAAAAAGTTTCCAATGTCAGGCTCAAGAGTTTAGAGTATATTTATTTGGTAGTCAATTTAAGGAAATGGGTGTGATGAAGGTTTCTGAGCAAGGGAGACCTAATCACCTTAAAAGAATCAGATTAATAAAAATCTTTATATACATTACCAACCGAGTCGTGCTTAGAGGATCACTTATTTTGTTTTGTCACTTTAATATTTTCTCAGTGTTGGTTAATATAGCACACAAACTTGAGGCTATTTTAGCAAAGTTTCAGTGCTTTACATATATCCCTCTCTAGCTTAAAAATGATTGTTAATAACAGAAGGGACAATTAACAGACAAAGGATCCAGGGTTTGGCTTTTCCCTGCCTCCCTACCCCTAATCTCCTCTGACCTAATCAGCTGAGGCCACACCCAAGGCTCCTGGGTGTTGCTTTCTCACTGTTTCTGGTGGCAACCAGGACTCCAGTTGGGGATCCCGTTTATAAAAATAACATATGGATAACCAAGAGTTACATGCCCCCACCACTTCTCCTCTCCCAAGATGAAATCTTAACTACTTCTTATTCAGTAAGCAGTGACTGCCAATTCTTGGGGCATCTATCACCTCAACACACCTGGATTTAAGAGTAAACAATCGGCCGGGAATGGTGGCTCTCGCCTGTAATCCCAACACTTTGGGAGGCCAAGGCAGGCAGATCACAGGGTCAGGAGATTGAAACCATCCTGGCCAACATGGTGAAACCCCATCTCTACCAAAAATACAAAAATTAGCTGGGCGTGGTGGCACGCGCCCGTAGTCTCAGCTACTCGGGAGGCTGAGGCAGGAGAATCACTTGAACCAGGGAGGTGGAGGTTATGGTGAACGGAGATCACGTCACTGCACTCCAGACAGAACAAGACTCCAACTCAAAAAAAAATAAAAAAAAAGAGTAAACAACCACACAGGAAACAACAGTGACTGTACAATGTGAGCAATGACTTCAACTCAGGCAAACAGTGAAAGGTAAGAACACCCTAGATAGAATCCACGGGCCCAACAGCTAATTCCACATCTTCTCATCCATCTCTGTTCCCTCCAGTCATTATTAGCATTGGAATGCTGACAGAAGATGGCCAGCATTTGCTACAATTCTTTCACCTATTCCATTACGGCCTAGACAAGGAGGGCTTTAAAAAAAGACTCAGGAATAAGGTAGGCAGAACAGCTTCAATACCTTGTTTGGGCATTTTGCCAACATCCTCTCAATTCCTGCTCATCTAGAACACAGCAGTTTCTGAGGTTCTTATGAGGCTCTCTAGCAGGAAGCCACTGCTTGCCAAAGCTCATGAGATCACCAAGTTAATAATGAATGCACTTGTGGGTGGGGTGAACTGTGGTGCAGCTAGCATGACTGAGACTTCAAATGACCTGGGCTGTGGGAAATGAGTCTTGGCCAGAACACTTCAGATATTTGCCACAGCACGCTCATACACTGTTAGAGTGTAAGGAGGTATAACCTTCTTGGAAGATGATTTAGCTATTGCTACCACTATCTGAAACGCATATGACCTTTTATCCAGCAACTCAACTCTTAATAATTTATTCCACAGACACATACCAAAGAGGAAGGTACAATGATGTTCATTTCAGCAAAATATGAGAACTTGAATGTCATCAAGGGCCTGGCTAATATACGAAAATATAATAAAATATAAGGTAGATATTAAAAAAGAATGAGAAAAACCTTGTGTGCTACACTGAAACTACCTCCAAGATATATTGTTACATATATAATAATGTATGCATATAATGTATCATCTACATAATTATGTATGCACACAAACACACAGGCTATCCTCTGGTAACAGAGATTGTCTTAGGGGAAGTGGGTTTCTGAGGTGAGAGAAAGGCCTTTGTTTTATAGGTCCTGCCCTTTTGTTTTATTTATTTATTATACACATGTATTACTATTTCCCTTTTTTGTTTACTTTCTTTTGGGGGAATATTTATTTATTTACTTTTGGGTTCCCAGGGCATAGATTCTTTCTGAGCACTCAAGGAATTACAGAAAACATTTATAATGAAAAATGCAGGTCAACCTAGCAACATTAAATGCAAAAATCTTAAACAAGATATTAGCAAAGTTAATTCAACAACAAAAAGATAATCTATCATGACCAAGTTGGCTTTATCCTAAGAATGCCAAGCTGTTTTAATTTTAGAACTCAATCAATATAATTTACCACACTGATAGATGAAAGGAGAAAAACCCATATGATTAGCAGAATACATGCAGAAAATTATATGCAATAAATCTGAATGTCAATTTATTATTTTAAAAATAACCTTAGCAAACTAGGTATACAAAGAACTTCTATAAATCTGCTTAAAGCACTATTTAAAAAATCCAGAATAAACATCATACTTAATGGTAAAATTTTGTTCCAATAAGTCCTATACACAAACAGGATACAGAGGAGTTAAGTGGTGTTTTTTTTTTTTTCTTTTGAGACGGAGTCTTGTTCTGTTGCCCAGGGTGGAGTGCAATGGTGTGATCTTGGCTCACTGCAACCTGCACCTCTTGCGTTCAAGTGATTCTTCTGCCTCAGCCTCCCGAGTATGTGGGATTACAGGCACACATCATCACACAGCTAATTTTTGTATTTTTAGTAAAGATGGCATTTCACCATGTTGGCCAGGCTGGTCTCGAACTCCTGACCTCAAGTGACCCGCCCAACGCGGCCTCCCAAAGTGCTGGGATTACGGGCATGAGCCATCACACCCAGCTTAAGTGGAGGTTCTTAATCCCTTTCTGAAAGATGATCCCTTTAAAATAGCTTACATATCATTTCAGGGTGTTTCATATCCGTCTCCCTTCCGAACATCCAAAGCCAGAAGATCCATGGATTCCAACTGAAAAAGCCCTGGGGAATCCATTCTCCAGCACTACTGGATTCATACTACCAAAATAACCCGCTGTACACTTTACAGCATTTTAAAACCTTCAGTGGGTCCTCAGCCTACAAAATAAAGCTCACACTCTAGCTCTGCACATCTGACTCCAGTCTCCTATTCCAACTCTCTCTCATTGCTCACGACACTAAGCAACGGTGCCCATCTCCTTGGTGTTCATGTCCTTGGTATTTAATGCCTTATGACTCCACCCACCTTCCCTTTCTGCCCACACTCACATTCCACTAAGAGAACTGGGAATCAACACATTACTTTTATTACTGATAAAAGCTGACTAGAGAAAATGGCTAAAGATCAGTGACAAGAATTAGCCAGACCTCCCCAGCCAGTCACTGGCACAGCTAGACAACCTCAAGCCATGCCAGCAAGGCCAGGTCTGTTAATACAAGGCAGAAAAGGCTGTAGTACAGAACCATCTCTGAACAGAGAGGCCCTGCAGTGCTGAGCTGAGGATCTCCTTCTTACAAATTCACCAATCAGATAAGCTACTCTTCTTCCCATTGTGGTCCCTCAGGCTGGAAACATGAGGCCAGGGAAATGTAGGCTCCTTCACTAATATTCAATCCTTGTTTTCAAGGCACAGTACAAGTCCCACTCCAACCTGAAAAATCATTCCATCCCCAGAAAAATTACACATTATCGATTCCTTGGAATTCCTATGGAACCTAATGCCTGGGCACTGTTTTGATTCAACATCTACAATGTCTCGTATACTGATAGCAGTTTCTCTATCAAAATAAAACCGAGTGCTTGTTTAGCTCTCTGAATTTTCATCATTTAGATGCATGCTCGGAACAAAGATGATGCTCAACTATATTAATTTTGAAAAATTATGAATGTCAGAATGCAGAGTGTGGTCTTTAATAGGTAAGAAGAAATCTTAATAAAGAGAACGCATGATCAAAGAAGTGTCTTCTGAAGATTAGTAATCAATGGCATGTCTGATTAGAATACAAGACACAGACACAAGACAAGAGAAATGGCAATAAAGAAAACTAGTTACTTAGATGTGATTTAGAAAAGGGTTCTCAATATCAGAGTAATAAAGCAGAAATCATAAAATAATGGAAAGCTGTCCAACAAAAAACTGAATAAAAACAAATCAAGAAAAGAAATTAGGAAATGCATAAATGTACTAAGGGTCACAATAGATCACCAGCTGACAGTAAACTGCTGCTTAGTGACATTTTTCACACAACAGGGCTGTTAAAGATGGGAAGCAGTAAGTCATTTTTATACTTTCTATGTATAACCAACAGATCCCAATTAGATACTAACTGAAAAGAATAACGAAGACAATTTAAAGAGCTGAAAATGAGGCTTCTAGAAGGAGGAAAATGGCAATTTATTTATTTATTTATTTATTTAATTCTGAGGGGGGTAATCATACTCTTAAAGACAGGCTGGGCACAGTGGCTAATATCTGTAATCCCAGCACTTTAAGAGACCAAGGGGGCAGATCACTTGAGGCCAGGAGTTTGAGATCAGCCTGGGCAACATGGTAAAACTCCATCTCTACAAAAAAATAAAAAATTAGGCTGGTGTGGCAGTGAGCACCTGTATTCCCAACTACTCAGGAGGCTGAGGTGGGAGGATCTACATGAACCCAGGGAGGTCGATGCTGCAGTGAGCCATGAGTAACAGTCACTGCCCTCCAGCCTGGGTGACAGAGTGAGACCCTGTCTCCAAAAAAACAAACAAACAAAAAGACCAGTGGTGAAAGAAAAAGTGCAACTAGACAGTTTACTACTCTACTGAAAAACAGAGACATTCAGTAACAGAGAAATTTTAACTAAATCTGAAGAACTCTCTAAGCAGAATCATTGTTAATAAAGCGATGGTGGAAACAATATTCTTTTTTACTTTGACAAGTCAATACTTAGGAGTCCACAGTTACTAACACAATGACACAACAATACAGTACACAAAGAAGGTTATTAGTTAAGCTACTTAAGACAAGGAGGACAAAAATAACAGAAGAGCCATAAAAATAAATATATGCAGGCTGGGCGTGGTGATTCACGCCTATAATCCCAGCACTTTGGGAGGCCAAGGCGGGCAGATCATCTAAGGTCAGGAGTTCAAGACCAGCCTGGCCAACATGATGAAACTCCATCTCTACTAAAAAATACAAAAATTAGCTGGGCATGGTGGCACATGCTTGGAATCCCAGCTACTCGGGAGGCTGAGGCAGGCAGAATTGCTTCAACCCAGGAGGCAGAGGTTGCAGTGAGCCGAGATAGCGCTACTGCACTCCAGCCTGGGCGACAGAGCGAGACTCTGCCTCAAATAAATAAATGCAGAAGTTATTTGTAGATATAAATATTCCTCTAAAGAGGTATTTAAAATTACCATAAAGACATTGTATTCGTCTTGAGTCAAGAACATGATAAATCAGATATACTGCCTAAAAAAACTATTCCTAAATCCTGGTCAACAGTGTGTGTGCTTCCTCCACTACACAGCACTCACTCCCTCCAGCCCATAAAGGACATCACTAATTGATGGCTTGCTTTCCTGTGAAAACCATGTAAAATCTATGACATCGGCTTTCACTTTGCAAAAATTTTATATTTAAAAATAATGAATCCCAGCACTTTGGGAGACCGAGGCATGCGGATCACTTGAGGTCAGGTGTTTGTGACCAGCCTGGCCAACATGGTAAAATCCCATCTCTACTAAAAATACAAAAATTAGCAGGGCGTGGTGGCGGGCACCTGTAATCCCAGCTACTTGGGAGGCTGAGGTAGGAGAATCTCTCGAATCTGGGAGGCAGAGGTTGCAGTGAGCCAAGATGGTGCCACTGCACTACAGCATGGGTGAGAAGAGCGAGACTCCATCTCCAAAAAAAAAAAGATAGGTCCATTGCAATTCTTAAAATCTTGTTGTAGACTAAAGTTATCAACAGAGAAGAAAAGGAAAATAATTGATGAAATAAATTTAATAGCTTGTTGTAAATACCAGGAATTGCCTTTAAAAATTTCCTCAACATTAAAAAACTTAAAAATCTTTGGCTTTCATTAAAGTTGGGAATATATGACAACACACACGCACAGCAAAAGGTATTTTTGGTGGGAGGAGGTGATAATATTTTGGAAAAAAAATGGCAAACTATATTGCTAATGCATCTCCAGTGAAATGTCTTTTTTTACAAGGTAAAAAGATCAGTGCTAGGTTGAGAAGGGGCTTGGAGTTATTCCAATTCACTAACAAGCTCTAATTCCCTCCACAGCATCCTGCCCAGAAGTTTAAATACCTCCTCCCACTGTGAAGAATTAACTCTGCCTAGAGAACTTTTGTTGTTTTAAATTTTTTTTCTTAAAAAGAGAAAGTCACGCATGACTATATACTATGAGCCAGGCACTGGGCTAAGAACTTTATCTTGCCACACTAATCTTTACAGCCACCTGAAGATCTAGGTTCTCTTGTCACTCCTATCTTGCACATAAGGAAACACAGAAAGGTTAAAGGTCACATCGGGCCATTGGTGGAACCAAGATATGCCATGGTCCTTGGAAGAGTTCTTTCAGCCTACACAACATATGTATTAGTCTGTTTTCACACTGCGGATAAAGACATACCTGAGACTGGGGATAAAAAGAGGTTTAATTGGACTTAAAGTTCCACATGGCTGGGGAGGTCTCAGAATCATGGAGGGAGGCAAAAGGCACTTCTTACATGGCAGCGGCAAGAGAAAATGAGGAAGATGCAAAAGTGGAAACCCCTGATAAAACCATCAGGTCTTGTGAGACTTATTCAGCACCATGACAACAGTATGGGGGAACCGACCCCATGATTCAATGATCTCCCACCAGGTCCCTCCCACAACACATGGGAATTATGGGCGTACAATTCAAGATGAGATTTGGGTGGGGACACAGGGCCAAACCATATCACCATATATATTTCCATTTACTACAAACCACAGAATTTGACCTCCTGAATTTGTGTTTCTAAACTAAAAATTTCCTTCAAAACTTTTCTCATGCAAATACCAGAGCCTCTGAGGTTTCTGTGGACTATGGATTCCCACTCAAGAATCTTAGCATTTTTTCTTTTTTTCTTATTTTATACATATGCGACTTGCCAACTAAATTGCAAAGCATCAACAAGACAAATCCAATTTTCTTCTCTCAAAACGATTCAGAGAGGTAAGCAGAGACCATCACAGTGTTTAAAAATCAGAATCACTGATTACTTCCTTACATTTGTCTTGTGTAAGAATTTCTGCTATACAACGCTAGCTGGGAGAAAATAAGAAATGGGGGGACAGAATGAATGGCCAACAGCAATGTTTCACGTATAAACAATTTATTAATAGTACTCCAAATTTAATGAAATAGCAATATTTTAAGACTTTGTTCACAGTTAAAATATACAGGCCACATTATCAAAACATGAAGCAAATATGTCATTGAACAGAGTGAGAGGTATAATACTTGCCCCAGCAGATCAGATGGGTCGCTCACCCTACGTATTCTATGCTTATCTTGCTTACTTGCTGTCTCTCTGTGAATGATGGTGTTTGTTTCAGGTAATTTAGCCCTAGTAGGCAGGCTTTCTTCATGAAGAGAAGAAATAATGTCTTAGTAAGAAGACAGCACACACATGCATAGTTTCTGCATATACTTGCCTATATTTATAGGCAAAATACCTCAATTAAAGTAAGAGTTATAAGAAATAGCATTCTCTAAATCTAATGAATAACTCGGGGTTTTTTTGTTTGTTTTTGCTTGTTTTTAAGAGTGTTGCTCTGTAACCAAGGCTAGAGTACAATGGTGTGATTATGGCTCAATGCAGCCTGGAGTTCCCAGCCTCAGGTGATCCTCCCACCTCAGCCATCCCAGTAGCTGGGACTACATGTGCCACCATGCCTGGCTAATTGTTTTAACTTTTTTTTTTTGTAGAGGTGGGGTCTCACTATTTTGCCCAAAATGGTCTCGAACTCCAGGGCTCGAGTGTTCCTCCCACCTAGGCCTCCCAATCTGGTGATTGGGAGCTACATTGCCTGGCCATTAATAATTCTTGTTACACAAAACTAATAACCTTAATGACTCTTTTTGCACAAAACTAATGCTTTACTCCTTAAAACCTGGAGCACTTATTTTTTTACTTCAAAGATTGTGTTGCCTTAGAATCAATTCACAAGAGAGGCAATGATTATCTCCTTAAAGTGTGACCTCATGAACAATGAGCTACTCTTGACTTCTTTATGGAGAGGCCTTCCTTGATCTCCAAAGCTGCTGGAATGTCCTGAGTGGTTCTGAACTGCCTAATTTTCCCCAGAGAGGCACAAAAGACTCCTGTGTCTACCACTGCTCTCAACTCGCTCAAAGCCAGTGGCCTCCATTTTACATCCAAGCCACCCTTTTACTTATTTTGAAACTCAAAGGAAGTACATTATAAACAAGGTGACATAGATTTGTTCACAGGGCTATATTTCAGGAACTACAATTATTTGTGCGGCTTTCAGGTCAGACTTTTTGCTTTTACAGCTCTAAAATGTTATTTGTTTAAATCCCAGCCCTAAAATATTTAATACAAACTATTAAAACACCATTTCCATGACCAACTTATTCTTCACTGAATCTCAGCTCATAAAAAGGTTCATTCATGTTAAAAAGCTATTTTTAAATGCGGCTAACTCATTGCTTAGAATATGCTAACAATTAAGCATTATACTTCACTGGAATTTTTACAGTTTAAAATTATATTTCTCCCATCTCATTTCCTCCCCCACCAATTCTGCCATCCCAAATATCAACATTATTTTAAACTTTGCTGTGTTTTCTATGACAATAACCTCATTCATTGGTCATTCAGAAATAATATCCTTCTGAAGATGCTGGCAACTGACTTTCACACTCAGTTATACAAGTCAGGTTTTGGGTACCTAAAGATATATGAGCACACCATGCCAAGGCCCAAGAGAAGTTCCTCCAGCTGAAATCAAGGGAGTAGGTTGTGCCCTTGAGGAACCAGCGTCCCCGCTATTGAGACATTCACAGGCTGTGCTGGTAAGGCCTTGTTCTCTCATCCCATTACCCTGCTCAGCGGGGGTGACAGTGACAGCAAGCATCACACACGCTAGTGAGAAAGCACGCATGCCCGGTTGCCACGATGACCATTTACTACTCAAGTAGAGCACAAGGTTTAAACAATGCTCTCAACAATTACAGCCTAGAGTTATTGAAACAGCTGAGTCCCCACAGATAGACTCAAAGCTGCAAAACGCAGTAAGCGGTGTACATAAAAAGTGTCCAATCCAACAAGCTGTAGGTCAAGCTTGCAAGATTCTGGAGATGGATGGCAAGTGAAAACATGTGAAGCCAACAGGCCCACTCTTGATTTTGACACGTGGATATTTTCACACCCATGAGATGGATTTGAAGCTTAATACAGAATTGTAATGCGAAAAGCAATACGTGAACAAAATAAATGGACACATAACAGCAGCGTAAATGCCAGGCCTGAGTTAAGCTCCTGGTAATATAACACCTGGGGTTTGGGGTTTTCCGTGCCCATTTCCTCTTGTGAGTTTAAGGCACATTACTAAAATGATCTCATTAATCCTCACAACACCTGATGAGGAGAGTAGGCAACAAATATTTTAATCTCCCATATAAGATGGAAAAAACAAATCACCAACGTGCTGTATAACTTTCCCCAGGATTACGGCTGGCACTCAGTCAGAGAAAACAGTCGACTTGAATCTCAGTAAAGAGTTGACTACATCAGGCTATTTTAAAGAAAATGCTCACTAAGATGGGTTTCTTAATTAGGCAGCTGTATACCACATACGTTCCAGGTGGACTGCCATTCTACTTCTCACAGAGTTTTCACACCTATACTAGGCTGTCAAATAGAGTCATTTTTAAGGCCAGGTGCGGTGGCTCGGGCCTGTAATTCCAGCACTTTGGGAGGCCGAGGCAGGCGAATCACTTGAGGTCAGGAGTTCAAGACCAGCCTGGCCAACATTGCGAAATCCCCATCTCTATTAAAAATACAAAAATTAGCTGGGTGTGGTGGTGCACGACTGTAATCCCAGCTACTCGCAAGGCTGAGGTAGGAGAATTACTTGAACCTGGCAGGTGGAGGTTGCAGTGAGCCGAGACTGCACCACTGCACTCCAGCCTGGGCAACAGACAGAGACTGTCTTAAAAAAAAAAAAAAACCAAAAAACACAAATAGAGTCATTTTTTAAAATACTTCCCTAGACTTCCTGGCTTCCAGTTATGCCCTATAACTGTTCTTCTCAAACAGGGGACTCCTCAGATCCCCAGGATTACAAACCAGTGTGCCCCAGGAGGACACAATGTTTCCGGACCAACGGGCACATCTTCTTGGGGCTCAGTTTGAATAGATGGTCATTTAAAATCTGATTTTGATATTTCAATATATTTTTTAAATGAAATGCAAAATTGGCATAAAATTTTCAAATTAGTCTTAAAATAGATGATACCCTAACATGCTGCTTTAGGACACACTCATAAGCACAGCTTGGGTAGGGGGAGAAGGGATGTTAGGTGCACTTTGCTATTAGGTGTAGTTCAAGGAAAACATGTCCAAAAACAAAACAAAGCAACTTAAGAGGAAAAACAATTCCAATCTGCTTGCCTGGTCCAAACCGTTCCAGGCAGACAGGAACATATCTTGCCATAAAAGCTTTTACTTGGCTTTCTTTTCACATGGGCTGTAAGACCTATCAGCGTGGAATCCCACTTAGGATTTTCTTTTTCTTTTTTTTTGAGACGGAGTTTCACTCTTGTTGCCCAGGCTGGAGTGCAATGGCATGATCTTGGTTCACGGCAACCCCCACCTCCCAGGTTCAAGGGATTCTCCCACTTCGGCCTCCCGAATAGCTGGGATTACAGGCGTGCACCACCATGCCCGGCTAATTTTGTATTTTTAGTAGAGACGGGGTTTCTCCATGCTGGTCAGGCTGGTCTCAAACTCCCGATCTAAGGTGATCCGCTCCCAAAGTGCTGGGATTACAGGCATGAGCCACTGCGCCCGGCCAGGATTTTCTATTAAAAAAATCTTAAGATTACTAGTAGTAAAATGCTATTTCCATATTAAACTTGACAACATCAAAGCTACCTATTGACTCACTTAACTATTTCCAGAAAGCCCAGCAGATACCAGATTTGCCCTGCTGAAGGCCTTTATGAGCTGGTCCACAAAACATCTTAGAACCTTTGACCATCAGGGTAGGGTTCTCTTTACTATTTCAACCAGAAAATTAGAAAATCAAGGAAAGGCAAATGACCTCAGATGTTGGTAGGAGGAATTCCTTTATATTTACTAAAAATATCTACTAGCTGCCAAAAGAGTCACATGATAAAGTTGGTAACCAGAAATGGAGGCATGTAAAAGGTACACACGGGTTATCAGGAAAATCAGCTGATGGCAGATACAGGCTTCTCCCAACACGAACTTTTTCCAAGTGCTCAGAATTAGAATTAGGTATCAAGGGCCCATTCACATATTCCTGGGAGCTGCGAGGAGAATTGCTTCCAATATCCAAGTTCCACAAAAGGCTAGCAAAAGATCCAAATCTAAACCACCGAAACCAGACTGGTAACTGCTTTGAGGAACTCACTGAGCACTATGACCACAGGAGACATTCATTTCAAGCTCCTCACGGTGGCTCCAGATTTATAAACAGAAATTAATGTCCACATTTCTATAGTTCCTGAAATTGGCAGAGAAGGAAATTCCACACACACACACACAAAACTGTGCACCACTTCAGGGCAGCCACTGGCCTCAATTAAGAACACCTTATGTTTCTACCCAACAACTGAGATTCTCCAACTCAGAAAACCTCCCCGCAAGTCCAATTCTGACTCATCAGGATTCTATGACACTGAGGCAAAGTTTACAAGGAGATCATAAACTTTACAAGAAGACTTTAAACTTTATTTTAAAAGCAGAATGTGTATATCTAAATCAATTGTCCTCATTCAAATGGTCACCTTAGAAAATCACACACGTTATTTCAAGGAATCCTGAGCAAATCATTTGGAATTCCTATTCTGAAAGAACCTTCGAAGCCCGTTTTCACATCACACGATGCAGGCTTCTTTATAGACATCTCAAGACTAAAGAAAAACTATTTCCCAGCTTGCTGTCACCCAGCTTGCAGAGCACACTTTAAAATGTTGTGGCCTGGGCTGGGCGTGGTGGCTCACGCCTGTAATCCCAGCACTTTGGGAGACAGAGGCAGGCAGATCACGAGGTCAGGAGTTTGAGACCAGCCTGATCAACATGGTGAAACCAAGTCTCTACTAAAAATACAAAAAATTAGCTGGGCATGGTGGTGGCACGCCTGTAATCCCAGCTACTCAGGAGGCTGAGGCAGAAGAATCGCTTGAACCCGGGAGGTGGAGGTTGCAGTGAGCCGAGATCGTGCCACTGCACTGCAGCCTGGGTGACAGAGCAACACTCTGTCTCAAAAAAAAAAAAAAAAAAAATCCACCCACAAAAATATAAAGGCCCAACACCACTGGGGATATGTTTTTAAAATGCAGTGGGGGATATGAAGACAATTCCAAAGAGAAAAGATTTAGCAGCATGTGTTGAGTTATTATAACATCACAGAAATAAGTATATAGCCTTCCAGAGTGTCTACTATGAAAAGGAAAATATTCTTTTAAATCTTTAAATTACAACATAAAATATATTAACTTAATAAAATTTCTTGAGGGGAAGGAGGTAATATTCAGCAATGCCTTCCAGAATGACTTACCTTACTGGAATCTACTTTAATAACAGCTATAAAGTGCAAAGCAGTCACATCATAACTATACATTCTCTTAAAAATCCCTCTCCCACAAATATTCGTTGGCTGTTAAAGTGTCCTACAAAGCACGTTGTCTTAATTCAAATCTGAAAATAAGACATCTAAATTTCGATGCAACAGCAGCCAGCAATAAAATGACTATAATATTAGCTTCACGTTCAATTGCATAGAAATCCACGGTACACTATAAATTTTTGTTAATAACCAGAAAATTTCTGGGTGACAGCGGACTCTGTAATGATAGACAATCTATGCATGTTTTAGTCCTTGTTAAAAAAATTATGTTATACCAACAACTTTTTATTAGTGGCCATTTCTAAAGAGAGGTCACAATACCTTCTTTGTTTAGCAAAATAATTTAAGACTACATTAATGAAATGCCCTTGATCTTTTGAATGTTCATCTTTAGGTAAATTCAATATTCAAATTATTATATGGGATGTCTCATAACTATTAGCCTTGGCTATCTTACTCCACAGACCTGAATTCCTGTAAACATACCTGTAAGTTAAAGTAAACCCAAGGATCTTTCAAAGTCCAAAAATTCTAGTCACGAGGAGCAAATATTCAGGAGGAAATGGTAGTTCCATCATTATGGGTCTGTAAACACAACAGATATATGGTCTCCATATAAATATTTTTAAAAAAAAATCTCCCCACAAGGGATTTTTTAAAACAGTGTGCAAAATACCTATAGCTTTAAGAATTTTAAAAGTTTATGTACATTCCTGCTTGCACAGTAAAATTAATAAACACTATCTACTTTTTTGAAGAAAGAAAGAAACGCTAGGTAAAAGGAAAAACAAGAAACAACCTCGGCCGGGCACAGTGGCTCACGCCTGTAATCCCAGCACTTTGGGAGGCCGAGGCGGGCGGATCACGAGGTCAGGAGATCGAGACCATCCTGGCCAACACGGTCAAACCCCATCTCTACTAAAAATACAAAAAATTAGCAGGGCGTGGTGGCAGGCGCCTGTAGTCCCAGCTACTCAGGAGGCTGAGGCAGGAGAACGGCGTGAACCCGGGAGGCGGAGCTTGCAGTGAGCTGAGATCACACCAATGCACTCCAGCCTGGGCGACACAGCGAGACTCTGCCTCCAAAAAAAAAAAAAGAAAAGAAAAGAAACAACCTCATTTCCCCCAATACATCTAATCACCGGCAAACCAACATTCCTTATTTTCTTTTATTTGCAATTCGATGAATTCCCTAAAGGTCTGGAAAAACTTCAGCATTTCTAATTAGACTGTAATTTTTCTACCAGACAATCAGACGTAGTTTCACCTTTATACAACTTCCCATATCCTAAATGCCAACATCCTGGCATGCTCCCCATCCATCTTCCTTCTCTTAACAGCACCTGTTTTGAAAAGGTGAAAACATTTAGTCTTTCCTAGAATAGTCCTCTGAAAATCAATCAGTTAAAGATGAGAGGCCTGGATGCGGTGGCTCATGCCTATAATCCCAGCACTTTGGGAGGCCGAGGTGGGAGGAACATATGAGGTCAGGAGTTCGAGACCAGCCTGACCAACATGGTGAAACCCTGTCTCTACTAAAAATACAGAAATTAGCTGGGCGTGGCGGTGTGCACCTGTAGTCCCAACTACTTGGGAGGCTGTAGTCCCAACTACTTGGGAGGCTGAGATAAGAGAATCACTAGAACCCAGGAGGCGGAGGTTACAGTGAGCCGAGATCACGCCACTGCACTCCACCCTAAGCAACAGAGCGAGACCCTGTCTCAAAAAAAAAAAAAAAAAGACAAAAAAATTCCTAACTGCCACATAAATAGCAATTATCCACCTCAGGGAATGCATTCCTTAATGAGACCATGCAGACCTCGCATGTGCTTAGGCAGGAATGAATAAACCCCAGAATCCTAGGCCACACGTTTAAAACAGTCAAATAACGACCTTCCTATGTGGATTACAAGTTAAAAACAAAATGGACTCAAGTTAGTTTAGGTAGAAAAGGTGTGTGTTTACTGGCAAGGTTTGGGGAAGCTCCCTGTCTCTGGGAGGGCCAGACACCCAGGCTCAGGCGGGAACAAGCAAGGCAAAGCTCAGCCAAGGTCCTGCCACACCACAGGCTGCCCGAGTCACTGCAGCCACCACGGCCTCCCCTCAGTGGACAGTCCCCTCCCATGCGCCTGGGCTCTGGACCCTGAACACTGTCATGAGGACAATGCCCCATCAACTGGCCTAGCTGGCCCCAAGAGTCTTCACAAACAGAACCATTCTCCTGAGAAAATACCAGAATGGGTGGGGTTGATTGTGCTCAGATCATAGGCCCAATCTGATGGCCAGAGGTGGGGGAGGGAGGCTGCAGCCCCCTGGCGTCAGCACAAGGAGGTTGAGTCCTGCCTCGCATCTGCCTTTGACTCCCTCAAAAAGGAAGGGGACTTGGCACAAAAAAAGATAATTCTGCCATGAAGGAATGTGGAAAATAGGATTCGGAGGGTCCCTTCCAGTTCTAAAATACTATAAAGAGGCCAGGTGCAGTGGCTCACACCTGTAATCTCAGCACTTTGGGAGGCCAAGGCAGGTGGATCACTTGAGGTCAGGAGTTCAAGATCGGCCTGGCCAACACAGTGAAACCCCGCCTCTACTAAAAATATAAAAATTAGCTGGGCATGGTGGCAGGTGCCTATAATCCCAGCTACTCAGGAGGCTGAAGTAGGAGAATCGCTTGAGCCTGGGAGGCGGAGGTTGCAGTGAGCCGAGATCACGCCACCGCACACCAGCCTGGACAACAAAGCAAGACTGTCTCAAAAAAAAAATAATAATAAACAAAACACTATAAAGAGTCAGATGAAGATTTAATGCCTATCATCCTAAACAGAAAAGAAAGGTATGACTCTTACTAATTCAAATAATAAGGAATGAAGAGCCTATTTCCTCAATCTATTTTCATAGAGTATGATCTGATGAAAGCTATTCATTAAAACAAACCAAACAGAGTGTCTCTCTGTCAATGAGGCTCCTACTTTATTTATGTACTTCTAGATCCATTTGTCTAATTTTGGCTTGTGAAAAGGAAATGGAATTGATTTTCCGCAATGATACTAAATACAACGCTGTTATAATGTTCAGAACAGACAACAGGAGGGGAGCAGGGAGTCTGTAAGAGACTGCCAGGTGCAGGCATAACAAGCAGACAGATGTGATCAAATGGCAGCAGTTATCACAGGGTCAGATTTTGACTCAACATAGCTAATTCCTCGGAACATCTGAAGGAATCCAATCCTGGAACAAGTTTCACAACAAAACAGTACCTCCACCAATGGAGGCAGCCACTGCTAGGAAGAGAGCAATGGGCTGAATGTGTTCCCCCCAAATTCATATATTAAAAGCCTAATCCCAGTATGATGGTATCTGGAGGTAGGGTCTCTATAAGGTAATTAGGTCATAAGGGTGGAGCCCTCATGAATGGGATCAGTGCCTTCATAAGAATAGGCCAGAAAACTAGGTAGCTCTGTTTACATCATGTAAGGACACATGTAAACCAGAAAGAGGACACTCACCAAGGATTCTAATCTCAAACTTCCAGCCTCCAGGACTGTGAGACACAAATGTTTATTGTTTAAGCCACGCTGTATATGATAATTTGCTACAGCAGCTCAAACTAAGACACACAGCATGGAAAGCATCACTGGGAAAGTGGGTAGGCTGGCTAGGCCACCCTTCTAAGGTCCTGTCCAACTAGATTTCTAAAAAAATGATTTTCTAGAGTCTGAAACAAACAAAAGCTGAAATTAACAAGACAAAACTCTGAATTTGGACAAAAGTAATAGACCCAATATAGGATAATGTAGACCTGAGTCTTGGGGGTTTATTCGATGGACTACCTCACACAATCTGCGATTCCACTGTAAGAGCAGTGTCCAGCACCCAAACTGCTTGGACCGTCTGGGGGTTCTGAGTTCATCTCCGGGTTTCCCATTTTAAAAAGAACACTGACACGTGAAAGTATTGAGACAAGGGTGACAATGATGCAGAGGCATCTGAAAACCCCCTCAAGATGGGGATGATGACATAAGAAAAGAAAAGGGATCTAGATTTGTCTGCTTAGGCTGCTATAACAAGACAGCAGACTGAGTGGCTTAAGCAACAGACATTTTTCTCAAAGTTCTGAAGGCTGGAAGTCCAAGAGCATGGTGCCATCTGGGTTGGATTCTGGCGGCCCTCTTACTGGCTTGGAGACAGCCACCTTCTTGCTCTTGTCCTCAGATGGTCTTTCCTGTGTGTATACACTCTGGTGTCTCTTCCTCTTCTTGGAAGAACACCAGTCCTATTGGATTAGGGGCCCACCCTTATGACCCCATTTAACCTTAACTACCTCCTCAAATGCCCTACTTCCAAATACAGTCGGCACACTACGGGTTAGGACTTGAACATGTGAATTTTAGGGAGATACAAGTCAGTTCATAACAGGACTCAATCCTAAATATATGAAAGGCCATATCTGAAAAGGATACCAATTGGATCTTTATTGCTCTACATGGCAGAATTACACATGAAGTGGGAGTATTAGAGTTGGACTAGATGAAGTTTAAGCTTCTTCCATTCTGCTGTTATTATTAAACTATCGAATATGAGTTACTGAGGACTTACTATGAAACAAACTTTGTGCTGATCAAACCTTTCTGTCCATTCCGAGGTCGATACTACTATTATGGACCATTTACTGTTCTTTACAAACGGAGGCCTGCTCTTGCACAGTGTCACATTGCTGTTAAGTAGCAGAAGGACAGGATCCCAGACCATCAAACTCCAAAGCCACCCAATCTAGCTTTTAACCACTGAGTAGTCTACAATACAAATGAGAAAATAACTCCATTTACCAACAGAAAATCACACAGAAGAAAACTAAAATACTAATAACCATATTACCACCATCATTTATTTTTCTATGTACCAGTTGTCTCCATAGACTGTCAGAGTTAATCTTCACTTCAAGCCAAGGTAGGCATTATTATGTCTATGTTACAGATAAAGAAAAAGGCTCAAAAAGCCTTCCTCAAACTCAGACAGTGACTAAAAACATGCGGGCAACAGGATTCAAACCAACCTCTGAGTTATTTCAAATGCAAATCTTTTATGTCAATTACAATGCACTCCAACTAGGCTCTGACTTGGCTCAGGCCCTGGGATCTGATAGACTTCAAAATCCTCTGAAACTGACCACATTTCCCAGGGAGGGCCACATACAACCCAGACACTGCCTTTAAGAAAGAAAAAGATGCAAGGAGAGCAAATTCTATGAAATGAAATCAGGCTTTCCACTACCAAATACCGTGCCATTCGGCAAGAACTTAGGGAACCCCACTACGCACTAGTCCCAGGGAACACACAGAGCAACAAGCAAAAGGAAACCCCACTTCCCTGGATCCTACATTCTAGTGGAGGGAGACTGAAGGAACCAACCTCCAATATAACATATCAAGTCAAAAAAAAAAAAAAGCAGAGAGTGAAGGGGCAGAGGAACAGGGGTGGAGGGTTGAGTGCTGTTTCAGAATCAATGATCAGGCTGGGCTTGGGTTTAAACTGCTGCAAAGGAGCGCAGAAGACCTGCTAGCTATACATCCAGCAGGTCCTGCGGTCTTGACTACAGCCTGGTATTTCCTTGCTTTTCACTGGAGGAAAGGGTGGACCACGGTGCTAATTACAAACAGGTCAAAGGGAAAGAAAAATACAAAATCTTTTTCCTTGACCAGAAGGGAAGCAGTTACCATGCACTGTTGCCATGGCATTGGAGAAATAGAAAAAGCAACATTCTAAGTACCAGAGTATGAAGAGAAACACAACAGTGAGGAGAGGACAAGAGGCTGGCAGAGGTTTCACTCCCTGCAGTGCTGAGGCCTGCTGGGTGGCAGGTGGGAAGCAAAGCTTTCAAAAGGGACAAGGGTTGGAAGGGTGGGGAAGAGGAAAAGCTCAGCGGTATTAAGAAAAATGTCTCTGCCTAGTCCCCCCGTTTTCTACATCCCTAATATATCAGGGTACTTAATAAAATAGTTGCGGAAAAATCAAAATAAAAGAACACCAAGTTTCTGAAATGCACAGAAGGTTTCTAGATAAAGATTTTCTGAAATTTTTTTTTTTTTTTTTTTTTTTTTTTTGCCAATACGTACCATAGGCTTCAGCCAGCTAACTTACTACTAATGTGATTCTGTATGGCTCAGGAGCAGAAGGCTATAATTGGTGGGATGGAAGGAATATGCTAAAAGTCACGCAGAAGAGGGTTTGTAGCTGATTTCTGCCATTTACAACTATAGAACTATAGATAAGTCACTTGGCTTACCCAAGTCCCTTGTTCTTTATCTATAAGATTAAAATAGAATAAAAGAGATAACAAGTATAAAGGTTGACTTATGATAGTAATTTAATAAACATTCATTCCTTTCCTGAAACATTTCCAGTATCTTTTGCTCTAATACCATCAGTGTTGGGAAGGTTCATTCCACTGTTAGATAACTGATTTTATAAAATTTTAAAAATAGCACATATAGTCAAAATCCTTCTTAAGGCATGAACAGGCAATTCACAAAGGAAGAAATACTAACTGCAAATAAACATATGGAAAATGTCTCAATGTTAACTCATAATAAAAAAATACACATTGGCCAAGAGTTTTAAAAATAATATGTAATATCACTGGTTATTGAGAAATAGGCACCCCGTCATACCCTGATGGTCAACCTACTTTTATCATTCTTCTAGAGAGACAGAAAATATGAATCAATGCCTTAAAAATGTATATTCCCTTCCATCCATCATTTACACTTCTAAGAAATTTCCAAAGAAAATTCAATAATAAATGGATGTTCTTGATAGCATTGTAATGAAAAACTGGAAGGAACAAAAGTCCCACCATTCACATAAACTATAATATCACCATAAAATGTAAAATACAGTCATTAAAATGCTTATACTAGAAAGACATTTGCAATGCATAGGAGAATTCAAAATCTAATTTCTTTATTTTACAGAGAGCTTATAAAAATTATTAAAAATAAAACTATCCAATAAAACCATGAAGACAGTTTACAAAAAAAGAAATACAAATGCCCAATAAAGATACATTGTATAACCTTATTATTAAATAAATTACAAATTACATTGAAATACTATTTTTCACCAATTAAAAATTGTAGCCTCTGTGATACCCAGGACTAGAAAGGTATAGTGACACAAGCAATTTCATACCCTTGTGGTAGGAGTATATGTGGACATTACTAATGTTTACCAATACCAAGGCTTTCTCCATCTCTGACCCCCTTGAAGCTGGGCATATGTAGTTTGCAGTAGTCAAGATTCCAAAAGGGTTCAAATCACAGATTTCACTTACTACATGACACAAGAACTATTTAACCTCGTTATGTCTCAATGTCTTCAAACGTAAAACAGGGATAATAACAGTATCTACCTCATAGGGATATTTTGAGAATTAAATTCAAGCATAGTGCATGGCACACAGTATTACTAATAATAATAGAAATCACCGATCTTACTATGCAGCAGGCACTGTTCTATGCATTTACTCATAGTAGCTGATTTTATCACTCAATAAACAGTACCATTAGTATGAGAATATTGCCGCATTGCTTGTAATTGCAAATATCTGAAAACAATCAAATTGTCCATCAGCAGTGAAGGAGACAGTTAAACCAAAGTATACAAAGGACATATATGTGGCTGTTATAGAGAATGAGGTAGTTCTGTACATGCTGACAGAGAAAGATTTTTTAAAAAATAGGGAAAGACTATTGTTTGACTTTGTATTTAAAGTCTAACGGTTTGTGTGTGGTTAAGAAATGGCGGGTGGATCATTTGAGGTCAGAAGTTGGAGAACAGGCTGGCCAACATGGTGAAACTCCATTTCTACTAAAAATACAAAAATTAGCCGGGTGTGTTGGTACATGCCTGTAATCCCAGCTACTTGGGAGGCTGAGGCAGGAGAATCGCTTGAACACAGAAGGCAGAGGTTGCAGTGAGCTGAGACTGCACCACTGCACTCTAGCCTGGGCAACAGAGCAACACCCTATCTCAAAAAAAAAAAAAAAACATTGGGTTCTTGAGCCAGACTATCTGAGCTCATTTCCTACTAGCTGTATGGCTTTGGGAATTATCTTAAACACTTAGCCTCAGTATCCTCATCTGTAAAACAGGATTAATAATAGCAACTACTTCTGATGGCTTTTGTGGGGATTAAAGGAGCTAACAGATAAAACAGTCCCCCTGGCATACAGTCAGCAGCCAACTAATGTTATTTGCTTTATTACTAATCATTTTAACATGTCACATGGACTGAAAGATAATGGGCCTTTTTATTTTCTTTATACTTATCTGTATTTAAAAAGATAGATTTGTCTTTTGAAAATACAAAATTGTATTCTGATATGAGAGATGTATAGAACATGTCATATGAGAACTGTTAGTAAAAAACAGTATATACAGCCCAAAGTTATTTTTATTAAAATATATTTAATGTTATGTAAATAAGTGTACATTAAAAATTTAGACATGCACTAAAATATTACCAGTGGTCTCTCTGGGAGATGGATTATAAATTATTTATATTTTCAGACATTACTTATGCAATAAGATTTTAACTGTCGTAATTTATTTCCAACCATAGAAGCCACAAAGGAAGAGGTTAAACTGAGAGGCTTCCAATGATGTAACCAGAGATGTACTTTTGAGCAAAAACAAGTAAACAATACATGATTTACTGAGAACCCATATGTTCGATATCATGACGCTAGCAAGGAAAACAGCAATTGATCATCAGTACCTAAGACTGCCATTCTCCATTGGGCCAGGCTCCCACCTGACTTTAGGGAGGGATTTGAAAGCCAGAATTTGGCCCCAGGTAAATGTAATAGGAGCCAAAGCAGGTAACACCCCTCAGAGCTGAAGTTTGCTGAAAAGTCCAGAGGGCACTGCCTGCAAGGCTAAAAGCAACACTGCACGTCCACACGCTGGGTTTCAACACTTTTTTCACAGCAGCAAATCCATAATGGACTCTGAGCGAACTGGGAAAGAATAACTAAAACATTCAAAATACTTTCAGAAAATCAGTTTGTATTATGACTTCTCTTACAATGTCCAGCTCTAAGTAAGCAAGGCAGGTCACAGGATTTTGTTCAGATTTGCAAGTAGAAAGGGAAACGTGAGGTTATACTCAGGAAATCCTTTTGCTAAGATTCAAAAAATCTGAAAATTAACAAATTCTAAAACATGCACATTTCAATTTGCCCCTTCTCTCCTTAACATCTCTCCATAACCTGAGACAGCTACATCTACGACTGGACTGGACTAGAGGCAATAAATACAGACACAGTAACCTCAAGATGGGGTTTACAGTGCAGGAATGAGGAGGAGCCAATGGCAGGTATAGAATGTTCCCACACCTCAACCACTGCCAGGCTCCGCAGCTCACTGATGCGCCAGACGCTGCTTCAGAGCACCGCTTCATTGGTACCACTTCTGAGAAGCAGCAAAGCAGACATGCTTCTTTCTTTATCATCTTCTCTATCTCTCAATGACGACTCATTCTCTCTTTCAACCTCTCTCTCTTCCTCTCTCCTACCCTCTACCCTCATTCCCACCCCCTTATCACTACACTAAGGCCAGCAAGAGGCCACAACCACAGAAGAGCTTCCAGGCAGCAGCGAAGCAGTTCAGTCTCAAAGAAAGCCAGACAGGAGTCCAAATGCCTGTGTTCCTTCTGGAGTTCGCTATACGACCTCACTATAATCCCTTCACCACTGTGGGCTTATTTTCTCATCTGGAGGACGAATGGGTAAGAAGAGACTTCTGAGGTCTTTTTCCTGCTTTGAAATTCTGTGATTTCACAATAACTGAATACAGTCACTAAATGGGAAACCACCAGGACACTGGGGGGCAGCCAGCACATAGCCATCTTTGTTGTATTTTTCATTGCAGGCTTCCAAAATGTCTGTTGCCAAGAAGTATATCCAACTAGACCCTCGGCCCATGTTTTAATTTTTATACACTGTAATTAAAAGCAGAATGACTTGCTTTTACTTTGGATTATGTAATTTCTTTCTATTCATAATGAGCAGCTCTTACATGATGCCAAGTGAGTTTTCTCTTAGGCAGCACATTCTTACTCAACCAGAGAACTGTTGGCATTTGGATTAATAGAATCAATAGTATCTTTCATTCCAAAACCAGAAATTGCTGTTTTGATATGGTCTGCCCAACAGTTCTTCCAAGGAAAATATTTTTATTATTTTACTACTAATATCTCATTACAGCTTATACATGAGTGAAGCATTTATTTTTATATTAAATAAATCATGCTCTTTAAAATAAAAATGAATATATTCTTGTTAGAGCTCGGAGTTGAGGCCACTGACTGGCCAATGAACTCACAAGTGTAGACAGGGTGCTACGCAAGGGACAAGTTTTTCACTAACACCACAAGCGTCTCTGGCCCAATGAGTGGAGTTTAATAGAAATTCTTGCTACAACTAAAAGAAAGAAAAGAAGAAATAAAAGAATATACTCTCCTACTGTAAAATCCACTTAAGCAAAAGTAGGTTATCAGGTCTTTATTGCAGAAAGTGGCTTTTATTTCTTCTCTGCTGTGGAAACAAACCTCCAAATCATTGAAAGGTGGAACAGTATCCTTCTACAGAAATCGGATTTAATCTTGACAGAATTAAATAAGAATCACTCATTATACACTGATCTATGTTTTAGCAATTATACACTGATCTACGTTTTAGCAGATATTATGGAAAACACAAAGGTGTAACAGGTTCTCTGCCCTGCAAAGAGTTTACAATCTCATATGGAAATCAAATGTATACACATGATAAATGCTACTTAAAGACCTACTGCTTGCAAAACACCATGGAAGGCACGAGGTATGTGAGTGAGACTCCACCTCTGCCAAAAAGTTCCTCACAAGCTGGTGGGAAAGCCAGACCTGAGTAATCCAGACACTGCTAACCTCCCAAGACCACCTCCGCTGCACTTAGAGTGGGAAGTCCAGTGGCTTTCCTAGAAATGTGGTGGCTTCCAGGGTAGACAGACAGGGAAGGAGATGGAGGTAGCTTATCTTATGGTCACCTCTTGTCATTTCTCATCTCCTGGAGGTACTCCCTCTCTGTCAGGTGAAAGTAGCACCTAGTTGGGTGGGTTGGTTGGTTGGTTGGTTGGTTGGTTGGTTGGGTTTTATCAGTCTGACAATCTTTATCTTTTAATTGGTACATTTAGAACATACACATTTAATATAATTACAAATACATTAGGGTTTACATCTACCATTTTATTTGTGCTACTCATCTCATCTATTTTATCTTTCTCTCCTTTCTTGCATTCTTTTGATTTAGTTTTGTTTTTATTTTTCCCTCTCTCCCTCCACACATGCGCAAGTTTAGATGCTATACACTGCTTTTAGGCTTTCATTATCCTAGAAATTACAATAAATATATCCAACTGATCAAAGTGTAAAGTTAATCAGTTATTTGACCCTTCTGCCTGATCTTAGAACACTTGAATACTATTTACACCCTTCACTATCCCCACTCCTAATTCAGAACCTAATTCAGGTCCTAGTTTCAGAGAGTTCTTTGCACCCTGGCTCCCCTGTCCCTGCCCTCCTCCCCAGTGAGTTTCCCTTTGTTATGCCTGTCTTCCCTCCTAGACATTAAGCTACAACAGTCAATGACTGCTGGGCACCTAGGCTGTAACATAAGGGTCCACCAGGATACTGCTAGCCCTCAGCACCACATAATGGATACTCAATAAATATTTGTTGAATTAACAGACGAATGAAATATAGTGGTTTCAAGACATATAGAAATCAGGAAAGAAGCAAGAAAAGTCACAGGTCACCCCCCAACACACACACAAAAAAAGTCCACTCATTATTGAAGCAGAAAGACTACTATGGTGATTTAAAGAGTGCAGGCTCCAGTGCCAGACTAAATGAATTGAAGTCCAGATTCTATCACTTACTAGTGGGTGACCTTGGATAAGGTACTTAACATCCCTGTGTCTTTGGAAAATAGAGATAACCATAAAACAAACTCATCAGGTTGTTATAAGGAATAAGTAAGCTAGCACTTGAAAAGTATTTAGAATACTTCCTGTTAAGATTCTGTATTTACAGACATACTCTGGAGACTGTGTGGGTTCAATTCCAGACCACAACAATACAGTGAATATCACAATAAAGCAAACTCACAATAAAGTGAGTCACTCCAGTGATTCACAGTGAATATAAAAGTTGTTGACACTATACTGCCGTCTATTAACTATGGAAGAGCATTATGTCTAAAAAGAAAACAATGTCAAGCTACACATCTTGATTAAAAAATACTTTATTGCTAAAACAATACTGACAATCATCTGAGGCTTCAGTAAGTTGTAATCTTTTTGCTGATGAAAGGTCTTGCCTCAATATTGATGTCTGCTGACTGATCAGGGTGGTAGCTGCTGAAGGCTGGGGTGGCTGTGGCAATTTAAACAGTAAGACAAAAATGAAGTTTGTCACATCAATGGTCTCTTAAGACAAAAGATTTCTCTGTAGCATACAATATTGTTTGACAGCATCTTACCCACAGTAGAGCTTCTTTCAAATCTGAAGTCAATCCTCTCAAACCCTACCACTACTTTATCAACTAAGTTTATGGAATATTCTAAATCATTTGTTAACAACTGAACAATGTTCACAGCATCTTCACCAGGAGTAAATCCCATCTCAGGAAACCACTTTCTTTGTTCATTCATAAGAAGCTACTCCTCATCCACTAATGTTGCATCATGGAATTGTAGTAATTCAGTCATATCATCAGGCTCCATTTCTAATTCTAGTTTTCTTGCTATTTCTATCAAATCTTAGCTACTTTCTCCACTGCAGTCTTGAACTCACCCCTAAAGTTATCCATGAGGGTTGGAATCAACTTCTTCTAACTCCTATTCATGTTAGTATTTTGATGTCCTCCAATGAATCACGAATGTTCTTAATGGCATCTAGAATGGTGAATTCTTTTCAGAAGGCTTTCAATTGACTTTGCCCACATCCATCAGATAAATTACTATCTATAGCAGCTACAGACTTACGAAATATATTTCTTAAATAATAAGACTTAAAAGTCAAAATTACTTCTTGATCCATTGGTTTCAGAATGAATGCTGTGTTAACAGGCATGAAAACAACATCCATCTCCTTGTAGATTTCCATCAGCGCTCTTGGGTGACTAGGTGCATTGTTGAAGAGCAGTGATAGTTTGAAATAAACATTCTTCTAAGCAGTAGGCCTCAACAGTTGGCTTAGAATATTCAGTAAACCATGCTGCTAATAGACGTCCTGTCATACAGGCTTGGTAGTTGCATTTATAGAGCACAAGTAGAGTAGATCTAGCATAATTCTGAAGGGCCCTAGGATTTTTAGAATGGTAAATGAGCAATGGCTTCAACTTCAAGTCACCAGCTGCATTAGCCCCTAACAAGAGTCAGCCTGTCTTTTGAAGCTTTGAAGCCAGGCATTGACTTCTCTGTAGCTATGTAAGTTCCAGACGGCATCTTCTCCCAATAGAAGGCTGTTTTGTCTACATTGAAACTCTGATGTTTAGCATAGCCTCATTCATCAATGGTCTTAGCTAGATCTTCTGAATAACTTGATGCAGCTTCTACATCAGCAATTGCTCTTTCACCTTTATGTTATAAAGATGGCCTCCTTCCTTAAACCCTATGAACCAATGTCTGCTAGCTTCCAATTTTTCTTCTGCAGCCTCCTTACCTCTACCTCTCTCGGCCTTCACAGAATTGGAGGCTTGCTCTGAATTAGGTTTTGTTTTACGTGAATGTTGTAGCGATTTGATCTTCCATTCAGATGACTCAGATTTGCTCCATATCAGCAATAAGGCTTCTGATTTCTTATCTTTCATGTATTCACTGAAGAAGCACTTTGAATTTCCTTCCAGAACTTTTCTTTTACATTCACAACTTGGCTAACTGTTGGTGCAAGAGACCTAGCTTTTGGCCTGGCTTCAACATGCCCTTCTCACTAAGCTTAATCATTTATTTGATTTCAAGTGAAAAACATGCAACTGTTCCTTCCATGTGAACACTTAGAGGCCATTATAGAGTTATGAATTGGATTAATTTCACGTTGTTGTGTCTCAGGGAATAGTGGGACAGAGGAAGGACCAGTCATGGAGCAGTCAAAACATACGACATTTATTAAGTTCTCCATCTTACATGGACACAGTTCTTGGTGTCCCAAAGCAATTACAAGAGCAACATCAAAAATCACTGACTGGTGCAGTGGCTCATGCCTGTAATCCTACCATTTTGGGAGGCCGAGGCAAGAGGATTGCTTGAGTCCAGGAGCTGAAGACCAGCCAGGCAACATAGCCAGACTCTGTCTCTGCAAAAAAAAAAATGTTTTAACTAGCTGGATATGGTGGCATGTGCTATAGTCCCAGCTACTAAGGAGGCTGAGACAGGAGGATCTTCTGAGCCCAGGAGTTCAAGGTTACAGTGAAATATGATTGTGCTACCATACTCCAGCCTGGGCAACAAAGTGAGACACTATCTCATTATTTAAAAAAAAAAAAAAATCACTGATCACAGATCATAACAATAGATATAATAATAATAATGAGAAAGTTTAAAATATTACAAGAATTACAAAAAGGTGACAGAGAGACACAAAGTGAGCACAGTGGGAAAATGATGCTGAAAGACTTGCTCAACACAGAGTTGCCACGAACCTTCAATTAAAAAAAAAATAATAATAATAATACCTGCAAAGCACAATAAAACAAGCTATGCCTATATGTTTACAATAGAGCTGACTCTCTAGTTGTTAAACCACATAACTGAACTACACAATTCTCAACAGATCCTTACTTAAAGCCCAGGTATTCATACATTAAAATGATCCTAACATAATGTCTTTACATTATGGTACAAATTTATAGCCCATGAAGACAACATCACTGCATTAAAATATTTGAAAACAATCAACCAGAATTATTTTTAAAAGTTAAACAGTATTAAGTGCATGCATTAAAAATACCAAAAAAAGGGGCAGTAATACATTTTTTAAAGAATGCTCTCAAAAAATGTTATCAAAGAAACCATTTGAGCATTTGAAGGAACAACTTTCAGTTTTTAAAATGAGGCCATAATATAATTTTGTGAATTTTGTAGTCTTACCAAATTGTATTATAATTCCTTAAGTGTAGCTATAAAGTGTTGAGGTTTTTAAATTTTTTCACATTTGAAATTATCCAAATAATAAAATTAAATATTCATTATTATCCCATAAGACAGACAAAAAAGATCATACTCCTGCCAACCTGACTGTGGGGTAGTACCGCCAGGCTGCAGTGCACAAGGCAAAGACCTTGGAGGCTGTGAAGGCAGCCAACACTTCCAAGTTTCCCCCTCATAGATCCACCAACTTAACCAGCTCAATGTCACCAGGAAATGGTCCTAACCCTGACCCATCACACTTCGCTTTTTTGTTTTGGCGGGGGGGACAGAGTCTCACTCTGTTGCCCAGGCTGGAGTATGGTAGTGTCATCTTGGATCACTGCAACCTCTGCCCTACAGGTTCAAGCGATTCTCGTGTCTCAGTCTCCCGAGTAGCTGGGATTGCAGGTGCTCGCCACCACACCCGGCTAATTTTTATATTTTTAGTAGAGATGGGGTTTCGCCATGTTGGCCAGGCTGGTCTCGAATTCCTGAGCTCAAATGATCTGCCCGCCTTGACCTCCCAAAGTGCTGGGACTACAGGCGTGAGTCACCGCGCCCGGTCATCCTTCGCTTTTATAGAGTGGAGGGCTGCCCTGTCTTTACCTGGTTCTGGAACTGAAACACTATAGCTCCTATAAAATTATGAGCCTTTGGAGTCTCATTAAAATGAACAAACATAAGCACAGAGATCTGCATATAGAATATCTGGGGCCCTAAATTCCCTAATACTTAAGAATACAATCACTGTCCTATTGTGTTTGTTGCTTATTTATCCTAATAGGAAGGCACCACGAATTCCCTAGTTAAGAGATGATATAAAACATATTTTGAATGAAAGCTGCAATAAAGCTACAAACTATGATTTGGGGTCTTTGCTTAAGTCTGAGATACTTGGGAACCTTATCATGAAACATTAGTTTACTTGTCTTTTGTCAAGAGTAATTGCCTAAACTTGAATAGAAATATGAGCTTTCTCAGTTAAACATACTCCTAAAAATAGCATTTTCTTCTGGGATTTGACTACTAAAAGCAGACATTTAAATGAAGTCAATGGCACTTATCAGAAAAAAATCATTTTTTAAGTTGTAATGAGATCTTTTCTAAATATTAAAATATTAGAATGACGTATTTCATTTTCCTAGAAGCCAATTAAATATCTCCTATTTAGTTTGGACATTCATGGATACTTTTTTTAATGGATACTTTCTAACTCTAAATTAATAGTATTATAATTACATTTTATTATCAAAGTTTGCTGTCAATATTCTACCTCACTTTGTTACTCAAAGTTCTATTTAAAGACCAAGATTACAGTTGTATCTAAAATTCCTAGGTCACAAAATGTAGAGTAGCACAGAAGTAGAACCTTAAAATACACACTGGATAATGATGTAACAAAACCTCATTAACTTAGATTAATTGTGCAGGGTCAAAATGAATTTAGGAGTTTTATCTTAAAAAGAAAATAATTTTGATGCTTTCACATACAGAGAATAACTGAAATAGGGTTAACAGTAGAGGTCCCTGGAGAAACTGCATTAATGAATAGATATAAATGACTGTAATTAGAATTTCAGTTATCAAGTTTTCAAAGGCACATAAATTGTTTTCACCCCTTGGTGTTAAGTTTTTTACTTGTTTTTGTTTGTGTTTTTATTTTGTCTTTACTGTCAAATACTGGGTACCTCATATGAGTTGCACTGTGTTTCTGATTTAATTCCCAGAACACACTTGCAAGGTTGGTATTATTACCTCATTTTGTATCAGAAAAATACACTCAAGGATCAGAGAATTCAGTAAGGTCTCTCTGGCTTTTTCTGCTTCACTACACATTCTCATGAAGTCCATAAGCTCTTTCTTGAGATAAAATGGTCTCAACAAAAAAAAAAAAAAAAAAAAAAGTTCAATGTTTGAAAAAAAAAATCTCACAAGCATTTTATTAATGGTGCTGTATTTCTTTATCTGGTTAGCAGATAGATTACTATGGCTGTTTTTGAAGAGTTATACACTTCACTTATCGCTGAATGCCCCTAAAGGATTCTTTAAACCCAGCGGGCTAATGTAGCCATTTGCAAACTGGGTACAAAAGAGAGTACTCCATTAAGAGAAGACCAAGATGAGGCAGAACAAACAGTCAGCAGTGGGCAGATAAGGAACTTGTTCCCATGCCCAATCCATGAGGACTTGAGGAAAATCAACTCACTTTTCCGGACCTCACACACCGTGGGCCTACTTTAACCCATTTATGCCTAGTGTTCCATTATTGGAACGCTAAGCTTGTGGGAGTTATGTACATCCTACTGCTCAAGGTCATCGCCAAGGTCTGATTTGTTTACAAAAAAATTTGCAACCTCCAGCACAAATGGGTTAATGGTGCTGTCACAGGGAGGCGAACAACATACTATGCATAATAGTGCTTTGCAAACTATACCTAATAATTTGGTAAAACATTTTCACTCCACACTTTTATTTTTAAAAGATATACAACACTCGTGGTATTATTTATTGTGTTTTAGAAGAAAATTTTTTGAAGTTTAGCTTAAATTTTAAAACTACCAGGAAATAAATGAGATTTATTTTACAGAAATTTATTTTCTTTTTTAATTTTTTTTTTTTTATATATTTTTTTTAAGACGGAGTCTCGCACTTTCGCCCAGGCTAGAGTGCAGTGGCGTGATCTCGGCTCACTGCAAGCTCTGCCTTCCAGGCTCACACCATTCTCCTGCCTCAGCCTCCCAAGTAGCTGGAACTACAGGCACCTGCCACCATGCCTGGCTAATTTTTTGTATTTTTAGTAGAGACGGGGTTTCACCGTGTTAGCCAGGATGGTCTTGATCTCCTGACCTCGTGATCCACCCGCCTCGGCCTCCCAAAAATCTCTGCCTGTAATCCCAGTACTTTGAAAAGACAAGGCAGAGGATCATTTGAAGCCAGGAGTTCAAGACCACCCTGGGCAACACAGTGAAACCCCATCTCTACAGATAATTTCTAAAAGCCAGCCAGGTGTGGTGGCACGTGCTATAGTCCTAGCTACATAGGAGGCTGAGGTGAGAGAATCACCTGAGCCCAAGAGGCAGCAGCGAGCCGTGACTGCATCACTGCACTCCAGCCTAGGCAACAGAGCAAGACCACGTGTCAAAAAAAAAAAAAAAGAAAAAGAAGGAAAATAATAAATCCGTTTTGCAAAATGAGCTGCAATTACATAATCTAACTCTGAGTGTACACACAAAATACAAAACAAGGGCCTAGGCTTTAAGTTGCTCATTCTTTCAACAAATATTTATATAGTACCTACTATAAGCCAAGCACCATGCTAGCAATGGGGCAATAACACTGAACAAAACAAAGCCCTTAACTGCTAGATATATTTGAATCCCTTGCATTTAATAGTGCTTGGCACACAGTAAGCACCAATGAATGTTAGAAAAAGTATATATATATATATATATACATGAATAAGTTAGGTGTATAAAGGTGACTGGAAAGCAGCCTGTCACTAGAAAAGCTGCTTGAATTGAATTCTGACTACATAAAACATGCAAGTCCTTTGCAAAGATTTGACTAAAAGTGTCCTGATAAGTCTGCTCCACTAGAATCGTGTAGTAAAGGAAATGAAAGGAAAAGCATGAAAGCCCTATCCCCAAACTGCGAATAAGACATTCCTGCCTCTCTGCTATCTTGGAAATAAAAGTGTAACCGATGAAAATGCGACAAACAAATCTCTAATTTAAAAAATAAATAAGCCCGTAAGTGGAAAACCTGCTTTTCATCAATCAAATAAATCAGGGAAGGCAGCATTTCCAGGCCATTGCCCTTGGGTCTACCACAGCACTTAGGAAATGGCTTTCCTAATTAGTCTAATCATCACTTCTGTTCTACATGGTTGTAGCTGACTAATTACCCAACTCAAAAATGCTCACCCAACCCCCATGCCAAGCTCCTCCACAGCTCTATTTCCAATCACACTACTTAAACCATTATTCACAAGAACATTAATGACACTATCACATGTTTAAAAAGTGTTGACTTGAAGGTGTAGAAGAGAGTTCCCAAACTTTGGGACTTTTTTACCTTAGAAACTTTTAAGGAATAGAAATATGCAAATAAGAGCAGGGAAAATAACTTTGGTTTCTGAAATTCTCTTAATCATTGTTTTACAAGTCTACAGCAATGGAAAAATGACATAGAACAAAAAGCGTGTGTTTGTCCGGGAATGTGAGCGCTTGCCATTTTGCCATGGGGGCTTCAAAGCTGACTGCAAGCCAGGGCCGAGCCCACCATGTGACTGTCACTGTGTTCTAATAAACAGCAGCCTGCATGGTCGGGACTCCAGGTAAAGATAACTTGGGTTCTGTAGGCATTCTTTTTCAGACGGCCTCTATTCAGTTCCTCCGGTTTTAAAATTCTCTTAGGAAGAAATAAAGAGCATGCCAGAGATGACAAAGGCCATGGATGTAAAAACACAAGGTAGCAGGGCTGAGTCTCAGTAACCAGTGAGCACCTCCTGTGCACTGGAGCTAGACACTGCGCAATGTTCTAGAAGCCATTTTTTGTTCTAGAACAATTTTTGAAGTGGTTTCATTTGCCCTATTACCTCAGGTGGGTGTCGCTGAGTGACCGGACAGATTTCTTCTGCTTTCAGTCTCTTTTCATGGGTCCTTCAGAATGAGTTTTGGAAAGGAGAAAAACAAAAAGAGACCAGAAGGAACTGAGAAGCTCAAAGCATCAAAGGTGAATAAATTTGGTATTTTGTTCTACTTTTAACATGTAGAAGAGCATCAAAGAAAAAAGAAACACAGATTTTAGTCAGGAAACAAAAATTACCCAAAATAGCAAGTATAGGTTAGATGATTTAATGAGAATGCTAGGGATTAAGAGAATGTCCCAGCTCTATTAATAAATTATCTTGGGCAAATCTCCTTAGCTCTGAGGTCTAATTACATTTTCTATGCTCATGGTACCTTTTTCTTACATAACTTGCATCATCTGAAACAAATCTAAAAACCAACAACAATAAATATCCTAACAAATGGCACTTGTTTTTGTTCCTTTAAGCCACCTCTCAAGAGCCACTCTGCAAGTAGGATTTGGATTAACTACCTACCTGATACATGTCCAACCAAGTGGCTATTCTAATGCCTCAGCACTGTGCTAGAATCAATGGTGAAGAAAGATGAAATGCTGCCTTATCTTTGATCTAAGAAGCTTATAGTCTAGGTGGAAGGATGTGAGTAACACAAAGCAATATCCAACAAGAGTGCTACATCTCAATAAATGGCAACTCCAAGAATCCCCATTAATTGAGGCAGAAATCTATGTCATTCTTCCTTTCCTTACACCCCATCAATCATCAGGTTCTGTTGATCTACACAAAATGTGGCTCATTTGTCTTTCCACTTGTCTGTAGCACAGCTGCCACCATCCCTGTCCAAGAAACCTTCATCTCTCACCTACAAAAGCTCCCTGATTAATCTCTCTGCTTCCTTTCTTGCCCTCTTCAATCCATTCTTCACAGGGCATGCAGAGTGATCTTTTTAAAAGGCTAAACTTCTTAAACCTCTTCAATGACCTTCCATTTTCATAGGATAAAATGCAGGTACCCTCCTTTAGCCGTAAGGCCCTGCATGATCTGGCTGGCCCCAGCTTATCTTTGCAATCTCATGCCTTCATTCCTACCGCTCCACCCACTCTTCCCCACTTGGCTCTGCCGCCTGGCCTTCTCTCAGTTCTTCATATGTGACGCTCTCTTCTGCCCATGGCCTTGGTGCTTGATATTCCCCTGGACGGCATATGCTTCCTCTGGCCAGCGCCATTTCATCTGCCAGGGACATCTGCTGCTCCTGCCTGGCCAGCGCTCCTTCTTCTGGTAACAGAACACCTTTTTTCTTCTTGAAGTCACCTTTCCCTCATTCTCACTCCATGTGGTTTGGCTTAAACTGGCAACTTCTCCTCATCCCCACCCAGGCAATCTACAATTACCAGGATATTTTTGGTAATAAGGGAACAAATTTTAATTAAAAATTTTAAAAAAGAATACTTTAAAGTAAGTATACAATCAGAAAAGGTTGCCTGTGCCTGTGAATACCTTCTTCAGAGGCCTGTCCTCCACTTACCTTTCCATGATCTGTAATTCCCCTGATGATTACATTCACTAACAGATCAACCAAGCTGCAGTGTTACATTAGCAGTAATGCAGTGATCTCAGTTTTGCCAAAGTGCTTTCAAATAACTGAGGAGGGGGGAAGCAAAATCCTGCCTCCAAAGACAGTTAAAAGGACCACATGATCCTCTAACTCTCTATTAACCCAGATAAATTTATCAGCTCAGCTAGCTGACACTTCAGCCCCAAGAAAGTGAAATATATAACTGGGGTAGAAGAAGCTGCCAGCCAGAGCCCAAGGAAAACGGGGCACCAGAAACACGGGTTTTACATGGGCCCAATTCAGTTTTATATAGGGTCTCTTCCTCATCCCGCATGGAGATTAGCAAGTCAAATTTAATACTTTTGACCAGACACTGGTCTAGATACAGTATTGAACTAAGTCAGACTAAATTTCCAGTGGTAAAAATACACAAACAAAAAATTATTACAGAAGTGAACTTGGCTACAGAGTCATAAGGTGATGTGTTTACTCTCTCGGAGGACAATAATCTTGGGCAACAGAAAACACACACACACACACACACAGACTCCTGACACTCCATGGAGAGGCTTCACAGTACACCACTTCCCTGGGTGTCCTGTGGCTAGGGTCAACTGTGACCTACAGGCAGGGCCTTCTCTGACTGCTTTAATTGATAGCTGAACCACCAGAATTGGTCCAAAATTGGTAATACCTGTGGAATGAGGGAGGGAGCATTTGTCAATTTGTGACACCACCAAAACAGTTAGTGACATTTAAAAAGATTAATTCATACACATGCAAAACAAAGTGTTAATTAAGTTAGGGGTGTCATTTTAATGCTTGTTTCCATGTCAGGACCTTTAGACAAAGGCATTAAAGACATTTTGTCTGAGCTCTAAAGTAAAAATAAATTAAGGCTCTGAATTAGCACCCTCAATCTAGCTTCAAAACAACTTTCACCCATGTTTAAAATCTCCTTGACTAAATTATCAAAAAAATGGCTGTGCTTTTATTGAATATTTACAATGCACCAGACATGGGGATGAGCATTTCACAGTTATGATTTCCCTTAAATCGTTCAACCCTCAAAACCACTCCTATGTAACAAGTTTTACCCTCACTGTACTAATGAAGAAACTGAGGCTCAGAAAAATTAATACATTTGCCCAAAATCGAATCATCAGTGAAACTGTCCATCAAACCTAGGTCGGTCAAATTCCATCATGAATTCATAATGGTTTTCAAACCAGTATATGGTAGAACATTTTTAACAGGTTTATACTCTGTTTTTATGAAAAAGTTTCAGGCTTTATTGTGAATTTAGTTATATAACTAATAAGGATCAGACCTCAAACTGCAGTTAATCCCAATTGTGTGCTGAGATCAAAAGGTATGTCTCATTAAATCAAGGCAAGTGGGACTACAGCTTGCTGAAACTCCCAGGGAATCCTTTTAATTTGTTAGTGATACTTAAAAAAAAAAAAAAAAAAAAAAAACTTCTAATCTTCTGTTCAAAACAATTTGATGGTTTCTCATCTCACAGTAAAAGCTAATGACCCTATAATTGTGCTTGGAAGTGTTTGGTACACACCTCAGTAACACTTGTTGAATGAATGGATAAATTCAGAGAGCCAGTATATCCTTTCTTATCCTTTCAATAAAAAGATACACAGGTTTCCAGGGAAATAAAACACTAACAATAAAAGAAGTTGACGAACTGAAAGCTTTTCTTAGGAAAATCACTGAACTCCAAGTGCAGATAAGATAACCAAAAAGGACTCAAGTGTGCCCTAATTAGGACAAATGAACTTCAGGCTACTTCATTTTGTTAACTCTGGAGAAGATTCAACAGGACCTTTAAAAATGTACTAGAAATGATTGAGTCTTCTTCATCCATACATTAGAAACCATAATTTTTTTTAAGTAGTGGACTTGAAGTCAACACCTGAGTACTTGTCCAACTTTGTCCTTAATTCATTTTCTTTCTGTTTCCTCATTTGCAAAATGACATTAGACTTCAAGATTTCTAAGGTCTGTCTGAGCTCTGGTATTGTATTATTAATCACAATCTCCAACTTAATTTATAAAACAACTCAATAATTATTTCTATCATAAAAATAATCTGATTAAAGGACACAATTTATTACAAAATCAGAAATAGACACCTCATCCAACGGTCAATTCCTAATTTCTTGTATAATCCAAATCTTCCAAATGCAATAATTTAATCCAGAATATCTAGGGAGTGACCTAGCCTCTGTCCCATTAAAATTGGATTAAAATCCAAAATAAGAAAATTTTGTAAGTGTCTTTTCTATATTCCTTAGAGAAAGACAGAGTGAGTGTACTCCTTTTTGCCAGAGTCAGTTTTCTCTTTAGATCTTATCCTTTATTCCAAACACTTACTGGTAACTATTATGTCCACTAAGTCTTCTCTCCTTAGGTTAAGGATCGCAGTTCCATGACCTCTCCTAACATCACATGATTTTCTCACCACTCACCTACTTGTTCACTGTTAATGTCCCCCTTTAAATGTGACACCCAGAATCCAATAAAATAATTCTCAGAGTCTCATTGTTTCAGACTATAGTGGTACTGTTTCTGGCACTTATTTATTGATGAAGATAAAACCAACTTGACAGCATTGCTTTAACAGTTAAATAAGATAATGAGTGTAAAGTCTTAACACAAGGTTTGGCAGATAGTAACCTCTCAATAAATGGTTACTGCTGCTGTGATTGCTAGTAACAATAAATTGTAATACTATTTCATGAGTATTAGAGCTTATCTCCCCAATTTAGTTGTATGCTTTAGCTCTCAATAACACTGAAAGTTTGCCTTATACATTATTAGCTGTTTTTCCCCACATCAGGGATAGGCAGAAAAAATGCTGAGGCTCAATTTAAATTGAAGATCAATCAGAAACCAAGATAAAGTAACTCTGAAATTAAAATTAATGGCAAACAGGGTATGATTTATTTAAGGAGTTAATTTATCCTCTGTTTTCCAGAACAATTTGATTATATCAATCAAACAATTTGATTATATCAATCAATTTGATTATATCAATCAAACAATTTGATTATATCAACATCATTTGATTATATCTATCACTTTTTTCAGCTAAAGAGCACCATCCCTCAATCATACCATTTAAAAGATGAAGCAAATGTATGTATCACTGACATGTGCTGAGAAGGCAGTCTGGCACAGAGTTGAAGGGAGTGAGCTCTGGAACCAGTCTGACTAGAGTTCCATATCCTAGATCTACCACTTACCCACTGTGTGATCTAAGGCAAATTACTTAACCTCTCTGGTCTCAGGCTTCACATCTATAAAATGTGAGTCATGACAGGACCTATCTACCTTATGGGGGGCAGTAAATTATCCTAAATAATGTTGCTAAAAATGTATTATCTAGAAGTCTCAGACATTTTCAATTTTTATAGGTCCTCATCTCTGTTAGCCATTGCTGAAGTCAATCAACATGTTAGTATTCTCTGCATATTTATAATTATCTATTTTCTGAAACATCCATTTGCTTTTAGGGTAGATTTTAAGATTACTGTAAAAAAATCCATCTTTATTTTATTTTAATACTTAACTAACCATATATGCCTCACTACAGCCAATCATGTGTTGGTATTAACAGAGAATTATGAGATAAAGAAACAAATAAAACTGTGCTTGTCATACCTGCAGCTGCTCTGCATATACACCTGTGCTGTCTCATATGACAGCCACATGGGGCCATTTAGCACCTGAAATATGGCAGATGTGCTGTGAGCATAAAATATAGGCCAGATTTCTAAGTACAAGCAAAGAAAATAAATTATCACTAAGCTTTTGTCAAAATGACAATATTTCAGACATAGTAGGTTAAATAAAATATATTACCTACATTAATTCCATTGATTTCTTTTTACTTTTTTTTAATGTGGCTACTAGAAAATTTAAACTTACATGTGAAATTCTCATCATATTTCTATTGAATAGCACCCATACAGAAGATCTTAAAAAGTATGCCTCATTAAATTCAGGACAAGATATATGGTCTAAAGTACAGCAGAAACTAAATGTAGAATTTACAGGAATTTTCAGAGTTCAGATAATTAATTTCAAACTCTTCTCCAACCCCCACCAAAACATATCCTTTTATAGGCACTTTTTAAGTACCGTGTCCAGTCTAGAGCCATCTAAGAAGCTTTCATTAGCCAGTGGTGACTTTCAAAGATTTATTCTATTTTCCACAAGCTGACAAAATTTATTTATAACAAAGCCAAAGGACTGCCCTCCAGTAAGGGAGCTGTTTACTGAAGAGATTTAGCCTTAGCAAGTAGGTATCCCGAGAATTTAAAAACTGACAACTGAACTGGCAAATTGGCCCCAGTACTGGGACTTTGCCTATAGCTCCAAAGCATGTACTCAGAGGTCTAGGACAAACATGGCCTTGGGATGTGAATGAGACCCAGAAGTCTGGCCTTCCCTATATAATGCAAATGAAACTTGGCCTAGTCTCTTCAGCTATCTAATTACTAAACAAAACTCCCAGACGCCAGTAGCTTTTTTGCAAAGATCAATAAAAATGCAGAGTGAAAAGCGGAGATACTGAAATGCTATCAACAAATGCTACAACAATGTATTGTTGTTCTGAGTCTGAAAGTTCCAGCTGGAAAAGGCCCAATGTGGCAATAATAGAGAAATAGAGGAAGAGCAGAAGCAAAAACTAAGGAGAAAAAATAAGCCAGGAAGTATTACCCTAAGATCTCTTTCTACTCAAAATGAGGTGCACCAGTGTATTAGTCTGTTCTCAGGCTGCTATTAAAGACATGCCTGGGACTCAGTAATTTCCAAAGGAAAGAGGTTTAATTGATTCACAGCTCAGCTTGACTAGGAAGGCCTCACAACCATGGAGGAAAGCAAACGGCCAAAGGCACATCTTATATAGCGGCAGGCAAGAGAGCACGTGCAGGGGAACTGCCTTTTATAAAACCATCAGATCTCGTGAGACTTATTCACTATCACTAGAAACAGCAGGGAAAAACCCACCCCCATGATTCAATTACCTCCCACCAGGTCCCTCCCATGACACGTGGGGATTATGGGAGCTACAACTCAAGATGAGATTTGGGTGGGGACACAGCCAAACCATATCAGCCAGCATCCCTAGCATCACCTAGGAGCTTGTTAAAGATGCAGATCTCAGGCCCCACTCCAGAACTAAAGAATCCGAATCTTCACTTCAACAATGTCCCCAGGTGATTTCCACAGTAATGTCTGGGAAACAACTAGTCATCCACACAAGATCCAAGGACACTGGTTTCTTTAAATTCTTACTCTTATTACCCATCTGTTGCCCTGTGGTTGCTACCTGGAAACATGGGGTCTTTTGTGTTTAATGCATGCAATGAACATTTAGTTGACTGAATAAATTCTTGGAAAATGCGATCTTATACATGCTTAATGGACGGTGGGGAATCTGTGCCTCAGATGAGAGCTAAAGAAGTCATCAGTTACTGAAAACATGTGGACAGAGTGTACCTCAGATCCATGCATACTGCAAAACTATTAACAGAACTAGGGACTCCCTGAGGTTGAACAACATGAGCAGACACAATTCATACCCAAAAGACATTTATTTAAAGGGTCAGACAAAAGAAAAAGTTTTGATTTTTGATGGAGATGAGAAGATAAGGACTTTATGTTGAAAAAATCGACAGCATGAACAAAAATTAGTGTTTACAACAATAAGCTAGATGATTTTGGCTGTTTTAAACTACACCAAAGGTCCTTTGGGAATTATGCTACTACATGGAGAATCGTATTTTTTTCCTCTTTACTGTCTTTCCCATTGGTATTCAAACATGCTGTTACTTCCTGCATTTTTAAAACATCTCTTGACCCCATTTCTCCCTGCAGCTACATTTCTCACATTCTCTTTACAGCAAAAATCTTTGCGATATTTTTCTACATTTGATGTTTCCGTTTCTCTACTTCTGCGCTCTCTTACATCCTCACTGATCAACATTTGGTCCCCACTACTACACCATAATCCCAGTTGGTTATCAACCTCACCAATGACATCTCCATTGCTAAATCCCTGGGTCAAATCTCATTTGCCCCTCATTTTACTTTACTTCCCGGGAGAATCTGACTCATCTTGCTTGAAGCGGTTTTTTCACATGGCTCGCAAGACCTCACACTCTCGATTTCCCTCATTCGCTGCTTTCCTTCATTCTCCTTTATTGGTGCCTTCTCATCTCTTCAATCTCAGTGTGGAAGTAGCCCAGGTTTTGGCCCTCAACTTCTTTTCCTTTCTATTGACACTCACACCCTGTGGTTTTCATCCAGTTTGTATATTCTGACAACTCTCAAATGTTTACCTCTAACCCAGCCCCTTCCTCTGTAATCCAGATAAATATATCCAGCTGCCTACCAGACAGCTCCCTGACTGTGCTCCTGATCCTTCCTCCAAAATCAGCCTCCCCCTATCTCAGTTAATGCACCTCCGTCCTTCAAGATGCACAGGTCAATATTTTGCAAGTCACCCATGCTTTCTCCCACTCACATCCCACATTCAGACAATGAGAAAATCCTTCCCACTCAACCTTCAAAACATTCCACGGTGGTCCAAGCCACCACCCTCGCTCACCTAGGTTACAACAGCCTCCCAACTGGTTTCCCTACTTCCACTCTTCCCCGCTTCAGTCTGTTCTCATGAGACATAGCAGCAGCATGTCCTCCAAGAACATAAGCCAGATCATGTCCCATTTTTATTTGAAACTCTCTAACAGGTTTCTCTGCTCACTCTCAGTCCAAACCAAAGCCCTTGCAATAGCAACAAGGCCCCACAGGACCTGGTGACGGTGTCCGGTCCAACCCCACTGCTCACTCTACTCCAGTCACACTGGTCTCCCTGTTCCTGGAAGGCAGGAAGTATGGCTCTGCCTCAGGGCTCTGCACCTGCCGTGCCCTCTTCCCGGTGCACTTACCTTCCTTCTTCAGGTCTTTCCTCATGCGTCACCTCAACAAGGTCATCCTTGACCACCCATTTATAACTGCAACTCCACCCCCTCCCAAACTCTCTCCTCTGCCTTATTTTTCCCTGAAGGGCTTCATGCTATCAACATACTACACACACGCACACGCAGACACAACTCATACACTGTCTGTCTTACCTTGTAAGAACAAGGATTTTTTTCTTTTTTTATTTTTATTTTATTTATTTATTTTTTTGTCTGTTTTGTTGACCACTGTATCCCTGGAACCTAAAATAATGCCTGGTTCATAGGAGACACTCAAACACTATCTGTTGAATGAATGTATGAATGAAAGAAAAGTGACCGTGACACAGAACTGCATATGACCTATTACAGTACGCCCTGTAGCCTTTTAAAAGAGTTGTATTTTAAATAAGTCACTTGGTATGCACATATATTCAGATATCGTGGAAAAGACAAAGCTGCTCCAATTTGATAATTAAATTAACCACATACAAAATCTGGCCCATTGTAAAGAAAAAGCTCTCTTAACTGAGAGATGCCCTGAAACACTCCAAGGGTGCTAGGCTTTCTCAAAACCCTGGACCTGCTTCACCAGAGCTCATTTAAAAGATGAGTCCCGGGCCGGGTGCGGTGGCTCACGCCTGTAATCCCAGCACTTTGGGAGGCCGAGGCAGGTGGATCACAAGGTCGGGAGATTGAGACCATCCTGGCTAACATGGTGAAACCCTGTCTCTACTAAAAATGCAAAAAATTAGCTGGGTGTGGTGCCATGTACCTGTAGTCCCAGCTACTCAGGAGGCTGAGGCAGAAGAATTGCTTGAATGCGGGAGGCGGAGGTTGCAGTGAGCCAAGATCGTGCCACTGCACTCCAGCACGAGCAACAGAGCGAGATTCCGTCTCCACAAAAACAAAAAAATGGGTCCCAAAAGGTCCACCCTTTCTGCAAGCAGGTGAACATAGCCAGGCTAATATAATGGACTTTGATTTCTTTAGATGAAAGAGAAATTATGATGCAAAGTACAAAGCACTTTACAGTTATAATGATACATAAATTCCAGGTGTAACCCATTTTCAGTGAACTTCTGGACTCAAGTACAAGACAGAAAAAAATGTTTTTGTTATACTTTAGTAACTCACTCACTCAGTAGATGGACATGGTGGGTCCTATTTTTATAAACCACATTTCTTAAAAACCTAAAATTATCTTCCAGGTGAAAGGAAAGCAAAATAATTTCAGCAAACATTTTAGATGTGGAAATAAATTATTCAGGAGGGAAGTAGCTTTGTACACAACATAAGTGATGTGAGGCAGATAAATGCCAAAAGTGATTTTAGAACAAAATGGAAAGAATGTCCTAATGTCTCTACCTTATAATATCCCTTTTCATTTCTTAGACCATAACAGGTTTGCTTTTGTTTCTGAAGTTATGTATACAGCAGAAATTCTTAACCACCCTCCAATTAACCAACTCCAGGATGTCTCACAAGGTGACACAAGTTACCCAGGAAGACATGCTGGCTGATGCCCACTCATATCCGCTGCTCACAGCTGGTAACAGATAAATAGAATTAAAAAATCAGTACCTGGTGCTCAAGCTGTGGTCTTAAGACTACAGCAAGCTCATGAAATTCTGCCCACACGATTGAGGTGGCGATTACCAAGAATCAGTTGTGTTTGCACCCGAATGGATTTGTGCTGGTTGTACTTGCTACCAAAATTATGTAACTTAAATATTATGTAAAACATAATATCTCTCATAATAATGAGAGAGAGGTGTATTGCTAAACGGAATGCTTTAGAAAGAAGCCATTAAATGGCCACAAGAGAAGTCTACTGACAAATTTTTTATTTTAAAATTATTTTTTACTAAACAGAGGCAAAATAAAACTTTACAAAATATTTATAAAATACAAATATTCATGAAGGAAATACCTCTGTATACTAACTACACCACCCAAGTTTTTTAAAAAATGGAATTACCATTATCTTTCTAACTCCCCTCTGAATCTTACTGAACTTCCCTCTGAATCATTACTTAACGATTTTATAAATGATGATATTTTCTCACTGACTAATCACAGACATATTTATTTTAGTAACGCTTCTAAAATTTTGGCTTTAATTCCTCCAGGCCTATCAAGTTCTTTTAAATCTATAAACTATATTATCTTTACATAAGCTCCAGTTTTAGAATATGATATTGTATTTTATTAGACTTTTTTTCCCAAGCAGGACACAGCAATATGAGAGACCATCAACTGATATACAAGCCACACCGAGAAGGTAGTAAGAATTGCACTCAAAATGAAAAAATATGACCTGGCACAGTGGCTCACACCTGTAATCCCAGCACTTTGGGAGGCCAAGGTGAGAGGATCACTTCAAGCCAGTGGTTTGAGACCAGCCTGGGCAAGATGACGGGACCCCACCTCTACAAAAAGTTAAAATACAAAAATTAGCCAGGCATGTTAGTGTGTGCCTGTGGTCCCAGCTAATTGGGAGGCTGAAATGGGAGGATAACTTGAGCCCAGGAGTTCGAGGCTGCAGTGAACTAGAATCATGCCCCTGCATTCCAGCCTTGCTGACAGAGCAAGGCTCTGTCTCAAAAAAAAAGAGAGAGAGAAAAAAAACCTGATAAAATCAAAAGAATGAATGAAACAGATCTCTGAGACCGTTACATCACACCAGGTGAACACAGCCCAAGCCTTTACCTACTTTTATCAGAAGTCTCTGCCAGAAGGGAAAGAGCTGGGTGAGGAAATCCATAGTAACACATTACTCTCTTGCCATTTGCAAGAGAGCTATTAATGAAAGTCACATACCTGAAGCTCTAAAAGCAGCCCAGGGAATGGGGAAAATTCCCTGTCTCCAAAACAGAAGATGAAGCCACCGTGAAGCCAATAGCAAAAAAGTGATCAGGCCAGAAATCCTGCTGACTCAGGAAATTCTATTCTGCTATTAGACGAGGCTAAATGTCAGAGCACCTAGTCTGCCGTGTATTCTTAATAGGGTTCCTGTACTTAGCTTTGTAACAGCCTGTGGGGTTTAACTCATTCACTAAAGAAACATATTGAATGAGGACCCTGGGCCAAAGCACCACATATAGTCATCCCTCGGTAAAGTAGGGAAGAAGTGGGGATTGGTCATAGATTTGGGGATTCAAAGGTGCTCAAATCTCTTATATAAAGTGGTGTAACGAGTAAGAAGGAACTAAGCGCACACATTCTCTGAGCACCTGCCGCACGCAAACACAGTGCTAAATGCTTCCACATGTATTATCTTTTTAAAATGACTTTTTTTTTTTTTTTTAGATAAGATCTTGCTCTGTCACCCAGACTGGAATGCAGTGATGTGATCACAACTCACTGCAGCCTTGACCTCCTAGGCTCAAGCAATCCTCCCTCCTCAGTCTTCCAAGTAGCTGGGACTACAGGCTCACACCATCACATCTGGCTAAATTTTTTCTTTTTTGTAGAGGTGGGGTCTCACTATGTTGCCCAGGCCCGTAGAGTTTATTTATTAGAGTAGTTCTAGGTTCACAGTAAAATTAAGCTAAAGGTAAGGAAATTTTCGATACACCTCCTGCCCCCAACACATGCGCAGTTTCCCCCATTATTATCAACCCCCACGAGAGAGGTACATTTGTTGCAGTCAATGCACCTACACTGACACACTGATCTTATTTAGACCTTAGTTCCAGCATCTCTGGAAGAGTGGCAGTTGTGTCATTGGCTGACCCTATTGCCTGGTCTCGCTGCTTGGTGCAAAGGCCTTTAGAAATTCTCTGCTTTGACTGACTGGCTAACAAGTGGAGATTTGTACCCAAAGCATCAAATCTGTATAGGAATCGAGCACATGGAAAAATCTTTGATTCCTCCAGTGTCTTGGATCTCAATGAAAGCTCCAGCCTCAGCCTTGGTGGAGGCAGCAGCCCCGGGCTCAGAGAAGGAAGGTATTCAGACGACAGGATTCAGACATCTCAGGATGACCAAAGAGTATCCAACCATTCACCAAGGATCAGAAGCTTCCCTATCGCTGACAGGCAGTACTTCCTGCAGTGTCCCCAGCAACCCCCGGAAACTGTGGACAAGGCACAAGAAGAAGTCTGAATATGTGAGAGCCACCAACAGTGCCTTTGAGGCCGACTAACAGTGACCCTCCCCGGGTACCCTGCACTGGCTGAGGTTGACTAGACAAGGGGAGAAGGGTCAGGACTGGAGCTGGGCCACACTCATCTCTGCTTGCAGCTTGGTGCAAACACATCATCCTCTCTCACTAACTGATCACCCTGCCTTAGGACACAGAAAAGGAACATCCCTTGAAGGCAAAATGAAACTGCTCCTTCTTAGAACTGCTAAAGCTGTTGGCCAGAAAGTGACTTTGAGAGGTCATAAAGTTTATATCTCTATCTTTAAGCAAAATCACACCTACATGGAACTTTCCCAGCCTAAAGACCTCCAAGGAAGGAAGGCGACAACTCCCCCATCTTCCTTGTGAGTTGCTGGTGTTCTAGGGTGTGTAACTTTCTGGTCTAAATGTAAGAGCTTCACCCTGAGGCACTTATAAACACACGGTTCTTACTGTTCCTATTATCGCATTTATTTCACCTTGATGAGATACAATTTTTAAGGAACAAGCATATATCAACTTAGTAGTTCTAGTATCTACTGAAGAGTACCATCAAGATTGATTGTGATGGTCATTTGGCATGACTGCATGAATTCTTTATTCTTTTATGTGCAGGTTTTCTATAGAAAAACATTGAAAGTTAAAAGTTAAAAAAAATGGTGTAGCATTTGCACATAACGTATGTACATCTTCCCATATACTTTAAATCATCTCTAGATTTCATAGAATGCCTAATACAATGCAAGTGCTATGTAAATAGTTGTTATACTATATGAATAAATAATGACAAGAAACAAATGTCCATACATGTTCAGACACAATATTCTTCTGCATATTTTGATCTGAGGTTGATTGAATGCATGATGCAGAACCCATAGAAACAGAGGGCTGAGTGTATTACAATTTTTCTCCTGGCTTCTATAAAGCACACCTGTAGGCAATCACAGTCTAGGGTACAAGAAAGTCCAGTTTTGCCATTTAATAGGTGTGTGACTTTAAGACGGGCAATAATAATTCCACTTCCCACTCAGGTAAGTATAACCTACCATCCAGGTCACATTTACTGCCTACTTACTGTCTTTCCAAAACTGTCTAAGCCCCTTCTAACCACTAAATGTTAGTGAGGTATTCCATGAGGTAATGACGCAGTGAGGCACAGAGATGTTAAAATAACTTGCCCAAGGTGACACAGATAGAAGCAAATCACACTATACAATTCAAGGGCACACTCCAACCGCTATGCTGCACTGCCTCTGGTAACACAGAATATCCTTTAAGAGAAGAACAGGGCCAAATACAATGGCACCCCTGTAGTTCCAGCTATTTGGGAGGCGGAGGCAGGAGGATTGTTTGAGGCCAGGAGTTGAAGGCTGCAGTGAGCTATGATGGCGCCTGGGAGTAGTCACTGCACTCCAGCCTGGGCAACAGAGCAAGACCCCGTCTTTAAAAAACAAAAATAAAGAGGTCAGATAAGTGAGTCTCCCCCTCCCAACTTCATACTTCTCACTCTCCTGAAATTCTTCAGGAGACCTTAATCAACCACATAAAACAAGCAAAGTGTAGAGATTATGTAAGATGTTTATTTTTCTTTCCATGCCCTTTTCTCCCCATTGAGTTTCATGGAGATCTGTGTGGCTATGGGAGGCCTCCAGAGACTCAGCAATGGTAAGAAAATATGAACACATTTTAAAAGAGGAGGGAAGAAGGAGGGAGGATTCCTCCCAAGAGAGTGGTGGCAACCTCATAACTTGAAAATGTCTGTGGGCCTGGTTTAAATTTTTGTGACCCATCTCTACCACACTGGCAGGGGGTGGGGGGTTGGGGACTTGGGTTGTCTTGGATCAAGACCCAGTGCTGAGGTAAGCAATGTAGCCAGACTGGCTTGATCAGCTCCTTGTAATCTCCCTGGCAGGGATGTTTGCCAACTGGAGACCACACCCACTAAAGAGAACTAATTAAGTTCTAGGGGCAACCACTAAGGTCATCATTATTACCAGGTGAGATCAGTTTCCCAAACATTCCGATCTTAAGACTCGCATGGGGTGATTATGAAGACTGCTCCTTCAGAACCACTGTACCAGAATCTTCAGGCAGCCCTAGAAATCTGAAACCAGGTAATTCTTGACAGACAAGTTTGGGAAACACTATTTAGATTACGACATTACAGTACCTAAAAAGATCAAGAAGGGTCTTCGAGGTAGGGTGTCCTCCTTTCAAGCAATTCTCTGTCTAATCCAGGAGGAGAACACTATTTTCTATACATAAAAGTCTCCAGAGAACTGGCTTCCAAAATTTCCTTTCAGTATACATAAGGGTCTCAAGTCTTCAGAGCTTTGTGGTTCCTCTCAAATAGCTCAGGCAAAGGTTAAATCTCCATCCTTCTTCCAACCAGATATTTAAATAACAATATCTGTTACACAAGTCATCATACTTAAAGTTTTGTTAACTCACTTTGGAAAATACATGAGGGCCTAGAACTGTGCTAAGCCCTCTGGTGCTCTGTTTAAGAACCTCACTTATTTCAAAGGTCAGGAAGAAGAAAGAGAAAAGACAACCCACAGAATGAGAGAAGCTATTTGCAAAGCATATATCTGATAAGAGACTTGAACCCAGAATATATAAAAACAATGCTTAAAATTTAAGAGTAAATAGACAAATAATATAATTTAAAAACGGTCAAAGGATCTGAATAGACACTTCTCCGAAGAAAATATACAGATGGCCAATGATATAGTTTGGCTGTGTCCCCACCCAAAACTCATCTTGAATCGTAACTCCCACAATTCCCGTGTGTCATGGGAGGAAGCCGGTGGAAGGTAATTGAATTATGGGGGTGAGTCTTTCCAATGCTGTTCTCTTGATTGTAATAAGTCTCATGAGATCTGATGGCTTTAAAAATGGGAGTTTGCCCGCACAAGCTCTCTCTGTGCCTGCTTCCATACACGTAAGACATGACTTGCTCCTTCTTGCCTTCCACCATGATTGTGAGGCCTCCCCAGCCATGTGGAACTATAATTCCATTAAATCTTTTTCTTTTGCAAATTGCCCAGTCTCAGGAACGTCTTTGTCAGCAGTATGAAAATGGATGAATACAGCCAATAAGCACGTGAAAATATATTCAACATCATTAGTCATTAGAGAAATGAAAAGCAAAATCACAATGAGATACCAACTCACACTCACTAGAATGGCTACAAAACTTGTATGCTTGTGTTCAGAATGGCATGATTCCTGTCAAAAGTGGAAACAACCCATCAACTGATTAATGGATAAATAAATGTGACCCATCTAGTCAATGGCATACTATTCAGCAATAGCAAGGAATGAATTAATAACACATGCTACTTCAAGGATGAGCATTTGAAAACATGAGAAAAAAGCCAGCTACAAAAGGCCACATTTTGTATTATTTCATTTACATGATATGTGCAGAACAGCAAAATCCAGACTCAGAAAATAGATTAGTGGTTGCCTGTGATGAGGGATAGGAGCAATGGGGAGAGGTGGCAACTTATGGGTCTGGAATTTTTTGGGGTTTTTTGTTTTGTTTTGTTTTGTTTTGAGACAGGGTCTCACTCTATCACTCAGACTAGAGCACAGCGATGCAATCACGACACACTGCAGCCTCAACCTCCTGGGCTCAAGCAATCCTCCTGCCTCAGCCTCCTGAGTGGCTGTGATTACAGGCACGCATCACCATGCTCAGCTAATTTTTAAATTTTTTTGCTATTAAAGGGGTCTCACTACGTTGCCCAGACTGGTCTCAGACTCCTGAGCTCAAGAGATCCTCCTACCTTGGCTTCCCAAAGTACTGAGATCACAGGTGTGAGCCACTGTGCCTGGCCTGGGCTTTGTTTTAGAAGTGATGAATATGCTCTAAAATTGACTATGGTGATGGGTGCACAACTCCATGAACATACTAAAAATCAATGAATGTATACTTTAAATGAGTGAATCGTATAGTATGTGACTATCTCAATAAAGTTGTTTAAAAAAAGGATCCCATTTAATCTCCAAGAGCCTCAATTTCATCCTCTGAAAATGGAGACACCACCTACCTTTCAATACTATAAAGGATATATAGGCCAGGTGCGGTGGCTCACGCCTGTAATCCCAGCACTCTGGGAGGCCGAGGCAGGTGAATCACGAGGTCAAGAGATTGAGACCATCCTAGGCCAACATGGTGAAACCCCATCTCTAGTAAAAATACAAAAATTAGCTGGGTGTGGTAGCACGTGCCTGTAATCTCAGCTACTCGGGAGGCAGAGGGAGGACAATCACTTGAACCCGGGAGGCAGAGGTTGCACTGAGCCGAGATCGCGCCATGGCACCCCGGCCTGGGTGACAAGAGCGAAACTCCATCTCAAAAAAAAAAAAGAATATATAAATACATACAGATGCATGCAGGCACACACTCACACATACTATGTTTCACATAGTACCTAGCTCATAATAAATACTAAATAGATGTCATTCTTTCTCCTCTTCCCATCCCCACACTTTTGTATTGTTATGCCTTGATATTGTGGTTCCACCGCAAATTACAAAACTCAAAATTAAAATGTATTTCAACAGAGGTCTAACCATGAGAATTTCACACTGCTACCCTCAAGACTATTCCTACGTGGCTAACTCTGAAGAAATCCTGGAGCCTGCGAATGTGATTGTCTACTTTCCAGACTTGTCACTACACAGTATTTGGGGATAAAGAGTAAGACCTTTTTCCTCTGTTCCACTGCCTTATTAGAATGTTCCTTATTTCTAACCACTGGACACAGGCACCTTCACTTACCTATCTTTAAAACTCAGCACAATCCTTGCCAATATAGATGCTATTCAGGCATTTTTCCTGTCAATTTCATCTACAATGAAAATCAACTGGGCCTCCAAGACAGCTCTGCAGGTGTCCCCAAAACACCTTAGCTTTGATATACAGCACTGCCCACCTGAATATTCACTGTGATACTAGGCAGATTCAAAGAGGGCTAGAAATTAGGGAACCATCTACAGCTTGCAACAAAAAGTCAAGTGCAGCCAGCTGGGCCCAGCGGCTCATGCCTGTAATCCCAGCAATTTGGGAGGCTGAGGGGGGACAGATCACCTGAGGTCAGGAGTTTGAGACCACCCTGCCTAACATGTCAAAACCCCGTATCTACTAAAAATACAAAACAGCCAGGCATGATTGGTGCACACTTGTAGTCCCAGCTACTCTGGAGGCTAAGGCAGAATCGCTTGAGCCCGAGGCAGAGGTTGCAGTGAGCCGAGATCTTGCCACTGCACTCCAGCCTTGGCGACAGAATGAGACCCTGTCTCAAAAAAAATAAATAAAGAGAGAGCAAGAAATGACAGCCCAGGACAGATAATGCCATCTATTAAAAAAGCACTTTTGCTGTAAAGTTGCACTAATATAGTAGTTACTAGCTGCCTGAAGCTATTTAAATTACTGAAATTAAATAAAATTTAAAATTCAGTTCTTAAATCTCACTAGCCACATTTCACATGCTTAGAAGCCACATGTAGCTACTGATTATCTTATTGGACAGGGCAAATATGGGACATTTCCATCATAGTAAAAGCTCTATTGAACAATGCTGATTCAGGCAGTAACTGCATCGATTCTATAAAGTTCACAAGTTCTGAGTTCTTAGGTACTGTAGTTTCAGTATTTGCTAATTGTGAAGTTTGACTCGCACTAGTATGATCCAAGTGAGGTTTGCCTAGGTCAGTGGACAAGGTTTTTTGGAGCGTACACTGAGCTCAGCACATGGTAAGCACTTAATATTTGCTGAATGAATAAATGAATAGCATAATAATATCTGTACTTCAGTCTCTGCCTTGATACTTTCAGATATTAGCTCATGGAAAGCAATGGTTAATTTTTCTTCAAGGGAGATTTTTTATTTTTATTTTTATTTTTATTTTTATTTTTGAGAAGGAGTCTCCCTCTGTTGCCTGGCTGAAGTGCAATGGCACAATCTCTGCTCGCTGCAACCTCCGCCTCCTGGGTTCAAGTGATTCTCCTGCCTCAGCTTCCCAAGTAGCTGGGATTACAGGCACCTGCCACCATGCCCGGCTAATTTTTGTATTTTTAGTAAAGACAGGGCTTCACCATGACGGCCAGACTGGTCTCAAACTCCGCTGACCTCAGGTGATCCACCTGCCTCAGGCTCCCAAAGTGCTGGGATTACAGGCGTGAGCCATGGCGCCCGGCCAAGGGAGATTTTTATAGGGAGATATAAGCATCAGCAGGTGGGGAAGGTGGCTCACAGACCTTTTGTAGCCACTAGAAATGAATCGGCAAAACATAAAAATCTGCCCAAAAGTAACTTTGATATTCAAACAAAGTTTCAGACTCAAGAAATATCTTGCCTCTTCAAACACTCATTACTTGCACCTTGTAGGGACATGAAGGCAGAGCCAGAGGAGACACTCTGGAAGATCACAAAACCTGCTGTCAATTTCTCAGCATTTTTCCAATATAACTTTGCCAGAAAATAATATAGTCACAAAGACAGCAGCCATCTAATGGCATCATCTGTGCCATCACTCTTACATCTAAATTTCCCCTTTCCCAGTGTCCCATGACTCAATCTAAACTGTGCCTATCAAATAACTTCTTGGAAAGTACAAGTTGTTGAAAATCTACATTCAAAAAAGCATGTAAGTTTCCATATACAGAGAAAAGCAGTTCCACTGGCCCTTAACCAGTAATCTCCTAGAGGCCAAACAAAAGAAGCTATAGCTGCTTCTATTAAAATTTTCTACTTCTGTTGTCCACAGACCAAATAGGCATAAGAAAACCAAGCTGCTCGATTTCTATAATTCACTTTTTCTTAGCAAAGGTCTGAGAACAGAAGGCCAGGGAAACGGGGAGCAGCTGCCGCCTGATCTTATGAATGCCCTCGGCTCATTCCCCATCCTCCTCCTTATTGTTTCAAGCTCCTTTTCTCAACAACCTCTAAGCCCCAGCTTGTGGGAAGAAATAACAAGGAAAAGCAGCCTTCACTGTGTCAACACCCACTGTGGTTGAAGCATCTAGATCACTTCTCTGAGGTGATGCAATTAGAAATTAAATTAGAAATTAAAAAGAAATTAAAATACATTCCATTTTAATTTGTTAATCTGCTTTATTGTGAATTCCAATTAATGACATATAACTACGTGGAACTCCTTACATGTGGTCCTACAGCGATCCTTTTAGACACCCCAGGGGTTTTGTTGTTGTTGTTTAATTACACCATTTCTACCTCTTGAGCCAAACAACAAATCTGGTCCCGCTATTAAGCCGACAAATGTATAATGGTTGGTGATGAATTAGTCATCCAATATTCAGATTCCAAGACTGGGATAATCTAAATATTAGAGGCAAAGAGCTCAGTTTCTGCAACACGCAATGCTAACTTTGAGACATAAAAACAGAATGGTGGTTAAGAAAATTGGATGACCTGAGTTTAAAGTCTCAGCTCTGCCACTTACTCACTGTGGGATCTTGAGTAGGTTCCTTAACCTCTCCCGACTTCAGAATGGAAATAATGACAGTACTGACCTCATGGGTTGTCATGGGGACTAAGGGAGACAACCCGAGTAAGAACTCAATAAATATTAGCTGTGATTGTAAAAATGTCTCATGCCAGGAAAATATCACTTGAAATAAGCATTTTCCAAAAGTTAGGACTTGGCCGGGCCTGGTGGCTCATGCCTGTAATTCCAGAACTTCGGGAGGCCAAGGAAGGCAGATCACCTGAGCTCAGGAGTTTGAGACCAGCCTGGGCAACATGATGAAACCCCGTCTATACCAAAAATACAAAAATTAAGCTGGGCGCAGTGGCGTGTACCTGTGGTCCCAGCCACTCGGGAGGCTGAGACAGGAGAATTGCTTGAGTCTGAGAGGCGGAGGTTGCAGTGAGCTGAGACTGCACCATTGCACTCCAGTCTGGGTGACAGAGTGAGATCTTGTGTCAACAACAACAACAAAAAAATCAGGACTTAACATGAAACTTAAAAGAAAACGCTGCTTTCTCAGAAGACCCATGTGAAAATACTATGTAAGAAAAGAACACCAGCTTAGGTCAAAATGTTAATTTTGCCAGTTATCCTAAATCCCTAACTCCAATAATAATCTTTTAAAAATATCCTTCAACATGTATAAATCATTCTGATTCATCTCACTGATGTATACTCAGAGGAAAGGGAATTTCAAACCAGATGGCTGTTTGCTGCAAAGTAAGCCTCAAGGAGTGAGTGGTCTACCATGGCCACAGCCTGACACGAAGGAGGGGGAGAAGAGCGGGTGGATCCCTCACACCACCGGTGTCACCAAGAGAGAAAATGCTCTGCCACCTCTGTGCCCTGACGTGTCAACAAAGTCCCTGCCCACTAGGCACCAACTGGGCCCAAGTTTGTTGACCTTCTGGGCGCAGTGAAAAACCTTTCTTTTGGTAGAGCAAACAAGCACTGCAGGGACATGCACTATTTTTATACAAATAAGATAGCACACGCAAAGATTCATTATTAATGTTGAGTTATGCCTTATTTTCAAATGAGGCATGGACATTTGGTAATTTGGATTTAAGAATAACTTGTTAACTATATGCTGCAAATTATCCTTTTTCTCCATTGTAAATTGCAACAGTCACTACAACACTACTTAATTTGGAGCTTGTGAAAAATGTCCTTGAAAGATGGTCAACGTAACTCAGAAACAGTCTTTGAAAAAATAATGCCACCACTTAAATTCTTTCCAGCAAATCTCTGAGTCTGCATACAATATCACAAACAACACAAGCTGTCAAGATATGGGCACTCCGAACAAACGCTCTGGAGAATTTCACATGGATCCTGTACTCTCCTAAATGAAAGCCAGGCTGGTTTAACTGTAAAAGAACTAGGAAGAACTGAGAGGCAATATTCAAAGTGAAAACACCTCCACTCTTAGCAAAGGGAAGCCAAGGACCTCTGTGCTTGGCCCAGACGGTCCGGGAAGAACCCCTAAATGGTGAGAATCACAACAGCAGTAATTCAAGGTCACACTAGACCCCCAGCCTCCTATAAGCCTGATTCACATACTAAACTCCACAGACTTTGGTCACCAGATTATTTTTTACAGTCTGACTCAACTTCAATCACATCTGAATTCATTTCCAAAAACTGGAAACGATCACTATCCATAACTCACCTCCCAATCCAACCCAAACCCAAAGATACTCTTTTCATAATGTCCAAATGACACTACCCCATGTAAACCTCAAACAAACCAGTCTTGAAGCCAAAGCAGATACACATTTTAATATTCACATGGTTTTGCCTCAGCATCTCTTAACCAAGACTGCAATTAACCTATCACCACACTGGTGTCTTAGTTTATGAATAATGCATGACAAATCACACCTGAATTTCTATAAAAGACGAAAAAATCACCTCCAAAAGTAGCAGTACCATGGACATGTTTTTTCAATGTAATGCTATGCTAAATTCCACTCAAATAATTTTCCATCAGGGCTGACAAACAAATATGTAAATATCAAGGTTTTAGAAAGAGGGCAGAGCCATTGACAGAAAGTACCTCTAAATTTTTCTTTTTCAAGGAGCTACTTCCATCTTACTTTATTTTTTTATTTCCAAATTCCCAAGATTTACTAGCCTGTAAGAATTTCCAAGGTTACTCAATTTTTTAAATTACTAGTATCTGATTAAAAGCAGAATTGAATTGCTTAAGTGCAATGTACATAATAAGGTACCATGTTATTCTTTGGTCACAAATGAAATGAGCAATGTCAACAAAACTTTCTTTAAAGAAGACACACATTAAGATTGGCAAATCAAGCTTATGCTCGCATTTAAAAAAACAAAAAAACAAAAAACAAAAAAAAAAACAACATTCAACCATGGAATTTGGCCTTAATAAGGTTATTTTAGCTTTGTAGCTCTAATCATTCTCCCACATTCAATGGTCAGGATAAGAGTGCTGATCCATTCACAGAACACACAAACAGATATTCAGAATGTGAAATTAAGAGTACGTCACTGAATAAGTAATGCATAAAACGTGTCTAGACATGGAAATATCAAATGGTAGGGCTAGAAGGCTCTGAAAGAGCATCTACCTAATCCCCTCACCCTACCAGGAAACTGTAGCGACAGAAGTTAAATAATTTGCCCAAGACAGTGGCAAAAACTCACCCAGTCAGTGGCAAAGCCTCTAAGCTAGGTGTCCTACCTACAGATCCAAGTCTCTTTTGTTGATACCACTCTACTCCTTTTGGTACAAAAAGCTTCTATTAATGAAATATTTAACAAGACAAATCACTTGTGGATGGATATAAAAAAGTTGTGGAAGGACATCCAGCCAGCCACTAAAAACTGGTTGAAAAGGTGCTAATTTATTTTGCATTTGCTTAACTGGTGATGTTGAGCATGTTGCACTTTTAACTGCTGAAGAGGAATTTCATGACTTTTTTAAAACAAAATCTCTTGGTTTGTAAATACCCTCAGAAAAGAAAGGATCATTTCTTGGAAAAGGGTAGAAAGTGAATTTCCTTTCCTTTAGCTGGGGACATCCTTTCCCTCACATCTCACAAAAATCCAATCAACCCCTCCCTTTCCAGGTCCAGCATAACTGCCAGCTCCTCTCTGAGAACTTCCAAGCCCGGAGGCCAGAAGCTTCCTCTGAGATCCTCCATGGTAGCCTACGCATAAGTCTCTCCCAGGCAAGCTCTCAAGCACGCTTCTTGAAAGCAGAAATCCTATCCTACTCACCTGGCTACCGGGCTTTGCAAAATCCTTTGCACATACTCAGTTACAACGAATGCATTGAGGCATTTGTTGCCAGAATCCCACTTAACAGTAATTTTCCAGATCTCCGTCTTCCCTACACCAACACCTGGACCCACTCAAGAGTTATTCTGGAGCGGAAATCCTGGATCCCACTGTCGGGAGAACCAGTGTCTAGAAAATGAAATCGTGGTGCCCATTCCATCCTCTGCCTAGTGGGCGTTTAACATCCTTTGACATCGAGGGGAATGGCAAAACGAAACATTTATTATTTAGGTCACCAACAACATTCTAAACCCACGTCCTCTAATCGGTGTTAATGTGTTTAAAAAAAAAAAATTCAGAACATCATTCGCCAGAACGGAAAGCTGAAAACGGCGGATAAAGTTAAATGCATGTAAAACAGAATGACTTAAACATCTGTAAAAGCTCCTGGGAATTGCACCGAATAATCTTCCCTTGTCTGTTTGCTCGCTCAATTCAAGTTTGTTTAGTTTAGTCTTTTTTTTTCTTTCTGACAGAAACGTGATAGTCCCTAAATACAAGCTGACTGGGCAAAGAAAAATCGGCATATGAGGTCCTCTTTCATGTTGCCTTCTTTTGATAGCTTTTCTCCCAAGTCTGAGGTTTTCAAAGCAGAGGGATGAACTAAAACCCCTAAACCTTAATACCACAAAGTTGACCCTGCTGCGCTCCTAAAAAAACACAAAGCAAGCAAGCGCGAAGAGGAAAATCGTACCCAGCACCTATCGAGACAGCAGAAACCCAGGTGGCCCCGGGATCCTGGGGGACAGAGCGGCGACAAAGCAACACAAACCCCACGTCGGACAGCGGCGCCGCGTGCGCACCCCGCGCCCGCGCCCCGGCCCCGTAGCTCACCGCTGCGCTCCTTCCTTCCATCTTCCATCGCCCGCCCGGCCGCGCGCCGAAATCGCCGCCGGGCGCTCCGGGGCCGCAGCCTCAGGGCGCGAGTGCCGGCGGCCAGCGCCGCGTGCTCTTTGTTGGGCTCCCGGGACGGCCGAGAGGCGGCGGCCCGCGCGCACCCTGGCGGAGGCTAGCGAGGCTGCGAGCCCGCTGCGGCCGCCCGCCCGGCCCCCAGTAACGTCAAAGCAAAGGCGGCGCAGGCGGGGCCGGCGGTGGCGGGCCCGGGGGGCGGAGGGCGGAGGGCGGAGAGGCGGGGCCGACGCCTCGGGGAGGGGGAGGGGGCAGGGCCTCTGAGGCGGGGGCGGGGTCTCCAGGGCAAGGGCGGGGCCTCCGGGGGAGGCTGGAGGCGATCCACACCTTCGCAGTGCAGCCCTCGAGAGGCCCGGACAGTCCGCTGCCTCCGGCAGCCGCGCGCCCGCCCTGGGCCCAGCTTCCAGCCCGCGAGCAGAAACCTGCCTGTTGCTTTGTCTTCTTCCTTCACAGTTTTCCCACCCTGAGAAAAGTGAGAGGTGCTTTCCCTGGTGTTTCCTCTCAGGAAGGGCCGTGTGACTGGAGCCGCGAGTTGGGCGCCGTCTCGCCGGGGCTGGAGGTACGCGGGCTTCGAGACACGCACCTAGGCGTCCCTCGGGGTCCCGGCCTCTCTGACCGGGCTCCCCCGGCACCGATCCGCGGCCGGAGCGTTTAGTCCCGGGGACCTGTCGAGCCCTGAAAGGTCCATTTCCCCCTGAGGCGAGTCCCCCCAGGCGCCCCGCAGCCTGGTCTCGGGACTGTCCCCACCGACAGTGCGTGCCCGGGGAGAGGTCACTTAAAACTGCATTTTCGAACATTAGTGCCCCAGACCCGCACCTTTTTTCCTCCGTCCTTTGATCTGTGCCGCAGAGGCAAGGGCTGGAACGGCGCCCTCCCCTGGTAGAGGGACGGAGAGACCTCAAATCTTTCCCCCCGGGAGGTCCGTTAAGTAGATCCAAGCACCTGGAGGCGGAACCTGTGTGGCCGGCTGCAGAGTGGTCCCGTGTATGTGTTACCGCCTTATTGTTCCAAAGAACAGTCTTTTTCAAGTGACAGGTAGAAGACGCCCCAATAACGAGAAGTGACTGACTTGGCCAAGCTTAGACATGGGAGTGGAGTCAGGTTCCCTGGTGGCCCCACGATCTCGCCCACCATGTCAGCATGGGCTGCCCGGTGAGCATAGCTGAGATGCACCAAGTCCACATAAGTCACCTACTTTGCCTTGGCTGCCCCAACTGCATCTATCAAAGGCAGCCTTGGATACCCACCAGAGGAGCCAGCATGAGGAAGGGTATGCCTTTATACAAATTCACTCCAACTTCAGAAAAACGTCCGCAGCTCATGCTCCCCCTGCCAGAGCAGCAGTGTGAGCAGATGTGTAGGTTTGGAAGCACCCTAGTCACTTGGGCATTGATATGGTTTGGCTGTATCCCCACCCAAATCTCATCTTGCATTGTAACTCCCGCAGTTCCCAGGTGTGTGGGAGGAACCTTGCAGGAGGTGATTCAGTTATGGGGTGGGTCTTTCCTGGGCTGTTCTCGTGATAGTGAATGAGTCTCACGAGATCTGAAGATTTTAAAAATGGGAGCACTTGGTGCACAAGCTCTTGGCCTGCTGCCATCCCTTTAAAATGTGACTTGCTCCTCCTTGCTTTACGCCATGATTGTGAGGCCTCCCAACCATGTGGAACTTTAAGTCCAATAAACCTCTTTCATTTGTAAATTGCCCACTCTCTGGTGAGTCTTTATCAGCAGTGTGAAAATGGACTAATATAGGCATATTTCTCGTTTGTGATCTCCCTTTACCCTTGCGTACATACCCTACAGAGACAGTCCCGGTGTGCCTATTCCCAGTCAACTCCTGCCTTCCTTCATGGTTTTGTTGGCAAAGCATCAAAAGTAAGACCGAGTACAAAATGTAGTTGCTACCCTGACGCTTGACCACTGGCCTACTGGCCTTTACCTGGGAAATTAACCAACTCATAAACAAAAAAAAGAAATAACTAATCATATATAGGAGGCAGGGTGGACATAGATTTCCGTGATATTTCTAGTTAAGGGACTTGGGCATAGACATCTATAATCTGAGCTTCTGTTTCCTCATTTATAAAATTGGGTTAATAATGCCATTCAGAAGTGTTATTAGCATGATAAATTAAGGAAAGCTCCTGGCCTATAGTGAATGTTCAATAAAGGAGCATTTCAAAAGGGAAGCCACAGAAATGTATTTCCAATTTTCATTGCAAAGGGAATTTTTAATTGGTTTTATCCCTGAAGCCAAAATATTTTAAGATTGTACTTAAAAAGCTGATCACATATATTAAATAATCATTCATTCGTCCAGTTATAAATAATCAAAGATAAAATGGTTAGAGATTCTGATGAGCATAAATTAGCCAGTGTTACCACTACTAAGTCAATGAAGCCTAAAGCAAATCAAATAAACATTGACATTTCATTTTGCCAGCATGTATTTTGTGTGTAAATATTTTGTTAGGCTTTTGGAAATATTAAAAATGAAGTAAGAATCGTCATTTCTGCTACCATAGCCCCCAGTGCTCAAGTTCAGTGTCAGAATACACAAGCACCCGCCCTGGTAAAAAGAAAGGAGGCATGCAGACCACCTAGGCATGGGCTAGTGTGTATTTTATCCAGTAACATATTCCTGCCCCACCTCTTCCCATGAGCCCTAATGTATGTGGTGTGGAAAGAGAGACTATACAGTAGGCAAGACATTATATACTGGAGGTCAAAAGAAGAAATGAAAAGGAAGATGAAATTCCATCATGTACTATTCATGCATACAGTTAATCCATCCTATTTCTGAAGGTCACTGAAAAGCCCAGATTATGGAGTATTTTTTAGTACAACATGAATGTTTATTTAGAATTGCAAAAATCTCAAATACAAATTTCTAAGAGTTGACAAATCCCACAAACATTACCAAATCCAGAAAAATCACACAATAGTTTTATCTACTGCCTACATAATATTTTGTATTAATAAACTTCCTAAAACACTTCAGTAATATTTGTCTTCACCTGTTTTCTGCTTCTATAAGAGAATACCACAGACTAGGTAATTAATAAAGAAAAGAAATGAATCTCTCGCAGTTCTGGAGGCTGGAAGTCCAAGAGCACAGCAACAGCACATGGTGAGGGTGGTTCCATGGTGGAAAGCATCACATAGCAAGCAAGCACAAGAGACGGGAAGCAAATGGGGTCCAAACTTATCCTTTTGTCAGAAGCCCATTCTCTAGATAACTAACTCACTCTCTTAATAACAGCATTCATGAGAGCAGAGCCCTTATGACCCAATCACCTCTTAAAGGCCCCACCTCTTACTCCTATTACAATGGCAATTAAATTTCAACATGAATGTTGGCAGGGACATTCAAGCCATAGCAATACTTTTTCCTTAAGTATTTTGGCTACATACTTTTTTTTTTTTTTTTTTTTGAGACAGTATCTCACTCCATTGACCAGGCTGGAGTACAGTGGTGCAATCACAGCTTACTGCAGCCTCTACCTCCCAGACCCAAGTAATCCTCCCACCTCAGCCACCCAAGTATCTGGGACTACAAGCACACAGCACCAGGCCTGGCTAACTTCTCATTTATTTAAGATGGGGTCTCCCTATATGGCTAGGCTAGTGTCCAACTCCTGGGCTTAAACAGTCCTTCTGCCTCAGCCTCCCAAAGTGTTGGGATTACAGGCGTGAGCGACCGTGCCCAGCTTAGCTACATACTCTTGATAATCTCATTGGAAAGATTTTTTTTAAACAGCTTTATTAAGATCCAATTCACATACCACATAACTCACCCATTTAAAGGGTACAAATCAATGTGTTTTAGCATATTCACAGATTTGTGCAATCATCACCACAGTCAATTCTGAAAATTTTTCATCATCCCCTAAAGAAACCCTATCCCCACTGGCAGTCACTCCTCTTTTCCCTCCAAACCCCTCAGTCCCTGGCAAACACTAATTTACTTTCTGTTTCTACAGATTTGCCTATTCTGGACATTTCATATAAATGAATCATAAAATATGTGTTCTTTGTGACTGGCTTCTTGCACTTATCATAATGTTTTCAATGCTCATCCATATTGTAGCATATATCAGAACTTCATTGTTTATTGCTAAATAATATTCCATTGTGTGGATAGGCCACATTTTATTGATCCATTTATGAGTTGATGGACATTTCAGTTGTTTCTACTTTTTGGCTGTTAGGAATAACACTACTACAAAAATTTATGTACAAGTTTTCATGTACATGTTATGTTTCTGTTTCTCTTTTCCATTCTACCTAGAGTAGAAATTGTGGGTTATATTGTAACTGCATAACTTTACTTCCAATCTGTTTTCCACAGTGGCCGCACCACTCTACATTCCTACCAGCAATGTATGAAGGTTCTAATTTCTCCACATCCTCACCCACATTGATTATTGCTTTTGTGTTTGATTATAGCTATCTTAGTGGGTATGAAGTGGTAGATTGATTGTGTAACATTTTCTATGGGTTGAATAGATAGCCCAGTCTTTTCTCTAGCATGGTTGATCACAATTTTATTATTGACAATTCAGAAAAATCCCACCCTCACATTTATTACTGATAACAACATTTACACTTTTAATATGTTTTCAAATTTTGGAAGACCTCTCAAGTTTCTTTCATGTATAACTGTAGGATTTCAAGGCATTTCGTTTTTTATGCAATGATTAATATTAAATGCTCTTTTTGTTTAAAAAATGAGGCATAAGGGATCTTCCTAAGATGATGCAGGTGTTCTATTTGGGTGATGTTACATTTGTCAAAACTCATAGAATTTTACACTTAAAAGCTGTGCATCGCTCGTATATCAATTTTACTTCAATAAAAGAAAAAACGTATAATTTTGAATCAAGAGAAATGTTCCAATAGTCAATTCATTGTTTTAGACTGAAAGCTTAAGAGATATGTAGATGTGTGTGCACGTGAAAGCACGCATGCGCTAATAAATCTGAAGCTGAGAACATCTCGCTAAAGGTAGAGGTGGAGAGCCACTTGGAATTTGTTTGGGCATTAAAGATAGAGGTGTTGATCCAAAACCAGAGAAAATACTTTTTCTTGAATCGAGTGTGTCTGAACACCAAAAACTTGACTACCCAAGTCTATCCTCATGAGAGTCAGAAGATAAGTTTCTTTTCTCTTTTGAGACAGAGTCTTGCTCTGTCGCCCAGTCTAGAGTGTAGTGGCTCAATCTCAGCTCACTGCAGCCTCCGCCTGCCAGGTTCAAGCAGTTCTTCTGCCTCAGCCTCCTGAGTAGATGGGACTACAGGCGCACAAAGCCACACCAGGCTAATTTTGATATTTTCAGTAGAGACGGGGTTTCACCATGTTGGACAGGATAGTTGGATCTCCTGACCTTATGATCTGCCCACCTCGGCCTCCCAAAAGGCTGGGATTACAAGCGTGAGCCACTGCGCCCAGCCAGAAGATAAGTTTCTTATTCCTGGTGAAAGCCTAGGTAATTTACTTAGCTCTGGAAATAAATGACAAGCAAAAAAAAACAGAGATGGAAGGAATCATGAAAACAGATGAGTTCCCCAGGCTTCAGGTTAATGCTTTAAACTTAAAACTCAACAACTCATTTTTTTTAATCTCTATTATGAGTTTTGCCATTTCACAGATGTGAGTCATTTCACGTCAAAAAATAAAAAAAAACTAAGTATTTTTCCCTTGTGATCTATGGCTCACTCCTCTTTATTATCAATTCTCAAGCAATCCAAGAGTCTTAAAATATGCATTTAAAGGAAAGGGTTTTTATTTTAAATACATAAGCAACTCTAACCTCTACAGTATTTTCAATAAGCAGGCTGCCTACAACTGCTTAAGTGCACAGATAGGATGCCTTATAAATCATATAATAACTGCATACAAACCACTGATATATTAGAATAGAGAACATAAGTGCCAGTCTTATGTATTTGTTATTGTATTCCTAGCTTCCAGAACTGTGCCTGGTCTGTAGTCGAGGCTCAACAAAAAATTTTTGAATTAAAATTTGCCACTACCCAAGGCAGAAATAGTCAACATATCTAAAATCATGATGTGCTTGGATTTTAAAAGCTCAAGGTGAAGCTGAGAGAATATGTCTGACACAAAATTCACCACGGCATTTGCCTGGTGGGACTCGACTGAATGCTGAGTGTATGCTGGGTGGGTAAGAGGGATGGGAGACAAGAAGGAAAGAGCAGAAAGGTGGCTCATGTGCTTAGGGGATGGAAGAGAATGGAGAAAAGAGGAAAACTGAGGAGGGAGTATAGTAAGTGCACAAGAAATGTTAGACCAGAGGGTGGTCCAAGGCATAGGGCATACTCAGTTCACCTTTCCCCCAAGACCCAAATAACTGAGGTTAAGTCTCTATAATAAAGGTTCAGTTTATTTTTTACTATCCTTCTTATGAGTAGTTATTCTTTCATTCATTCATGTGACAAATATTTATCCAACATCTACCATGTGCTAGGTATAGTTTACTGACTCTAGTGGAGCACAAAGCATCCCTTCCCTCATGGAGCTTGAGAAGACAGAAAATAAGCAAGATAAGTAAATATATGTGATGTTTTATGATGCTGAGTGTCTTGGAGAAAAACAAAACAAGGAAAAGAATAAGGCGTAAGGAGTATAGCGTCAGGACAGTAGATGATTGCAAAGGATATTGAGAGAAGGCTTCACTGAGAGGTTAAATTTGAGTAAACACCTAAAGCAGGTGATGAGGAAAGCCATGCAAATATGTAACTATAAGTGCAAAGGCCCTGAGGTCTTGCCTGGTGTGTTTTGAGCACAGCAAGTGGTCAGTGTGCCTAGGGCTGAGTGAGCTAGGTGAAAGGTAGTCAGAGATGTTGTGAGTGGGACCTTATAGGTTGTTGTAAAGACATAGGTGTTGTAAAGACCCTTAACTGCCCTTGGTAGATTTTGAGCAGAGGGGTAAGATGATTGACTTACATTTTGCCAGAATCACCCTGTATTATGTATTGGAAGCAAGGAGGTGAATTAGGAGGCTACTACAACAATTCAAGCAGGAGATGATGGTGGCTTGGGCCAGGATGGTGGCAAAGAAGGAGATAAGAAATGTTGAGATTCTGGTCATATTTTGAAGATTGAGCTGACAGAATTTGCTGATGTGTCAATGTACATTATAAAAGAGAGTCAAAGATGACTCAAGGGTTTGGGACTGAACTACCAGAAAAATGGAGTTGCATTAACTAACAGGGGAAGGCTGTGGAAGTAACAAGATTTAGGATGGGAGATCAGACTGTAATTTTTGGACATGTTAAGTTAGAGTTAACTTTTCGACATTCAGCAGAGGAGTGCCAGGCAAGCCACTGGATATACAAAACCAGAATTCAGGGGACAGGCAGGAGTGGGAGCTGTAACAGAGATGATATTTACATCCATGAAACTGAATGAGATCACCAAAGGAGTGGATGGTGAAGAGAAAAGAGGAGAGCCTAATGCACTCCAATGCTCAGAAATTAGGGAGATGAGTAAGAACATGCAGAGGAATCTGAAACGAGCAGTCGGTGAAGTAGGAGGAAAACAAAAGAATGTTCTTTAATGGAACATTTTCAGATTATTTTTACATGAAACCTTTTCCTTTCTACAGTTTTCAATCAGCAGTGTCTGCGTTCTGCTCTCTCCCTACCTCCTGCAGTCATCACTTCTCTTTTTATCAAAACTGTTCTATTATTTTCAGGAAGAATGAAAGAGATAGTGCTATATGCCTGTAATTCTAGCAATCTCAGTTTGTCTCAAGCTATGTTTTATGCCCAATCCAGTGTTACTAATACTCACTCCCGATTTTTTTTGCATAAATAATTACATCTGGAATTAACTAAAAAGACAGATTTAGTTAATACACAGGTTTCCAAGCTGACAGAAATTAATTTATATTTTATTTGTTTTTTTGTTACAAAAAAAAAAACCCATAGCTTCTTGGAATTGTAAAGAGAAAATCTGATGAAATCCATGTAAGTATCATAACCAGGATTTTGAATAAGTTCCATTCCTGGCTGACAAAAACTACCTGCTGTGATCCTTTTATTCAGTGGGAGAAACTTTCCCCTGGCATTATGTGAAAACTTTGCAGGCCCAATTATTCAGCTCACTTGTAGGTCCTCTAAGCATAGTGTCAATTCAGTAATTAAACTATGCCGTCCTTAGTCTAAACTTGACTTAGCATCAAATCTTCTCTTCTGCTTCAACTGGAAGGGCGCAGTGTGAAAGGGAGGGTGGGTGATATATTAATCTATTTGTGTTACTATAAAGGAATACTCGAGACCAACTACTTTATAAAGAAAAGAGGTTTAATTGGATCAAGGTTCTGCAAGCTGTACAAGCATGGCACCAACATCTGCTCAGCTTCTGGCGAGACTCAGGAAGCTTATAATTATGGCAGAAGGTGAAGCAGGGGCAGGCATGTCACATTGTGAGAGAAGGAGAAGGGTAGGGGGAGGTGCCACACTTTTTAAAACAACCAGATCCCATGTGAACTCAGAGCAAGAACTCACTTATCACCAAGAGGATAGTGCTAAGCCATCCATGAAGGATCTGCCCCCGTGATTCAATCACCTCCCACCAGGCTACACCTCTGACATTGGGAATCATATTTCAACATGAGATTTGGAGGGGACAAACATCCAAACCATATTAAGTGGGGTCCTCTATTCCAGTTCCTCAGTCCTATGTACCCACTTGAACATTTCTTCCTGCTGAGCCTTGCCCTCTCCCACCCACCCTACTGGGTGGACCCCAAGAAGATAGACTCCATGCCAACTCTATTGCACGTGGCCCACATCTCTTCCACAAGAAACACTCACACATGCCCCTTGCCTCAGCAACTCTGGGAGTGTGGGCTGATCCCAACCACATAGCAAGGGCTTCCCTAGTCCCTCTCCCAAAGCAGTTGGTCAACCCTCTCTCACTCTAGGTTTTGTGGGAAGAAGCAGCCTCCATTGGTTTTCTGGAGCATGAGCGAGGCCACCATCTTCAGTGTTTTCCAGCTACCAGGAACCATTTGGGATTTCTCCAACAGGTCTCTTTGAACTCCTTTTACTAGGCTTGAGGCTACAGAGTAGCACCCAGCTCTCTTCCAATGGAGAGTAGAGCCAGACAACAGCTCTCATCACCATCTCCTCATGTTCTCCTCTCATTAGCACTTATTTTTATAGTTTTGATCTGACTGACAAGGGATCCAAGATTGTGTAACAAAGTCTCAGGACCATTTTTTAAAAAAAATCTGTACATGGGGTAGATGTTGTCCCAAATACACTTGGACATACTTTGCTGTGTATTACATTGTCCCCTCAGTAGCACCCAAGACAGAGGAGGTCCCACTCTACCATCTTCTCATACTTCTTAGCTTGAAAGAGTCATAGCATTTTGTTTACTCACTATAGATATATGTGTACATAGGATATCAATTTAATCACCTCCATCGTAGAGTCTTATATTTGAAGGAATGATTCTGAAAGATTGGAGAGATGTCCTTTGTGGATAGATATTGCTGGAAACAATCCTCCATCCACATCTAGCTCAATCATTTACAGTCACATTGTGGATATTGAGGCATTTTGTATTTCCTATTTCTCACAGCTATGCTGTCCAATTCCATAGCTAGTAGACTACGTGGCCATTTAAATTTAAATGGATTAAAAGAAAATTAAACTTAAAATTCATTTCTCAGTCTCACTAGCCATATTTCAACTGTTCAGGTAGTTAGTGGTGACTTTATTTATTTATTTATTTATTTATTTATTTATTATTTCTTTAGAGACAGGGTCTTGCTCTGTCACCCAAGCTGTAGTGCAGTGGTGCAGTCATAGATCACTAGAGCCTTGACTTCCCATGGACTCAAGCGATCCTCCCACCTCAGCCTCCTGAGTAGCTGGAGACTACAGACATGCATTACCACACCCCACTGATTTTTTTTTTAATTTTTTTGTAGATAAAAGTTCTCACTATATTGCCCAGGCTGGTCCAGAACTCCTGGCCTCAAGTGATCCTCTGGTCTCAGCCTCCCAAAGAGTTAGGATTCCAGGCATGAGCCACTGAGAATGGCTACTATATTTAGACATTGCAGATCTAGAACGTTTCCATGAACACAAATAATTCTATTGACAGCACTGCTTCACAGTCTTTGGCACATAGGATACACCGGATAAACAACAAATGAAAGTTTGGTCACAAGGTATCACATGACTGCACTGATTTATTTTTATGTGAGTGTAAAGCTTTTTAGTACAGCACTATGTACTGTATTGTACAGACTCGACCATTAAAAACAAAAACCAAACCTTTTCCTAAGTACACAGCTGCAGCTGCTTTTCTGTTTCATGCTCAAAAACTTATCTGCATCCTCCTACTCTATCAGAAAATGCTTTACTATCAAAATAATTCCTGTAAACATTTGAGAAGAAAGTCCCTATTTCCCTCAGAGCACAAATAAATCACTTTTTCCGAATTATTCCAATAATGAAATGTTTTCAAAATCAATATTTCTATCGAAGGGGGATTCCATAGAAAACATTCCTTTGCTGAACTAAGCATTTCACTTACAATCTTTTTTCCCCAAGATACGTTATTTCACATATAACCTGTGGAAATTACCTATGCTTGCATGTTTTTAGATTGTAAAAGTACCCTGGAATGTCTCCAAGAGGACAGCAGGGCTTAGAGACACTGCTGCTCTGCAGGGAGTGATGAAGGGAGATAACGAAGACCATGCAAGGGTCCTCTGAAATGTTAAATCAGAGTCAGAAGACAGAAAGAGTCCCACTAACTCATTGTCTAACTGTGTGGGATAAAACAAAATATATTTGGTCTTTGTCCTGGTTTCTAAAACCCTTGGAATTTCCTGAGTCCTTTGTTTTTTATTCATAAAGAAGCCACTTATGATGACACCTGAGCTTATGTTAATGAGGTGACTTAGGATGGAGCCCCTAGACTCCCCAAGGATGGAGTTGGTTATCAGAAAGACGACATGATTAGAGGGGTGGAAATTTCAGCCCCACAACCGACCTCCAGAAAGGGGAGAGGGGGTCTGGAGATTAAGCTCTATAGAAGGTCTTGGACTGGGAGACTTATGAGCTTAGGAGTTGGTGAATTCATTGAGGTGCTGGGAGAGTGGTGTGCCCAGAGAGGGCATGAAAACCCTGAACCATCCCCAATCCCCTGTCCTATGCATTCCTTTCATTTGGCTGTTCCCGAGTTGTAGCTTTTATAATAAACCAGGAAACATAAGTAAAGTGTCTGTGAGCCTGAGTTCTGTGAGCTATTCTAGTAAATTATCAATCCTGAGAAAGGGGTCACAGTGAGACACGATAGTCGTAGGAGAACAGAAAATTCCAAGCAGCAGTCTCATGACTAGCAAAAAGGAGCTGTTGAAAGAGCTGCATATACTAGGGACCAGTAAGACCCTGGATGAAGGCCAGGATGAGGGCCAAGTTGACTAAGACCAACCAGACTCAACATGGTGCTGGATTTGGCGTAGGTTTCACCTAGGACTTCATTACACACTAATTAACACCCTAAATCACACACCCACTAGTGCCATAATAGTTCATGGAACACCCATATTTGGTGTAAACATGGATGACACCACGGTACTGAGAAATCTTTACCTTTTTCTATAAATCTTCATGAATATTCCACCCCTTGGTTAAAGAAACCCATAAAGGTAGAAACTCCAAACCCCACTGGGCATGACTCACTCTCTTGAGTACACACACTCACACTCCCCTTTCTTGAGTGTGTCTTTTCACTTTGTCACAAAGCTCCGGACTTTCACTATTTTCTGACTCGTCCTTGAGTTTCTTGACGGTGTCCTTGAATTTCTTGATGGTGAATTCCTTGACTTGTCCAGGTGTCAAGAGCCTGGACACTGGCCAGGGTTGAGGTCCTGCCATCATTTGGGGTTAGCTCTCCTACCCCGCAGTATCAATGGGAACCTCTGATTTATGGCCACGTGGTCAGAAGTATTGGTGGCAACCCCAGACTTACTGTTGGCATCTGAATTGGGGAAAGTCTTGTGGGATTTTAACTTGTGTGTATGATGCAAACTCCAGGTAGATCGTGTCATAATTTTAGGATTCCCAGCTGGCATCTGCAGAGAATTGGACAATTACTTGATGTGGAAAAAACCCACACATTTAGTGTCAGAAGTGTAGTGTGAATAGAGAAACCATTTTCTTTTACCATGGTGTATTAGTTTGTTCCCACACTACTAACAAAGACATACCTGAGACTGGGAAATTTATAAAGGAAAGAAGTTTAATGGACTCACAGTTCCACGTGGCTGGGGAGACCTCACAATCATGCTGGAAGACGAAGGAGAAACAAAGTCATGTCTTACATGGCGGTAGGCAAGAGCACCTGTGCAGGGGAACTACCCTTTATAAAACCATCAGATATTGTGAGGCTTATTCACTATCAGGAAAACAGCAAGGGAAAGACCTGCCCCCATGATTCAATTACCTCCTACCGGGTCCCTCCCACAAAACATGGGAATTATGGGAGCTACAATTCAAGATGAGGTTTGGGTGGTGACACAGCCAAACCATATCCCATAGGACCGTCATATTCTTAGGCTTTCATTTCTTTTCTCTGAATGGGAAGGATGGCCTTTTTGACTGCCAAATTCCAACATTCTAGGATTTAAAGAGCTTTATTAAAAGCAGTCTTTATCTCCACGATTCTCAGTTTTTTTTTTTTTTTGGTTAAGTTTTCAGTGACGAGGGCAAATCGCAGAAGCTCACTCTCAATGTTCTGAATTGTGACCCCAAAAACCTCAGAGAAGTTAGAGCTCTCCAGAAGACAGAGACCACACCTTATTTGTATATTTACTTTTAGTTTCCAGCACTGGGTATATTGCCTATCATGTAGGAGGTGATTAATAAATATTCACCAAAGGAGACAAGGTGTGGTGGCTCACGCCTATAATCCCAGCACTCTGGGAGGCTGAGGTGGGAAGATAGCATGAGGCCAGGAGTTTGAGACTAGCCTGAGCAACATAGTGAGACCACATCTCTACCAAAAAAAAAAAAGAAAAAAGAAAAAGGAAAAAAGCCAGGTGTGGTGGGACACACATATAGTTCCAGCTACTTGGGAGGCTGAGTTGTGAGGATCGCTTGAGTCCAGGAGTTTGAAGCTGCAGTGAGCCGTGATCACATCACTGCACTCCAGCCTGGGCAACAGGGCAAGAGCATGTCTCAAAAAAAAAAAAAAAAAAATAGAAAGAAAGGAAAATGTTTACTGAATGAATGAGTGAATGAAGGAATTCTCTCTTCTTATTTTGGGCAAGAATAGTATGTTGTTTAAGAATTCCTATGATTTCAGTGGCTCTAAAGAGAGAAATGGTGTAAACATTATCAACAAAGTTGGTAAGAGGACTGCAGATAGAATTCTCATTGCACAATACACGCATTATGAACCCTTACATTGGAAAATCTCTGTACATTTGTTTCTGAAAGGAAGGAAATCTATCAGCTCTCTCTCAATTTCCCTATTAAAGACTCTCATTCTGTCAGAACAGAGCTCTCCAAGGGGGAAAAAAAAGAAAAAGAAAAAGACTCTCATTCCTGACATAACTGCTGAGTTACCTGCAAGAGTTAACAAATTTCTAGGGCTGAATTCTGACAGAGTGGAGCTTTTTGAGCCACTTCACTTGTAAGTTCTGAGAACCCAGCTGTTTGGTTTTTTGATTTCTATTAATCCACAGTCAGAAACCCCAGAGAAAAATTTTCTCCTTCAAAGTCAGCTTTATTGAAATATAATTTTCATAGTGTAAAACTCATCAATTTTGTGTACAATTCAATGAGAGTTGGCAAATGTATAGCGCTGTGTAAGTTCCACTACAATTAGGATATTTCACCCCCTCCTCATGCTCCCTGCAAAGTTCCACGCCCCTCTGCCAGCAATCCCATCCCTGTGGATGCTGGGATCATAGCAACTGCTGACAGCGTTTTAGCTCTCTGTAGTTTTGTCTTTTTTATAATTCTGTATTAATAGATTCCTATGGTATGAGCTCTTTTGTTTCTGCCCTCTTTCATATAGCATAATGCTTTTGAGATTCATCCATGTTTTCATATGGGTCTTTAGTCATTCCTCTTTATTGGACAGTGTTCCATTGTATGGATACATAATTTGTTTTTCCACTCACCAGTTGATGGACATTTGAGTACTGTCCAGTTTTGGCTATTGCAAATAAAATGCTATGAACATCTATGTTTAATTTTTTGTGTGTACATGTTTGTTCTTGGATAAATACCCTGGAGTGATATTACTGGGACATACGGTTAAAGCATGTTTAACTTTACTTTTAAAAAAATCTGTCAGTTTTCCAAAGTGGCTATGCTATTAACACTGTGTTGCATTCCCATCTGCAACGTATGAGAGTTCCAGCATTCTACATTGTGGCCAACATTTGGTATTGTCAACTTTTAAAAAAACATTTAGCTTTTTGAGTATTTTGTTGTAGTTTCTCTGGCATAGCTTAATGATAAATGATATTGAGCATCCATCATTTCATGTACTTATTTTCAATTTGTGTGTCTTCTTTCATAAAGTGCCTGCTTCAATCTTTTGCCCCCTCCCACTCCCCCCTGCCCTTTTTTTTCGAGTTGGAAGATTGTGAAGATTGTGTAGATTACGAAGCCAATCTACCTTTTTTTGGAGTTGGAGTCTCTGTTGTCCAGGCTGGAGTGCAGTGGCATGATCATAGCTCACTGCAGCCTCAAGCTATCACTGGGCTCAAACAATCTTTCTGCCTTGGCTTCCTGAAGCGCTGGGATTATGGATGTGAGCCATTGTGCCCAACTCCCACTTTTTAAGATGCATTTTTGTACTATTACTGAATTGCAAGAATTCTGTATACATCTTGGATACAATTTATGTATCAGATATGTATTTTGTAAATGTTTTCTCCCTGGCTTTGGCTTGCCATTTAGTTTCTTGAGTGTCTTTGAAGAACAAATGTTTTAAATTTAAATGAGGCCAGTCTACCATTTTTGTTTATGATTTGTGCTATGTTGTGTCCTGAGACATCTTTCCCTAATGTCATGCCACAAAGATTTTCTTCTATGTTTGCTTCTAGAATTGTTATAGTTTTAGCTCTTATGTTTACATTTATGAGCCATTATGTGTTAATCTTCACATGTACTATGAGTTAAGAGTGGAGGATCCTTTCTTCCCAGATAGATATCCTATTGTTGTATTCCATTCTTGAAAAGATTATCCTTTTGCATTTACCTTATTGAAAATCAATTGACCATTATATATGTGAACTACTTTTGAACTCTCTCTTCCATTTCGTTGATCTATGTCTCTATACTTACAATAATGCAAAGTCTTCATTACTAGCTTTATAGTAATATTGAGATCAAGTAGTGTAAGTATTCTAAATTTGTTCTGCCATTAAAAATTGTTTTGACTCCTCTAGGTTCTTTGTATGTCCAAATAAATTGAGAATTAATATATTAGTTTCATTAAAAATGTCCAGTATGATGTCAATTGGGATGGCACTGAATCTGTAGGTCAGCTTGGAGGGAATTGAAAATCTCAACAATTTGTCTTCTAAAACATGAACACTCTATATCCATTTATTTATATTTCCTTTGATTTATTTAAGCAATGTTCTACAGTATTCAGTGTACAGTACTTGCACATTGTATTTGTCCATTCTCATGCTGCTAATAAAGACATATCCAAGACTGGGTGATTTATAAAGGAAAGAGGTTTAATTGAATCACAGTTCAGCATGACTGGGGAGGCCTCAGGAAACTTACAATCATGGCAGAAGGGGAAGCAAACATGTCCTTCTTCACATGATGGCAGCAAGGAGAAGGGCAGAGCAAAAGTGGGAAAAGCCCCTTATAAAACCATCAAATCTTGTGAGAACTCAGTATCACGAGAACAGCATGAGGGTGAACACCTCCATGACTAAATTACCTCCCACTGGGTTCTTCTCACCACAGGGAACTACAATTCAAGATGAGATTTGGGTGGGGACACAGCCAAACCATATCACACATATTTTAAGTGTATACCCAAGTATTTTCATGCTTTTTGATGCTACTATAAATAGCATTATTTTCTTAATTATTATTTCAAAATTTTCACTAATAAACAAATTTTATTTTTGTATGTGGATCTTGAATTCTGTGACCTTGCTAAACTCACTTATTATTTCTACCAGTTTTTAAATTAAAATCTTAATAATGATTTTCTACATAGCTGATCATGACTTCTGTGAATAAAGAGTTTTATTCTCTGTAAAGAGCCTTTTTGCACTGGTCAGGAATTTTAATGCAATATTGAATAGTAGTGATAAGCACAGACGTCCTTGCTTAGTTTCTGATCTTAGGGGAAAAGCATTCAGTCTTTCCCTATTAAGGAGAATGTTAGCTTTTGGTACATGCCTTTTGTCAAGTTGAAGAAATTCCTGTCCATGCCTAATTTGCTGAAAGTTATTTATCATGAATAGGTATTGAATTTTGTCAAATCCTGTTTCTGCATCTTTTGAGATACTCATATGATTTTTCTTTTTTATGCTGTAATTTTGGTGAATTACACTGATTAGTTTTCAAATGTTAAACCAAATTTACATCTTGAGATAAACCCTATTTGATCATAATGTACTATTGTATTAGTCTGCTGATACAGTTTGGATATTTGTCCCCACCCAAATCTCATGTTGAATTGTAATCCCCAGCATTGGAGGTGGGGCCTAATGGGAGGTATTTTGATCATGGGGTGAATGATCCATGGCTTGGTGCGGTCTTTCTGATAGTGAGTTCTCATGAGATCTGGTTACTTAAAAGTGTGTGGCAGCTCTGCCGACCACACTTTCTCTCTTGCTCTTGCTTTCACTATGTGACTTGTCCTCTCCCCCTTCACCTTCCACCATGATTGTAAGCTTCCTGAGGCCTCCGTAGAAGCCAAGCAGCTGCCAGCACCAGCTTCCTGTACAGTCTACAGAACTGTGAACCAATTAAACCTCTTTTTAATTATCATTTATCATCTATGAATTATCATTTATCCTCTCCATCCCCATATCAACTTAATTTCTAACCTTCTACCACTTCTAAACTTCTACCACTTGGATGATTTCTAGATCATCAAAGGAATTCAACATGGTCTTTGTCACAGCCTTTGAGAGCGATCCTAATTTTGGTTATGAAAAATATGCCTGGATAAGCTGCTTTCTCTTTCATGTCCCTCTTCTTCAACTCATTTCTAAACATAACTCCTTGCTATAGAAGATCATAGCAGAAACAGTCCTGTGTGTTTCCCAAACCATCTCAATTTCCTCCTAGGCACAAAGGAAGACTACATTTCCTAGTCTGATTTTATCTAGGTGGGGCTATGCTACCAGTTCTGGCAAATGGACTATGTACCAGCAGCACGATATACCACTTCATGCCTAGCACCTACAATCTGCAAGAGAGCATCTGCGTTCTCCTCTCTGTCTACTGTAGGATTGTCAGTGTCCAGCAAAACCAGGACATTCACCAACATATTCTGTGAAGTAAGCAAGAAATAAATTTCTATTGCGTTCATGTACTGAAACTTAAGGGTTTCTATTAAAGTGGGATGATTACTTCCGTTGACTAATACCCAGCCCAAACTACACTCAATCAGGTATCAATAATAAGCATATTATTTATTATACATTTGAAAGCTGGAAGAGAACTATTTTGTTCAAAGAAATGTGGATCAAGTATCTTGAAAGCATTTATCGGTTTAATAACATTTGGCATACTACTTTGTGGAGAAAAATCACATAGGGAACAGAGTACTATATGGTAAATGCAAAGTCCTCCTATAATATTTTCTGCTGAGCTGACCTCTGCTTTTTGATACGACAAAGTCAAGAACAATCTGAAAAAGTATCAAACACATATGTAGGTGAGGGTGTTCCCTTCCCTCCCAACAAATGGACTAAAAGGCTTTCTAATAAGGAGATTTAGGATGCCATTCCATTAACAACAACTATATTTGACTCATCATAGTGCTGCTGGGTGCTACTTGGGAGGAAAATGGGTGACATTCTAATGATCAATTTGTTTATGTATGTTAACTAAATAGGGGCAGAAAAATAAACCCATGAGCAAAACACTCAGTCTCATAGAACTGAACTAAAATAGAACTAAAAGAGGCATTAGACATTATCTAACTCAATCTCAGTTTACAGATGAGAAAACCCTTTTAAAGACTCTTCATGATACAGTTGTTTGGATAGAAACATCATAATATTTTACTTTGAAAATTTCCTAATTAGACGCATCCCACGATCTCTTCTATTTTGGAGAAATGATAGCCTGCTTAGGGAAATCCTTTCTGCACATTGAAAATGACTTGGGAATGGGATGCTCAGGCCTCTGAACGCCTAGAGCGAGGGGACCAACACAGGATGCTAATCTGAAACCAATGGGCCCTACCTGGTCATTTTACTCTAAACACTGTCTTCATTTGTCAAACAGTAAAAAATAATTTCCTTTTATTTTATATAAAAGACAAAAGGTTTGTTGAGGAATTTTTATTTTTAAAAGTTCAACAGTTCATCCAGTTGCACTACCCCCCAACACACACACACGGTAAGTGAGATGTGGTTTATCTGCCTATCGCTCGTGTTCATATGTTAAATACAATATTTAGAAACAAATTAAAATTGAAGGCAGCTGGGTGTGGTGGCTCACTCCTGTAATCCCAGCATTTTGGGAGGCCAAGGTGGGAAGATTGCTTGAGCTCAGTAGTTCAAGGTCAGCCTGGGTCTTGAACTGGTAGTGAGACCCCATCTCTACAGAAAATAAACAAAATTAGCCAGGCACAGTGGCACATGCCTGTAGTCCCAGCTACTCAGAAGGCTGAGGTGGGAGTATTGCTTGAGCTCGGGAGGCCAAGGCTGCAATGAACTGAGATCATGCCACTGAACTCCAGCCTGAGTGACAGAGCAAGACTCTGTCTCAAAAAAAAAAAAAAAGAAAGAAAGAAATCCAAGTTGATTTATTTTGTAATGTAAGCTACATTCATCTGCTATTAAAGTTTTTCTGGTAGGAAAATATTTCCAAAGAAAATATTAGTAACTTATAGCTGATGAACATTCAATATTAATGTTAGAGTGTAGAAATTATATCTCATTTTTTGTGAATATAAGTAGAATATGCTCATATTATTGTTAAATAACTTCTGAAAGTATTAAGAAGGCTAGTTTAACGGTCAAAAATGTTTTATTTGAGGAAAATGCCACATAAATGTCACCAGTAAAAAACAAAACAAAAAACTAACTAGGCATGTTGGTACCTGCCTGTAATCCCTACTTGGGAAGCTGAGGTGGGAGGATCCCTTGAGCTCAGGACTTCAAGACCAGCCTGGGCAAGACCCAACATAGCAAGACCCTATCTCAAAACAAAACAAAACAAAAAACAAAAAAAGACAGAACAAAACCACACACAGAGAGACAAACCCAGGATCCTATTTTGAATCCATTTGGTTCAGAAAAAGAAGATGTTATGTGATTTTTAAAAAGTTATTTCATAGACAGAGAAAGATACACAACCAACATTTTTTTTATGTGAGATTTTCTCCCTTAATTTTTTTCACATGGAAAGTGCCCATACCAGACATACTAGTTTATTCCGCCTCTACTGTTATAGTTCTTCTAGTAAATGATTGATTGTAGAACAGCTAACAGCAAACTGGTATTTTTCTTTTGTCTTTTACTACCTATTTTATTTTTCGAAGTTTAGTTTTGATTCTCTCTAAGAATAGTGTTTCTCTTCCATTTGCAAGAACTATGTAGATGTAATGTGAAAATCAGGACAATTTAAAACCTGTCTTCCTTCCTTCTCTGCTTTGAGCTCTTTTTTTTTCTTTTTTTAAAATCTGTTTTTTTTCTCTTCTTGTACCATTTATATTTAGCCCTTTCACTCTTGCCTTGATTACCTCCCTAGTACTCATTTTCTCATTCCCTTTTCCGTTGACTCTCTCTCAGCTTTGCTTTAAGGTTTTTAGTGGGTTCCTTGCCATTATTAGCCAATTATCTTAGTGAGAGCAGCACTCCCAGAAATTGAAGTCTCGTAAGTGGTTGGGATGGAATTGACACCACAGTCCCACAAACAAGTCTACAACTGTATGGATGTTAGTGGTTTCTGCGCAAACATTCAGCAACTGGGCAGAAGCTGATCATCATACAATGTTATTAAAGAAAAAGAAAGAAACATGAGAAGGAAGGTCATGTTATTTAAATCTAGATTGGTTCATGCCCTCTCACTGATAGAGGGGTTAAGCAACAAGGTAAAGATAAATAAATATCTAGGGAAACATGATTATATACAGAAAATATTCTGAATATGAAAGGAAATAGTTTGTAATGTTAAAACACAATGGGCCACAGACTTAGGAAAGCTAGTTGAGAAAAAAATCTCTATTTGTAAAGGATCTAATGGATCTCAGAGGAAAACCTGGCAGAGACTGGGGCGTCAGAATTAGTGGCTCTTTTTCCCAGAGTTAAGGCTAGTTCAGGAAAAAGTCTGCAAGAGAAAAGTTTGCTCTCTATAATACCATTTCACCGATAACATTGTGTTACAGCCTAGATCCCCCAGGTATCACATTATAGCAAGAATACAATATAGAAAAGGTTAAAGGATTAAAATAGATGTCCTTTCTCCCTTCCTTCTGCAAAATTCATGGAATCATATGGACCTGGAAATCATTGATTTCAACCTCACCCTCAAAGCAGGAAACCCTTAGACAATATTTTTAACAGGTGGCCATCCAGTTTCTGCTTCATTACTTCCCGTGCCAGAGAAGTGAGTCACTGCCTTGCAAAGCAGTCATTCAACATTTAACATCCTTTTAAAGACAAATACTATCACATAAAGAGCTGACAGTCATGCATCACTCGCTAGGTACCAGATGAAGGCCTCAGTGCTTTACTGGGTGTGTTATTTTGGAAGTTCCCAGATGACCCCCTGCAGCAGGCTTGTGGCTTAGAGCGGTTAGGTAGACAGACTTGCAGAAGGGACAGAGTCTGGATTTGGGCCCAGTCTTTTTAACTCCAGACGAGGCCTTCACATCACGCTGAATCACACTTGCCTCCCTGTAGCTTCCACATGTTCACTCTGGTCTGGATCCCAGAGAACAAACCACAACTCCCGTTCTTCCACTTCAAAGCCCTCCAGATACATGAAGATAGTGACTGTTTCTTCTCCCTGCCCTCCCTCTGCAACCCCTCTCCTCACAGGCTAACCATGAACAGATCCCTCTGTTAATTCAGAGGCAAATTTTTTTTGAGGCCTCTTTCATTCTAATGCCCTTCTTCTAGAGATGGATGCTCAGGAGCAAACATAATAGATTAGATATGAACAGAGTAATGATTGCAGATGAAATGTTCATTTTTGACTATCAGATTCAGTAAAGGAAAATCTTTTCTGAGTAACAAATATAAAAATTGTCATCCATAAATGTTTGATATTGCATGTGTCTATGTATACTTGCAAATCTTTTCATTATGAACATAGTAATTATCATCCTAAACACATTATAGCACTACATAATAATGATTTATTGCCCAAACTGAATTATATTTCAGGAATTAAGAATGAATTTGATGGATACAGCCATTTCTGTGTATCTCTATTTACTGCCATGGCAACAAATTAAAATAGGTTTGTTTAATTAGTTGTTGGTAAAGCACTATGAACATGAAAACTGCTATTAATGGATGCACAGTGTTTAGTGTTAATGCTAGTGTTATCATAAATGGCACAGTGTTTATGGACAAAATAAAGCAATTTATTTTCCATTAATAGTAATAATTTCATCTTTGAATTAGGAAAAGGATTTGTTAAAAAAACAACAACAAAATTGTCTAGTCTCCCTTTTATGTTTTTTGTGTTTAAAGGCAGGTTCTTGTTATGTTGCTCAGACTGGTATCAAACTCTGGGCCTCAAGCAATCCTACAACCTCAGCCTCCCAAAGTTATGGTTTTTTTGGCCACATTTTAACCAACATTATACATTCAGGCAGAAGAGAATATGAGTGCATATAGTGATGACCAAAATATCCCAGTGAAAACTGGTATACTTTTTTTGGGGGGGGAGGGGTGGGGGGGACTGGGTTCCACTCTTTTGCCCAGCCTGGAGTGCTGTGGCCTGATCTCAGCTCACTGCAACCTCCACCTCCCGAGTTCAAGCCATTCTTCTGCCTCAGCCTCTCAAGTAGCTGGGATTACAGGTGCATACCACTATGCCTGGCTAATTTTTGTATTTTTAGTAGAGACAGGGTTTCACCATGTTGCCCAGGCTAGTCTTGAACTCCTGGACTCAAGTGATCTGCATGCCTCAGCCTCCCAAAGTGCTAGGATTACAAGCATGAGTAACCATGCCCAGCCAAAAAATATATATTTTCTAATGGCCGTTGCAATGTTCAAATTACCACTGCTGAGCCTTTTAGTTTCCTAATACAGAAAGGAGGATGGAGATTGCTGTCAATGCAGAGCTGAAGGAATTAACCACATCACCCACCAGGAACTATTTTCAGAATGGCTCAAGGAATGCTTGTGGAGAGCTTTAGATCTCCCCAAATCTTGTCAATTTCCCCAGTGGCCCCCAATGCTTATGCAATCTCAGTAAAAACAGCTGCTTACCAGGAAGGTGCAGTTCCATACCCAGTCCCCTCCCTTCTCCTCCAACCCTAAGTCTGTCCTAGGTTGAATTTTGAAGCTCCTTTAGACCCGCCTCCTGTCATTGACTTCTCAAGTCTTGGAGTCCCATAGCTGATATCATACGATTTAGAAATCGTATGATATCGTATGGAAAAGTCCACCAGAGATCCTCTAATCCAGCTCTCTGCATTCTAATAGGTAAAATATTTTACAGATAAGGAAACACAAAGTACTAAAGAAACACAAAGATAAGCAAACCAGCTGAGCTCAGAGAGTGCTGCAGATGGAGTGAATGGGCTGGACTCCATCTGGATTGTGGTAGGGTGATGTGGCTTGGGTTGGAAATCTTATCCACGGGTAAACTGAGAATGCCTTCAGCTATCCTTCCTTAGGCCAGATTCATGAACCCCAGGCTGAGTACTTTGTAATGAATTGAATGGACTATCTCATTGCCAGTCATTGAAACGTCCTCTTGTACGTGGTGGTAATGAATCAGACCAGGGCTCTTCTTTAGACACTAGTTCACCTCAATACTCATCTAGGGCCAGAAGAGGCCAAAGATGTGAAGAAGGATGAATTTGACTTCAACATTAATCTTCCTCTGAATATCCTGTGTGTTCATGTTGCAAGTCCCCAGGATTGACCCTTTCAGCTGTGTCTTATTGTCTTCAGCATCCCCTGTGTCCCAGCCCCTACTCCCACCACTAATTAGAATTTACCTATCCTTGGGATCATCCCATGTGAATGCCAAAGGACTCTCTTGCAGTCCTTACTCTATTGCCAGGTAACGTGTTTGTGGCTTAAAGGGATATTTCGATCCCTTAAGCCTGAGGAATGATTGAAAATGGCAATTTCAGGCCCTGTGGTAAATCAATGGTAGAACTTTCTGTGCTAAAGAATCTGACCTGAGAAAGAAAGGTCTGCTTGCAAGATGCTGAGAGCCACCAGTGGGGACACTGTCCAAATACAGCTGATACAAAACTGGCTGCTGGAGATGCTGCCCAGGGAATTTGGGTGACATTGGGCCACATGGCCCTTCAGACACCTTCCAACCCTGGGATTCCAGACTGTGTGAAATGATAGGTCCGTGGCAACTTACAGGGGCTTTCCTATGGTTGCTGGAAGGATTTGTGATGGCCGATTTCATGTATTAAATTGACCGGACTAAGGGATGCCACATAGCTGGTAAAAAATTATTTCTGGGTATCTGTGAGGGTGTTTCCAGAAGAGATTCATATTCAAATTGGTAGACTGAGTACAGAAAATCATCCTCACCAATATCAGTGGCCATCATCCAGTTTGGTGAGGGCCTGAAGGAACAAAAAGGCAAAGGACGAGTGAGTTCCATCTCTGTTTAGGCTGGGACATCCTCTTCTGCTGCATTTGGACATTGGTGCTTCTAGTTCCTGGGCCTTCACACTCGGAACAGAACTTGCACCATGGGTTCCTGATTCTCAGGCCTTTGGACTTGGACCGAATTATACCACCAGCTTTCTTGGTTCTCCAGTTTGCAGATAGTGGATCATGAGACTTTTTGGCCTCCATAATCACATAAGACAATTCCCATAATAAATCTCTCTATATATATTTAATATATATAATCATATAGATTTTAATATATATTAAAGTTATATACATACTAAAAGTATATATATACAATTTTAGGAGAAAATTTTATAGTATAGATTATTTACATATAAAATCTCCTATTGATTCTGTTGGTTCTGTTTCTCTTGGAAACCCTAACTAATCCTTGAATCCTGATCTATCCTTAGCCCTGTGCAGTACTTATCAAACCATATTACCTCAGACTGTTGGAATTATCAGCCAACATGTGGCATGTAAGAAAGAGGGACTCAAAAGCTCTTAATAAACTGGGCTATGAACTGATCTAACAAGGCGACTTTAGAATGCATTTCTCTTTATCAAACTTTCCAGAGCTCCTCTCATCCCTATAATCTGTTTTATGTTCCTCTCTTACCATCTAATTTCTTTTCCTTAAAACTAACCACTTTGCCTGAATTTGGGGTCCCTTTTTCTTTCTTTACAGAACTTTTATCACTCAAAAGAAGTCTTCCCTTGACCCTGTTAATCTTTCAAATTTATGTCTTACCTTTCTATTCCCCCTAGACCCCACATTTATTTATTTATCTATTTATCCATCTATCTGTTTATTTAAGACAGGGTCTCTTTCTGTTGCCCAGGCTGCAGTGCAGTGGTGCAAAGGCTCACTGCAGTCTTAACCTCCTGGGCTCAAGCGATCCCCCTGTCTCAGCCTCCTGAATAGCTGAAACCACAAGCATGTACCACTATGCCCAGCTAATTTTTTAATTTTTTTGTAGAGACAGAGTCTTGCCATGTTGCCCAGGCTGGTGTCAAACTACTGGGCTCAAGTGAACCTCCCATTTTGACCTCCTAAGATGCTGTGAAGGTGTGCGCCTGGACCTTAGATCCCACACTTCTATCAAGAGAAACAATACCTTAATTTATTGAGTAGTTATTATGTGTTAGACACTGGGCTAAGCAACTAAAATAGGTTATCTCATTTATTTCTCATAATGCCTTTATGTGATGGGTATTAGTTTTATTCCTGTTTAGTATATGAGGCAATAAGGCATAGATAGATTTAAAATCTTGCCCAAGGACAGACAGTAAATGCTAAAGTCTGGCTCCAAATCCAGGCAGTTCAACTCCAGAGCTCTTAACCACTAAGCCCCCTCATCTTCACTATCTTAATCCCCAGCAATTTGACCTTTAACTCCACACTGCTGAAACTGCTTTCCTCCTGCTAGTCCTTGTCTTACTTGACTTTTCCTTGACTGACCTTTTTTTCCTTGGCTTTGTGACACGATGGGAATCCCTTATTCTCTGCAAACATGTTTCATATGCAAAGGTTAGAGCTTTTGCATTCTTTTCCCCATGCTTCTTTTTTCCTGTTTACCCTTGAAAATCTTTTTCCACAGTTTCAATTACAAAATCAGTGCATGTATCTGTGCTTATTTCTGGGCTTCAGTTTTTCATTCTAACAGCACATGATATCTGAATTTGCATGTCCCAGTGACACCTCAAGCTCAGCATGTCCCAAGCTGAATTTATCATCTTCCATTAACTGCTTTTCTGTATCCTGACTTCATCTCCTCCTCCTGACTCTTAGAGATGCTATGATGTCATGGAAAGAACACCAGCCAGGGAACTCAGAAGACATGGACTCCAGTCCCTGATATGCTTGCTATATGACCTAGAGGTCTTCATCAAACCCTTTCTCTAGGCTAAGGGAGTCTACTGGACAATATCATGTCCCTCCCAACCCTTCAGACCTGTGGCTCCTGATGTCCCACTTGCATCATTCTTTCAATTACCCAGGGATGGAGTCTTACAGTCATCTCTCACCCCACATAAACTCAGCCTTCAAATGGAAAGAGAATTTTTCTAATAATTAATTTATTCCTCTCATTAATATATATTCACAGAATACCTACTATGCAACAACACTGGGAAATAGTGGAGAATGAAGGAGAAAAGTCCCCTCCATCATGGGGCTTACAGTCTAGTGCAGGAGGCTGACAGTAAACATCTGCACAAATAAACTTATTATATGGTACCAGGGAACAAAAAGAACTGTGAAGAAAAATGAAGCAGGTCAAGGGTTTATCAGTGACTCAAGGGTTGGGGGGTATTTATTTTAGTTAGGATAGTGTCAGAAGATGATATCTGGGCACCAACCTAAATGAATGAGGGAATGCACCACACAAACAGGAACGGAAACAGCCTTTCAGGCAGAAGGAAAAGACAGCATGGGTTGCGAAATGGGAACAAGCTTGGTATGCTGGAAGCACAGCAAGAACTTCCACATGGTCAGTGCAGAGTACTTAAGGAAGACAGGCAAGAGCCAGCGCCCTAGGCCTCAGAGGCTATGGTAAGGCTTTTGCAGTTAAATTTTATTTTATTTATTTTTTGAGACAGGGTCTTGCTTTGTTGCTCGGGCTGGAGTGCAGCGGCATGATCTTGGCTCACTGCAGCCTTAACCTCTTGGGCTCAAGTGATGCTCCCACCTCAGCCTTCCAAGCAGCTGGGGCTACCACAGGCACGTGCCACCACCCCTGGCTAATTTTTATATGTTTTGTAGAGACGGGGTCTTGCCATGTTGCCCAGGCTGGTCTCGAACTCCTGCGCTCAAGTGATCCACCTGCTCTGCCTCCCAAAGTGTTGGGATTATAGGCATGAGCTACCGCATTTGGCCTGGAGTTAGATTTTAACTGTGATGGGATACCTTAGAGGATTTTAAGCCCATGAGTAACTTGGCCTGATTACATTTTAAAAGCTCACTTTCTGCCCTGTGGAGAATAAAGCATGGGTGTTGGGGCAGGACAAGAGTGACAGCAGGAAGACTGCTTACGATTCAGAATCTGCTGCAATCAGCCAGGTGAGAGATCACAGTGGCTTGGACCAGAATATATTGGTGCAAGTGATGAGCTTACTGAATAAGCTAACTGATGAGGTATAATATCCCTTTAGAAAAGGGAGGAAATCAGGAATGTTGTCCCTGAGTTGTTCTTGGACCACAGGTTATCCAAGCTCTCTTACTCTGACATTCTACCCACTGTGAAGCTTGATCCCATTTTATTTTTATTTTATTTATTTATTTGAGACAGTGTCTCACTCTGTCACCCAGGCTGGAGTGCAGAGACACGATCATAGCACATTGCAGCCTTGAACCCCCAGGCTCAAGTGAGCCTCTTGCCTCAGCCTCTCAAATAGCTGGGACTATAGGTGCACACCACCACATCCAGCTAATTTTTAAATGTGTTTTTTACAGAGACATGGTCTCACTGTGTTGCCCAGGCTGGTCTCCAACTCCTGGGCTTAAGCAATCCTCCTGCCTCAGCCTCCCAAAGTGCTGGTACTACAGGTGTAAGCCACCACACCCAACCTCGATCCCATTTTATATAGAACCTTCTTAATCTACTTTTATGGCCCACTACCTCCTGTAAACCAGAGGCAAACTGGGAAATGAATTAACTCAGAGAAGAACAAAGCTAACTGGAGCTGGCCGAGCTAATATCCTATCTATGGGAGTGCCATAGGGAATGTTGGGTGATACTCGTTTTAGTTATATGTGGAGTCAGAATTCCTTGGGCCTTAGACTCGAGGTAAAGGCATGCACTTTGTGAAGATTAAATGAAAGAATGTGCAGCAGCTCTTTAGTTTAATTAGATCCCATTTGTCAATTTTGGCTTTTGTTGCCATTGCTTTTGGTGTTTTAGTCATGAAGTCCTTGCCCATGCCTATGTCCTGAATGGTAATGCCTAGGTTTTCTTCTAGGCTTTTTATGGTTTTAGGTCTAACGTTTAAGTCTTTAATCCATCTTGAATTAATTTTTGTATAAGGTGTAAGGAAGGGATCCAGTTTCAGCTTTCTACATATGGCTAGCCAGTTTTCCCAGCACCATTTATTAAATAGGGAATCCTTTCCCCATTGCTTGTTTTTCTCAGGTTTGTCAAAGATCAGATAGTTGTAGATATGCGGCGTTATTTCTGAGGGCTCTGTTCTGTTCCATTGATCTATATCTCTGTTTTGGTACCAGTACCATGCTGTTTTGGCTATTGTAGCCTTGTAGTATAGTTTGAAGTCAGGTAGTGTGATGCCTCCGGCTTTGTTCTTTTGGCTTAGGATTGACTTGGCGATGCGGGCTCTTTTTTGGTTCCATATGAACTTTAAAGTAGTTTTTTCCAATTCTGTGAAGAAAGTCATTGGTAGCTTGACAGGGATGGCATTGAATCTATAAATTACCTTGGGCAGTATGGCCATTTTCACGATATTGATTCTTCCTACCCATGAGCATGGAGTGTTCTTCCATTTGTTTGTATCCTCTTTTATTTCATTGAGCAGTGGTTTGTAGTTCTCCTTGAAGAGGTCCTTCACGTCCCTTGTAAGTTGGATTCCTAGGTATTTTATTCTCTTTGAAGCAATTGTGAATGGGAGTTCACTCATGATTTGGATCTCTGTCTGTTATTGGTGTATAAGAATGCTTGTGATTTTTTTACATTAATTTTGTATCCTGAGACTTTGCTGAAGTTGCTTATCAGCTTAAGGAGATTTTGGGCTGAGACAATGGGGTTTTCTAGATATACAATCATGTCGTCTGCAAACAGGGACAATTTGATTTCCTCTTTTCCTAATTGAATACCCTTTATTTCCTTCTCCTGCCTAATTGCCTTGGCCAGAACCTCCAACACTATGTTGAATAGGAGTGGTGAGAGAGGGCATCCCTGTCTTGTGCCCGTTTTCAAAGGGAATGCTTCCAGTTTTTGCCCATTCAATATGATATTGGCTGTGGGTTTGTCATAGACAGCTCTTATTATTTTGAGATACGTCCCATCAATACCTAATTTATTGAGAGTTTTTAGCATGAAGAGTTGTTGAACTTTGTCAAAGGCCTTTTCTGCATCTATTGAGATAGTCATGTGGTTTTTGTCTTTGGTTCTGTTTATATGCTGGATTACATTTATTGATTTGCGTATATTGAACCAGCCTTGCATCCCAGGGATGAAGCCCACTTGATCATGGTGGATAAGCTTTTTGATGTGCTGCCAGATTTGGTTTGCCAGTATTTTATTGAGGATTTTTGTATCAATGTTCATCAAGGATATTGGTCTAAAATTCTCTTTTTTGGTGGTGTCTCTGCCCGGCTTTGGTATCAGGATGATGCTGGCCTCATAAAATGAGTTAGGGGCTAAAGAGGTTCTGCACAGCAAAAGAAACTACCATGAGAGTGAACAGGCAACCTACAAAATGGGAGAAAATTTTCACAACCTACTCATCTGACAAAGGGCTAATATCCAGAATCTACAATGAACTCAAACAAATTTACAAGAAAAAAACAAACAACCCCATCAAAAAGTGGGCAAAGGATATGAACAGACACTTCTCAAAAGAAGACATTTATGCAGCCAAAAGACACATGAAAAAATGCTCATCATCACTGGCCATCAGAGAAATGCAAATCAAAACCACAATGAGATACCAACTCGCACCAGTTAGAATGGCCATCATTAAAAAGTCAGGAAACAACAGGTGCTGGAGAGGATGTGGAGAAATAGGAACACTTTTACACTGTTGGTGGGACTGTAAACTAGTTCAACCATTGTGGAAGTCGGTGTGGCGATTCCTTAGGGATCTAGAACTACAAATAGCATTTGACCCAGCCATCCCATTACTGGGTATATACCCAAAGGACTATAAATCATGCTGCTGTAAAGACACATGCACACATATGTTTATTGCGGCATTATTCACAATAGCAAAGACTTGGAAGCAACCCAAATGTCCAACAATGATAGACTGGATTAAGAAAATGTGGCACATATACACCATGGAATACTATGCAGCCATAAAAAATGATGAGTTCACGTCCTTTGTAGGGACATGGATGAAATTGGAAACCATCATTCTCAGTAAACTATCACAAGGACAAAAAACCAAACACCGCATGTTCTCACTCATAGATGGGAATTGAACAATGAGAACACATGGACACAGGAAGGGGAACATCACACTCTGGGGACTGTTGTGGGGTGGGGGGAGGGGTGAGGGATAGCATTAGGAGATATACCTAATGCTAAATGGCGAGTTAATGGGTGCAGCACACCAGCATGGCACATGTATACATATGTAACTAACCTGCACATTGTGCACATGTACCCTAAAACTTAAAGTATAATAATAATAGTAATAATAATAATAATAAAAAGAGAATGTGTATGAAAACCACAAAGCTATAAAGTTCTACGGACATCCAAGTGACGATGCTTTGTTTAAATGAAATTCAGTGCAGATAGTGCAAGCAAATGTTTTCCAGTGTGCTATGTCACTTTTCAAAGCTGTAACTACTGGAAATGCTACATCTCTTGCACTTACCTGGGTTATCCACAAAGACAGCTAAAAACTGTAAGTCAGTATGTATCAGGTAAACACATTGGACTATGCCCAGGCAGCTTTCAAATAGATGAGACAAGAGTAGGGATGTGTCCAAACATGTTCTGAACAACCAGCATTCCTCTTTGTTTTGATATAATCTGCAAAAGTTTTCTGATGAATTATTTATCCTTGTTAAAAATAAACCAGAAACCTCGATTGCTAATATTATTTCAAAATTGTGCCTTTCCTATGTGGCTTTACAGAGGATTAAAAGAATGAAGGAAAATATTTGAAAAGGGGAGACAAGACAAAAGACACAGTCAGAACTGCATTTTGTTTTAAATTCTATTTTGGATTTTTTTTAACTTTTTCATAATTCAGAGATTTACATGAATTCCACCATCAAAGAAACTTTAAGAGAAAAAACAATTTCTCTTTATTAAAATTGTTTTTATTTTGTGTGTATGTGTTTATATGGGAACAAAACAAAACTGATGAGAAACAGCTGAATGAACATGTGGCTTTTAAAACATTACATAATAAAAGGGAAGGGAAAGGTCTGGAATCCTACATTGCACATATGATATTTTGTCCCTGTAGGCTCCTTGTTTTTCTTAAGGATATCAAATTCCAATGTGATTTCACAGGTGACCCAGCTTCTAGAATTACATTCTGCAAAATTGTTTCCCTTCCAGAGGCTCAGTGAAATGTGAGGTGATGGCTTCCACATGAGGATAAGTCCCCAACATGTTCTCCAAGCAAACCCAGGCACACGTTTAAAACCAAAGTGACAGATACACTAAATCTAGATCCATTATATAGAAAGTAAAGAAAATGATATGTAACAGAAGAAGATTAGTGATTGAAATATCAAAAAACTTACATTTTGTGCTAGCAAAGTAGGGTTTTTGTGTTTTGCTTTTCAATAAAGTTGACCATGTCTGGATACCAATGAAATTTGTGCAGTTTTCTTTCTAAATAAAATCCTGGGATATAAACAAAAAGCACCTCACAAAAATACTTTTGCCTTGGTTGCTGAAATACAACTGAATTCAAAATAACTGAATTCACGAAGAGCTTGTAGGCATATCATAAACCCATACAATGCTATTGAGCACAGACTTGGGCATCTTAATTTCACTTATAATGTTTGAGTTTGCTGCCAAAAGTCCAATTATCTCCCTTTTTCAATTGAAGTACTTATGAAAAAATTGTACTTCCTAAAAAGAAAGCACAACTTTATAAGAAAAAAATTAATTGCTCTTATCTCCAGTTAAACACAACTTCCATCGTTATAAAATCAAAAAGATTAATTGTACCAGTGAGCTGGCCAACAATACAAATAGGCTGGAGGTACTGACAAAAAGAAATGTTCCTCAATTCAACCTACCTCCTCTCCGCAATAATCTGGTTCTTATCCATAAACTACTTTGGCCTTACAGAAAGAAGAGGTTTATAAAAAATGGGCAGAACAGAAAAGAGTCGAATTCCTGTAAAGACCCAAGACTTGAAGCCTACTAACCAAGAGATCAATTCCATGTTTCACATCAGACCACACATTTTGCCCAATAGGATAGACTGGTAAATAGGATATTTGGCCAAAATGGCTGTGGTAAAAATTTGTACATGTAGAATCATGCTATATAAACAAATTTTGAAACCATTTTAGTGGTAGTTAAAGGTCAAAAACCTTTCCATACATACTATGATATTCAGCTGAACAGATCTCACAAACACCTCTCTCATCTGTTAGTGTTTTTGGAGGGCTGATGTGCTGCACTTTCTGTACAGTTGCCAATATCCCCTGTGAACTTAACAAATTCTGGCTGGGAAAGAAACTAGTAGATGGGTGTCCAATCTATTACTTTTGCAGGTCGCCTTTAGGTTTAGAGTTGTTGGGGGAAATACCATGACCACATATTGTATGAAATCTTGAATAGGCATTTCTATGGTTTGAGGGTTTGTCCCCTCCAAAACTTATGCTGAAGTTTAATTGCCAACGGACTAGTATTGGGAGATGGGGTTTTTAAGAGATGATTAAGCAATAAGAGCTCCACACTCATGAGTGGGTTTAATGCCTTAATAAAAGGGCTTTTGAGAGTAGGCTCCTTCTTTTGCCATTTCCCCTTTTGCCACAGATGACACAGCAAGAAGGCCCTTACCACATGCCAGTCCTTTGGTCTTGGACTTCCCAGCCTCCAGAATGGTGAGCCAAGACATTTCTGTTCAACATAAATTACCTAGTCTGTGGTATTTTGTTATAGCAGCACAAAATAGACTAAGACAGGCTTTAACTGCTTTATGATATTTTCTGCAGGATCTGAGTCTTTGTTTTCTGCTCAACAAGCTGCTGAGCAGCAATCCCAGCCCCAGGGCCCAGAGCACCTTCCTGTGGGAGTCCAGCCTCAGGACTGTGCTCTGCCTGCCCCTACTGCACAGGCCTCAGAGCCATCCATCTCAACTCTGGTTCAGCCACAGTCAGAAGCAAGTAAGATGCTGTGCTACACTGATGAGCTCTATGAATCTGCTTTTCGTTTTCATGACCTTTCTATTTGGCTCCTCCTTATCAATATCTATCACTTTCATTGATTGTTCTCTATTTATTAATCTTATTTAGGCCCTCATTGCCTTACAATTGAATTACTGCTCCGGTCTCCTAGCTGCTTTTTCTCCTCAATCCACACTGTTTACTAATGCCAGCCTGTATCTTTGATTATATAATTGCCCTTTCCTGAGCCAGCCTGGTGTAATGCAAGAGCCTGAGCTTTGGAGCATCAGATAGGATTCAATTCTAGGCTCTTCCTTAATTAGTCTAAATAAATCACTCTATCTTTAAGCCCATTGACTAATCTGTAAATATGTTAAACCCTACATGATTGTTGAATAGATTAAATAAGATTATATCAATTATATCCTAGAAAGCATCCACTACAGATATCAAATGAATGTAAAGTATCTTTTGTTCTTTTTCACTGTAAGTCATTCCATAGTCCTTAATCTAGTCACCAAGACTTTTAATGCCAGGTAATTTTTTCTAGGAGTTTGCCATCTAATGAGAACAAAGACATACAAATATAATTAAAACACAAATGTACTGTGAGATTGAAAGAACTATGGAAGTGCTATGAGAACTTTGCTCAGTGGTATCATAAAGCCTTACAGAAGAGATTCTTCAAGGATGAACAGGAGTCTGGTGGAGAGACGGGAAAGATTATATAGAAAAATGTGAAGGCTTAAGCATGTTCCAACGTGGGATGGAGATGAGACTTTTAAGAAAAGTAATGTCCAGGTCGGGCATGGCGGATCGTGCCTGTAATCCCAGCACTTTGGGAGGCCAAGGTGGATGGATCACCTGAGGTCAGGAGTTCAAGACCAGCCAGTCCAACATCGCGAAACCCTGTCTATACTAAAAATACAAAAATTAGCTGAGTGTGGTGGTGCACACCTGTAGTCCCAGCTACTCGGGAGGCTAAGGCAGGAGAATTGCTTGAACCCCAGAGGCAGAGGTTGCAGTGAACCAAAATCATGCCATTGCACTTCAGCTGGGGTGATGGAGCAAGACTCCATCAAAAACAAAACACAAAATACAAAAACCCAAAAAGAAAAAGAAAAAGAAAAGTAATAAAGTAATATCCGAATTGTGAAAGCCTTGAATGTTTGGACTTAATTTCTTACAGTCAGTAAAGGGAAAATTTTAAGGAGAATATGATATGAAACTAAGAGATTCACAAGACAATAGAAAAAGTTGACAAGGGACCTGTATATCCCTCTCATATAGCTCTCATTTTGAATTTAACGAAAGTGTTAAGGGAGGTGAGACTGATAGTAGCCAGCCTCCCTTGAACACAGCCAAGCTTCTTTCCTGGACAAACAATAAGCATTTCTAAGCAACAGCACAGACCTCTTGAAAGCGGCAGTTCTCAGTACCTGGTTTCTAGGACCGATTCTACAGAAGTTTACCCAAGTGATTAGGAAATTCTTTGCTCTGGCAAAGATTAGATCTCTTTATAGAATGACAGTAAGTAATTATCCCTTCCTTCAGGAACACCTTCTCCATTTAAAGGGGGAGGAAATCCTAGAAATGGAAGGAAGTAAAAGAATCTAGCCATCTGATTCAGCCAAAAATCAGCTAGAGTTGAGGGGTGGAGAAGATGCTGTTAACATTTGTGGGTCACCTCCTAGGTCCTAGCATTCCAGTAGATGCTTTATGAACATTCTCATTAAAGCCTCACAATAACCTGTCAGGTAAGTGTTTTTATTCCCAGTTGAATTCAGGGCTTGCATTATGTCTAATCATCACTAGATTCTCAAGTCATTTCTTTTAAATCTCCTTTCTGGCTATAACCATCATCCCTTATCCTCTGCCCCTAATAGATGATTACCAAGGATGGTTGAAATTAATTTCAAGTTAAGTTTGGGGAAGCAAACTCTTATAGGAATTACACAACAAGAAACAAGAAAACATTGTATGGAACAAGGGTGAAGTAACTAGATCTTCTGTTGTTGGTGGTGTTTTGAGATGGAGTCTTGCTCTGTTGCCCAGGCCAGAGTGCTGTGGCCTGATCTCGGCTCACTGCAACCTCCGCCTCCGGGTTCAAGCGATTCTTCTGCCTCAGCCTCCCGAGTAACTGGGACTACAGGCATGTGCCACCACACCTGGCTAATTTTTGTATTTTTAGTAGAGACGGGGTTTCACCATATTGGCTAGGATGGTCTCGAACTCCTGACCTCGTGATCTGCCCGCCTCGGCCTCCCAAAGTATTGGGATTACAGGCTGAGCCACTGTGCCCGGCTGGTAACTAGATCTTATACTTCTGACTTTTTCATCTTTTTAGCACCAACTGATTTCCTTTATTGGGCCATCACTTATTCATTCAGCAAATGAGTTAAATTCCCAGCATCATGCATCTGGCTGAGGTCAGGCTCAACAAAGGGCCATGCCTATTCTTACTCAATCTTGGCACTGTATTCCTTACCATTTCTTTCTGCCTTTTGAAATGCCCAAGTATAACTTTGCCTTGAGTTTCCAAGACAAGCTCAAGCTCCTTTGTCTTCTGAGTTGATGCAATGTTGGATTACCAAATAAAGCTCCAGATGCCAATCCTTTCAGTAAGATCTGATGAGGTTTTGTTACAGCTGACAAAAGAAGTTTCAAAGAAATACTGTCGACACTGCTAAACAGTATTTAATAATGAAGCTTATGTAATTCAAGCCTTGGCAAGTGTAATAGTTAGTTTGTCCTGCAGTGGAAGAAAAGGCCTTAAACTGGGTAGTGACAGCAGCAAAATTCTCAAGTTTGCATCTCAGGTGAACACTTGTCTCGCATCAAGAGTGGGTTGTATCATATACTACCTGGAGAGTTAGGGGTTAAATCTTAGGGCTGGCAGCCCTGGGACCAACAGCTTCCAGCAATTACATTTATCAGTGTATCCTCTGCATATCCCACTCCCTCTCTGGGGCTCGTTGCCAGCAGGCCTCTTATTCCTCTGTTATACAGGGACATAAATCTCTTTGCAGGAAGCAGAAACTAAGCCAGGTGCTTAAGAGCCTCAGCGGAGAAATTCAGTGCCACTCAGCTGTTGATATGCTGATGATAAAATGCACTGCTGATGTGCAAGCCTGGAGGTCCCTCCCTAACCCTGCAGTTCTCTGTGCCCTGGGACAACCTTCATGTGGCCTCCAGGGTACAGTAATGCATTGTATAGATTTCACCGCAAGCAAAGGATTCAGAACTCCTGCCTTGGAGAGTCCACAGGATGCTCATTTATTATAAAATATCTTCTAGTCAGATGATAAAATTCCACCATTAAGGATTCATGCCCTAGGATAAATGTCACTCTCTTCCTGCAGCCTTCTTTCTAGGATGCAAACCTCTGGGAGGTAAGAATGTGGAGGGGGATAAATGAATGGAGGAAAGGACAAAGAACAGGGAGCTATAGAGTTTGAGTTTTTGGGGAGGGAAACACAACCTTTGCCTCCTTTACAACTACGCCATCAAGCCCCAGGGTCGGGGACCAAGTTTGTCTGTTAATTGCTGTTCTGCCACACCTTATGTCATACCTGGCACAACATGGGCACTCAGTAGGGATGTGTTGAATGATGTAAATGAACAAAGCAGACACTTATCCCTCTCCTCCCTAAGAATGTGTGTGCATTAGAATAAGGACGACTAGGTATTTGTGCCCCAGGCAGAAGCTAGCATCTCACACTGCACAGGAGCCTGTTGCAGTGGCCAGGTGGGCCTCTTAGTCGGAAGCCCCTGCTGTCAGGTGATGCCTACTCACAGCCAGGTTTGGCTATTGAGTGTCTCCTGGCTAGATTGATTTTTTTTTTTTTTTAATGAAGCAGCATGGAAATTCACCTTCTACCTTTGCCTCTTCAGCAGCTCCACTGACCAACCTGTCGGCATTCCTGGCTTGCCCAAACCTAGAAACAAGCAGTATGTTCACATCCAAAGACTTCAAAGAGCCAGGGCAGACAGTTTTGAATTCATCCTCCTGAAGCCTCTGCCACAGTTGGCAGCCAGGGCGAGGCCAAGCTTCACGGCTGCCCTCTGGGGCTGAAATAAATCTGAATGCCAGGGAACCTGGTAGGACAATGGAACCAACCTATTTGGCTCTTTAAAGAGAGGTGGCCCACCCTCTCCTACGGGCTGCAGAGTCCTGGCCGACATATCAACTCGGTGGTTAAGAGCACCTAAAGATGTTTTTTATGGGACTTTTTACAAGCGCAATCCTCATTTAAAGCCTGCACCTTTGAAAGTCAGATTCCTGGAGAAATGGTTTCCAGCCTTGAGCATGGTAAATGGTAAAAACCATTAAGCTTGCAAAACTATATGGATAAAATAATGAAATGGGGCTAAGCTGCTGAATTAATACTTTATGTACTCAAAGCAGTTTAACTGCTAAAGTGCTAGCTTGTATATCCGTGGAAGAGAAATGAGAGAGAAGTAAGGGAGACAGAGACTCTAAGTTATCAAGATGGCCAATAAACACGAGAACTGTGAAATGCTGAGTTGACAGCCGTAGAGATACACTTTGCTTTTGAAGCAGTAAGCAGCCTCATTCACAAAACAGAGAGAACTGTCACTATCAGAAGACAATGGATTCTATATGAGCAGGGAAGCAAGGAATCTTAATCAAGCTTCCTCATTTTACATGGATTTGGTAGAGCTCCTCAGGTTCTGTATCTGTTTGCTAGGGCTGCCATAACAAAACACCACGAACTGGGTGACTTAAGCAACAGAAGTTGATTTTCTCACAGCTCTGGAGACTAGAAGGCCAAGATCAAGGCGTTGGCAGGTTTGGTTTCTTCTGAAGCCTCTCTCCTTGGCTTGCTGCCTTCTTGCTCTATCCTCACAGGGTCACCCCTCAGTCTTTGTGTTGCCTGTGTCCTAATCTCTTTATAAGGACACCAGTCATGCTGGATTAGGGTCCAATATAACCTCATTTTACCTTAATTACCTCTTTAAAGCCCTATCTAATTTTACCTAATGACCTCATTTTACCTTAATTATCTCCTTAAAGGCCCTGTCGCCAAATACAGTCACATTTGGAGGTACTGGGTGTTAGGAATTTAATATGTGAATTTTGAGGAGGACACAAGTCATCCCATAATAGTCTCCAAAAGGAGGTGATATCTTGCAAGGTGGAGAGGGGAGACTATCTCCCATCATCGTAGTCCTACACCCAAGGAAGAGGTCAGAAATCCCTTAAATCTAAGCCATATGTGTGAATGAGCTCCCTGTGCTTCTAAGACCTTTATGTGCCTTTACAATCTATGAGAAAGGATGATGTGCCGGGCACAGTGGCCCACACCTGCAATCCCAGTGCTCTGGGAGGCCACTGCAGGAGAAATGCTTGAGGCCAGAAGTTCAGGACCAGCCCAGACAACACAGCAAGACCCTACCTCTGCAAAATTTAAAAAAAATTAGCCAGACATAGTGGTGCATGCCTGTAGTCCAAGCTACTTGGGAAGCCAAGGCAGGAGGATCACTTGAGCCCAGGAGTTTGAGGCTGCTGTGAGCCACAATTGCTCCACTGTAGTCTAACCTGGGTGACAGACTAAGACCCTGTCTCAAAAAAAAAAAAAAAAAAAAAAAAAAAAAAAAAGACAATAGTGAAGATGTCTTTATTTTCTTCTTTAATGAAAAGGTAAAAACATAGGTTATTTTCTCTCCTAGGACTCCTGAGCCTGCATTGATTAGTGAGATACAGAGCGGCATGACAAAATCGAGTCTGAAGCCAGATTCCCTGACTGGAATCCCATCCCTGCCACTTACAGTGTAACCTGTTAACTGACAAACCCATTAATAAAAACCAATCATGACAAGGGAAGGAATGGAGCAATTAAAATTCCTAGTTCCAACCACTTTTCAACAGAAAGTTGAAAGTCTCGAATAAGCCAGAGCTTTGAAAACATAACACTTTTGTTCAAACACGCCAATCAACTCATGATGGAGACTGCATTAATTCTTAGATCAAGAGCTCATTACTTATAATGTAGGTCAAGGAGGCCATGTCAGCTCTCCTAAGTTAGTCTTTGAGGACTGCAATTTGCAAATTAGAAAAAAGAAAGTGTTCTAATTAAAATGACTTGTCATTTTTGGGCCTTGGAAGTGTGCCAGAATGTCCTTTTTGAGCAGAAAAAGAACTAGCCACAAAAATGCAGTGGGCTTCACAATCTACACCCATGCCCATATCCCCGCCTGTCAAGGAAAAAATGGCTAAGAGGCTTAGAAAATACAGAAAAAAATAAGGAATTAAACAAGTGGGCTGAAGACCTCCCATGAGCCAGGAGCTAGTCACTCACATTCTCTCCCAACTGTCGTGGTGTCCTGAGGCAGAAACAGAGCCTCAGAAAGGAAAGAGAATTTGCTCAACATCTTTAGGCTCATAAGATTTGATGTTAGGACATACGACCCAGATTCCAACTCTAGTGCTCTTTCAATGTCCCTAGAGTCTATCCAAACCTCTCCACACTGCAGGTAGGGTGCACATCTGATCACGTCTCACCTCTGCATAAAGACCTTCAGCAGTTCCATGGCTCTTAGAATAAACATGCAGCTTCTTAAGCTGGTCCAAGAGACCCTCCTCCCTCTGGTCCCATTCAGGGGATGCTCATTCCTTCCCATCTTTGCCTCAATAACCAGCGCTCGTCCTTCAGTTCTCAGTTTCAGTTCCATTATTCCAGGTCCTAAGAAGGCTTTCCTGCTTTCTGGGATCAGACTACACCCTCTATTACATACTCTCATATGACTCAGTGTTGCCCCTTTTTAGCTTATACTTATTTGTGTTATCAAAACTTGTCATCTTTAGTTATCTATAAACTCCATGAATGCAGTTTCTTAGGGTGTCTCCATCATCCCACATAGTGCTGGCACATAGTAGGCACTCAATAAATATTTTCTGAATGGGTGAATGTTTTAATGAGTGTGTTTGCATGAATTTTCTTCCTTTCTATTCTTTCTGCTCCTGGAATGTGGAAATTGGCTCTGAGGCAGTAGAGGAAATAAAAATCCTCAATCAGAATAATTGCTCCTTCCAGTAACTACCTGCTGAACGATTTGTCACTGTGTCATGCTGATTTATAACATAGTTAGGGGATTAGCATGTTACCATCTTCCCCTACTAGACTGCTGGCAGGGGTTACATTTGGTTCATTATTGTATCCACCATACCTAGCACAGTGCAAGAACTCACACATTTGTTTCTGGAAGAAAAACACAAAGAACTAATGAAAAATGACAGGCTACAGGAGTAAGATCTCTTAGCTCAGGCGTAAAGAAATTCAGAGCAGAGTTAGATTAATTAACTCCAGGAAGGAATAGGAAAATCTCTTCCTCTGATACTGCAAGAAAAAGAGAGAACAGATGTAGAAATAAAATTAGATCAGGGTGATGGAGAATGAGGAATAGGGCATTTGTGCCAGGGTCCACAATTTGCCCAATTTCAGGCTTTCCATGGCAAGGTCTGCAGGGAGGAGCGAGACTGGATGGAAACAAAGGTGGAGGCTGGAAGAGAGCAAGGATGGTCCAGAAAAGCCACTGTGGTGAGAAAGAAAGTTCATTAAAGAAATACAGAAAATTGGCCAGGCGTGGTGGCTCATGCCTGTAATCCCAGCACTTTGGGAGGCTGAGGTGGGCGGATCCCAAGGTCAGGAGATCGAGATCATTCTGGCTAACACAGTGAAACCTCATCTCTACTAAAAATACAAACATTAGCCAGGTGTGGTGGCATGAGCCTGTAGTCCCAGCTACTCAGGAGGCTGAGGCAGGAGAATTGCTTGAACCCGGGAGGCAGAGGTTGCAGTGAGCCGAGATCGCACCACTGCACTCCAGCCTGGTGACAGAGCGAGACTCTGTCTCAAAAAAAAAAAAAAAAGAAAGAAAAAAGAAAAAGAAAAAGAAAAGAAATACAGAAAATGAGCAAAGCAAAGTGTCAAGAGTTGAAAATTGGTTTAGTCTACAAACTGTTTCTTGTAGTTTCTCTAGCTGTGCTTCATTACCTAAATTCAGATCTTGAGGAATGGGGTGGAGCCTTCATTGTTAATTCAGCTAATTCAGAAGTCCAAGTTGGGAAAGGAGTTCGGTAACATCAGAATGGGTAGGATTGTCTACACAAAGTGGGAAGGAGTCTAGTTGCTGCCAATCTTGGTGATAGCTGAAGGTCAGGACTTGAGCCCCCTAAGCTGTGGGTGGGTGGGTCCGTCAGGTGCCCCAGGACTTGAAAATCAGGCACACTGGGGAGGGGCAGGTGCTTGGGTGCAGCTTTGAATGTGAGTAGGTAGAGGAAGTCCAGCCAAGCTGTCCAAACTTACTTGTAGAGGGCCTGCTTGTCACTTCCTACTGACAATGACAAATTCCCCACCTTGAGCTTTCACACTGTGGAAGGTCAGGCAGGTGATGAGCATCCTGGAGCCAGGGCTTTGGCCACACGGGTGAATTTAGGGAAATTCCCTAGGAGGGTGAGTGGCTAGGAGGTTGTAGTCTTGGAGTGACAAGATGACTCACTGGGTAGGCTTTCACCACACTGGTTCGTTATAAATTCAAGCAGACAGAAATCCCAAGGGTTAAAGTCATCTTAGGAAGGTGAAAGTGGGTCTATGGTGCACAGGGGATGACTGGAGTAATGTGTTAAAGGCACGTGGTGGGAACAAATGGGGATGTGTGGTGGCTCTGGAACAAGTGCTGAGGACAGAATCATCCCTCCCCACTGCGTCCCCTGCCTTCTGCTGCACACACCCACTCCTCTCTTCTTGAAAGAGAAAAAGAATAAAATGAAATCTCACAGGAGAGAATACTGGGACAGAGTGATTTAGAGAAAGCTTCATTTCTTATCAAATGAGGAGATGAAGTAAGGAAACAAAGAGACTTATGATGAACTTGGAAAAACACCTAAAGCCTAATCAAGAGGGAACATAGGCCGGGTGTGGTGGCTCACACCTGTAATCCCAGCACTTTTGGAGGTCAAGGCAGCTGGATCACTTGAGGTCAGGAGTTCGAGACCAACATGAGGAGAGCCCGTCTCTACTAAAAATACAAAAATTAGCTAGGTGTGTGGTGGTGGGCGCCTGTAGTCCCAGCTACTCAGGAGGCTGAGGCAGGAGAATTACAGTGAGACTCCGTCTCAAGAAAAAAAAAAAAAAAAGTGACATACTAATGGTACTTTAAACTTTATCACTAGATCTGTGAGGGAAGGATTTTTTTCTGGTTTGTTCACTGCAGTATTCTGTATACCTAGAAAAGTGCCCAGAAGAGAAGGCACTCAATAATTATTTGTACAAATGAATGAATGAAATTTTGATTTTTGTTCACCTAAGGAAGGTTGCAGTCTTGGAGTTACAAGACTGCTTACTTGGTAGGCTTTCACCATAGAGGTTAGTTAAGCGAAAAGAGGACTCCTTTAGCTTACTTCTCCCTGTCCTTTAAGTGTCTTCTCCTCTGACCCTAACTTGTACTGGTACTTGGGCCTGATGTACAGCACTGCTAGACCAGGCCCATGAAACTCCCTTTCATGGGATCCTCTAGGGCCTTTCTCCTGCCGCGGGCTTGTTGCCATCCAGTGCTTTGGAAGCCACATGTTGAATTGATGGAGTCATGTAAGTGAGGGAGGCTAGACCCTGAATCACTGACTGAAAACATCCTCCCACAGCTCAGAAACACACATTTGGACTGTACAGGAATTTAAAGGAAACTGCCATTCTGTTAAGCCCTTGAGATTCAGGAGTTTATCTGTGAGAGTATCCAGTGTTACCCGAACTAATGCAGGGACAATGGCTACCTTGTTTATGATCATCTTTTTGGTGCCTGGAAGAACTGGTAGCATATGTCAGAGACTGAATAACGTTTGTTGAAGGAAAGAAAAAAGAAAGGAAAGGAGGAAGGGAAGGAGAAAATGATATTCCCAGAGCTCTATAATCATCTTGTCAGGGATTCAACTTGTTTACTTATTTTTACCATCTCCATTTTCTTCGCCACATCTGCCCTAATTTTTTATATGCTGAAAATGCAGTAAGGAATCTACCTTTGGGTATCTGCCAGATTTATTCCAAGGAATTCATGTTTTTGGTAAACTTCGTATTAACAATACCTGTGAGCTAAAACTATTTTGTAAAACTGAGATTAAAGAAACTATTCTCAAACAGAATCATAATAACAAATTTATCCCTTGATAACATCTAATAGCACAAACAATATTTAATCCTGACAGACCTGAAATTCTAGGCTTGGAGAACCTTTAAACTAAGTCAATTAGAAAATGAGAATATCATATACATTATACACTATAGACACATATGTTATTATATATTACCAGCAGAAAGAAAATTTGTGATAGAAACTTCTAGTGCTCACCTGGGCACAGGGAAGACTACCTGTTCACCCCTGTAGAGGTAGACAATGCACTGACTTGTCCTAGACAATGTGAGATGCATTTGTCACTTCTGGGCTGAGGCAGTGAAAAGCTCTGATTCCCCTTCTTGATCTTTCTTCTCTTTACTTGAGTTGCATGAGCAAGAAATAAGCCTTTGTTGTGTTAATCCACTGAGAGCCAAGCGTTGCTATGTTGCCATAGAATAGTCTTGCCTAGCTTAATTTAGGATGGTTACTGAAGAGGCAGTTCATACAAAACTAATGACACATTTACGTCCTAGATGATTTGTAGACTTTTTTTTTGGACAGAGTTTCACTCTTTTTGCCCAGGCTGGAGTGCAATGGCAGGGTCTCGGCTCACTACAGTCTCCAACTCCTGGGTTCAAGTGATTCTCCTGCCTCAGCCTCCCAAGTAGCTGGGGTTACAGGCACCCGCCACCACGCCCAGCTAATTTTGTATTTTTAGTAGAGATGGCGTTTCACCAGGTTGGCCAGGCTGGTCTTGAACTCCTGACCTCAGGTGATCCACCCACCTCGGCCTCCCAAAGTGCTGGAATTATAGGTGTGAGCCACCACGCCCGGCCGATTTGTAGACTTTTTTCCACTGGTCTACATCATTAGTCCTGGGGAGAAAGGACTAAGCTATGGTTTTTAAGGTCAAGATATCAAGAACAGGCAAAAGATTTAGAAAGGGTAAGTATAGTTGGTGCTCATGATACAGAGTGTTGACAAAGCAGTTACACAATTAAGACCAGTGCATTGAAATCCTTAACCTCACTGAATTCACACCTCCTGCTGTGACCTGTGGCGACAGAGATTTCATCTTGGCAGTGATTCCTTTTCCTGTATTCAGATTACATTAAATTCGATTGGAAAGCTGTTCACCAAAGGTAGACACAGAAATCAATGCAATTCAACACTCAGCCTTCCTGATGCATATGTCAAGAGAACACACTACTTTCCCAGGTTATCTGCTCTCTTACTAAAAATGCTGCTACCCACCTCCTTAAAGACACATTCTGCTGTAACGTAACTCTATTATCTTGAAAAATCTTTATGTCAGTCTGACTTCTTTTCTTCTCCTTAGTGTTAAATACTTTGCCCCTTGTTGCTATTCTTTGAGTTTTAATCTCATTGAAATGCGATCACTTACAGTAACTTCTTTGTGGGATAACTTCCTTTTCTTTGATCGTTTTCAAATACAGGCAGACAAAATATATTATTTCAATGTAGAATCTATTACTTAAAAAAAAGTCCACAAAAGAAACCTGTCATAGCCTTCAAGCAGTTAATGGTTGCAGCTTTGCAAATAAAACTGACCCTCCTATAACATAATTGATCGAGCCAGTCAGAAACTGGGTCTGAATATGTGGATTTAATTTTAAAAATTTCTTGGAACTGTTCCTTTCACTAGAAGAGAAGTCAGAGTTTTGACACGTTGTACAATTATAAAGAAAAAAGAAGGCTCCTGATGGAAAGCATGGACAAATTCCATGTACACAATCTAATTAGCATGAAAAAATGCACGGGCAAATGAAGATATATCTAAGTAGAAATCATATTAGCAAAGCAATTGCTATCATTTCCAAATTTCAGCAGGCAGCAAACATTCCATTAAGGCTCCAAACTACATATTATGTCTGTGCACTTTTTCCATTATCAGTTTGTCTCCTTCATCAACTATTCCAAACCCTGTCACCGGTTTTCTAGGTTCCATATTGGGAAGCTAAGTGAAACCTGATTATATGTCTGGTGCAAATATATCCAAATATCCCTTGCTGACCCCTTCCTTAGTGGCATGAATTCAAAATAAACGAACAAAGACAAAAGGAAAAAGAAATAGAGGTAAAAAGAATGCAATAAAGGGATTCACTGTGTAAGAATTCACAAGAGGTTAGGTAGAAGCTTGTTCTGCTCTAAAAATTCCCTCTAATCTCCCACGCTGTGGGTGATGAGCTCAGCTTACACTTTATTAAGAAAATAGAAGCTATCTGATAAGGGTATGAACTTTCATCTTGCTATCACCAAACCTATATGCTGGTTTGCCTCTAGCTAGCTTTTGATGAGCTCTTGATGCTACTTCATCTCTTTCCTTCTTAAAACTGGGTCCCCTTGGTTAACCCCTCAATCCTGCATCAACAGCACATACTCCCTGTACTGCTCTCACTAGCATATGAACATGTTTTACTATCTCTTTATGCATTCTTCCACCTGCTGCCTCATTTCTCTACTCTTGTTCATAACCTAATTTCTCCAAGAGCGATATACACATACTGCTCTTCAACCTACTAGAATTTGGTTTCACCCCCATCTTTCCTTGGAAGTTTCTCTTGACCTCTTTTCAAGGTCTCCACATGGCCTCATCTCAGCAGCATGAAACACAATTAACCCTTCAGTTTTCTATGACATGAAAACCTCTGCTCACCACTCTGGTCACGCCTTCTGTGTTCCTTTGCAAGATCCAGGACTTACATTCAATGGTCTCTACTAGTTTGGCTATACTGGTTGTTAAACAGTGAAATATTTCATACTGATTGTAAATAGTTACCATCCTGAGCCACCTTACCCCACCTCTCCTCCTATCTTGGCCCCTTCTCTGGGACCCTGCTAAACATTTGCTTCATCTAGCAACTAAAGAGTTATGCCCCCAAAGCAGAGGGCCTCCTGGACCCCAAATAGGTTATAAGGACAGCTATTAGTGAAGTAAATTCCAAAACCATGATGAGATACCACTATACATTTATTAGAATGGCAGAAAAGAAAAAGAAAATATCAAACACTGGCAAGGATGTGGAGAAACTAGCTCTCTCATACATTGCCGGTGGGAGTGCAAAACGACAGGGCCACTCTAGAAAACAGTTTGGCAGCTATTTATAAAAGTTAAACATATGCTCATCATATGACCCAGCAATCCCCCTCCTATTTTCCCTAGAGAACTGAAAACTTCCATTCACACAAAAACCTCTACATGACCACTTACAGCAGCTCTATTCATAATCACCAAAACTTGAAAACAACTAAAATGTCTTTCAAAGGATGAATGAGTAAACAAACTAAGGGTCACCTGTAAGTGGAATATTCAGTAGCAGAAAGGAACAAACTGTTGATACATGAAATAACTTGGTTGAATCTCAAAATCATTGAGATTTGCTGAGTGAAAGAAACAAGTCTCAGTGGGTTATGTACTTTATGGTTTCGTCTGTTTTGATATTCTTGAAAACACAAAACTACAGCGATGAGGAACAGATTAGTGGTTTCCAGGGATTATGGGTGGGGAGAAAGTATAAGTATAAAGGGATAGCATTAATGAGTTGTTTTGGGTGATATAACAGTTCTGTTTCCTGATTTTGGTGGTAGTTGTACAAATTTATATAAACATTTGTAATATAATCTATAATGTAAAACTATATGATATATTACATTATGATACATAATATATAATAGCATATACAATATAAATATATAAAATTTATATATAATTTACATACATTTATATTATATGTGTGTTAAAATTCATAGACCTGTACATACACACACACAGACACAAGTCAATTTTACTGTATGATAATTTTTTTTAAAAAGTATTGTCTACCCTACCACCTAGGGCCAACTTAAATTCTACCTGTATCTCTTCCGTTTCCCTGAATTGGGTGATTAAGCACATTGTACAAAAGTTTCTTGAAGTTTGGAGATGTTTCTGGAAATTAGAGAACAGTGCCAGCTCCTTATCTAACTATTTTTGACGGTTAGTGGCTCATCAGTACCTAGGCCTGTAAGGTGAGAGGGAGCCATCACGTGGAGCACCTTGGAAAGAGGAAGTGAGGATGTTGCCATTGTTCTCCATGGCTTTGGAAATCAAGGCAAATATTCAGCTGGTTTCTGTGACCCAAGTGAGGTTAATTGAAGGATGGGCTCCCATAGCTGGCCCTCGCGTTCACTCTGCAAAGCAGAGCTGCCCAACCTGAAGAGATATAGCATATATGGCTGGCAAGAGCCACAGAAAAGATTGACTGTCCCCCAGTGATCTTTTGGGCTGGTTAGCCGTATTGAGGCCGAATGCTGCACATGGAAATTCCTTATGCCATCCACACAGAAATCTCCATTTTAGCAGAGACATGAAAAGCAGAATAACGAGAAGTCACGGGAAAGTCTCTCCATCCAAATAACACCCAGTTGTGGCTGAGTCTGGCTCACAGTGCCAGGAATCAAACCAGGAAATGGTGCCACAACAGGGGCCAGCAAAGGAGTGACCACACCCAGGCTTCTCAACTCCTTAGACCCCCTTTACCTGCGTAGGAAGATGTCCCTCTAGCCTCCAGCTCTGTTGTTACTTCTGCGGATGATGGAACTCAAAGGAAAAAAAGGAGAGCTCATGAGAAGCACAAGGAAAGCAGGGTACACCAAGCTCTGAAACACACTATTTCCAGCAGCACCAGTAGCAGCTGGTGCAGAACAAAACACTAGCCCGAGCAATCTAAACTTTTAGAAAAGTCTAAGATTTAAACCAGTATCAGGTGGGACCAAAGTACTTTATTGGGTAAGATCAGATCCGTCCTTCTCCTACCCCGTGCCTAGACAGGGAGATTATGAGAGCAAAAGTTTGCTATCAGTTAGTCAAGAAATTAAAAAAAATTCTATGTTTGTAAAGCACTGAGTTGAGACCTTTAATCATTCCCACAAGAGAAAGAAGAATGGTTAGAAAATAAATTGTAAAGATAAAGGAGACAGGAAACAAACAATTCACAGAAAGTTCAAGGACTTTCTCTGGGATCATTTTCTTTTTTCCCAACCTGCCAGGGTGCCCTTCGGCTCCATCTGCCCAGCCTCCTCTCCAAGGCACCTACCAGGCTCTGTCTTCTATAACCATGGGAACTTCTGGCTTTGCTCTGTGCAGAGAGCTGCATCCCCAGCAATGGGGCAGGACCTGAAAATCAATGGATTAGCAAGCATGCATGGGCTGCTGTCAAATCTGGGCTTGAAATAAGTGCTTTTGACAAAAGTCCACCCTTAAATGTCACTGACCTTTCAAATGACAACCTTTATGTCATATTATGTAGGAAGGGCCCTAGCTCTGAAAATCCAGGATTTTGCTGAGATGCAGTTTCTCCTCTTCCTTACTTGTGAATAACATCAGCTGAAGGAAGTGAATACATTTTAAAGTTTTGGAATTTAAGGATTATGTGGTTTCAGGTGACTAGAAGAAAACTGAAAAAGAGAAAAAGCTTTAAAAGTGAAATGAGTTTCCAAGAAACAGTTTTAGGAACATTTGAGCAGAGATTTTGTTATCAATACCTCCTGTTTACCAATATATAGGTATCTACAGTTTACTTTTAGGATTACTGATTTCCTTATATCTGTAACCACAGAGGTCTATAGATCTTATATATAGCTCCAGTCTAACATATTAATGTCTCAGTCTGGACAACATAGCAAGACCCCAACTCTTCAAAAAACAAAAAGCTAGCCAGATGTGGTGGCACACACCTGTAGTCCCAGCTACTCAGGAGGCTGAGATGGGAGGATTGCTTGAGCCCAGCAGTACAAGGCTGCAGTGAGCCATGATTGCACCACTGCACTCCAGCCTGGGCAACAGAGTGAGACCCCATCTCAAACAACAACAACAACAGCAACAAATGTCAATAGATCTTGGCAGTGTGAAATATGCCTCCATGCCAAAGTCTAATCAATAATTCTTCCACTGTTATACCTGTTTTCCACTGACAGGATGGACTTCTTCTTTATTATTGCCTCAATTATAAAGTTAACTGAAGGGGGAAAGAAGGAAGTGAAAGATGAGACATGGAAGCAACCAGTCATGCAAGGGCACAAGGTTTAAAAATGGCAAGTGGCTTTGACGGTGCCCATCCCTGGTTATCTAGGCATCTTCTTTGGCAGGGTAACAACAGCCCCCTTGTTGAAGGCTCCTGGCTCCTACATTCTCTGACCGGCCCTTTCTTTGACTTCTTTCAGCCAGCCACAAAACACAGTGGGGCACATTCATTAGCCAGGGTTTCCTTCACAGCCTTGGCTTGCTCCACGGGCATCAGCCAGGTGCCAGCCTTCACCAGCAGCATCTGCTTGTGCCTCATTTATCCTCACCCCTTCCCATTTTCCTATAACTACACAGACTGCTTAAAAAGAAATATATAAAATCGTAGTTGACTCCTTGAAAATAAGCACAAACACTCATGCACGTGCACACACAGCCACACCACATTGAGAAAACAAACAAGCAAAAAAGATGAAGTCATTCAGTTGGTCAAGATCCTTATAATTAGAGAATAAAAATAAAAATATTTTGGGAAATTTAAAAAGGACATGGTGAAAAATTTAATCATTGGCGACAAGACAAAACAAAACACACTATTATTAACAAAATGACTCAACCCACAAGTATGTCGATTGCAAATATTGTGCTTGAATCAGGAGCAGACAGGTATTACTATCTTGTTTGTTTGCTGGTGAACTTGTTAAATCATGCATTTAAAAAAAAAAATCACTTCCCGGCCAGGTGCAGAGGCTCATGCCTGTAATCCCAGCACTTTGGGAGGCCAAGGTGGGCGGATCATGAGGTCAGGAGTTCAAGACCACTCTGACCAATGTGGTGACCCTGTCTCTCTAAAAATACGAAAATTAGCCAGGTGTGGTGCGGTGTGCCTGTAATCCCAGCTACTCAGAAGGCTGAGGCAGGAGAATCGCTTGACCCCAGGAGGCGGAGGTTGCAATGAGCCGAGATCGTGCCACCCTACTCCAGCCTGAGCGACAGAGTGAGACTCCATCTAAAAAAAAAAAAAATCACTTCCCAGAATTTACACACACGATGAACCCAGCTTAGAATGTTCTCCTTCTTCTTCTTATCCTTATTTTAGCTCATCTTCCTTCAAGGTCATGTCCTATCTTCTACCTAAACTTCCTGACAACTTTCCCTCCCCATCTGGGTAAAATTTATTACACCCAATTGTATTGATTATCTGTCTGGCTAATTTGTCCTCCAAGTGCCTTCCCAATGAAACTGTGAACTCTTTGAGGCCATTCTTCATTTTCTAGACTTCTCTTACTTCCTTTATGGCACCTAGTTCATGCAGGACACAAGTAAACTCAATCAGTGGTTTAAATATTCAAGCTGATGGCTACACAACGTATTCCTACCAATAAGCAACTGAGCAAAAATGCTAACTAAGGACATAGAATTAGAGGGATGTTTGAATAGCAGAAGCGGCGGGGTCTCAGTTAATTTATGGAATCCTGGCAGTCAAACATTGAGGCAGACTGGTGTTCCTCTCGGTGTGTTTTGCAGTTGGGATAGAAAGGTGAATAAAACGCTGTCTGTTACATTAGAATGCTTACAGTTGATGGGGTGATCATCAAGTCCAAACCCCATTTTGCAGATGAGGAAACTGAAACTCAGAAGAGTAGAGACTTGTTCAAGTCACGCAGTTAAGACCAACAAAAGACCACTGTTTCCCCAGTTAACTCCACGACACAGCATCTACACAGTTTTTGTCGTATATGAATAACAACCGTTCAATTCCTAATGCTTTTTCTACTTAAATCATTTTAAAAACAATCTTTAGATTTATTATTAATAAAGGGAAAACCAGTATTATTTTCTATAAGTAAAAGACACATACTAATATGCTTTAAAGTAGATGCAGCAGTAGATTTAAAGTATTTTAATTTCTAAAATAAAAATAATAGAAGTTGTGTTATCACTTAAAGCCCACATTTTTGGGAAACGTTACATTACATCAAAATCCATATTGACCAAAATCAGGTAGATTAGCATGCATTTCATGTAAGATGTTACTACAGACATGTGATCACTCACGTATGAAAAATCAATCTTTTTGCAGAAATCACATCTAGCTGATTTGATCTGTTTTACCTCAAATGCAAAAGAAAAGAAAACTCAAAAATGGTCAAGAAAAAAATGTCTATTCAAAAGTGAAGGTGCCGATAGGTATTTGGTAATAAAAAAAAAGAAGAAATTAATTAGAAGACATGCGTGAGACAGCTGGACTTGAAGAATACAGATTTAATTAGTGTAGAAAGGCAGAGAAAAACAGCACCAGTTTCTAACTGTTATTTGAAATTTGCTAAAATCAGAGTTGACAGTTCCATTGAGTCTGTAAGATGCACCTGTTCTCTGTAGGGAAAACACTGTAGTTTCTGAATACAGGACAATCAATCTTTTATTAACCTGGGTATTTTCTAAATTGGGAACTCTGGTTAGCTGATTTTAATAGCAGCTTACCAAGAGTTAACCAATTTATTAGCTAACCAAAATATTTCAATTTTAACTGACATTGTTAAAATCATCTTTTGAAAATATGAAGGAATAATTTTCTGCCAGAGGTAGTACAGAATAGCAAATGTAATGTCACATTTCTTTACATATTTGTGATAATTGTGGTGGCTCAGGCTAAATCTAGATTTTTAAATGCTTTCGATTTCCTTAGGGCCTATCACGGACTGGCCCTCTGTTTTCCTTACACAACCCCGCGATCTGATTCTCACTACATTGCAGTGAGACAGGCATTACCATCCCTGTTGTGCAGATGAATGAATGTAGCTATCAAGAAATTAAATATTAATAGCATGTCCAGAGATCAATAGCGAGTGTAGTAAAGACTTTTACCCAGGTCCACCTGGTTTCCAAGTTCATGTCCTTCTTCCCTAGAAGTGTGGTAGTGCATCAGAATTGGAGGACACAGAATCCTGGCCCGAAGGTGCATAGTCAGAATGGGATTCCTTAGTCTTAAAATAAGAGTTGTTTTTTATTTTATTTTTTATTTTTAGCATCTTATAATCTGGCAATTTCCTTGAAGGCTTAGATACAGCACAAAAAAGAAATTCAAGGCCGGGCACAGTGGCTCAGACCTGTAATCCCAGCACTTTGGGAGGCCGAAGTGGGTGGATCACTTGAGGTCAGGAGTTCGAGACAAGCCTGACCAACATGGTGAAACCGTATCTCTACTAAAAATACAAAAATTAGCCAGGCGTGGTGCTGCCCACCTGTAATCCCAGCTACTCAGGAGACTGAGGCTGGAGAATCACTTAAACCTGGGAGGCAGAGGTTGCAGGGAGCCAAGATCGTGCTGCTGCTCTCCAGCCTGAGTGACAAAGTGAGACTTTGTCTCAAAAAAAAAGAAATAGCAACAACAACAAAAAGAAATTCAAGTAAACTGAGAACTCCAAGTAGCTGAATTCTAGTTAATTAAGATTTAATAGCATGTAATTCCTAATAATTAAAGACACCTCTAGCGTGTACCTAAATAGAGTAATATTAGACATGAGAATGCTTAAATGGCTTCTTTTTTCTCCTTTTTTGATTCGTTTCTTAAAAAATATTTTTAATTATTATTTTAACTATGTTATTTTAATTATTTATTTTTAACTGTTATTTACATAATAGTCATACCTATTTATGGGGTAAATGCGATATTTTGATACAAGCATACAATGCGTAATGATCAAATGAGCGTCACTGGGGTAGTCATCACCTCAAGCATTTATCATTTCTTTGTGTTAGGGACATTCCAATGGCTTCTTTTCAAGTAAAGGGAGAAACATTCTAATAATACTGACAGAATCTAAACGCTGCTCAGCAAATTAATCTTCTGAATGTTATGAGGTCCCCCCTAGCGAAAAATGTCCAAGATGAACCTTTCTGAGTTATGCTTTAAAAATGTTAGGAATAAAATTCTTCCCACCCAGCATTCTAGTATTGCTTCATTATTTGGTCTAAACATGAAATTCCAGGAATTAAAAACAAGAACTTGCTAGAATTATTTGGTCTAAACATGAAATTCCAGGAATTAAAAACAAGAACTTGCTAGAATCAATGCCTTTGTGATTTAGCTTGAAGTAAAGCAGTGAACATTTACTTTCATTGTATTAAATAAACTTTATAGGAGGCCATTGTTTTGGACTGAGCTCCTGCACTAGGTCCCAACAGAACAGACCAAACCAAAATGGAGTCATTCATGTTAAGTGCCACATAATTAAACTAAACTTTAAAATGGGCTAGTTTTCCAAAAAACAGGAGATTCACAGCAACCACTAGGAAGGGGTCCAGTTTACCTGAGCCAGCATAAGGAAGTCCCCTCTGTTTTAACCCTATAAGGAAAGTAACTTTGTAATAACCAGTCTGCTTTTTGTTCCTTGTGTCTGCTTTCTTCCATCTTTTTCTGCCTATAAAACTCTGAGGGGAAAAAACACAAATTACGTTTTTTTTTCCTGCTCTTACCATAACAATAATAATCCATACAGAAGATTTCTGTGACCAAACGTGTGTGTGGTGGGAAGTTTCTCCTCTTTCTCCCCATCACCAAGTAAACAATCACCTCTGTGGTGGACATCAGCTGGGTGTCCTCCAATTAAATTCTGATACTATCTACCTGGAGATAGCGTCAGATTCCCACAGCTCGAGGGCTCAGTCTGACAAGACTGCATCCCCTGACCCTCGTCACCAGACACCAGTTTTATGTCTGGACCTCCAGAATTTCTGACAGATCAGCTTCAAGTTAGGGTTCCCACGATCCCCTCTTTGGGTTTGATTAATCTGCTGGAACAGTTCACAGAATTCAGGGAAACACGTTCACTGGTTTATTACAAAGGGTATTACAACCTATACATAGGAAGAGATGCACAGGGCAAGGCACGTGGTAAGGGGCATGGATCTCCCATCCCTTACCCAGGCATGCCACTCTCCAGGAACCTCCATGTGTTCAGCTATCCAGAAGTTGCCCAAGCCCTATCCTTTTGAGTTTTTATGAGGGCTTCATTATACTGGCATAATTGATTAAAACACTGGTCACTGATGATCACTTTAACCCTCAGCCCCTCTCCCATCCCCAGAGGTTGGGGGGTGGGGCTGAAAGTCTCAACCCTCTAATCCTGCCTTGATCCTTCTGGTGACCCCCTCCAATCCGAAGCCACCAGCCATGAGTCAACTTGTTAGCATACAAAAAGACCACTTTGGAAATTCTAAAGATTTTAAGAGTTGTATGCTGGGAAATGGGTTTGAAGACCAAATAAATATTTCACAATAACACAAAAACCCACCTCCTTTGATCAAGTCATGGCAGCACCTTTCTAAATCCTTAGATGGGATGCTGCCCAATTCATGAATTGCTAATAAAAGCCAACTGGATCTTTAAACTAAATTTGTTGAATTTTTAAAAACAGTTCCCACCTGGTAGATACTAGTTAGAATGTCATTAAAACCATTACAGAATTTTATAACTTAAGGCTTATTAGAAAATTTGATTACACAATCCATCTCAGTTCTGAGAAAATTTTTCTTTAAAGAAATTTTAATTCTAACAAACCTTTATACCTCTGGCTGGATGTAGGCCATTTTGTCTCCCTCTTTTTTGAATTAGAAAGTAGCTTGTTTTTTCTTTCACCAACACACTACCATCTTAGGGAGCAGAGGCTCAACCAATAAATGCCCTCCCAAGTTTACACAACCAGTTGACACTTTCTTCCAGGGTGCTTTTGCACAGTACATCAGGTACTGCAGAGTCTGACTCAATCTTTATCTCCAGACTCATCCAGCTTCTCGTCTACTCCACAGTCAATACAGAACCTGGTGTGCAGCTACCTGTACTCATATTCAGAGGTTATCTCCAACTAGTTGTGAGCCTTGGGGATGTTTTTACTTCGTATGCCTTGATTTCTTTTGTCTATAAAGTAGAAACAATAATAGAATCTATCTGATGTTGTTCTTTCAAAGATTAAATGAAATAATGCACATAACATGCCCACCCACCCATAATAAATGCTCAATAAATGTTACCTTATACTATTAGCCTGGAAGTCACTTCTGGCAGGAAGTTTTCCTAACCATGAAAACCAGGCTGGGTGCCCCAATTATTCATTTCCATAGCATCTTGACATTCTTGGGGACACTCATCCTTTTTTAAATTATTTATTCAATGACTGTCTTTTCAGTCAGATTATAAACACCTCAAAGAAAAGCCTTATGACTATTATTATTAGCTATAATCACAGCGTCTAGCACAGAGCCTAACAATGAGTATTTATTAAATGAGTGAAAGCTATTTACCAAAGATGTAAGACTGATGAGCTCTTTGGGCAGACTGTCATTTAAAAAAATTGATCAGTTTGCAGGAACTGTAAACTGAGAGAAATCGGTATTGTGCTGTGCCTTCGTTTGTGAGATAAGTCAGAGGAAAATATGACAGTAATAGTAACTAATAGTAACTACAGTAATGCTACCTGAAATTTCCATGCCCTCTTGCACTGTACAGTATGTTCATATCTATCATTCTAGCTCAGGCTCACAGAATCTGAGAGTTGGGAAGAAATTCAAGAGTCACCTCATCCAAGTCTTCATTTCAGGGATAAGGAAATGGAAAGACATCATTGCACCAAGAGTCATTGCATTCTCCAAGACGCCTCCCACAGAAGGCACCAGAATAGCCCTTGGACTCTGACCATGTGTTCTTTGAACGAAAAAGTTCAAATCATAACTCTCTGAGTACAACTCGAACAGCTTGTGAAAGGATGGGAAATCCAACATAAGTGGGCTGGTAGAACCAGAAGGCGGAACCACAATTGGGTGGTCCAGGCACAGAGGCTTCCCAGGGTGTCACAAGCCAGCAGCAAGGGGTGTCACTCAAGGCTCAGGATGGGAGCTGTTGTCTTATGAACTGCAGGGAGCCACAGCAGGGGTCAACGAAGCAGGCAGGAGCTGTTCTCCAGAGACCCACAGCAGTTGCCTCTGCATGACTCATTTCCTCCCACTGGAGCCAACTGGGTGACTACTGGGCTTATCAAACCCAGCCCTCTGGACCTTTTTCTGGCCACCTTGGAGGAATGTTCCTGGCATATCTACCCATGCCCTCTATCTTTTCAGCTAACGGCAGCTATCTCCCTTTAACTTTCCAACATGGGATCCTTGAGGATACGAAGGAAAATCCCTCCATCAGTCAGGCACATGGGAAGTGATTTCTGATCAAGATGTGGAAGAGAATGATTTTCCATATGCCTGAAAGTTCAACCCAGTTCATCAGTTCACAGCTCAGGTCTGTGTGCTGGGAATACAGGACTGGCTACACAATCCCTTGGTTTTGGCTCCCCTGCAGCCCGCATAGAGGTGATATCTGCCAGAGTCCCCAGAACGCATGAGAAGAGGACACAGCCCCTTGAGATCCTTAGCGATGGTGGAATTGACATGGGGGAAGCTAAGGCTGGGGACTTAAAAAAAAACAGATTCAGATGGCTTTTCTTCTCACTTTACTCTTCCTCCTCTTTTTTTTTTTTCCTTTTCAAGACAGGGTTCACGCTGTTGCCCAGGCTGGAGTGCAATGGCATGATCCTGGCTCACTGTAGCCTCGACCTTCTGGGCTTGAGAGATCCTCCTGCCCCAGCCTCCTGACGAGCTGGGACTACAGGTGTACAACACAATGTCTGGATAATTTTGTTTTTTGTAGAGACAAGGTTTCACTATGTTGTCTAAGCTGGTCTTGAAGTCCTGGCCTCAAGCAATCCTTCCACCTCGGCCTCCCAAGGTGCTGGGATTACTTTTGTGAGCCATTACGCTCATCTTCCTCTTCCCTTTTGATAGCAAGGGGTGGCAGGACAAAGAACTGACACGTCCTTGCGATAGTTTGCTGAGAATGATGAGTTAATGGGTGCAGCACACCAACACGGCACATGTATACATAGGTAACAAACCTGCACATTGTGCACATGTACCCTAGAACTTAAAGTATAAAAAAAAAAAAAAAAAAAGAACTGACACATTAGACCAGGGATGTGCTTGGTGCTGCGATGTACAGGCCATCTGCAGTTGGGCTGGCTCTGACTGTGCGAAAAATGGAGTTGCTTTTAAATCGCCCACATCTGCTTCCTTTCAAGGGGTGGCCTGGAAAGGTGAACAGTCCAGCAAGTCCCTTCTACCATCCCCTGTCACTTTGGCTCCCCTCCCCCAAATCCTTATTATGCTTCATAATTCTATAGAAATACCTCAGCTTCCATCATACCCAACTCACAGTTCTGATGGGGCTATTCAAACTAATGTCAAGCTAACACAGGGCAAGTTGTTTTAAACTTCTAAATTCAGCAGAAGAATAGCCACCCAGTGCGGTAATTATTTACTTTCAGCAGCTTGAATGCAAATGTCATTAAATCTTTACAATGGTTCTCATAAATGCTATTCATTTTCATCCGCAGTTTCAAAGAATTACACAGGGGAGTTTTAAAATTTAATATAACAATAAATCTTATTTGGGCTGTGGGATCCACTGGCCTATAAAAGCTGAGTAAGGCAGTTTCCACAAGGGCCTAGCTTGCTTGAAATAACTTCAGAACAAAACACCATTCTTCCAACGGGGGAAGGGAAAGGAAAAGGAATAGAATTGGAAGAGGGGGCCAGCCAAGTTGACAGTCACTAGACTCTCTAAAAGTGCTTGGGCAGAAGCTGAATTTATGCAAAATTTAGCAGATTATGCACCCATTACATGTACATCTGTGCAAACGTGGATCTTCCTTTCTAGTAAGGGAGATAAGATTTGTACATAAATACTTGAAACTGTGTTGAAAGTGATAGCATCATCATCATGATAATACCTACGATTTAGTGAGAACGTTTTCTACAATGTGCAGGAAGTAGCTAAGGGCTTCGAATCTTTTATAAAAAGAATGTTCACAACAACTAAAGAGTACAAAGAAAGTGAGGCTCAGAGAAGTTAAGGAATTTGCCCTGAATCACTCAGCTAGCTGGACTTCAAAACCAGAACTGACTCTAAACTAAGGTTGTCAGATAAAATACAGGACACCAGTTACATCTGGTGCATTTCAGATAAACAACAAATATTCGTGAGCTTAAGTATCTCCCCAATATTGCTATTTTTATTTGTGAAATCTGGCAGTTCTACACAAACTCATCTTAAAAAGCTTTTCTTTTTTTTCTTTTTTTTTTTTTTGAGACAGAGTCTCACTCTGTCACCAGGCTGGAGTGCAGTGGCACGATCTCAGCTCACTGCAACCTCCACCTCCAGAGTTTAAGCGATTCTCCTGCCTCAGCCTCCAGAGTAGCTGGATTAGGAGAGGTTTCTTCTGGTTAGCAGTGTCACAAAATAGACTGTTGCCCATAGCTCTGGGTACTCAATCCCTATTTCAGATGAATTGTTATGGCTACGAGAGGCATAAAGACTTACAGAAAATTGTCCTGTAGATAGTATTTGTTTTTAATGTGATATGCCTAGCAAGGTTTAAACATTTTATTTTCCTGCACTCCAACAGCAAAATCATTTGGAGCATTCACTTTCAAAATATACATATTGATTTATGACTGATATATTTATACTATTGTATTAGTATGTCATGTGCAAAAAAAAAAAAAACCCAACAAAAATAAAGCTAGAGAGGCAAGATATAAAAATATAAACAGTTGGGAGGCCGAGGTTGGTGGATCACCTGAGGTCAGAAGTTCAAGACCAGCTTAACCAACATGGTGAAACGCTATCTCTACTAAAAATACAAAAAAATTAGCCAGGCTTGGTGGCACAAGCCTGTAAACCCAGCTACATGGGAGGCTGAGGCAAGAGAATCGCTTAAACCTGGGAGGTGGAGGTTGCAGTGAGCTGAGATAGTGCCACTGCACTCTAGCATGGGAGACAAAGTGAGACTCTGTCTCAAAAAATAAGAAATATATATATAAACAGAAGCACCACTATTTTCTTTCAGTACCTAGTACATTGTCTTGTACACCTCACTTTCCACACTGCTGACCCACAGCCCTCTGACTGATTCTTTAAGTCACTGGAACTCAGCACTAACCAAGCAAAGTTGAATCCAGGACATTGTATCCAGATAATCAATCTAGGTGTATTCATCCATTTTTGTAAAATTCAAATTTTCTTTAACTCTTTCCTTTAGTTAGGCTAGGCAGATCTGGCCTAGTGTTTTATTTTTATTTTTAAACCCTCTTCAAAGAGTTCTTGAGTGTCAGGATAACTTACAAACTTGTGGATTTTCTCCTGATCATTTTTTTCATCTCTCCTCTCTCTTTTTTTTTTTGGAAGGGGGTAGGGGGGATGGAGTCTTGCACTGTTGCCCAGGCTGGAGTGCAATGGTGCAATCTCGGCTCACTGCAACCTCCGCCTCCCAGGTTCAGGAGGTTCTCCTGCCTCACCCTCCCGAGTATCTGGGATTACAGGCACCTGCCACCACACTCAGCTAATTTTTGTATTTTTAATAGAGATGGGATTTCACCATGTTGGCCAGGCTGGTCTGGAACTCCTGACCTCAGGCAATCCACTCGCCTCGGCCTCCCAAAGTGCTGGGATTACAGGCGTAAGCCACCGCGCCTGGTCTGCCTTCTACTTCTTAACCTTGTTAGAGGACCGTGATGCACATAACTTCACTCTTGCAACTTTACAGAGCTCTTTTGGTTTCCTGAATATTTCTTTTTTTTTTGAGACGGAGTCTCCCTCTGTTGCCCAGGCTGGAATGCAGTGGCATGATCTCTGCTCACTGCAGCCTCCACCTCCTGGGTTCAAGCAATTCTCCTCCCTCAGCCTCCCCAGTAGCTGGGGTTACAGGCACCCACCACCACGCCCAGCTAACTTTCTAGTGATTTCACCATGTTTGTCAGGCTGGTCTCGAACTCCTGAGCTCAAGTGATCCGCCCACCTCGGCCTCCCAAAGTGCTGGGATTATAGGCCTGAGCCACGGAGCCCAGATGGTTTTCTGAACATTTCCAAGCCTCAATAATACTCTTGTTTTCAAAGTCTCATTTGTTCTGAAGTGCAGTGGATGATAAATTTATGGAGAATTAAGACATTAGGTATACAGAACACAGAATTATGATTAGACGAAAATAATACATTTTGTGTTTCTATTTCAAGATGGGAGAGGTGGGAAAGAAAAATCATTTCTATTCAGACATGGAGAAAAGAGAGAAAACCCAGGCCATGGGCTCCCAGCTGCTCAAATGCAACCAGGACACAGAAGCAGTGGAACTGTTGGACCTGAAAGCACGCAGCCTAGGGTGAGAGGCAGTTGAGCCAAAATTCGGGTGGATGGAGGACTGGCAATCAAAGCAGGGAGGCTCTCCAGGGTCTGCATATTCTGTGCTAGGCTCAATTCCAAGCTCTTTACATATTATAACTCACATAATCCTTATTTTCCATCTGGCTCTGAAGTCTGTACTGCGCTGAGTTCATGCAGAAGGACTCAAGTGAACGTGGAAATGCATGAACGCTTTTGTACCATTGAAATTTCCTGACCCTTGGCCCAACTGTAAAGGACAGGGAACCCTGAGACTATCTGAGACTGAATTTCTTGCTGGACCAGTAGGATGAGGATTTGGGGCTAGATTTTATTAAAGATAATAAAATGGTTAATTCTCTGAGAATGTTGATTTTTATACCTGCTATACTTGTAATTCATGAATAACTTATTTTGTTCTTTTTCTTGCCTCTTAACAGAATGATAACCCATTTTTTTTCCCCATAAGGCACGGACTGTTCCACCTGCAGCAAAGGCCGAGCAAACCTGAAAAGGGATGAGGTGGGGAATTAATGCTACAAATTCTTTGGTCAGGCTTCATGATTAAGACAGGCCTGGCAGGGCACGGTGGCTCACACCTGTAATCCCAGTACTCCGGGAGGCCAAGGCGGGCGGATCACTTGAGGTTGGGAGTTTGAGACCAGCCTGGCCAACATGGCGAAACCCCATCTCTACCAATAATACAAAAATGACCCCAGCATGGTGGCACACCCATGTAATTCCAGCTACTCGGGAGGCTGAGGAACAAGAATCGCTTGAACTCAGGAGGTGGAGGTTGCAGTGAGCCGAAATCACGCCACTGCATTTCAGCCTAGGCGACAGAGTGAAACTGTCTCTCAAAAAAAAAAAAAAAAAAAAAAAAAAAGATAGGCCTAAGAGGTCTTAATAATTGTCTTGTCTGAGAGGGAAAAAGGCAGAAAAGCCAATCTGTACAGGACTGTTGTGAACTGACATATTATAAGAGGGGTCACAAATTTCTAAATGGCATTTTTGTTCAGGGGTCACAGCCTGCTTATTCTCAACTGAATCAGCTGCTCTGATTTGCTATTCAAACATCAGAATTCTGTTTTTTTGTTTTTTTGTTTTTTTTTTTTTTTGAGACAGAATTTCACTCTGTCACCGAGGCTGGAGTGCAGTGGCGCGATCTCGGCTCACTGCAAGCTCCGCCTCCCGGGTTCACGCCATTCTCCTGCCTCAGCCTCCCGAGTAGCTGGGACTACAGGCGCCCACCACCACGCCCGGCTAATTTTTTGTATTTTTAGTAGAGACGGGGTTTCACTGTGTTAGCCAGGATGGTCTCGATCTCCTGACCTCGTGATCTGCCCACCTCGGCCTCCCAAAGTGCTGGGATTACAGGCCCGAGCCACCGTGCCCCGCAGCCCAGAATTGTTTATGTGCTGCCTCAAGATTGCAGTCTTGCGCTGGGAGCCTCATCCAAAGCAGCATTCCCAAAGCAACCTCAGCTCCCCAACTCCCAACACGGTCTGACCAGCAAACAGCTTCAAGTCACTGGCTTGGATCGAGTTTACAGAACCCATTGCGGTGTTTCTGCTGTCTCTTAGCAACAGGTCTTGCAGGGTGGCCTTACTCAGTCGCCATCACTGCCTGGCACCCGGGAAGGGGAATCTTCCAGGATGAGGGGAAATCTCCCGGGTCCGGGGGGTGCCACCACTCTGTGATGTACAGACACACAATCTAGGTCCAGATTTTCTAATCTGGATTTCAAATTCTCCAATGTTGTCTTAAATGATGCATATTTTTTATGCTGAAATATGTACTTCATTTCATGACATTGTATTGTTTTCCATACATGTAGTTGACCATTTTTAGTTTATTTTTATGACTGAATAAAAGGTATAATTTTATAACTCAGAAATATATATATATATATATATTTTTTTTTTTTTTTTGAGACGGAGTCTCACTCTGTCGCCCAGGCTGGAGTGCAGTGGCGCGATCCCAGCTCACGGCAAGCTCCGCCTCCCAGGTTCATGCCATTCTCCTGCTTCAGCCTCCCGAGTAGCTGGGACGACAGGCGCCCACCACCACGCCCGGCTAATTTTTTGTATTTTTAGTGGAGACGGGGTTTCACCGTGTTAGCCAGGATGGTCTTGATCTCCTGACCTTGTGATCTGCCTGCCTCGGCCTCCCAAAGTGCTGGGATTACAGGAGTGAGCCATTGCGCCCGGCCTAACTCAGACATATTTTTGAAAATTAATTACTATTTTTTTTTTGAGATGGAGTCTTGCCCTGTTTCCCAGACTGGAGTACAGTGGTGCAATCTTGGCTCACTACAAACTCTGCCTCCCAGGTTCAAGCAACATTCCTGCCTCAGCCTCCCAAGTAGCTGGGATTACAGGCATGGGACACCATGCCCAGCTAATATTTTTGTATTTTCAGTAGAGACAGGATTTCACCATGTTGGCCAGGCTGGCCTCGAACTCCTGACTTCAAGTGATCCGCCCGCCTCGGCCTCCCAAAGTGCTGGGGTTACAAGCATGAACCACCATGCCTGACCATTAATTACTAATTTTTAAAATGGATTCATTTTCGTTGTAGAGATAGTCTCTCACTCAGTTGGCCAGGCTAGTCTCAAACTCCTGGCCTCAAGTGATCCTCCCACCTTGGCCTCCCAAATTGTTGAGATTACAGGCATGAAGCACTGCATCCAGCCTATAAACCTTAATCTTAATTTTCAGGTTTCAGACCAATTTACTGCATGTGTATATGATCACATCGTTGCTATATTCGTTCCTAATGAATTATGAAATTCACACATGAACTCAGGAGAAGTCCAAAACTCAAATCCTCTTTACATTCTTTCAATTCACCAAGCTTTTTCCTCTTTCACTCTGATGGCCCCTGAAGTGCATCTCTACTGAGGCTGTCTTCTGACTCAATGGAATAAAAATGGTCACTTTTTTCCTCAAATTACGATGTGCAGATAGTAACTTGGACAGTAATTACCGCATTGTAGGCTTGCACTGACTAAAGTATTAAACCTTTGTAAATATACTGCCAGTGTTTCATGCTATATGTTTTAAAAAGCCTCTTTGCATGTATGTTTATCTGCCCTAAAAGCTTATAGAAAGCAGAAAAAGAATCTTCTGTTGTATGGATTATAAAGGACCCAGAGAAACATTTAATAAGTTAATTTAATAATGAATATGGTAACTTACACGTAATCAACAATGTAATTCCTGCATTCACTTTGAATACATAGCTTCTAATTGGATTTCTGTAATGCTTTTTCTCCAAAGAGCTTCACATGCTATAAACACAAGGCAACCTAATAAATGAAGAAAAGGCAGGCGCCAGCCAGAAGCGGCTCACAAAACAGTATAAAAAGATAGGTTGTTATGGAGGATGCGCTCAATAAAAAAGATGGTGGAAGGGCAATTTGCAGAGTATGCTAAGAAAAAGTTCACTTACAAGTAAAGATTGAGGATGAGAAAAGTAAGAATTTTTCCATGAGCTTTCTCAAATGGCATGAAAAGAAATGTAGGAATGATTTATTTCAGTTGAAAATATTTATTTTATAGGTTGTTTAAAGCATACAGTACAGCTGGATCTACTTGCCTTGCAATAGAAACAAATTTGTTTTCTAGTTTCCTGGCCTGTGGTGAATTTAGAAAAGGATGTTAGAGGTAGGCATAGGAATAACAGTGAGAAGAGATAGGCCAGAACAGAGGAAACTGAAAAACTACTAAAAATAAAAAAGAACTCAGCAGAGTACTAGTGGGAGAGGTGCAAATATAAAATTTTATTAAATATAAGGGCAAATAGTCTTAAAGATCTAAGAGTACCAGCAAGCAATACTTGGGTGCCAGCAGCAAGACTAGGGTGATTACTTACATTATCAGATTAAATTATGTTATGTGTATGATGTTTAAGGAAAGAGAAACACAGTGAATATGAAATGCTCATTAGAAAAGTTTTAATCCAAAATGTTGTTTTTAAATTGTTACTTTAAAGGTCAACCAAAATTTGTTTTTTAAAGAGAATTTCTGTGGGACATGTTAAAAGAACCCGCATCCTTCCTCCCTCCCTTCCTTCTCTCCTCACCCTTCTCACAATTAGAGCTATACAGCTACCCGTGCGACTCTTTGACCTTGGGCAGCTAGGAAGCACAGAGCTAAGTCTGAATGTCAAACATACCAGCTTTGTAGGCCTTTATGGGATGGACTTTTGGGTTGCTTTTCTAATCTCAACCTCGTCCTTCCTTGACCTTGACTTTTATTTATATATTTTCCTAGTCTTGATTGTTCATTACCATTTAACTTTCACCATTGTTTTTATTTATTATTTGCGCTATTGTTGTAGGATATTGGAAATGCTTTATGGAGAAGATTGAGTCTATGTTAACAAAGTCTCCTGAGACTTCTCTGAGATATCTCTGACATGAGACAAATGGTTTAACATTTTCATGGATACTGCATCATACAATCAGTGAGAACTCAATGAAGAGCAGCCAAGCTCCCTGCAGATAAAATGAGATTTTCCAATGATATAACATTGTAAGTGATTGAATAATTCCCTGGAGCTTTTTACCTCATAATCTGCCGGACCTGGTTATTGAAAGGTTAATGCAAAATCACACATCCTGAAAATTGAAAGTTAAATTCCAAAAGTTAAAATGGACTAAATATAATCACAGGAAATATGCACAACATGAAGGGCAGCCAAAAAAGAGTCATAGCTGCTGATGACTTTAGAAGGAAGGAAGGTGGACGTCCTTAAAAAAAAAATGCAGCCCTGCCATTATCCAACAATGTCACCTCCATGTAGCCATCATTCTGTCATTTGCCCACATTTTTCGTATGCCTAGAAACACTTGCAGAGAGTTGTCAGCTAAGAGTGTAAAGCGATTGCTTTGTGTAAATGTTCTATCAGAGCTCTCTCAAACTTTAGGGAAGCTAATATACATTTTATAGCTTTTGGGAGATTTTTAAAAACAACATCCTTGAACTTTGTAATATATTAGGATCAAATTATTGCGTGAAGTGATTTATAAATAGATTTGCTTATTTATGCTTATTTAACAGACATGCTAAGTCATAAGGTACAGTTCAAGGTTCAGTATAACCCAATTCAGGGAATGTGGCTAATCACCACTTTTTGATGTTGTGACTTCTGGAATACTGGGTCAGGAGTCCCAGAGAACTAATGTAAAGTTGAAGAGACCACATGCGGAATCCATGATAGTCATTTGATTACCATACAACCTGCTTTCACTAGGTCTTTGTAAGTCTCATTGCATCCTATAGTCTCTATAAATCTACAAGGAAAAAAAATTTGTTGTTTTTGAGACAGAGTCTTGCTCTGTTGCCCAGGCTGGAGTACAGTGGCACAGTCACAACTCACTGCAGCCTCGAACTCCCAGGCTCAACTGAGATTCTTTCCTCGGCCTCCCAAAGCGCTGGGATTACAGGCATAAGCCACCAAGCCAAGCCAGGAAAACAAAAGTCTTTCAAAGATAAAATTTTTACCGTGTCATAACCTGTAGCAGATTGTGGAAGCAAATCTATTTATAAATCTCCTCAGGTAATGATTTGATTCTAATATATTACAAAGTTAAAGGATGCTGTTTTTAAAAATCTCCCCAAAGGCTATAACATGTATAATTTTATAGTACACTTATAGATTCTATATTAATTATACATTAATGTATAATTTAATCTCAAAATGTTAAATCGGAGAGAGCTCAGATAGAACACTTATACAAAGTAATCACTTTCCACTCTCAGCTGACAACTCTCTGCAAGTGTTTCTGGGCATTTATTGAGTTGGCTGTCTATATTTCCTCCTCTGATCTGTGCTCACCATCAACCTTTATGAGTAGTGCCTTTCCCAGACCTCCATGGTGTAACCACCTTCAGGATCTCAGCACCCCTGTTAGCACAATGTGAGCCGCATCTACCTCTGTGCCCACCATAGTAGACTCAGTGGGTACCAGCCCACATCAGACCAAAAAGTCTCTTCCCAGGGATGCAGGCCTAAGAGATTTCAGTCTTAGCCTGGATTGTCTTCTAAGGAGAAGAGATGTAAACCTGGGAGTGGTGTTGGTCAAATTCCTCCCTGTGGAGTAGGGAGATGAGTAAGCAGACGGGCAGAAAGAGAAAGGGGGATTCAGAGAAGACTGAAGAACGGGCAAGCAGAAGATAGCAGAGGAGAGATGAAAAACAAGACCTATTGGAGTTGCATCGAGTCCCTGAGTCCCAGCTCCCAATCCAATTGCTTTTCAACATGTTGCAAGGGACACAGCTGTAAAGGTGTCCTTGCACTCTTGGCCCTCTGCTTCCTATAGGTGGATCCAGACGCTGAACTTCCAGGAGGATTGCACCTATACAACGATCCACAGGACTCCTTTGCGTGAATGTTGAGGATGGGATAAGGAAAGAAAAAGAGCAAGAGAACGTTGTCATGGGAACACCAAGGCAAATCACAAGATGAAAAAGGATTGAAACCCATTCTGCTATCTCAGGCTTTATTTATTCAAGTAATAAATCAAGACATCTGTGTCAAAACCAATGTAGCGTAAAATGAACTAAAGATAAGCTTTTCAAACCCATCAATACTACCTCCTAAATACCACAATCTTTTAAAATGGATGTTTCACTGCACATTTAATCTATATTTCTGCTAAAATTACTATATAAGCATTTGTACATGCTCTTTCTTTGTTCGTTTCTTTTATAAAATTCTAAATGACTCACCAAGTAGAATTAATATAAAGACAGAATTATCTAGAATACAATTTTATGAGAAAAACAACTTCTAAACTTATGACAGACCAGAAGTCAAACAGGCTTGAGTAACGAAATATTTAACTTTATGAGGTAAGCGACTGCTTCCTGGGGGTTTAGTAGACCAGGGAGTCAATGTTCAACTCGTAGAAGGGGACTTTATTTAACTAGAACCATTATAGGACAGACAGTTTGCAATACTGGTCCAAAATTCTGTGGTGGGAATTTGTATTACTGTTCAAAGAAAGCACTGACCCTTTCATATCTGAATGTCTTGCTCCTCATGGAAATCCCAGTTTTCCCTAAGAAAGGTAAGCTCACTCTATATGTAAGTTTCCTGTAGTGAAGTCATTTGACAAAATAATGAATCTATAGAGATAAGCTGAGATAGATGAAAATAGCTTTTTTTTTTTTTTTTTTTTTTTTGAGACAGAGTCTAGCTCTGTCATCCAGGTTGGAGTGCAATGGTGCAATCTTGGCTCATTACAACCTCCACCTTCTGGGTTCAAGTGATTCTCCTGCCTTAGTCTCCGCAGTAGCTGAGATTACAAGCACCTGCCACCATGCCTGGCTAATTTTTATATTTCTAGTAGAAACGGGGTTTCACCATGTTGGACAGGCTGACCTCGAACTCCTGACTTCAAATGATTTGCCAGCCTCAGCCTCCCAAAGTGCTGGGATTACAGGTGTAAGCCACCGCGTCTGGCCAAAATAAATTGTTTTAATACTTACCTTTCCTCAAAGAATTTCATTCCCTTTCTGTATTCATAGATGCATAGGTATTATAGAATTTTTGAGGTAGAAAGATTTCCTGGAGAAAATGAGAGAAGCTAGCTTTGTTCAGGGAGTTGTCAGAGGCCACAGAGCTAGTTTGTCAGCAAAACCAGAGCTTCTTTGTCATATTGTGAATTAAACAAAAACTTTCTACCAAAAGGTAATGTACTTTATAGATTTACATTTCAGACATTAGTTTGATTTTAAGGAATAACAGTCCAAGACAGAGAGTTCACACTATTTTTCCTAGTCTGCTAGACAGTGTCTGCATATAAGAAAATAGACCTCCATCGCATTTCCATTGATTAGATAAATGAATGGTGTCCCAATGCCTGTCTCCCTCTCACACAAACCCCCTCACTGGCTCCTTGCCTGTCATGATCATTTCCTCGCTGTCTCCTAAATCCTGAACAGTCTTACAAGCTAGTGATCAAAGCTCAAAAAGTGAATTGGTTTTGAGGACCAATGGTGAGGTAGGAAAGGAGAAAGGAAGACCAAAATAGAGCAGTCAATCTTTTTGCAAATTCAAAGCCATAGATAAAATTGAGGTCAGTAAAAATGAGGGACATTAAAAAATTTATTTCACTAATTTTCTAAGGCTGCTTATATACCAAAAGCCACTGCTATTTTAAGACACAAAATCTGTAAAATATGAAGACCTAGCAAAAAAAAAATTTAAGATGTGGAAATGTCCCAAAACGATGATAGAGAAAGCTTTTCCTCCCTCTCTTTTGAGTTGGGTCTGCTTTCCTAATCCTCTTATTTTTAGCCCCAAGTTCAAATCAAATGTGAACAGTTCCCTGGGTTCCCACAGAGGGGCAGCAGCACATGAGGCCCGGGAGATGGTTAGGGAAGGCTCTGGCCCCAGCCCATAGAACATTCTCTGATTCACACTGACAGACTCACCACAGGAATGTTAGAGCTGTCTGCTGGCACCACCCTGAGCTCAGACTCCACATCCCCAACACCTAGGCCTTCACTGCTTCTAGAAAGCTGGCTGGATTCATTCGTACTAGGTTAGGTCACTAGACCTAAAGTCTTGAGGGTCTTTCTCCCACCCTCTCCACCAGAGGAATTAGGAGTGCAGTACAGACCACCAGGCCTCAGGAAAGGTAGGGTTACTTCCAAGGAAATCTTGCCAGCTGGAAAGACAGTGAAAGAAGGCAGAGAGAGCCCTGGCCTTGGGGTAGACAACTTGAGGGCTGGGCCCAAGCTGCTTCGTCCTAGTCCCATGGAATTGCTTACCATCTGCAATCATCTGTCCTTTCAAGAGTGAAGTGGGGTGATAATAACATACATCCTTGCAGAATTTCGAGATTTTCATAAGAGGAAATAATGCAATGGAAGCCATCCAGGTCACAGAACGCTCTGATTATTTTTACTAAAGCCTGGTCATAGAATAAACTAAGAACCAACCAGTGAAGATTTGTTCTTCATTTCTTATAATACTTGGAAAGATGCAAGCCAACAGTTTTTACTCTGGAGCCTGTGATGTTTCATCATTGAGAGAACAAATTGAGCCATTTTGAATCCTGCAAAGAAGAAAGTTTACTCTTCAGATCCAGGATTTTCCAAATTGACACTAGGACCTCAACTCTACTGTACACGTGTAGGAATGGAGTTTCCTTCCCTGTAACCAACGTCTCACTTTAATAAACATAACTGAGTACATTTTCCATAAGTTCATCGACTGAAAGCTTCTACTGTGGGGGATCGAGGGCATTAGCATCCACAGTGGTCAAGAAGATATTATATTTTAATCAGCTTTTTGATACTTTGCGACAACTCATATAGCTACATTCCAAAACATGAAAGGATTGAGTAATTCTCACACACTCATCTTTCAAGTCTAGATAGCACCTTAATCTGTCCAGGGCTGGACACATGGAAAAATTATTGTGCTGCTTTGTCTAACACCCAACCCTGGGCAGGGGTTCCCTGGTTAGTGATAGCCGTACAGCACCCACAGGATCTAAGGGTGCTAATTTCCCAACTCCTCTCTCTCCCCATGGCAGAGGGAATCACACTGTCTGACCACCTCTGACTCCACGGGTTCCCTGGTCCTACCTGGTGTCTCATTGATTTGGCTTCTCCTCTTTTCTCCCTTAGGACTACTGAGGGCCCCTTTCACTTTAGTCCGCAAATCTCCATTGCAATGTGAAGCAGGGGACATCATCAGTGTTTTCATGATGGAAAAACTGAGCCTCAGAGAGCTCTGGCGGGTTGCCCTGAGTAAGGACTTGGACTTGGGGCTTCTAACTTTTTAGCCAGGAAGCCTCCAACCTTTAACTTAGACCGAGCAGATGTCGGGGGCCCATTTGCAGCCCTCTGAATTAGGTGGACAAGGGTGAGATCCACACACTTGGACCAATTCCCAAAGTGCCTCTCCCCAGAGAAATGGCAACAGCTCTGAGGCTTCAGCTTATCCCCCAAAGGCGGGAGGGGAGAATGGGAAAAGATGGGTTTTCAAGTCATCAGGCCAGTTGTGTACTGAAGTACACAAACAATGACTGTGTGACCCCACATACAGAGATGGGATCTGATGCAGGAATATGTCATTCCTCCTAAATCCTGGTAGGAAATGAGAGATGCAAGAATTAGGATGGAATGTAAACTATTTCTTAAGGAAGCATGCTAGCATCTCTTCCTCCAAGAGTGCTACTCTGGAGAGAACTTTCTCCCCGTTTCTTAACTGTGGCTATGCAGGCCCTTGTTAAAAAGAGAAAAGGGAAGGAAGGGTGCCGTGAGAAGCCTGCAGGAGAGGGCATGGTGTTCAGATGAAGCGGTACCCCCTCTAAGCCCATGGGAGGCCCCTGCCAGGTGCTGTGAATTTCATTCATTTCTTCTGTGACTTCCCTGAGATTCCTCTCCATGCTAACCCTCAACACTCCAGTGACTCCCTCTTCCTTCCATCTCATCCCACCACCCTCCACACCCTTCATCACCTCCACCCTCATGCTCACACACGTGCAAAGGATAGCGAGATGTCCACACTGTAAGAAAAGAAAGCTGAATGCATAATTTTAAGTTTTGTCCACCCATTTTGAGAACAGTGCACCTGAGCTAGGTGGAGAGGGTGGGCTGCAGGCACAAGCACAACGGGAAGGCTGGGCCAGAAGTGTGGAGTGTGAGATGCTAACAACAAGGGCAGGCAAGGCCATGATCAGAGACAGAGCCCATAGAGCTGGAAACAGGAGCCCACAGAGCTGGAAAAGACCCTGGAGGCCACAGAAGGCTGCCTTCCCCTTCCTGATGGGGAATGGAGGCTCCTGTCCCAGGCTGCACATCCATTTGGTGGTGGTCTAGGTGTGTTGGGGAGATGGAAGGTACATGAGAGCCCTAGAAAGTCAGGTGTTCACAGATGACAGTAGGGTATGGCTGAGTTCCAAGGCTGTGCTCTGGTTCTGGAAACCTCCACAGCTCCCTGGAGCCTCCCCCATTGTTCCCAATACCCATTCTGGAGAACAGGCTTTGCTTTTGCCCTTGTCTTTCTGCAAGGATGGGGAGGATGTTTGCCCAGTCACGTCTCCATCCCCTCATCTGAAACTGGAGCTGTGGAGCTCTATTTCTCAAATTGGTTAAGAGGAGTAATGGGATGTGAGAAAATGCCTAGCACATCACAGGGCCCAATAAATGTCTGGGTACCTCCTTTGTCCTTCCTTCTGGTGTTCCCCTATAAAATGTGCCTGACTTTTCTTTTCCCGTCTTTGGCAGAAATCTCGGGAAATAGTTAAACCTTGCCTTCTTCCAAACAAAATGTTTCCAGTGGCCTGGAAGGTGGCAGAGGACAGAGCCAACGCCAGGCCTGGGAAGGCTACGGCTCGTGGGTACCTCTGCTGTTGAGGTGTGGCCCATCTAAGCAGAGGAAAGAACCAACGCCAGAAATTGGGGGCCAGGGTGGCACGTCTGTCCCCTGGCTCCCTTTCTTCTTCTGGGATTCAGGCCATGCGAGTTCTTACCTTGAGAGGCAGAGTGGCAGGTGGGGCTGGGCAGCCCTTGCTGGTGTGCACAGCTGGACAGTACCTGTAGAGCCGTGCCCTTGTCGCCTGCACCGTGGTACCTGTGGCCTCCTTACAGCTCCTGGGGAGTATTTGGCAGGTCTCGGCACCTCTGCTCAGCACAGTCCTTTCCGCTCCATCTGCAGCGTGGACCATGACAGCCCTTGGAGGGGAGCATCCCAAGGCATCCCTGCATCGCGGGTCCATGCCCCACAGATCTTGGGTAGCAGAAGTGACTAGCCAGTGCTTCCAGCCCATGGAGGGACTGCTGCTTTCATCACTCATGACGGGAGCTGGGCTAGGAAGCCTCCATGTCAGGGGCTGTAGCCAGCCCAATGTCTTGGAGGCAGGGGCCTGGCAATGCCTGTGATGTGGGGATCTGCAATCACCACCCCTGCTTATGTCCGGATCCTGGGATTTTTTCCTCCCTTCCTTCTTTTCCTTTGGAGCAGAGCAAGTGAAAGCAGCTGGTTCCTCCGTCTCAGGGCCTGCCTTCTGCAGCAGCCTCAAAGGAGGGGCAGCTGAGCCCTGTGTGCGCCTGAGGTCCCAGCCTGCCAAGAGGCCTGTCCTGGGACTTGGGAAACTGTGTCCCTCCTCCAGGCCCCCTGGGGTTGCCGCTGGAGACAGGGCGGGGAGAGTGCAGGCTGGAGGAGCCCGCAGCTGGATGAAGAGGAAGGAAGTTTTCATCTGCTGCTGCTGAAACTGCCCAGCCATTTCCTCCAGGGGGGTCGGGCTGGTCGCTGCCAGGGTGGAGTTTCAGGCCTCAGTGCCCAGGGATGCGAACAGCAGCAGCTGTGGGCAGACGTGACTCAGCCCCATGGTTCCACCGACAGCCTGAGGAAGCAAACAACATGTCTTCAGCACCCAGGGGAGTCTTAAAATAGGGGGGTCAGATAATGATCTTGGCCAAGGAGCTGGACTTTGCACTTGTATCACAGAATCACAAAAAGATATTAGTGGAGAATAATCTACAAGTGAGGGGTGACAGTGAGGACAGTCAAGACAACCCCTCTCACCTTTTTTTTTGTTTTTGTTAAGACAGAGTCTGGCTCTATTGTTCTGGCTGGAGTGTAGTGGCATGATCCCAGCTCAACGCAACCTCCGCCTCCCGGGTTCTAGTGATTCTCCTGCCTCAGCCTCCGGAACAGCTGGGATTACAGGCACCCGCCACCACACCCACCTAATTTTTGTACTTTTTAGTAGAGACAGGGTTTTGCCATGTTGGCCAGGCTGGTCTTGAATTCCTCACCTCAGGTGATCCATCCGCCCCACCTCAGCCTCCCAAAGTGCTGGGATTACAGGTGTGAGCCACTGTGGCCGGCCCCCTCTCACCTTTGTGTGTCTAAATGGAATCACTTTTTCTTCACTGCCCCCTTCCTGCTATTTGAAATGAAAACACTATTCATTTCATAATTTAATCCTAAATTCTGTGTTAGCTATTCTTGTTATTTGGTGACTGACCTGTGAGACACTGGTTTATAAATGAAGCCTCCAATAGGCTTTGAAGTGTACTTTTCATCTACTTTGTTTGCATTATTTTTACTAAATACTTTTAAGACCTCTAGGATAAAGTGCGCAACAAACAGTTGTAAGCAACTTTAATGTTTTCATGAATTTGCACTTTAAATCCTGTGGTCATTTATGGGTTCTCTAGGAGAGGTCCCACATCAAAATACTTGGTGTCATGGTTTGTGTCTCCTCCAAAATTCTGGTGCTGCCAATGTGATAGTATTAACAGGTGGGACCTTTCAGAAGCAATTGGATCCTGAAGGTGCCTTCCTTCATGAATGGGATTAAGACCCTTATAAAAGAAGTTTCTCACAGCTGTTGAGCAGTAGGTTGCCCTTCTGCCTTCTACCCAATGAGGACACAGTATTCCTCCCCTCCAGACGACAAAGTCCTCACCAGACAAGGCACCGGTGCCTTGATCTTGGACTTCCCAGTTCCCAGAATTGTGAGAAACCAAATTTCACTTCTTTATAAATTACCCAGTCTATGGTATTTTCTTAGAGCAGCATGAAAGAAATTTGGTATCACCCCACAAAATGAAAAGGAAGTGGTATTCTGTTGCAGCCATGCAGAAGATATTTAGCATCAAAGAAAGAAAGAGAGAGAGAGAAAAGAAAGAAAGAAGGAAGGAAGGAAGGAGGGAGGGAGGGAGGGAAGGAAGAAGGAAGTAAGGGAAGAAGAAAAAGAGGAAGGAAGGAAGAAAGAAAAAGAAAGAGAGAGAAAGAAAGAAGGAAAGAAAGGAAGAAAAAGAAACAAATAAGAAAAAAGAAAAACATAAAAGAAGAGAGAAAGAAGAAATAAGATTAAAAATAAAAAATCCAGGTAACAAATTAGGCTGGAAGGGCTTTTTGTTGTTGTTGTTTTAAAAAATAATTTAGCCCATCTTAATTAGAGGGAAGAAAAAAATAATCTAACCCTTTAACTTGTGAGAACATGGCAGTGCTTTTTAAAAATGGAGATCGTTTCTTTTTAGCAAATTGTAATAGGTAATTGAAAAGTATAATAAATAAAAAATGAGACAAAAGGAAGAAGAAAAGAAATCATCTTAAAATTCAGTTGACTCACTCACATGCAGAGTATTTCTATAGGCTCAGTACCTCTCAGAGGGAAAGGAATCTTTTCGAGTCATGCTGACTTTGTACCTGAGGAGGAAAGAAGGCAGGTCTGAGAAAGCTCTAGTCTTCATCAGTGTGAAATAACCTGACTAAAAGGGAACCAGGAAATCATCCTCCAAAACAAAGTGAGCATGTGGTCTAGAACTTCCTTGCTCTGCATGCAGCATTGTGTCAAACCTGGGTGAATTCTCCCTCCCTGACTCCTCAGCATCCCCGCACATGGGCAGCACCCCTGGGGCATCAGGGGCCACTGGCCCTGGCTGACCACGGCTGGCCAGGCTGAATCCTTGGAAATTCTCAGGATGCCAGGATGCCCAGTTGGAGTCTTATGATAGTTTTCCTTGTTAAAGGTCTTCACACAGTTTTTTCACCAAAGGTTAAGGAGGTTTTGCCCACATTTCCAGATAGCTGGCAAGTGACTCAATCTACATCTCACTTAGAAATGTGTTCAAATCTGTTTAGGCCAGGCACCGGCTGCTATAATCCTTTTTATCACATCTACAAAGAAAATTTTGACAAAACCATATTATGTCTAACTGTAATTGTATGTTGATCTCATTACATTAATGTTCATAAAACATTTTACATAAGTGATGTCTAGTCCTCTATAGGTAATTTTCACACTCTCCTATACAAGAACTTGTCTGAACATTGTAATCACTCAACAAACAGTAGTGCGTGTTGACTGATTAACTGCCAATAACATGGGAAACTATATCTTCGTATGGAACAGGAATTTGGGTGAGAAGAAACCTTCTGAAGGTACTAACCATGACGTCAGGGGCTTTGCATAGTGTATTTCATTCAAGGCACAGCACAATCCTGTGAAGTAGGTGGCATCATTTCTATGTTGCAGTTAAGGAATGTGAAGCTCAGGGAAGGCACAACTGCCCCAAGTAGGCAGGGGCTTTAAAGAGCTATCAGATGAGAAGTTTCACTCCTTCACCTCTTTCCATTTCAAACATCCAACTTCTAAACCAAATGAAGTAAAGTACCAAGGGAACCATGGTGATGCTGGTAGTGTGTCCAGAGCACTTCTCTCTTCTTTTTATTTGCAAGCTCACCACAGTGGGGATTACTGCCCAATATTTCATTTCTGGGTTGTGTGGGCTGAAATGGGAGAAAGGTAAAGAAATGGTGGATGACACTTGAGAGCTGAGAGGAGGGCTGACTTGGAGGATTCATGTAAGACATTTCCTTGGGACACCCTTAAGAATTAGGAGGCATTTAGGGGATGGGAGCTCTGTGTGAGATGTGGGGGAAAGTGTCAGAGAAACATGAGTAAACAGCAGAGTGATTTGAGAGCATAGACTTTGGTGCCACACAGACATTTCTCAGCCCTACTTCCACTGTGTGGCCGTGTGACCTTAGGCAAGTGTATTAGTCTGTTCTCACACTGCTCATAAAGACATACTAGAGACTGAGTAATTTATAAAGGAAAGAGGTTTAATTGTCTCACAGTTCTGGAGGGCTGGGGAGGCCTCATGAAACTTACAATCACGGCAGAAGGGGAAGCAAACGTGTCCTTCACATGGTGGCAGCAAGGAGAAGTGTAGAGCACAGAGGGGAAAAGCCTCCTATAAAACCATCACATCTTGTGAGAACTCAATATCACGAGAACAGCATGGAGGTAACCACCTCCATGATTCAGTTACTTCCCATTGGGTCCCTCCTGTGACATGTGGGGGATTATGGGAACTACAATTCAAGATGAGATTTGGGTGGGGACATAGTCAAACCATATAAACAATTCACTTGGTCTTTTTGACAATCGGGTCCTCTTCTCTAAGATGAAGTAATAATAAGTACTTCCTTTTCAATAATAGCCATTCTGACTCATGTGAGATGGTATCTTATTGTGGCTTTGATTTGCGTTTCTCTAATGATCAGTGATGTTGAGCTTTTTTCATATAGTTGTTGGCCACATGTGTGTCTTCTTTTGAAAAGTGTTCATATACTAACACAAGAACAGAAAACCAAACACTGCATGTTCTCACTCGTAAGTAGAAGCTAAGTGATGGGAACACATGGGCACACAGAGGGGAACAACACACACTGGGGCCTATTGGAGAGTGGAGAGTGGGAGGAGGGAGAGAGTCAGGAAAAATAACTATTGTGTATAGGCTTAATACTGGGTGACAAAATAATCTGTACAACAAACCCCCAGGACACAAGTTTACCTATATAACAAAACTGCACGTGTACTCCTGCACTTAAAATAAAAGTTAAAAAAAAATAGCTACTTTCAAGGGCTGTTGTGAAGATTAAGTGTAGGTGCAAAAGGCTTCCTTAGCATAGTGCCTGCTACCTAATCGGTTCTGTAAAATAAATGTTAGTTACTTTTTGAATTTAGACCCGCATGTTATCCTGGAGAAAACTTGTTCACCCAACAGAACAGTTTGAGTTGTTTCATGAAATGGATAATTTTTTTTAACCTGCAACAGGTAATTACATGCATGTTTTCATGCTTCCTGTCTGACGGGAAAGCACCTAAGAGCTGAGGAATTAATTGGGACGTAGGAAGGTCAGCAAGGGATTTGGGGTCAGGGGAAGTGGGTCTGAGTTCTGGAGTAACTAATCATTAGCTGTGACTCACAGCAAATTTGAACCTCAGTGGACATTGTTTTAACACAACGAAGTAAATTTCTGCCCTTCCTACCTTATGGAATTGTTTTGCAGGTCAAATGAGATAATCTATGTAGGAATACTTTGTAAACACAAAACTGATATAAGGTCACATACCATATGACATTTCGGCTAGTGATGGGTGGTCCCATAAGATTAAAATGGAGCTGAAAAATTCCTATTATCTAGTGATGTGGTCACTGTCATAATGTCATAGCACAGTGCATCACTGATGATGCTGGTGTAAACAAACCACTATGCTGCCAGGCACATACAATTGTATGCAATTATGTATAGTACGTAATACTTGATAATATGTACTATAGTATGTAACACTTGATAACAAACAACTATGTTACTGGTTTATGTATTTACTATTTTATCATGATTTTAGAGTGTACTCCTTCTACCTATAAAAAAAGTTGGCCGGGCGCAGTGGCTCACGCCCGTAATCTCAGCACTTTGGGAGGCCGAGGTGGGCGGATCATTTGAGGCCAGCCTGGCTAACATGGTGAAACCCCATCTCTACTAAAAATACAAAAATTATCCAGGCGTGGTGGCGGGCACCTGTAATCCCAGCTACTCAGGAGGCTGAGGCCGGAGAATCGCTTGAACCCAGGTGGCGGAGGCTGCAGTGAGCCGAGATTGTACCACTGCACTCCAACCTGGGTAAGAGTGACACTCCATCTCAAAAAAAAAAAAAAAAAAAAAAGTTAACTGTAAAACAGCCTCAGGCAGGTCCTTCAGGAGGTATTCCACAAGAAGACATTGCTATCCTAGAAGAGGACTGCTCCATGCTTGTTTTTAGTCCCGAAGACCTTCCAGTGGGACAGGATTTTGAGGGGGGATACAGTGATAGTGATGATCCTGACCCCTGTGTAGGTCTAGGCAGTTGTATGTATTTGTGCCCTTGTCTTTGACAAAAAAGTTTAAAAAGTAAGAAAAAAATGTTAACAGAAAAAAGCTTTATTATAGAATAAGGATGTAAAGAAAGAAAATATTTTTCTACAGCTGGAAACTGTGTTTTAAGCTAAGTGCTACTACAAAAGAGACAAAAGGTTAAAAGAATAAAAGAATTTATAAAGTAAACCTTTACAGTAAGCTAAGATTAATTTATTATTGAAGAAGGAAAAATATTTTAAAAATAAATTTGTTGGAGCATAAGCGAACTATGTTGATAAAGCCTACAGTAGTGTACAATAATGTCCTAGGCCTTCACAGTCACTCACCACTCACTCACTCACTCGCCCAGGGCAATATCCTGTCCTTTAAACTCCATTCATGGTAAGTGCCCTATATAGTTGGACCTTTTTTTCTTTCTTTTTTTTTTTTTTCTGAGACAGAGTTTTGCTCTTGTTGCCTGGGCTGGAGTGCAATCGTGTGATCTCAGCTCACTGCAACCTCTGCCTCCCAGGTACAAGTGATTCTCCTGCCTCAGCTTCCCAAGTAGCTGGGATTACAGGTGTGCGACACCGCACCTGGCTAATTTTGTATTTTTAGTAGAGATGAGTTTTCGCCATATTGGTCAGGCTGGTCTCAAACTTCTGACCTCAAGTGATCCACTCACCTTGGTCTCCCAAAGTGCTAGGATTACAGGCATGAGCCACCACACCCGGCCAGGTGGACCATATTTTATCTTTTATACTGTATGTTTACTATACTTTTTTCATGTTTAGATATGCTTAGATACACAAATGCTGATCATTGTATTATCATGCCAACAGTATTCAGTAGAGCAATATGGTGCACAGGTTTGTACTCTGGGAGCAGTAAGCTAGACCAGAAAGCCTAGGTGTAGGCTATACCATCTAGGTGTCCAAAAGTGCACTCTGTGATGTTCGACAATGACAAAATTACCTGAGGATGCATTTCTCAGAACATATCCCTGTTATGAAGCAACACATGACTGTGTATGTTAGATCCTTGAATTGTGATGGATGTTGTTATAATAATATTATTATTACTAACAGTAATTCTAAACTAATCATTGTTTGCGATTTCTCTGAAGTCTCAAGGTTTCTTGCTCTGAAATAATGCTAAGTTGAGGCCCTATTTTTTTGCTAGCACCACAGACCTTCAAGATTCATAAACGATGAATGCAAACAACAGATCATTAAAAGTGTACTTTATTTGTGATAGTGATTTCTTCTCATCACTTCTACAGAGAAAAAGAACATTCTAGAATCGTAACAATGGTGACAAGGGGTGTGGGCACAGCGTTGTTAGGAGGGGGAGACACCAGAGCACCAACTTCTCTCACTTAAACCTTATGACAACCTTAAGAAGTAGGCAGCATGATCCCCTTCTTGGAAATGCAGAAAGAGAGAATGGGGGAGATTGAGAGGCTTGCAGAAGGTGACATCATTAGGGAGAACAGTGGTTGAGGTGGGTATACAGGTCTGGCTCTTTCCTCTCCTCTCTATGACCAGTGGACTTAATGTAAACAGCATGTCCAGCCTGACTGTACTTCCTGGCCTCAAAGCCCAGGTTCCCAAGAAAGATCCACCCACCCCACATGAGCTCCCTTTGCTCATCAGGGAGCTTTACCATTTCTAACGTTGTTTCCCTAATGTTTTTAAGAACTTATGTGATTCAAGATTGTATAAAAATGGTACTTTATCAAGACCATTGACTGAAGTGAAGAAAACCAGTGATCTCAAAGGAATGATGATTCCAGAGAACAAGTGTTAGAGGCTTAAGACCCAGGAAATCCCAAGGATTCCTGGAAATATTCCATTCAGAATTTTAGATCAAAGGAGGCACAACCTGCCTCCCAATTCTCATTCATTCTCCCAGATGGTGGAGTCCACCACTGTCTATCCTTGGCATTGATTTACAGAGCTCTTTGGAGTCACTGTGCCCAATTTGGTTGTGACCTGGTGGGCATTCACAGCTGATAGGAAGAAAAAAATGTGGTAATCTTAGCCTTTTCCTGCTGTAAGAATTGTGTTTGGAAAATGACCTGCATTCTTAAGTCAAGAAAAAGTGAGAGACAAGGTACAGCTGGAATGGGACACGAGACTGAGGGAGAGTTTGGCGGAACTGAAACCTGAATAGCTAGGGAGGCATGAGTGTGTTAAGGGAGTGTGTGTCAAGGGCATAGATGAGGTGACTGAGCTGAGAGATGACCTAGGAGAATCAGAGCAATGGTAAGAACTAGCATTGACCATCCCTACTCATACTTTAACAAATAAAGCTTCAAGATGTTCTAGGATATTCTATCTACTGGTTAGAAATACATCTTCAGAGTCAGAGCTTTAGTTTTTTTTCCACTATTATAAGAAAATTTTTGTCCATGTGAGCTTCATGTAATATTGGTATTGGTGATGATGATGATTATAGCTACTGTCTTAGTCCATTCAGGTTGCTACATAACAAAATAATATAGACTTGGTGACTTACAAACAACAGAAATTGATTTCTCACAGTTCTAGGGGCTGGGAAGTCCAAGATTAAGGTCTCAGCAGATTTGGCGTCTGGTGAGGGCTGCTTCCTCTTAGACAGTGGTCTTCTTACTCCAACCTCACTGGGTCGAAGGGGTGGAAGGTTTCTCTGGAGTCTTTTTTATAAGAAAACTAATCTCATTCATGAGTGCTCTGCCCCTGTGACCCATCACCTCCCAAAGGCTCCATATCCTAATATCATCCCCTGGAGAGGTGAAGATTTCAACATTTTACATTCATCACTTCTAATCTTTAGAACAAAGTAAATATTAGAATCTCTGTCTCAAAGACATGGACACAAGTCTGCAGAAGTGAAACTCTTTCCCCGAAGTGACAGCAATGGAGTGGATGCGGGCCCAGGTCGTTCAGGCTCTAAGGTCCGTGCTGTTTCTATGATGCCAGGCTGCTTCCTAATTAGTGTATTTAGGAGATAACTCTATTTTAAAGATAAAGACCTGAGATTTGGAGAGGGAAAGAAAAGAAGAACACATTTTCACCTCCTCTCTAGGAACCAGGGCCCGTCATCCCCTCAACCTCTTAAACTCCTGCTTTTTCCAAACTGAGTCCCTGGTGACCATTTTTTGCCTCTCCCTGAAAAGCAAGCCCAGTTCATTTCTTCAGGAGATGACACTGTGTCAGATATTTCCCCTTGTGATTATTATTTCTGGAAGAACCAGATGGGAAAGCTTGAGAAACATTCTAATTAGAAAGAGTCTTTCATTTCCATCCTGTTTCTATTTCCCTTCCAGCCCCCACCCCCATCCCATGCACACATTGGCACGTTCTGAGCACTTCTTTGTATTTTAGGTTGATATGTGCCTACCCTGGCAGCTGATCACACAGGCAGACTGCTTTTGAAGTAAATGGAAAGACTGCCCAAACAGACAAGAGTACTGAGCCACACGGGGAGTTTGAATGCTCTGTTCTGTGTCAAGCCCAGACAGCCGGTTCTCTTATTCATGGTTTCTGAAGCCCTTTATGCTAAAGAGTGCTGGGCAGTGAGAGACAGGGTCCTTTAGCCAGGCAGGGCTCAGGTTCCACACCATGAAGTGAGTGGGAAGCTGCAGTAGATGCCATTTGAGGGTGAGGAGTGAGGTGTGGGGTGGCTGTGCTCTAAGCCACCCGGGCAGGAGCCAGGGTCTGTACCTCCTCCCTTTAAACTCTCACTGCTCCTCAGTGAGGTCATCCTCACAGTGTTGCGCATTTACTGGAAGCAGCCTTCACAAAACCTTGATTAGATGAATAGGAATTACTTCTAAGAGCACGTTTTCTAAGTAGTCAGCTCATGTCTGTTGACCTTGGTAATGGCTGCAGTTGTATCTAGTGCCCCTGTGAGACAAGCAGTTCCCATTGGCTACTCAATTTAATCCTCCCCGGGCTACAGCAATGAAGTAACTGAGGCCTGAGAGCTGAAGCAATTTGCCCAAGGTCACTAACAAGAGGCAAAGCCAGTTCTTGAACCTTTTTTGTCCTAACTCCAACCTGGGGCTCTGAAGTCCTGCTGCTCCACTGGAAAGGCCCTCAGTGCTGTCCATGCCTAGGGGGGGCAGTCAGGCTGGGTGGGGATGCAGTCACACTGAGTGGGCCCGTGATCTGGTTCACCTCTGCCTGGCAGAACTGGAGGTATGGACAACCATGGCAGGGTATGAGTGGGATAGGAGCACGTGTGCTCAGCTCACATGCTCTATGCCTTTCAGAAGCAAATCTTGCAATAGTGGAAGAATGGCCTTATTTATCTTAAAAAGTCACACCAAGTAGATGAAGTGTGACACATAGTGGGAGGAAAGCAACAATTAAAAGAACAACCACGGCCGGGCACAGTGGTTCATATCTATCATCCCCACACTCTGGGAGGCCAATGTAGATGGATCACTTGAGTCCAGGAATTTGAGACCAGCCTGGCTGGCCAACATGATAAAACCCCATCTCTACAAAAACAAAACAAAACAAAACAAAAATTAGCATTACCCATGTGTGGTGGAGCATGCCTAGAGTCCCAGCTATTCGGGAGGCTGAGATGAGAGGATTGCTTGAGCCTGGAAGTTCCAGGCTGCAGTGAGCTGTAATTGCGCCACTGCAATCCAGCCTGGATGACAGAGGAGACCCTGTCTCAAAACACACACACAAAAATAAAAAAGCAACTGTTTGAAGCATAAGACTTTTCCTTAGGTCTTCTTGATGGCAAATGACTGCTTATTCCCTTGAGCACATACACGCAGTTGGGCTTGGTTTTCAACCTGTCTTCCTTCCCCTCTAGTGAAACAGCTGTGTAAGTAGGAGAGGAAAGGGTCCTTCCATAAGATGCAAATGCACCCATCAGAGTACCATAGAACCAAGAGTTCTACCTTTACAGATTAATTTTTCTGGGTTAAGCATTGTCTTGGGGGGTAAGAGTGAATTCTCCTTGAAAATATTACCTACTCTGGGAGGAGAAAACCCTCTATCCCTAATATCATGCTTCAAGTGGTTTTCTGAGACTGCTTCCTTCTACACTGCCAGGTGCAGCAGCTCCTGCAGGTGGGTGGTGGTGGAAGGAGGAGAGAATGGGCCACAGGCAGACCAAGGGCAAGCTTAGCAGCACTCAACATCCTCCATGAACTCAACAGAAGTCAAGAATGCAGGCAGTTCATGATGAAGACCTGCAGCGGCCCAGGTTTACCAAGCTCATTCACAATTACAATTGGAGAATTCGTCTTTGGTCATTTTCTACTTTAGAAATAGGGTAAATAATGTAACAATGTTTTTAAAAACAAGCTTCATCCCTTCCGGGTCCTTGTTTTAGCAAATATTCGCATCTAAAGGAAATATACTTGTGTGTGTACACACATGTGACTGTGCTGTTTGTTTTCCATTCCGCAATAGGAAAAAAACAGTTAACATGCTTTAAAAAAGTCATCCAAGCAGAAAATTGGGAAGAGCAGCAGCTGTGAGAAGAGATGTGTGCAGGGGTTACAAATGATTTCTCATTAACTCCAGATGCTCTTGTTCCTGGTCACCACAGCCCCATCTGAGAGGCAGATGTGACAGTGCTGGCAGTGACGATGACAGAGGAAGAGATGGGAGGGAGAAATGGTTAGCTTATTTGTTTTAAAAGAAGCTGCTCAAATGTTTTGAGTCCTTCTATGCCTCATGAGTTACAAACCCACAGAATGGGCAGGGCTTGGCTTGAAATTGAGGACAGCCTGCCTCTGCCATTTCCTGAGCGGGTGATCTTAGGCAAGTCACTTGGACTCTCTAATGCTCATTTTCTCACTAATAAAATGATGATGATAATACAGTCTGCTTTACAGAACGGAAGCAAGAACTAAGCGACATAATATGTAAGAAAGCAATTTATAGAATGGAGATTACTATGAACAAGGGGGTTATTTTTCTGAACAAATGGCTTGACTCAAGGTCACAAAATATCCATGACAACATGCCCTTTAGGGTAATTCTGAGTAACATGAATCTTAAAGGATAATTAGGAATTGGGCAGTTAAAGAGGAGGAGAGAGAGCACTTAGGTTTTGCATGAGCAAAACACACACACAAAGAAACCATGAGGCATGTAATCTGCAGGGCAGGCTGGCGCATGCAGACTTGAGGGGTGGCGGGTGAGCAGGGGTGGACAGATGAGCCCCCAGGTGGTTTGGCTCAGTAGCAACTAATCATAAAGTTTGAAGCAGAGAGTGGCAGGAGCCTGATCCTAGAGGCATTATATACCTTCTCAGGGAGATTGAATTTTATACCCTAGAATGATGTTGTATCTATTATGTTCAGTGAAATTTTAACAAACATATCTTTTTAAAAAAGTTTATTTAGTCAAGCAAGTTCTAGAATGGTGATGTAAATAGTTAACCCTGTTTCTTTACTGCAGGACTAGTTGGTATGCTAGTATAGTTACTAGGTTATGCTAGGTTAGCATACTAGTTTAGTACGATAACATGAACCACAAATCTTCAAGAAGGAAGTACTCTGGGATGTTTCTTTAAGACCTTTGAGCACAGGACTTTGTTTTGTTTTGTTTTGTTTTTTTGAGACAGCATCTCACTCTGTTGCCCAGGGTGGAGTGCAGTGGAGCAATCACCACTCACTGTAGCCTCGAACTCCTGGGCTCAAGCGATCCCCCCACCTCAGCCTCCTGCGTAGTTGAGACCACAGACATGTGCCAGCACACCCAGTTCATTTTTTTAAAGAAGTGTTTTTGTAGAGACAGAGTCCCTCTCTATCGCCTAGGCTGGTCTCAAACTCCTGGACTCAAGCAATGCCCCTGCCTGGGCCTCCTGAGGTGCTGGGATTACAGGCGTGAGCCCCCAGGCCCGGCCAGGACCTTTTGTTGGTCCTCACTCCCTCTTGCCCTCCCACTGCTCCAGGATTTCCCTGTTCTTACTCCACAAATTGGGGAATGCTAGGACCATGAGGGGCCATGAGTGAGCTCACTACAAGTCTGTGCTTGTAAACGCCACTGTGGTTTTGCCAGCTTTTCCTGATTTCCCATGCACTTGCCAGAGACACCCTTCCCCAGCTCCTCTTCACACAGGCTACTGCTTCTTCCTCTCCATGGATGAACTCACCACCTCTCCTGTAGAAAGGGTGACATCCAAGCTGGGGGCCAGCCTTCTGTTCCACTCCAACACATCTACATCTACAGACTCTGTCTTTGCCAGTTCCTGAGATGTTGGTCCTCCTTTCTAAAGTGAAAGCCACATTCTAGTCTAAGACGGGAATAATTGTCAGAGAAGTGAAGCTACATGTTCCAAGGTTGGAGAGTTAGTAAGAGGCAGAGCTTTGGCTAGCATTCAAGTCCCCTGATGCCCGGATGAGGACCCCTTTCCTTGGCTCATCATTATCTGTATCTTCCATTCTATAGTCTTAATCCAAGAGGTTCAAGTACATGACAGATGTATGTCATTAATACATTTTTAAAACACTGGCATAAAATCACTTAAACACATTGTGAATGCCTATTGGCTTTAATCTGTCAAGTTTTTTTTACTTGAATTATTATTTTTTCCTTTCTTTTCATTACACTATTTCTTCTTGTTTGTTTCTTTTGTGTTGAGGCAGGGTCTTGCTCTGTTGTCCAGGCTGGACTGCAGTGGCATGCTCATGGCTCACTGTAGCCTCAGCCTCAACCTGCCAGGCTCAAGCAATCCTTCTACCTCAGTCTCCCAAGTAGCTAGGACCATGGGTGTGTGCTACTACATCCAGCTAATTTTTTTTTTTTAAATTTCTTGGTAGAGAAGGAGTCTTTCTGGGTTGCCCAGGCTAGCCTGGAACTCCTGGGCTCAAGCAATCCTGCTTCAGCCTCTCAAAGTGCTGAGATTACAGGCATGAGCCATCACACTCAGCCTGCACTGTTTCTTCAAGAAAAATCACTCCAGTCCTAGAACTACCTAGGGATTAATATAAAACCTTCTGTACTAACAATGAAAACTGAAGTTAATGAAATTCAGCTGCCTTTCACAGTAGTTTCCATTTTGTTTCCCCACATTTTCTCTGAGTTTCTACTGTGCTGGGGATGCCAGTTGAGGGTGGATGACAGTTGTGCTGGGTGACAATAAGGGAGGCCCCCCACCTGCAGAGCCCCTGAAGCAGGTACCTGAGTTGCAACGGCATTTCAGCAGGTAGCGGACCCACTTTCACCCCTGTTATCTCTTCATGCGTTACTGACATGGAACCAAACACATCCACTGTGTTCGTGCCACTGAAAATGTTTGGATTTAGAGACAGCATCTGAAAAAACGTCTCTCTAAAGCCCTTTGCTTTAAAGAAGGTCTCTTGGCATAAAATCAACACCTTTCTTTCTCCATTGCTTGTTTCTCTTGGTGTTTAGAGTAAAACTGTTCTTTGCCTCTTTCTTTTTTTTTCCCGAGTACTTTGGGTAGAATTAGTTTTTGTTTTGCTCATGTTAAACCCATCTTTAAAACCTGTATGGCTATTTTCTAAGTTTTCAAAACTCATCCACTACTTTAATCACATTTTCCAGGCACTATTTCAATCCAGATAATTCGAAGGCACCAGGCTTCAGAACTCAGAGCTGGCACACGCACGACCTGAGAAGAGGGCTTGCTCACCAAGTTTACGGCAATCAGATTTGGAAGGAGTGAATGGTTGTTTGTGTTTAAAAATAGTCAGTTGAATATGGGAGGCTTTTTCCAGTTACTGTGGAGAGACGCTTTTAGGCCTGATTAGCCCCCAAACCACAAACTATGAATGCTTTATAGCTTGTGGGAATAAATATATCCTGAGATAACCTGGGACATTCATTCCAAAGCTATAATAATCTGGACACAACAAACCGAAGGCTGAATTATTAAATGAATCTAATAATGTTAATTCTTAATAAAATGTTACTATATATAACTTAGCTTTCATATAATCCTTTTTCCTTCTCAAAAAATATATATCTGCTGAATCATTTTATCTTTCCAGAGCCTTGCCTCCAGTTTTTTTTTTTTTCTTGTTTATTTTTGAGACAAAGTCTCCCTTACTCTGTCACTGAGTCTGGAGTTCAGTGGTGCAATCTTGGCTCACTGGAACCTCCTCCTCCTAGGCTCAAGTGACTCTCCTGCCTCAGCCTCCTGAGTGGCTGGGATTACAGGTGTGCACCACCATGCCCAGCTAATGTTTGCATTTTCAGTAGAGACAGGGTTTCACCATGTTGGCCAGGCTGGTCTCAAACTCTTGACTTCAAGTGATCCGCCTTCCTTGGCCTCCCAAAGTGCTGGGATTACAGGTATGAGCCACCTTGCCCAGCCACCTCCAATTTTCTTTCTAATGTAATCTATCCCTCATATTGTTGCTAGGGATATTTGTCCATAACACAGATACAAGCAATTTGGTTTTTTTGGCTCAAAATATTTCATGTTTCTCTATATCCATTAAGTCTGAACTCTCCAATATCACATTCGGTACTCCCCACAATCTGGCCTCTCACTTTCTAGCTTTGTGTGCCTCTAATAACACTTTACCATTTCAGCTACCTCCCTCTCAATAACGAACATCAGCAAATATTTATTAAGCATCTATATTACATGCCTTGAACTTTGCTAATTGTCAGGTTAATGTCAGTGAATAAAAGAGTTGTGTCTCCAGGTCTTGTGTAGCTTTCCATCGAATCACTAAGGGAGAAGATAATATAATTAAAAAACAAACCAATTCATACCAATTCATTGTGAGAGGTGTCACGAAGCAGATGCTGTAACAGAGAATCACAGGGGAAAGGCACTTCACTAGGGATCAAGGAGGACTTCCCTAAAAAGATTACAAGGTGGAACATGGACTGTGCATTCCAGGCAGAGGGACTCGCATGTGTGAAGTCTCTGATTCAGACCTGTCTGCAAGGTGGGCTCTGTAAAGTGAGTATTCACAGCAGAAGACAGTATGACGGGAACATCTCGGGGCAAGGGGCGTTATGCAGCCTACCACAGTCACTGACTAGAAAACTCACTGTTGGATTTGACATCCTGGAGTACATTGGGTTGAGAAATACAATTTTGGCAGAAAACAGTTTGGAGTTGGTTGAGGAATGAATGAGAAACCAAGGAATAGAAGGATCATAGACAGACAATCCTTTAGAGAAGTTCTGCTTTGACAGGTGATAGCTTCAGGGGTTTGGAGAGGGAGATACTAGAATGTGTGTCTATGCCAAGACTGATTGAGTAAAGAGAGGGAGATTGATTCTGCAGGAGAACTGGAAGTCGAGCTTACCAGAGAAGTAGAAGACCACCGACAAGCAATTGAGAGCTCATTCGAAGTCTAAAGTCATTAATTTGGAATGAAAGAAATAACATAACTTTTTGCAGTTGTGCTCATGCACAGAGAAAGTAGAAGGCTGAGTTTATCCATGAAGCTATGGAAGATGAAGGAATTTATGGTCTTTGTAAAAAGTAACTAGAATGGTAGAATATGGAATTGAAACTAGGCAAGAAAGGAGGCATTTATGAGGAGATCGATGAACAGTGAGAAAGTGAGAGAATGGATGGAGTGGATGCCATGAAGAAACTGAAGGACTTTTCTAGTAGGGATACTTGGACAAATAAACTAGAAGGTTATGGGATGGCCCAAGAGCTTGATGTTGGCCTTCAAGATTTTAGAGGTTGTACAATGATCCAGGGGGCAACTACTGGAGTGGGTGACTGAAGTAGATGGAAATAAAAGATCCCTTGAGATAAGGAGGTGAAGAAACTGAGATGCCAGGGGACTGAAATGGCCTTTCCTGGGAATGCTGAGGTTACAAAGAGTGATGACAGAATTTGGGGTGGAGAGGAAGACAGGGAACCAGAAACTAAAATCTTCAGTGAATAAAAAGGAGGGGTGGGGTGGTGGTGGTAACAAAGGAGACGGTATATCCAAGTCACAAGAACCCCAAAGGGCAAAGTTTCTGCAGGAAAAAGGGGACAATGGTCTGGTGGTGACAGAGGAAAGAAAGGAAAACACCTACCTTACATGGTTACGTGGAGTATGGGAAATAAAACAGCCTTTGGTGGCCATCGGAGAAGTGGTTTCAGAAAACCACTGCATTTCAGAATGGAGATGAAGAGAATGTTACAAGGGGAGGCTGTGAGATGGAGACATTTTATGGTGGAAGAGAAGGAGAACTTGGTCGAAGAGGAGTAAACAGAGATGTGTGAGAGTGAGAGCTCTGTTGACAGTGGATGATGGGATGCTGGGACCTCTTCCGTAGGTGAGGCAAAGGGAGATGTGCGCAATGAGATTTGGCCTGATGGCCTCTTACAGGAGGCTTGGCTCTGGTGGTCTGGGACCACAGTCCTGTCCATGTGGTCCAGGGTGGCAGCTCCCCTGGGACACCTGCATAAACGTCTTCCTGCTGGATCCGTGTCCTCGCAGACCTCCAACATATTCTAGATTTTCCCCTTTCTGAGCTTGGCCCCCAGTGCTCCTCCATGTAAGATGCTCTTACCTGCTAGTGCTACCTAATTTAGTCTCATCTGTCTTTAATGCCTGACACAAATTTCACTCTTTCTGCAACATCCTGCAAGATCCTTTCAATCAAGAGACCACTACTCCCGCTTCTGAATTTATGTAAGTGGAGTGGGATATGCAATGTTTTAAGACATTTTTTTCCCTCTTCAGCAGAAAACTTTTTTTATGTGCATTTTTGAGGCAGGAGGTGTATGCTGAAGGGAGGTCCCTGTAGTTCTAAGGACCCCCAAACCTCCCTTCCAGGAAGGCTAAACAGGATATGTGTTGTGTTGCCAAAGGTTAGGGCTCTAATTTTTGTCTTTTTCTGTCTTTCTTTCTCTTTCTTTCTTTCTTTTCTTTCTTTCTTTCTTTTCTTTCTTTCTTTCTCTCTCTTTCTTTCCTTCTTCTCTCTCCCTCTTCCTTTCTTTATTTCCTCTTTCTTTCTTTCCTTCCTTCCTTCCTTCCTTCCTTCCTTTCTTTCTTCTCTTTTTTTTTTTTCAGGGCCTTGCTCTATTGCCCAGGCTGGAGTGCAGTGGTGCAATCACAGCTCACTGCAGCCTCGAACTCCTGGGCTCACATGGTCCTCCTGCCTTGGCCTCCCATAGTAGGGGGCTGTAGTTTGAGGGACCCCTGAATTCCTGATTAGGAAAGAGACAGAGAATGAGGCTTTGGTGAAGGAAGGCTAAACAGAGTGTGGGTGGAAGCTGTTTGCAGGCAATCAGAGAAGCCTACAGGAAATGGGCAGAGGGAATCTGAGCTTGGAGTGTTCAGATGCCAGAGGCCACCCAGGGGACCATTCTTAGAAAGTTCTAGGGTCAGGGAAAAGAAGCAGGGACTGTACAAAACCAGAACCCAGATCCAAGGCCTGATTTTAGTCTTCTCCTGAGTGAACATCACTCATTTGTACCAGAGCCCTCACCTGTCCACAGATGGTGACTTACAGGAGCTGCAGTTTCTGGCTCAGTTGCTTTCCAGTCCCTAGCAAGGAGCCTTGTGCATATGTTGCAGATGCTCAAATAAGTTTATTGAGTTAATAGACTATCCTCTGAGATGGGCAGATGTGTTACTCCATCCTTGCATTGCTATAAAGAAATACCTGAGACTGGGTAATTTATAAAGAAAAGAGGTTTGATTGGCTCATGTTTCTGTGGGCTGTATAGGAAGCATAGTGGCTTCTGCTTGGCTTCTGGGGAGGCCTCAGGAGACTTACAATTATGTTGGAAGATGAAGCAGGAGCAGGCACCTCACACGGGGAAAGCAGGAGCCAGGCAGGGGGAGGTGCCACACATTTTTAAACGACCAGATCTCACAAAGACTCACTATCCTGAGAACAGCACCAAGGGGAGTAGTGCTAAACCATTCGTGAGAAATATGCCCTGGGATCCAGTCACTCCCCACCAGGCCCCACCTCCAACATTAGGGATAACATTTCAATAGGAGATTTGGGCAGGGACACACACCCAGACTATATCAGTAGGTTAATCACCTCAACCTTGTTATACTTTAGAATCTCCAGGACTAACTTCATACATTACTCCTGGAGATTCTGAAATACAACAAGGTTAAGGTGATTTCTTTGTATTTACTTAAAAAGCAACTGACAGAGGAAGTAAGAATTCAGGCTACTTCATGTATGGGTATCTTTGCCATTTGTTTGAGCCTCAGCTGTGCAGCTCCCCTGAAGGAAAAGAATGAGAGTCTGCTACTAAGGTGACAACTTGCAGAAAAGAAAGGCAAGATTTTATGAATACATAGTAACATTTTCCCTTTGCAGAGAGCTTGCATAAACAAGGCCATTTAAAAATAGTCTTCTGATAAGAGCTCTACAATAACCATAGTGTATAAAAATTGGAGTCCATATGGAAACAACCTGGGAGACAATATACAAAAATTAAAGTCATTGTAGAGTTAGGTTGGGATGATGAGTAATGGCCCCTGACTTTTCTTCAATCACTAGTTCACTATTTTTATATTACATTTTCAATACAAATGCTTCAGAAAATTCTCCAGTTTAGAATAAGACACCTTGTTATATAAAGTCATCATAATAACTTTATAATAATAGCATTCATTTAATTTCTGTTAAAAAGAATCACAGATAAAAAGTATTTTCTCAGGTCTGCCCCTGGAACACAGAAAGAATGCTCTTTAGGGTGGAGCAGCATCAGAAGCCCTCCCACGGTGGGGGACATTCCAGTTGGCATCCAAAAGGCCCTAAGTATTAACTGGGGGACTTTAGGGTTGAATGCCACAGCTGCAGGTGCCTTTTGTCAAAATGCAGTGAGTAGGAAGCTGAAGAAATGACTAAGGAGCAGAACTGTGGAAAATGGGAGGGAGGTGAAGTCTGTGATATTAGTTTCAGATCATCATCATCAAACCCTACCCACTGCCAGTCTCCCCCTACCCAGTGCTCATCAGCTGTCACACTGATACCTCCAGCTGGCAGTTCCTGAGTAAATTCTGACTACAGCAGATGAGATCTCAGGACACTCAGATCCATCAGCTGCATGCCCTCAAATTAGACTTGCTGCCGTAGGCTGTAAGGTTTGGAGGGCCTGAGGCATCATGTCCACCATATCAGAGCCTTCTCCTGAGTCCTGCATGTAGAAGAAGTTTATTCAAAGTCAAGCCTGATCAAATTAACTTCTGCTGTTAGAAGTCAGGTTAGTGGATTCCTTGAGGATGGATGGGTGGCAGAAGAAAGAAAGAATTCCTGGAGTGGTAGTAAGTTTCTCTTTCTTGATCAGGGTGTTACTTGGGTATGTTCACTTTGTGCAAATTCATTAAGCTGTTGTAAATTTATTCTATGTACATTTTTTCTTATATGTATTATAATTTAATAAAAAGTTAAAGGAAGAAGAGAGGAGAGAGAGGGAGAGAAGAAGAAAGGAGGAGAAGAAGGAAGGAAGAAAGAGAAGCTCGATGATAAAACTAGATCGAGGAGCTTGAGCCTGATTCTATAGGCAATTGAATGCCACTCTAGGTTGTTTAGCCGAGTATGACATGATAGTTGCATTATTATAGGAAGATTAATTTTACCGTGGAGAGCAGTTTAAATGGGATGAAACTAAAGGCAAGAAAATGAGGGAAGAGTTACAGTGACCTAAGTCTGCATGATGATGGCTGAGACTAGACTGGGAGGATGGTGATGATAGTTAGAAGGGTAGTGAGGGACATTCACCACATAAAGAGACAGTTGTAAGATAAGCTATTACATAAGTGAGCCGACATTCAGCACACATTACATGTTGTTTACATATATAATATTTAATATCGTGTTGCACACTCACTTTGCTTAAATTGTAATAAGAAATCTTGCTGTTATCAGTTGGCAAAGGACAACTCACATAGACTCAGGTCCATGGCTGAGGGCTACAGCTCTGGGTCTAACCAGTCTCTATTCTCAGATATGGACCATTTGTCAGGAGGCAAGAGCAAGGGCCTAGGAGTGACTCTAGCACAGACTAACCAACTGATTGGCAACAAGAGCCTTGCTTTTTTGCTTTGTTACGGTTTGGTTTGGTTTTTAATACATCATGATAATACTGGTGTCAAATACTTAGCTTGCCAGATCAAACTACTACACTTTCTGGGAGCTGTTCAAAAGATTAATATAATGGCTATATGTTTGAGATTAAAGAGATAATTGCTTTCTGCAGCCTATTAAGAAGATTTTAAAAGATGAGATCAAACAGATTGATGCGTATCCTTCTGCAAAACAATATGAAAAATATATTGGCACAAGGCCCTTAGTACAACTTAGATTTATGCAAAACTTTCATTTTTCACAATCCAAAATTAACAAACTCAGAATGACACAAATGTGTTGAAATGCAATGCAAACTAAACATTTTAGTACATCGTCCTACAGTTCAACAGAATGTTGATATTTAAATTCACAATTAGGCACCTCATTTAATTTCTGCATGATGATCCAATGGGCAGAAAAAGATGAATTGCTGACACACTGACTTTTTTTCAGCTCCCAAAAGGGAAACAAAAGTTTGCAGTCAGAGACGAGTGAGGAGTTCATCTGGTTCATTAGTTTGCATAAATCTGTAATTATGTACAAAAATAATTTGTATGTACTGTGCTAACTGTATGATTATTATTATTTAGCTTTGTTCTGATGCCAATCATTGAAACATAATCCAATTTTATTAAGTTCCTCAGAGCCTTGGAGAATGTTAGTTACAAGACCTTTCTCTGCTCATTAGCGCTGACCTTTATGGTTTGTTTATTTGGAATTTTTAAAATTTTTTTTGGCCTCCTGCCCCTAAGTTAAGTCGCCTTTGTTTAATAATCTATACTGTCATTATGTCCTCTTGACCCAGAAGAGAGGCACATGAATGGGAATACTGATGCCAGCTTTACAGCTTCTGCACACGGGCAATGTGCCTGAATTCCTATCATTTGACTCTGATTTCTTTTGAAACAAAGGGAGTGAAGAGAAAGAGAAGAACAGGTATTCAAGGTCTTTGTGGGCTCATAATTAAGCACTGTTATATAATGTGATTAAATAGCACAGGGCATATAGTAAGTCCAATATCAATATCATTTATTATCATTGTTGTTGATGGTGTTGTCTCTTCATATTTTTGAGCACCTCCACTTCAGTTTTGTGCCCCATCTTGAGGCTTTGTTCAAAGGTCTTGTACCCCCAAATCTAAGTCCTACCTAACAGAGCAGCTGTTTTCTTTCTACCCTCTTCAAAAGGAACAAGAAAATGATCAGACAAAATGATCAGCCAGATAGGTGGAGCTATGTGAAGACATGCTAAAAGAGAAGAACACTTCAGCCTGCAAGAAGTCCAAACAGCATCATGTTCAAAATCTATCAAATCTGAATGGCATGTGTAAGATGAACATGTGTAGTCCCTAAATCTACAGGTATTCAGATGACAAGTGGACTCTGAAGTGTAATGATTGAGAGCTTAAGACAAAATGAATTTTTTATTTCACATAGTAGGTAATAAACTTAATAAATTAATTACTGAAATGCTCATGTAGGAAATAAACCTTTTTTTAATTAAAAAAAATTTTAGAGATAGGGTCTTATACTCTGTTGCCAAGGCTGGAGTACAGTAGCATGATCATCATTCACTACAACCTCAAGCTTCTGCGCTCAAGCAATCCTCCTGCCTCAGCCTCTCGAGTAGCTGGGACTACAAGCATGCACTATCACACCTGGCTAATTAAATTTTTTTCTTCTAGAAACAGGGTCTTGCTATGTTGCCAAGGCTGGTCCTCGAACTCCTGGCCTCAAGCAATCCTCCTGCCTCAGCCTCCCAAAGTGTTGGGATTACAGGCATGAACCACAGTGCCCATAGGAAATATAACTGAATTATAAAAAGGTCAGAAATATTTAACAATCATTCTCTAAGTATCTATTATGAAATGATGCAAACTATTAGCCAGGGATGGTGGCATGTGCCCATGGTTTCAGCTACTCAGGAGGCTGAGGCTGGAGGATCACTTGAAGCTAGGAGTTCGAAACCAGCCTGGGCAACACAGCAAGAGGCCATCTCTACAAAAAATACAAAAATCAGCCAGGCATGGTAGTGTGTGCCTACACGCTCAGTTACTTGGGAGGCTGAGGTGGGAGGACTGCTTGAGCCCAGGAGGTTGAGGCTGCAGTGAGCTATGATTGTACCACTGCACTTCAACCTGGGCAACAAAGCAAGAAAGTGAGACATTACCTCAAATTAAAAAACAAAAACTACCTAAAAATTTGGGAAATGGTTGTATTTTAAATAATTATATTATATTTAAAAGAGAATATATTTTAAAAGAAAACAACAATTAAATGTATATCACAAATACAGTAATACAAAAATATGGAAACTTGTGACAAAAGAATTTATTAAAATGAAAGTAATTCTGTAGGATTGGGGGCAGTTCACTCAAAGAGTTATTTAATATGATTTTGCTTTAAATTAACATTTTTCCATTTTACCTTTTTCTATGCTTTTATTTCGACTTTTTGATGTTATGTTTTAGGTGTGTCTCATAAATAGCGTATAGCTGGAATTGTTTCCTCAGTGATGACAATCTCCCTGTCTCATGGTTTACTTTGCTTTTAACTTGCAAAATGACATAATTTACATTCATTGTGCTTATTGATATAGTTAGACTTGTTTATAACACATTAACTGATTATTTTCATTTGTCCTACTTTTTCCATGCCTCTTTTGTCATCTTCCTTGCATTTTAAAAAAATTTAACAAGGTTTTTATTTATTTTTTTTATCCTCTGGCTTCTTTTTTTTTCTTTTGGTTTGGAAGCTAAATATTCTATTGTTATTCTTCTGTTACTTTCCTTGAAATTTAAGTAAAAAAGCCCAAGTGTAATCAATATCTTAGTCTCTCTCTCAAACTAAAATAACCTTGGAATACTTTATTCCACAATTAGACATCATAATTTTTATTATAAACAACATGCTTTCTTTTTTCTTTTTTTAAGAGATGAGGTCTCACTCTGTTGCCCAGGTTAGAGTGCAGTGGTGGAGGGTCTTGAAGCTGCGGTTTCTCACTGCAACTTCAGCCTCCAACTCCTGGGCTGAAACAGTCCTCCAGCCTCAGCCTCCTGAGTAGCTAGAAGTACAGGCATGAATCACCAAACCTGGCTAATTTTTTAAATTCTGTAGAGACGGGGTCTCCCTACGTTGCCCACACTGGTCTTGAACTCCTGGGCTCAAGGAATTCTGTCACCTTTGCCTCCTAAATTGCTGGGATTTACAGGCATAAGCCACCATGGCTTGGCCAATAAACTGCATATTTTCTAATATATTTGCTCACCATTCCTTCTTGAATATCATACAATCCTTCTAAAATCATTTCCCTTTATCTTGAAGTAGAGTCTTCAGAAGTTTCTCTAGTAAAGGTCTGCTGGTGGCAACTTCCCCAGCCTTTCATTATCTAAAACGGTTGTTGTTTTACTCTCATTCTTGAAACAGCTTTTTCTGGGTTTTCATTCAGCTGTTGATGATATTGTTCCACAATATCTGACTTTGTCTTTTATTTTATAATATTTTATTGATGCATAACAGGTACACATCATTCTGGCTTCCTTTCTGTGTGTGTTGACATGTCTTCCAGGTTTCATCGTCATACCTCTGTAAGTGAGCCACCTTTTTTCTTTGGCTGCTTTTAAGATCTTCTCTTTGCTTTTAATATTTTGCAATTTCACTAGGGCTTATCTAGGTACAGTTGTATTTTTATTGATCTTGTTTGCTAAGCTTTCTGTACATATAAGTTTTTCATCAGAAACCCATTTTGCTTTTCAGTTACCACCTCTCCTCCGTCCTTTCTATTCTCTACCTCTGTGGCTGTGATTGATAATATGTGTGGTAGAACTCATCATTCCATCCTCCATATTCCTTCCACATATTTCCTGTGTCTAGGCTGATATAGTCTCTCTTCAGTTGCCATTAATTCACTATTGAATCTGTTCATTGAGTTTTTATTTTAACAATTTATATTTCTCACTTTTTTTCTACTCTGTCCTTGTCCAATCCCTCCCTCCCTCCCTTCTTTTTCTCCTTCCTTCCTTCCCTCCCTTTTTTCCTTCCTTCCTTCCTTCCTTCCTTCTTTCCTTCCCTCCCTCCCTCCCCCTCTCTCTCTCTTTCTCCCTTTCTCTCTTCCCTGTTTTTGGTTGTTGTTTTAGTTTTGAGTTTTTGTTTGTTTGTTTGAGACAGGGTCTTCCTCTGTCGCCCAGGCTGAAGTGCAGTGGCATGATTGTGGCTCACTGCAGCCTCAGCCTCCCAGACTCAAGCAATCCTCTCATCTCAGCCTCCTGGATAGCTGGGACTACAGGTGCAAGCCACTATGCCTGGCTAATTTTTGTATTTTTTGTAGAGATGAGGGTCTTGCCATGTTGCTCAGGTTGGTCTTGAACTCCTGGCCTCAAGTGATCTGCCCGCCTCGGCCTCCCAAAGTGCTGAGGTTACAGGCATAATCCACTATGCCTGGCTATATTTTTCATTTTTGAAAGTTCCATTACGCTCTTGTGTAGATCTACCTATCATTTGGTTTCTTGATCAAGTTGTTTATGATACCATTCTTTATTTCTATAAATACTTCCCACTTAATTATTTTATGTCCTTTAATAATTTTTAAAATCTGAACACCTTGGGGTCTAAGTCTGTTTACTTCCTTCTTATTCATCAGTCTGACTTGTTTCTTTGTGTTTTTGCTGATCTTTGATTGTGAACTCATATTTGCTCGATATTAATCCATGCAAATCTTGCTGATTTCTAAAAAGAGAACTTGTGCCTGTTTTTGCTGCTACTGAAATGGGCGCTTTTAAAGTCCCCTTTGGAGTTCTCTGGTTCGCACCAGAATAGCAAGTTTAGCTCACCCACCTGGTGCTGGCCTGAGGCTTGAGCTTTTTATTGCAATGGCCTTTGCTCTCAAGGAAACACTCATTTCTGGTTGCTGACTGTTCCCAGCTCCTGTTTCTGTTTTTACTTACTTTATAGTTGGGAGACAGAAGTGGGGACTAGAAGCTGTGTGGATAAGAAAGTCCTTGAAGATTTCCTTTACTTCTCCTGAGTCCTGCAGTATAAAAGCTGTAATTTGTATCAAAGGAGATTTTTTTTTAATTTTTAAACTTCTTAAGCAATTAACGTGGTGTTTGATACTGTACTTATTTAACAAATGAATAAGTAATTTTAAAAATGTACAAAAATAATAGCAATAACATTCATGGGGCATAGCCTTATGCCAGCTCCTATGCCAGTTTTAATCTTCCCAACAATCTTACAAGGTCAATATAATTATTTTGATTTGTTTATTTTACAGATAGTAAATGGCTGTTGTGACTTTAACCCAAGTCTGTCTTGTTCCAAAGCCCATGCACATAATTGCTCTGTATGTTGTTTTGGCATAAATAAATGAATAAATACAAAATTTCACCCATTAAATTAATAAATATTTCTTGAGGATTTATAAGTAAATAGTAATAAATTTATTATAAATAAATAGTAAAATATCTAAGCATTGTTTTGTAAGTACTGGGATATAGCAACGAACAAAAGAGAAAAATATTTCACCTATGTGGAGCTTACATTATAGTGGAAGGAAAAAGATACAACAAAAATATGTAAGCACATTTAATATATGAAATATGTAAGGACGATTGAGTTTACCAAGAGCTGGGCAAGACTATTACTATTTTACTTTAAGTGACCAGGGAAAACCTCATTGACAGGTGATATTTGAGCAGAATATATGAATGAATAAGTTTAAATTTTAGCTATCTTGATACAACATGAGACACGTTACATATCATTTAAACATAAAACAAAATTGGATTTTCTTTGATAAAAGTCATGTTCTCCAACAGTTATTTATTTTATTTTATTTTATTTTTTTGAGATAGCGTGTTGCTCCATCGCCCAGGCTGGAATGCAGTGGTGGGATCTCGGCTCACTGCAACCTCTGCCTCCCAGTTTCAAGCGATTCTCCAGCCTCAGCCTCCCAAGTAGCTGGGATTACACACATTCACCACCAGGCCCAGCTAAGTTTTGTACTTTCAGTAGAGATGGGGTTTCACAATGTTGCCCAGGCTGGTCTCAAACTTCTGAGCTCAAAGTGATCTGCCCACCTCGACCTCCCAAAGTGCTAGAATTACAGGCGTGAGCCAACACTCTCAGCCTCTAAGAGATTTTTGTTGTTGTTGTTGTTGTTTGAGATGGAGTCTCACTCTGTCACCCAGGCTGGAGTGCGATGGCGCAATCTCGGCTCACTGCAATCTCCGCCTCCCGGATTCAAGCGATTCTCCTGCGTTAGGCTCCCTAGTAGCTGGGATTACAGGCATCTGCCACCACGCCTGGCTAATTTTTCTATTTTTAGTAGAGACAGGGTTTCACCATGTTGACCAGAATGGTCTCGAACTACTGGCCTCAGGTGATCCACCCGCCTCAGCTTCCCAAAGTGTTGGGATTAGAGGCATGAACCACCAGGCCCAGCCAAGAGTTATTTTTAATATTAACAATGTATTATACTATGCTTTCTATTTAAAATAATCAAATATCATTGTATTATATTTTTTGACCTTATCCTGGAAAGCTAATGGGTGAAGCGTCAGAGTGAAATGGTTATTAACATGTGTTTGAATTCGGATGCATTTATACCTCCCTGTGTGATCTTGGGTGAGTTACTGTACCTTTTCGGTCTCAGTTTCTTAAAGTGGGAATAAAATACAATGTCTTCTTCACATGGTTATTGTGAGGATTAAACAAATCAATAAATGCAATACACTGAGAACAATGCCTATAATAAGTGCCAGCTGTTGTTGTTATTCTTCTCATTTTCTAGTTGAGTAATTCTAGATGCAGAATGATTGCTGAAAAACAAGACTGTAAAATGTAAATTCCCTGGTTTCAGCAGAGAAGCAGTCTAATTGCCTAAACAAGCTTAAAGTCTATTTTTGAATCATTTCAACATTCACTTCCTAGCATCTCTTTTCATGCATTGTGCTTTCGTTAGAGCAATTTAAGTTGCTACTAACAGGATTTCAGGGTTAAAGTCAACAGAATATATATGATTCTGCAAATGTTTTTTCAAAAAGATAAATGGGCAAACCCTTTCTTATTGCAGTTTTCTCCCATTTTCTTGTTTGTTTTTCAATTTTTAATTATATTTTTAAAAATTTTTGTGGGTACATAGTAGGCATATATATTTATGGGTACATGAGATATTTTGATACAGGCATACAATGTGAAATAAGCACACTGTGGAGAGTGGGGTATCCATTGCCTCAAGCATTTATCCTTTGAATTACAGACAATTCAATTACATTCTCTGTTTTAAAATATACAATTAAGTTATTATTGACTATAGTCACGCTATTGTGCTGGCAAATCATCTCATTTATTCTTTCTATTTTTTTGTACCCATTAACCATCCCCACCTCCCCCCACCCAACTCTCCAGTACCCTTCCCAGCCTCTGGTAACCATCCGTCTACTCTCTATGTCCATGAGTTCAATTGATTTGATTTTTAGATCCCACAAATAAGTGAGAACATGCGATGTTTGTCTTTCTGTGCCTGGCTTATTTCACTTAACATAATGATCTCCAGTTCCATCCATGTTGTTGCAAATGACTGGATCCCATTCTTTTTTGTGGCTGAATAGTACTCCATTGTGTATATGTACCACATTTTCTTTATCCATTCATCTAACGATGGACACTTAGGTTGCTTCCAAATCTTAGCTATTGTAAACAGTGTTGCAACAAACATAGGAGTGCAGACATCTCTTCTATATACCGATTTCCTTTCTTTTGGATATATACCCAGCAGTAGGGTTGCTGGATCATATGGTAGCTCAATTTTTAGTTTTTTGAGGAAACCCCAAACTGTTCTCCATAGTGGTTGTACTAATTTACATTCCTACTAACAGTGTACAAGGGTTCCCTTTTCTCCACGTTCTTGTCAGCATTTCTTATTGCCTGTCTTTTATAGTAAGCCATTTTAACTGGGATGAGATGATATCTCACTGTAGTTTTGATTTGCATTTCTCTGATGATCTCAATGATGTTGAGCACCATTTCATATGCCTGTTTGCCATTTGTATTTCTTATTTTGAGAAATGTCTATTCAATATCATTTGCCCATTTGTAAATTTAATTATTCGATTTTTTCCTACAGAGTTGTTTGAGCTCTGCATATCTTCTGGTTATTAATTCCTTGTCAGATGGGTAGTTTGCAAACATTTTCTCCCATTGTGTGGGTTGTCTCTTCACTTTTTTAATTGTATCCTTTGCTGGATAGTTGATGTGATCCCACTTGTCCATGTTTACCTTGGTTCCCTGTGCTTGTGGAGTATTGCTCAAGAAGTCTTTGTCCAGACCAATGACGTGGAGATGTTTCTTGATGGTTTCTTGTAGTAGTTTCATAGTTTGAGGTCTTAGATTTACGTCTTTAATCCATTTTGATTTGATTTTTGTATATGGTGAGACCTACGGGTCTAGCTTCATTCTTTTGCACATGGATATCCAGCTTTCCCAGCATCATTTATTGAACAGACTGTCTTTTCCCCAGTGTATGTTCTTGGCGTCTGTCAAAACTGAGTTCATTGTAGGCGTGTGGATTTGTTTCTTGGTTCTCTATTCTGTTCTATTGGTCTATGTGTCTGTTTTTAGTTTCTTCAAATTTTGGATTCAAACTGTGACTCTGATTTAACTAAGGAATGATGTAAAATTCTCAGCATGAATCTAGTGTATTTTACTGATTTACTGGAAGTACTAAAAATAAAATTATTTTTACTAACGGATGGTCTTTATTTCAGTTTATAATATATAGTAGAGTAAATATGAAAGAAATTTCAAAGTAGAGGCCATTCTTTTTCCAGAAGAATCACAGATTGCTGAGGATTTGGGTGCCAGCCCTGCTTTCTAAACTTTCACATTCCATGAACATTCCAATAAGGTAGCTAATAACTATACGTGGCTATTGAGCACGTGGAATGGGCCTATTACAAATTGAGATTATCTCTAAGTGTAAAATACACGTTCAATTTCAAAGTCTTTGTATAAAAAATGAATATGTAAAATATTAATTTTTACATTAATTATATATTGGGATCTTAATGTTTTGTATATATTGGTTTAAAATATATTATTAAAATTAATTTTACCTGTTTCTTTTTACTTTTGTAAATGTAGCTGTTAAAAACTTTTAAACGATAAATGTGGCTCACATTATATTTCTATGGAATGGCACTGGTCCACACAGCCTTAGTAAATCCTTTCTTTTTCTTTTCTTTTTTTGCCTTTTTTTTTTTTTTTTAAATATAGAGACAGGATCTCCCTCTGTTGTCCAGGCTGGTCTCAAACTCCTGCCCTCAAAAGATCTTCCTGCTTGGCCTCCCAAAGTGTTGGAATTACAGGCATGAGCCACTGCACCTGCCCAGTAAATCCTTTCTGATATACCCTTAGTGCTTCCAACTAAGTACCAGTCATCATTTTCCTTCATTTCATGGGTATGGGGACAAACAAAATGGCATATGCGGTTCCCAAACTGTCATTTCTGCCAGTCCTACCTTAAAAATTCGTCCATAGCTAAAAAGATGGTCTTACCTCATTTTGACTACTTTTACTATGCTTAGGACAAGGTGTTAGTTATTTCAGTACCCAAAATAAAGCTTTTCAGAATTTGTTCATCCTTTTTTTTTTTTTTTTAAGAGATGGAGTCTAGCTCTGTCACCCAGGCTGGAGTGTAGTGGCCCTATCTCGGCTCACTGCAACTTCCGCCTCCCAGGCTCAAGCAATTCTCCTGCCTCAGCCTCCTAAGTAGCTGGAATTACAGGCATGCGCCACCATGCCCAGCTAATTTTTGCATTTTAGTAGAGACAGGGTTTCACCATGTTACCCAGGCTAATCTTGAACTTCTGACCTCAGGTGATCCACCTGCCTTGGCCTTGGCTGGGTTTACAGGCGTGAGCCACTGTGCCTGTCCTTGTTCATACTTTTAATTTCATTTAACTTGATTTGGGGGCACAAAGTTCAATGGGATGAGAAAGAGAATAGAGGAGAAAAGACAGGGATACCTCGCCCATTTAAATACACTAGGAAATTAAACAATTTTAAATCATCAGATTACCAAGGACTACTTAGATGCTAACATATAATTTAGGTAAAGGTGGATGACAGAGGAAAAGATTCCCTAGGGTAATTACTTGGTTACTCACATATTCACTATGATTCACCAAATCCCACAGTAATTACACTCCTTCTCTTGGGCGTGTTCCTAACAAGAATCTATTAATTTGACTAAACGTCAAATCCACGTTTTACAGGGCACACTGTCGGGGGCACCACATAGAGGTAGCAGCCTCCTGTTTGGCGCTGCTGTCTCTTGCCCATGCTCTATTGTGAACGGTTGTGGGGGAGACAGGGGACAAAGAAGACACTGGAGAGGATTTTCCACCGACAGCCTAGGAAGGGATTTCCCTCTCTGTGGGAAGAAGAGGGCAGAGTCTCTTAAGAAATCATCTTTGTGAAGTCCATAACCCCTGGGAGTTTGAAACACACTTGACCCCATGAGTTTCAGATACAGGGTTGGAACCTTGCTGTGGGCTGCCACAGCTTGGGAGGCAGGGCAAGGAACTGGGCCCTTCATCTACTCACTTACGCTGCTCTGAGCCACTTTCCCAAAGGTTACTTTTTCCCTTCTGTGCTTTATTTGCTTATTCACACAATCATGCCCCAACTCGAAGACAACTCAGTGGGTGCTATAATGGTTGCCAGATATGTTTCAGATATACTGGGATAATGCATGCTGTCTCTCTATGATGTGGGCCAGTCTTTGCAAGGCTATATACAATTATAGTAATTAGATTTACCTTCTCTAAATCTACTAACACAGAAAGAAGATACGTAGAATCTTTTTAGTATAACCGTAAAGAGAAAATGAATTCCATGAATTATGAAAAGAGTAGTGTGTGTGAAGACGTGTTCATGTTAAGATTATAACTTATTTTGAGAAACTGTGCAACAATCTAATGTATTAAGAAAGTTTATTGGGGGGAGGGGGGAGGGATAGCATTTGGAGATATACCTAATGCTAGATGACGAGTTAGTGGGTGCAGCGCACCAGCATGGCACATGTATACATATGTAACTAACCTGCACATTGCGCACATGTACCCTAAAACCTAAAGTATAATAATAATAAATAAATATATATATATAAAAGAAAAACAGCTAAGTTTTGTAATTTTGTTTTTTTAAAATTAAAAATTTAAATATAAAAAAAAGAAAGTTTATTTATCCTCAAATTTCGTACTAAGAATTATGGTTTAAATTCATTTTCCTGAAAGATTTCAAGGATCTGGGTAGAAACTGGCAACTAAAAATGTAATTAGATGTGATTTACCATAACTAGGACTTAAAAAAAAGAAAACCTACACTATTTCTTTAACACTTCTAATTATCCGGCTTTGGTGAAAGCATTTATGGTTCCTTTCTTGGAAACCTTTCCTTAGTAACTATTCACATACCACTCCAGATGGGTGTTTCATATTTGTTACTGCTTACTGCCCTTTGTACCTAAATTTCATTTTGCATAAAGCTAGCACATGAGAACATTAATGAAAAGGATGTATAATTTCTTGTCTCTTAGAAAAATCCCATTTATTTTCTTCTGAGAGTGAGTGAAATATGTAACTCTATATATCGTTTACAATATGCAGTAATTATATTCAAATGTCTTTCAAATTACTATTTTCTTCTGAGTACTATTGCTTTAGTATAAGTTCAGTACTCTAGTATAGCCAGCCTACATGATACACAAGCCGTAATGTACTTCCCAAATCTTGCATACCACATAGAATTTCTACATGCCAGTCTGTTTGGGACACCCTCATTCCTTCTGCCCCCATGGGACCATCTGAGTCATGACTTGAAAATCCAGATGAGGTTCCCTCATGCTCAGGGTCCCTTGAAAATGCCACGTTCCCCAAAGAAGGTGACACCTGAAGCTACCGCTCCACTTTCAATGGCCAGTGACTGTATCCCATTGCTTGGTGTGTTGAGAGCCATTTTTCTGAAAGTTCCTTGACTCTGTGACAGGTCCGTCTCATTTTCCCCTTTGAGCTTCCACCTGCAGCCTGAGTTCTCCACTGCTTCCCTGTCTCAATCAGTGGTTCTTCCTCCAGCAGTAGATCTGGAGGCAGCTTCAAGAAAAGGTTCATCAGACATTTTCTCCTAACACTTAAACAATCTGACACCATCAGATGGGTTTCTGGATAATGAGCTTTTAATTGGCTCATATGTTTTTGAAAATGTCATCTTTTTGTCGTTAAACTTGACTCTCTTACCATTACATTCTTCTTTTGGGAGTGAATTCAAATGAGGGCTGGTTTAATTGGGTCATCTATCCTAAACCTCCATGAATGACCAGAGAAAAGGCACTCCATGCATAAATAATTTGCTGATGATGTATGAGACCCACGTGCTTTTTTTTTTTATTATTGTAATAGTGTTGTTTTCGTTTTGTTTCTTTCTTTTTTTCTTTTCTTTCTTTTTTTTTTTTTTTTGAGACACAGTCTCACTCTGTTGTCCAGCCTGGAGTGCAGTGGCGTGATCTCAGCTCACTGTAAACTCCGCCTCCCGGGTTTAAGTTATTCTCCTGCCTCAGCCTCCCAAGTAGCTGGGATTACAGGCGTGGGCCACCACGCCTGGCTAATTTTTGTATTTTTAGTAGAGGTGGGGGTTTTTCCATGTTGCCAGGCTGGTCTCAAACTCCTGATCTTGGGTGATCCACCTGCCTCGACCTCCCAAAGTGCTGGGATTACAGGCGTGAGCCACAGCACCAGGCCTGTTTCCTTCTTTCTATTAGCTAGTTTTATTTGTGCCTGAGCTTTACAAGAACATATGAAAAAAGTTCTGCCCTAACTCAGGCACCCTTAAACTGGCCTATCTATACTTTCTTGTGGGTTTTCTTCCGCTACAACAACATTGTGTTCATTCAGCTTGAACAATCACAATTGCAAACATGGAGCATGTCAGCCGTTGCCCGGGGAGCGCAGTGACCCAAGAACTCAGCCCGACTCTGCTTATCTGGGAGGCCCACTCAGTCTGGCAACAGGAATCCTCGGCACATTCCTCCTCAACAAAAATCAGCGGTACAGGCTCCTTTATCCATTTATTTTTCTAGATCACAAAGTTGTCTCTAAAGCTCCAGATAATAATTTCTAGAGGATACCTTTTTATGTGGTAATGTTTAATTGGGATATAATTCATATAACGTGAAATTCACCATTTTAAAGTGGTTTTTAGTATGGTCAGTTGTTTTTAGTAAATTTGCAATGTTGTACAATCATCACCACTATATGATTCCAGAACATTTCCCCCATTAGAAAAAGAACCTCTATACCTGTGAGCAGTCATTTCCATTCCCTGCTTCCCCCATCCCCTGGAAGCCTCTAGTTTACTTTCTGTCTACGTGGATTGCATATTCTGGATATTTCATATAAAAGGAATCGTACAATAAGTGGTCTTTTCTGTCTTGTTTTTGTTCCACTTAGGTAACATTTTCAAAGTTTTTCTATGTTGCAGCATGAACCAGTACTTCATTCCTACATGAATAATATTCCATTTATGGCTGGATAGTATTTCATTTATACATACACCATATTTTACTTATCCATTCCCAAGTTGATAGGCATTTGAATTGTTTCTTTTTTTTTGGCTATTTTGAACTAATGCTGCTATGAACATTTGTGTACAAGTTTCTGTGTGAACATATGTTTTCAATTCTCTCATCTATGTACCTAGAAGTTGGATTGCTGAGTCACATGGTAACTCTCGTTTCACTTTTTGAGCAAATGTCAAACTGTTTTCCACAGCACTACCATTTTAAAATCTCAGGAAGAATGTATGAGCGTTTCAACTTCACAGCATCACTTGTCATTATTTCTCTTTTTAATCACAAGTGTGCAGGAGAATTTTCCATGATGTCATTGTTTTATCAGCTCATGGAATGTGTACTTGTGTATTCTCATGTTTCACAACATTCTCAGACTTAATTTATAACATATTTACATCTAACATACATACATATCTCATATATCTAGCTAGCTTGCTATCTCTCATAAAAACAAAAGCCAGAATCTCTTAGGGATTCTCGATAATTTTTGTTTTTAGAGTGTAAAGGGGTCCTTAGACCAAAAAGTTAAAAAATGCTCATCTAAAGAGATTAAGCAACATAACTATGTTTTCTGTGATGTGTTTTATTTCTACTATTCTGGAAAGAAAACAAAAGATTTTTTTAAGAGATTGGGTCTCACTATGTTGGGTCTCACTATGTTGTCCAGGCCGATCTCGAACTCCTGGGCTCAGATGATCCTCCCACTTCAGCCTCCCAAGTAGCTGAGACTATAGGTGCTCACCACTGTGCCTGGCTATATATATACATATATATATATACACATTATATATATACACATATATATATACATATATATATACACATATATATACACATATATATATACATATATATACACATATATATACATATATACGTATATATACACATATATACATATATACATATATACACATATATACATATATACATATATATATACATACACATATATATATACACACAGATATATATACACATACATATATACATATATATGTGTATATATATATTAAATTCTAGGGTATACAGTTGCATACTTGTTTAAAATTCATTAACCTGTAAGAATTGCCCAATTCTTAGAATTGTGTGAAACTTTTGTAAGATTTGATACCTTAGTGTATTCATGTTATACTTCAATTTAAAAGCAGTTTCAAAACATGGACATTAAATAATTCTGGTGAGGAAAGGAATTAGAAAATAAATAGTTCTGTACTAATCCCAGATAATTGTCCAGATTAAGATTTTTATAAAAGCATAAGTGATTTTACAAAACCAAATTTTAGCTCCCTGCAATTATTATCTCATTCCTAGAGAATCTTTACCTTAGAACCTCCCTCTCAGAAACTAAAGGAGAGAGTATTTCAAGAATGATGGGAAGGTTCTCAAAAATTAAATTCTGCCAGTGTACTGATAAATAAGTTGGATTGCAATTTAAAGAAATGGAAAAGATTGATGTACAGAATAGAGAAGACAGGGCCTGCAGTAAGAAACAAATGCATGAAATTATATTTTTGGTTTTAACCAGCTTGTCCTATTTGTCTCCTACTCTAACCCGATTTGGACTATGTGACACAGAGCAGCACTTTCCCGTAGTTGTTAGAAATAAAGCAAGTTTTAAGTTTTATTTCAGTGACGATCTGGCACAAAGTGATGGTGACTATGTAGAACCGGCCCCTTCCCAACCATCTGACTTATTAAATAGTTCTAAGATTGGAGGAGAGAGAGACAAGGAAGAGGAAGAATACAATTAGAAGTAGTGGCTGGGCATGGTGGCTCACGCCTGTAATCCCAGCAGCTTGGGAGGCTGAGGCAGGTGGATCACCTGAGGTCAGGAGTTCGATACCAACCTGACCGACATGGAGAAACCCCGTCTCTGCTAAAAATACAAAATTAGCCGGGCGTAGTGGTACACACCTGTAATCCCAGCTACTCGGGAGGCTGAGGCAGGAGAATTGTTTGAACCCGGGAGGCAGAGTTTACAGTGAGTGGAGATCGTGACATTGCACTCCAGCCTGGGGACAGAGCCAGACTCTGTCTCAAAAAATAAAATAAAATAAAATAGAGGTAGTGTATGGACCATGTGCTCTGCCCCCATCTCCAGCCTCCAGAAGTTGGGAGTGCCCAGTGAAATGTTTTTTAAAATTTGAGGATCTGAAGGAGAGAAGACCTGGGTTATAGCCTAGGGTGAGAAATAGACAGCCTTGAGAGAACGCTTACCCCTCCTCCATGCCATTCTGGTGTAGAAATGATGACAACATATATACTCCTCAAGAGGTCACCTCTTTCAACCCCATAGCTCCAAATTGTGTCTGATATACCAGCAACTACCAAATGCTATCTATCTCCAGGCCAGACGTCAATTCATAGTTTTAGGCTAAGATACCCAACTGCCCACTCAATACGTCCATTCAGGTCTCTCACAAGCGTCTCATTTTCAACACGTTGAAAACCCAGTTTATAATTTTCCCCATGCAAACTGCTCCCTTGCCATTGTTTGCTGTATAAGTTAGTAATATCATCTCCTAGCTCAGTAAAATTGATATCTCCACCTAGATGTTTAATAGGCATCTCAAACTTAAAAGGACAAAAATAACTCTTTACTTTTGGTACTTATTGTTTATCATATGTGTTAATGGTACTACAAGACACCCAATTGCTTAGGCAAAACTTTCATTGCTGTACTGGATTTTTCTTTTTTCTTTTCTTTCTTTTTTTTTTTTTTTTTTCTGGACACAGAGTTTTGCTCTTGTTTCTCAGGCTGGAGTGGAGTGGCACAATCTTAGCTCAATGCAACCTCTGCCTTCCAGGTTCAAGTGATTCTCCTGCCTCAGCCTCTCGAGTAGCTGGGATTACAGGTGCCTGCCACCATGCCTGGCTCATTTTTGTATTTTTAGTGAAGATGGAGTTTCATCATGTTGGCCAGGCTGGTCTGGAACTCCTGATCTCAGGTGATCCATTCGCCTAGGCCTCCCAAAGTGCTGAGATTACAGGCCTGAGCCGCCGCGCCTGGCTGGATTCTTCTCTTTTACTCGCTCTCCACCCCCAGTTCCAAAATAAAACTGTAGCTTCTGTCTTCACTTCGGAGATCTGACCACTGCTTTCTATCTCCTCTGCCACCAACTAGCTCACATTAGCTTTTGCTTGGGCTGAACCAATAACCTTGTAAACATCTCTGGACTTCCACTGTAGGAACCATCTACTCTCCCTACAGAAGCCAGAAAGAATTTTTAAAATACTGACCTTTTCAAAGGCAGTTCATTACACATAGAAGGAAATAAAAACCTTCCTCTGGCTTTCAATATTCCTATAATGTGGCCTGTCTCGACTTCGACTTCTTTAAACTCATTCCACTTTCCATTCACCCACTAAATACAGCCACACTGGCCTCTCTGTTCCTGGGGTTGTCAGATAAGGATTCCCGTTAAATTTTTTTTCAGTTAATTGACTTTTATTTTTACAGCAGTTTTTGGTTTACAGAAAAACTGAGCAGAAAGTACAGACAGTTCCTATTTACCCTCCACAATCCATATACAGCTTCTCTTATTGTTAGCATTTGGCATTAGTGTGGTACATTTGTTACAACTGATGAACTAACATTGACCTGATATTATTAACTCAAGTCCCTAATTTACATCAGGATTCACTTTTTATGTTGTACAATCCTAAGAGCTTTGGCAAATGTGTAATGACATGTGCTTATCAGCTGTTTGTTTATCTTCTTTGGAGATTACAGTATTTATGCAGCGTAGTTTCACTGCCCTAAAAATTCCCCACACTACTCTTTCAACTCTCTTCCCACTCTCCATCAATCCCTGGCAACCACTGAACATTTCACTGTCTCTATAGTTTTGCCTTTTCCAGAATGTCTTGTAGTTGGAATCATACAGTATGCAGCCTTTCCAAACTGGCTTCTTTTGCTTAACAATATGCTTTGAAGGTTTCTCTATGTCTTTTTGTGGCTTGCTTGACAGCTCATTTCTTGTTGTTGAATAATATTCCATTGTATGAACAAACCACAGTTTGTTTATCCATTCACCTATCAAAGGACATCTTTTTGCTTCCATGTTTTGGCAATTATGAATAAAGCTGCTATAAACATTCATGAGCAGGTGTCTTAGTCTGCTTTTGCTGCTGTAACAGAACACCTGAGACTGGGTAATTTATAACAAACAAGTTTATTGGCTCACGGCTCTGGAGGCTGGGAAGTCCAATATCAAGGTGACAGTATCTTGCAAGGACCTTCTTGCTGCATCATTATATGGTGGAAGAGATCAGATGGCAGAAGTGCAAAGAGAGGGCAAGAGACAGAGAGACAAAGGGGGGCAAACTCATCCTTTTATGAAGAACCCTCTTCTGTAATAACAAACCCATTCCAAAAATAACCACATTAATTCTTTCATGAAGGCAGAGCCCTCATGGCCTAATGACCTCTTAAAGGTCTCACCTGTTAATACTGTTAAAATGGCAATTAAATTTCAACATGAGTTTGGGAAGGAACAAACATTCAAACCACAGCAGCAGGTTTTTGTATGGACATAAGTTTTCAACTCATTTGGATAAATAGCAAAGAGTGTGATTGCTGGATCATATGGTAAGACTATGTTTAGCTTTGTAAAAAACTGTCAAAATATCTTGCAAAGTGGCTGTACCATTTTGTATTCCCATCAGCAATGAATGAGCGTTCCTGTTGCTACACATCCTCACCAGCATTTGGTGTTGTCAGTATTTTGGATTTTAACCATTCTAATAGGTATATAGTTTGTTTTAATTTGCAATTCCCTGATGACATGACATTGAGCATCTTTTCATATGCCATTTGCCATCTGTAAATCTTCCTTAATGAGTGGCTGTTTAGATCATTTACTCATTTTTAATTAAATGGTTTGGTTTCTTATTGTTAAATTTTAAGGCTTTTTTGTATATTTTGGATACAAGTTCTTTATTAGATATATGTTTTACAAACACTTTCTTCCAGTATGTGGCTTGTCTTTTCATTCTCTTAACAGTATCTTTCACAGAAAAGAAGTTTTTAATTTTAATCACCAATGCAAGGTTACTTAGTTTTTCTCATATGTTATTTTCTAGAAGTTTTATAGTTTTATGGTTTAGGTTCTGTGGTTTCGTAGTTAGGCCTATGATCAATTTTGAGTTAATTTTTATGAAGAGTGCAAGGTCTTTGTCTAGATTTGTTTTTTGTTTTTTCTTTTTGCATGTGAATGCCCAATTATTTTAGCAATATTTGTTGAAAAACTATACTCTTTTCATTGAATTGCCTTTGCTCCTTTGTCAAAGATCAGTTAACTACATTTATGTGGGTCTATTTCTGGGCTCTCCATTGTGTCCTATTGATCTGTTCATCTACTCATTTGCCAAAACCACACTGTCTTAATTAATGTAGCTTTGTAATCAGTTTGGGCTGTGTCAGTCCTCCAACTTTGATTTTCTTCCTCAATACTGAGTTGGCTATTCTGGGTCTTTTGCCTCTCCATATAAACTTTAGAATTAGTTTGTCAATATTTTCAAAATAACTTTCTGAGATTACGATTGAGATTGCATTGAATCTGTAGAACATATGGGAAATAAATTATATCTTAACAACGTTGAGTCTTACTATCCAGGAACATGGACTATCGCTCCATTTATTTAGATACTTTTTATTTGTTTAATCAGAATTTTATTGCCTTCCTCATATAGCTCTTGTACCTATTTTGTTAGATTTACATATGCCTAAGTATTTCCTTTTTTGGTGCTAATGTAAATAGTGGTGTGTTTTAAATTTCAAGTTCCAATTGCTCATTGCTAGTATATAGAAAAGCAACTAATTTTTGTATATTAGCCTTGTATCCTGTACTCTTTGATGTAATTACTTATTAGTGCTAAGAGCTTTTATTTGTTCTTTGGAATTTTCTGCATATTCTTAGTTAAATTTGTATTTCAGATAAACAACAAAGTTTTCTTTTCTTAGTATAGCATGTCCCAAATAGTGCATCATACATACTTATATTTTTAAAAAATGTTGCTGCTCTGAAATTCAAAATTAACTGGGTGCCTTGGTTTTTATTCATGAAATATGGCAACTCGATTTATCATCTCACCAAGCTCATTTCTGCTTCAAATAGTTTCATCAATTAGTACCTCTTCCGGGAACATTCTTTTTCCTATTTTGCATGGTTGGCTGCTTCTTGTTGTTCAAAATTAAATTTAAATGTTATCTCCTCAGGCGAGCTTCCCTAACCCAATCCAAAGTGGCCTCCCTGTCCTTCTCTCTTACATCTGCCTATGTTAATGCTTTGCAATGGCAGTCATTCCTTAACAATTTATTGACCGATTGATCAATTGTTTGATGATCTGCCCCCTCCTCTCACCAGCCCGTCTCACTAACATGAGTTTTCTTGCTTGGCACTCTCCTCTCAACATTTAGAATACCTGGCACACAGCAGGTACTGAACAAACACTTGTTGAATTGACGATGGAATGAACTTAAGCCACCAAGCTTAGTAATCCTTTCATCCTTCCTCTTTTCCTTAATGTCTGTATCTAATTAATCACAAGTCCTGTCCCCAAATCCCACCAAATATATCTTAAACCCATCCTCTTCTCAGGTTTCCAGTGTCAGTCCTCAGATCAGGGAGGAACTAGGATGCCTTCTAGCATCCTGAAGATAGTGCTACCCAGTAGCACTCCCACCCAGTAGATTCTCATTGAGTATCTGTCTTTTCCATTTCTCTAAGCTCCACCAAGCAGGGATGGTGTCTGAATGCTGCTGTATCCTCTCTGTCCTGCACAGAGACTGATGCATAGTCAGTATTCACTAGGTGTTAGCTATGATTATTTTACAGTAGTTACAACAAACATTTATTAGAAACCCATTTGATTTCACTGAAAGATGCATAGTGATTAGAAAGAAATGTAATCTTACCAATGACAAAGCACTACAGATATTCTTGAAATTCTCTGTTTCCTAGCAAACTCAGTTACCTAAAATGAGCAGTTCTCAAATGTTTTGGTTTCAGGACCCCTTAACACTCTTAAAAATTATTGAGGGTGCCAAAGAGCTTGTTTATGTAGATTATAACTACCAATATTTACTGTGTTAGAAATTAAAACTGGGCCAGGCGTGGTGGCTCATGCCTGTAATTCCAGCACTTTGGGAGGCCGAGGTGGGCGAATCACCTGAGGTCAAGAGTTTGAGACCAGCCTGGCCAACATGGTGAAACCTCATCTCTACTAAAATTACAAAAAGTAGCCAGACGTGGTAGCGGGTGCCTGTAATCTCAGCTACTCGGAAGGCTGAGGCAGGAGAATTGTTTGAACCTGGGAGGTGGAGGTTGCAGTGAGCCGAGACCATGCTATTGCTTTCCAGCCTGGATGGCAAGAGCAAAACTCCGTCTCAAAAAAAAAAAAAAAAAAAAGAAAGAAATTAAAACTGAAAAAATTTTACAATATTAGTTTATTTAAAAGCTATAATAATGAACCCATTACATGTTAACATAGGCAACATATTTCATAAAGAATAACTGTATTTTACAAAACAAAAAATGTACTGAGAAGATAGGCATTGTTTTGTATATTAGCAAATTTCTTTAGTGTCTGGCTTAATAGAAAAGTTGAATTCTGATATCAGCTTCTATCTGAAACCATATCAATAAACTTTCTAAATCTCTTTACAACAAAACCCGTCAGTACATTTTGTACCTTGAATGGCTGTTTTATCCATTCATGATTTTGTTTCATCATTTGCCATTTGGAAAATATTTGTTTGCTACATTACAAAAACATTCTAAATGTTGACACATTTCATAACAAAACATTGAAAAATCTCATTAGTCAACATCACTGCTAATCTCATCAGAGAAGTTTCATGTATGGAAACTATCAAACGCATGGTGGCAGATATTAGTTTCCTAAAATGCTAATTTTTACTTGAAACCTCAAATATTATTATTGGCAACAAATATTGTCCATTGTTGTGATATTGCCCATTGTTGTGCTCTAAGTGATCTGCTTGACTCACTTTGCTCATTTTTGAGAAACTGTGAAATATCCAAGTCTAAATAACCATACTTTGTATGTGAGTCATTTGTTTCAAGTAAAAATAGTGTTCCATTTTAAGAAGTGGCATGTTTACCTTGCAACCTAAATAATCATAAAAGTACTTCTCCTTGAGAATCAAACAAGTGCATTTCTGGTAGGCAACAGAACTTTATGTGTGTTTTTCCCCTTTGTCCCACAGAATAGTAAAGATATGTGTGCTCAAGGGGTTGATTTAATAAAATTAATAATTCTTATTACTTATTTTATTTTTTGAGATGGAATTTCACTCTCGTTGCCCAGGCTGGAGTATAATGGTGCAATCTCCGCCTCCTGGGTTCAAGTGATTCTCCTGCTCAGCTTCCTAAGTAGCTGGGATTACAGGCATGTGACACTGTGCCTGGCTAATTTATTTTTTGCATTTAGTAGAGACAGGTTTTCACCATGTTTGCCAGGCTGGTCTCGAACTTTTGACCTCAGGTGATTCACCCACTTCGGCCTCCCAAAGTGCTGGGATTACAGGCATGAGCCACCAGGCCTGGCCAAGTACGTTCTTAAGTAAAATTAGCATTTCCTTCATTAAAAGTGCATGGTAGTGAGGAATACTATGACAACTAACACAGCTTTGTGCCATGTCGTAGTTCAATGTGCCAGTAGTTTAACACCATTATTGCTTTTGCACCGTTAGTGCCATGATCAACACAACAAAAAAGGGCAAATAATGTCTTAGTATTATTATGAAAATAGTTCTGCTCTTACGGATCCTCTGACAGGATGTTGGAGATTCCACAGAAGTCTACAAACTGTGTTTTGAGAACCAATGAACTGAAAGTCTATACATTGATAGACTTTTGATTTACATTCAATTCCTTCAGAGGCTCTAGACAAGTCCATCACACTTTGGAAGTAAGAGGTGAGCTTTATACATTCTTTTTTTCATGGCCAAAAACTCTAGCCTACTGCTTAACACACTGTTTAAACTCTCCCACAGTATTCAAAACAAGAAAGATTTGATGGTCCATTCTGAGTCACTGATCAAATTTGGCAATAGGATTGAGTTCCAGATCCTACACATTGAAAGGGATCATAACAAACCAGAAACCATGATGCACAAGAAATGAGGAAAGATACAGAAAGAGTTTGTCCCAGAGAAGGGAAAATGAATGAAAATGCATAACTATTTTCAGCTAATACATGAGTTGTCATATGTAAGAGACAATGAATTCAGCCTCTGTGGCTTCAGAGGGCAAGATATCATAATGACCAATAATGAGGTACATTCTTACTCAACCAAATAACTTCCTAATAAGTAGTGTTACTAAAGAAGAACAAGCTAGTTCATGAGGTCACTGGTTCCTGTCATTACAAGGCTATAAGCTGAACTCAAGTGACTGCCAAACACCAAACAGGACATCCTTGGATAGGGACCAAAGGCCTGTACTCCAAGCGTAACCTTGGGAGTTGTGAGTGAGCTTCCAGTAAGCAGTTATCAACAAGGCTGGCGACTCACACTCTGAGGTCACCCTCTCAAGGTGAAATCAATGCCTAATTAAAGGCATTTATGCAATTATTGGGATAATTCGTGTACCACACAGCAGACATATTGGATGAAAGGCCTGCCGTAATCCAGTATGACCTCATCTTAACTAATTGCATCTGCAACCACACTATCTCCAATAAGACCACATAGTAGGGGCTAGGACTTGAAAACATCTTTTGTGGGGGACACGATTCAACCCATAACAATTACTAATGAAGAATAGGTTCTAGTGAGATTCCTTATTATATCTTAATTAATGAAATCTGTTTCTCTTTTATTTAAATTACAGAAAAACCTAGGCAACATTGCCTATATTCCTTTTCCCTCTTATCCTTCCGCATTCAATATGATTTTTAGAGTATGGATGTAATCATTGCACAGTAATTGGATTCCTAATACTACCTGATGGCAAAGTGCTTCCAATGTGTACACTAGAATTGAGGTAGTGTGTAGGCTTTGTGACCAGATGCATCTATATTCAAATTCTAGATCAAAATTTGGGTTGGGAGGCTTAGACTGGAGAAGACTTGGATTTATGAAATTCGAGTAAGTGTTTCATTCTCGCTGAGATCACTACAATATTAGAAAGAGAAGATGATAACAGTGACTATGTCACTGGGTCGTTATGAAGTCAAGCAAGAGAACGGACTTGAGGCTCAAGTTTTACGAACTCAAAAACAGGTTCCAACTTAGACTCAAGCCCACAGATGTATTTAGTTTTTGTGTCTATTCTTGGCCCACACAGAGCTTTCACATGTTTTACTTGCTTGTTAACCTTTTCAAAAGGGAGATTTTGTAAGAAAAACTGCATTTCCAGCTTCTTTTGGTAGGCCTGTACTGACATTCCTGGGAGCACAACCAGCAGGACTATGAGCTGCGATGGAGACCAAGAGACAGCTGCCACTGATCATTGGACGTGCTTCTCCATTTTATTACATTGGAATTTTTCTTGTGATGGGACAAAGAGTGAAACATTTCTTAGGTTCAGGATTCTATCAAAAGTTAGAAAACGAAAGCTATACTGAGAGAATCACATGGCTCAGGATAAACAAGAGGAAGTGTATTTCTTTACAGAAGCTAAGAATATTCTTACATTTAGTATTCAAATAAAGTCTATCTGTGTTCAAAGCATATGTCCTAGGGTGCCTTTATAGAACAAACTCAGCCTGAATAATTGCGATTCTTACTCTAATATGTTATACAACATTAGGAAGTATTATGTCAGCATCTACTTAGCTGTTATTTATTTCTCTTCCTCTCTTCTATTTAGCAGTATATGAATTACTTTTATGTTCATTAAATTTCTCTGTGATGTTAAAGCACTCTATCCTATAATTTTGCAGTATTATCTAATAAGTTCCAAGTATCTCCAATCTAAGTATGAATTGCTTGTTTTTATCTCCCCATATTTCCAGGCTTAGATTTAAATCCATATTAAAACGCTTAACTCTTGTAGTGATTTTTAAAGTTTCGTAAGTGGAACCTCATCAATGAGCCCAAGGCAACATTTCTAAAACATCAAACGCCCTGACAGAAACCAAAAGATGTCGTCGCTCTCAAGACGCATGGTGTCACGTAAACACACAAAAGATATGCTGAGTGCTTCATTTTCATCCAGATGTCTTGGCAACATGCAGACAGAACCTTTAAGGAACTGAATGATGGGTCATAGCTAGTATGTCCACCATCTGCTGCGGGACACCACTTGTGCGAGATTTTAAAATGGACTCACAGCATAAGATCAATTATAACGTCTGGAAGCCAGCCAGTTCGCATTTCCTCCTGGAAGACACCACCATTGGCTTTTATAGCTTCCTCTGAGGTCAAAAACATTCTGACTTCATTTAATGGCATCCATACGTGCCCAAACACCCAGGCTAGAAACTCAGAGTTACTTTTGAGTCATTGTTCTCCTTCACCTTCCTCATTAATTTAGCTACTAAGTTTCATGAATTCTACTCTACAACGTCTGTGGAATTTGTGTCATTTTCTCCTTCCTCACAGTGTTAATAATTTTTTTTTTTTGAGACGGAGTCTTGCTCTGTCGCCCAAGCTGGAGTGCAGTGGCACGATCTCAGCTCACTGCAAGCTCTGCCTCCCAGGTTCACCCCATTCTCCTGCCTCAGCCTCCTGAGTAGCTGGGACTATAGGCACCTGCCACCATGCCTGGCTAATGTTTTGTATTTTCAGTAGAGACAGGGTTTCACCGTGTTAGCCAGGATGGTCTCGATCTGCTGACCTCACGATCCGCCCTCCTCGGCCTCCCAAAGTGCTGGGATTAGAGGTGTGAGCCACCGCGCTAAGCCGCAAATAATTTTTTTAACTTTTCATTTTTCTGCCTCCCCCCACCTCATGCTGTATTTATGATGTGTGTATATTTTTATATTATATGTATCTGTGTATATTATATCTATATTTTCCCCACAGTTTTCTATTGTCTGATAAGGTCCAAAGTTCTTACCATGACATCTTCTGGAGCTGGGCCCTTGTGTAGCCCTTTAACCTCAACTTCTATCATTTCAGACCCCATTCAGACCTCTCTCATTCATTCACAAATTTCACAAATATTTCTTGAACACCTACAATATTCCAAGTGCCATTCTAGGTTCTGGTGATGCAGCAGTGAACAAAACAGACAAAAATCCCTACCTTTCTGGAGTTTATATTCCAGGAATGTATTTGATAGCGATATGTGATATGACAAAAATAAAAGAGAAGAGGATAGGGTGTAAGGGGGAGACTGCCATTTTACGGAGGAGGGTGAGGGACCCATTCCAGGAAGGATCATCACCTAGAGACTGTAGGGGCTGGAACAAGTCGGTTGGGGAGGCTGGAGTAAAAGCTAGGCCAATGTGGATGCAGAGGTAGGCAAGAGAGAGGACTAGAGGGAGGAAGGTGAATTAGGGAGGGGGAGTGCCAGGTCAGGCAGGGCCTTGTTGGCCATAGTGAGGACCGGTTTTTACACAGAGTAGAATGAGGGCCGCTGGAGGGGAGGTTTGAGCTAGAGAATTGCATGATCTGTCTTGCAGTATAAATGGATCACTCTATCTGCTATGCAAACAGATCACACTATCTGCTATGTCAAGGACAGATTGAAGTGGGGCAACCCTACAAGAGATGAGGGGGACTTGGACCATGGTGGAAGCTTCTGAGCTGGTGAGATGTGCTGGGTTCTGGATCCATTCAGTGGAGCCAAAAGGATTTGCTGATACCTTGACACCTTGGCTGTCACTACAGACAAGTGTCAATAGTGCCTCCCAAGCATTTGGTCTGAAGGATGCACTTGCCATGAACTGAGAACAGGAAGGCCATGGGAGGTGCCTATAGGGTCGGGGCATGGAGGAATAAGAAGCTCAATTTGGTATACATTGACTGTGAGATACTTATTAGATATCCACATGGAGATGTTAAATATGCAGTTGGAGATATGTATCCTCCCAACCTAGGATTTGCAGCACTCTTGCTAAATACCTCATTCTTTCATGTCTATATGCCAGTTTATACATTCCCCTGTTAAGGCCTCTTCCTCTTCTTTGCTTGCTGAAATACATTTTCTTATTGGCCTCTACCACTTATTGAAGCGCATTTGCAATGATATGTGTGTGTGTGTGTGGTGTGCATTTGTGTTTTGAGACAAGGTCTCACTCTGTCTCCCAGGCTGAAGTGCAGTGCACAATCATAGCTCCCTACAGCCTCAAACTACTAGGCTCAAGCAATCCTTCTGCCTTAGCCTCCTGAGTAGCTGAGACTACAGGCACGTGCCACCACACCCTGCTAACTTTTTAAATTATTTGTGAAGAAGTCTCACTATGTTGCCCAGGCTGGTCTCGAACTCCTGGCCTCAAGTGATCCTCTTGCCTTGACCTCCCAAAGTGTTGGGATTACAGGCATGAGCCACCGTGCTCAGCCCGTAATGGTTATTTTAACTTATTTATTCTGTTACCATACTGTCCTGCTAATAATTCTCAACAAGATGCCTGATACAAATAAATGATCAAGAAAAGCTCATTGAATAGTTGAAACCTATGGGGGGGCCATAATCTTCTGCATTCAGTGGTTAGATTTCTTGAAATACGTTGCTATTTCTCCTCTTCCATAAAAAGAACTCTTTGGCGCATATCGTTTTAATCAATGAGAATTAAATTCTATTTTTGTTGATGTGCTTTTTTTACATTCCCTTGGGCATGCAATTTATCAAGCATGAGTAATATCTGGCACACAGAGTCTCTAATAGCTTCCTTTTTATTATTAGATCAATGATTGTCTGAATTACTGAGAAAGGAAATATCTAGGAAGAAAATGCCCCTAAATTCCTTGAAATCATGCTAAAAAGAAAATATGGAAGTATAGAAACATTAACAATGAAATTGCTTTGGGGCACTTGAATCCTTATTTACGGAAACTTGGAACAAGTTTAAAAGTGTATTTTCAGCAGCCAGTGACTTAGTAATGATCGTTTGGTTTCTGAATTTTGAATGCATTTATTGTGTCTTTAATGTTTGACATATGTTAAAAGATGCATTTAGAAGAAAACTAATTTTAACCAACTAATTCTTTATTCTACCACTCTATTTCTACCAGCCCACCAGTCCCTCTCCTGAGCCTAATCCAGTTAATAGCTATTTTTCCATTTTCCAGAGACTGTCTAAGCCTTAATATAGACTTATATTTATGTCTACCTTATTTTTACATAAATGGGATTCTACTATGTATTTTTCTTTTTCTTTTTTTTTGATGGCACAAAACCAACATTGTCTGAGTTTTATTATTTGATCATCAGAAATTCTGTTGACAGCACAGGTCAGAAAACTGATTAGTTCACTTAAAATATCTTAAGATGCTTAAAAATAATAGTATTTTATAATAGCATGCATGCTTATATATATATATATCAATGTACCTTTTTCTTGTCAACAGCTTCATAATATCCCATCGTACAGGCATATCATAATCTAATTAAACAATATCCTACAGTTAGGCACTTATTGTTGGACATTTATTGTTGTAACAAAAATGTTTCCATGGCCCAGGCATGGTGGCTTATGCCTATAATCCTAGCACTTTGTGAGGGATTCTAAAAAAAAAATGAAAAAAATTAGCAGGCATAGTGGTGCATACCTGTAGTCCCAGCTACTTGAGAGGCTGAGGTGGGAGGACTGCTTGACCCCAGAAGATGTGGCTTCAGTGAGCTATGATCATGCCATTGTACTCCAGCCTGGGTGACATAGTGAGACTCTGTCTTAAAAAAAAAAAAAAAAAAAAAAAAAAAAGCATATATGCAGTTTGAACAATTTTGTGCATATAAGCACTTTGTAATCTTATACATACACACACACACACACGCATGTACTTAGTGCTAATATAGCTAGACTTAGACAGGCTCACGCTCTGTTGCCCATGCTGAGTACAGTGGTGAGATCTCGGCTCACTGCAACCTCTGCCTCCTGGTTCAAGCGATTCTCCTGCCTCAGTCTCCCAAGTAGCTGGGATTACAGGCACAAGCCACCACACTTGGCTAATTTTTTTTTCTTTTTGTATTTTTATTAGAGACAGAGTTTCACCATGTTGACCACCCTGGTCTCAGACTCCTGACCTCAACTGATCCACCTGCCTCAGCCTCTCAAAGTGCTGGGATTGCAAGCATGAGCCACCACCTGCCTGGCTAATTCAGACATTTTAAAAATACCTTTGCTATTATAATTTCCTATATACAACTGACAACTCTGAGAAACCCAGTAAAATACACTGGAGTCCACAAACACATGCTGCATACAGTCTAATCAGGACCCAGATTTCTATTATCAAAGCCTCATTAATGAAGCCATCCACATTCATTGTCGAGATTGCTGCCTGGCCAAAAAGCAAGCAGCAGATGTTGACCTTTCAAAGGTTAACTTAATAGAGTTGAATTTGATTTAAATCCAATCACTGTTTCCACAGCCGCTCTGTGGGCCCAGATGGAGGCTGTAGGAGTGATGTCACAGTGTCGCATGGCATGGCTTGATGCTCTGGCATGACTCACACCCATGCTCTGAAAGACTCCATTGTCGTTTTGCTCCTGGGTGGGGTGGGATTTGACTCACACACTGACTCAGTTCCCTAGCACACCCTGTATCTGCTGTTGGAACTTTTCATTCGGGTCATTAGCTCCATCACACCCTCCTCCCTGGCAAGCAGGTAAAGGTAGAGACCCCTAATCTACAATGGTCTTTGGCTGTGAGAGCCCCACTGCAAAATCCAGCTAATTCTTGGGGTCTCGTATCCTTTCCTCCTCTCTTCCCCAGCCTCCAATCCCATCAAAATTTAGCCATGTTTGTTACTCAGCTCCCTAATGATACTTTAAATGCAAAGGAGTCATGTAAGAATAAATCATCAAGCACGGTATGGGCAGTATTATGAGTAAACATTTCTGTTAAATTGATGTGCTTAATTATGGCTATATAATTTATTTGTAAATAAATTATGCCAGAGTGGGCACAGTTTAAGCTCTAATCCCTCCTCACTAGGGAGATGAGAGTTTTACAACTTGGGAAGCAGTTTTCAGATTTTGGTTAGGTTCTTCATCATCTGTTAAAGCTGTGTGTTTTTCTTTTTCCTTAGAGTCATTTCTTTTCTTTCTTTTTTTTTTTTTTTGAGATGGAGTCTCACTCTGTCACCGAGGCTGGAGTGCAGTGGCACCATGTCGGCTCACTGCAACCTCCGTCTCTTGGGTTCAAGCAATTCTCCTGCCTCAGCCTCCCAAGTAGCTGGGATTACAGGTGCCCACCACCACGCCTGGCTAATTTTTATATATTTAGTAGAGACGGGGTTTCACTATGTTAGGCAGGGTGGTCTCGAACTCCTGACCTCAGGTGATCCACCTGCCTCCGCCTCCCAAAGTGCTGGGATTATAGGTGTGAAACACCGTGCCCAGTCTTTGCTTACAGAGTCATTTCTTTACATGTTTTGGTTGACACAGCTATGCCTGTTATAAAACAAATTCCTTGCTGCCAATTCTTGGTATTTTAATGTATTCCTTTGCTTTCTCCTTCCTTTCAAGAGATGCTCCTGCTTTTCACCAAACACTGCCTTTTATTCCCCATTTCCTGGGTGGTGCCAGCATCTGCATTAAGTCAATGTCCATTTTATGTTTGTTCAGATCTTTCTCTCTCACTAGAGATTTTTCTGCAATTGGCTCTTTTCATGGTGGGAGGGGTGATTTCTCTGCCCTGCAGGAAACTCATTAGTGAGTCAGGAAAGACTGGCTCTCAGGCGCAGTCATAAGGAAGAAAGTGCTCCCTGACAACACACACACACACACTCACACACACACACACACACATGCACACACACACACACATACATACACAAATGAGTCTCTGTGCTAATTGCCACTTCTGCATTTTAAAAATGACTGGGGCCTGGCAGAAAGGTCCCCTCAGGGCTGGGAGTGGTGGTTCATGCCTATAACCCCGGCACTTTGGGAGTCTGAGGCGGGTGGATCACCTGAGATCAGGAGTTCGAGACCAGCCTGGCCAACATGGTGAAACCCCGTCTCTACTAAAAATGCAAAAATTAGCTGGGCGAGGTGGTGCGTGCCTCTAATCCCAGCTACTTGGGAGGCTGAGGCAGGAGAATTGCTTGAACCTGGGAGGCAGAGGCTGCAGTGAGCTGAGATTGCGCCACTGCATTCCAGCCTAGGTGACAGAGCAAGGCTGTTTTTTTTTTTTTTTTTAAAAAAAAAAAGGTCCCCTCAGCATCTTCCCTCTTTATTCCTTTTAAATCCTGTATTGCACACTGGAGTTGTCCGAAGCTGAGGTTTGGGATGTTGGCAAGTGGAAAGGATGGAGCAGTCGTGCTCCCAGTAGAAGGGGCGAGGCAGGAGGAAGGCATGTGAATCTCATCATCTGGGTAGAATGCTGTTACAAGGCCTTGATCCTTTTCCTTAGAGTGATGCTTATTTATTTTGAGCCATGGTTTTTGGTTTTAGTGCCTTTCCTAAATTCTTCACAAATTGGCCAGTTAGAAGCACAAAATGCCATTCACAGGAACCATGTTTTATTCCACCCTCACCCTTTCATTCTATGCTTTACAGGTACAAAGGATCAGGGAGAACCAACGGCAGACATGTGCTATATCCCAACACACCTTGACTCTTGCTCTCACTGGAAGCTCAGCTTAGGGAAAAGAGATCTTAATAGGAGACAGAAGACCAGGACGCTGGTTTTGATTGTGCCCTTCTCCAGCTGTGTGGCCTTGAGCAGGTGACTTCACCAGTCTTGTCCTCCTATTTGTGAAAAGACAGCCCCAACTGTCTGAAGGTGGAAGCCTGGTTCACGCCTCTCAAGGTCCTTTCTCACTACGATATCTATGAACCAAGTAGTTATTAGGTTGGTAACAGAAGTAATTGCGGTCTTTGCCATAAAAAGTAAATTTACTTTTTAATAGATTTTGATTGGGTTCATCATCTGTTAAAGCTTTGGGTTTTTCTTTTTGCTTAGAGTCGTTTCTCTTTTTTTTTTTTTTTGAGATGGAGTCTGACTCTGTCACCGAAGCTGGAGTGCAGTGGCAGTCAATTTACTTTTAATGGCAAAGACCATTAAAATGGCAATTACTTTTGTTACCAACCTAAATAGTTAATGTATTACTGCCATCATTGTAGCAAGAAAAAAAATAAGTTCAAATAAGTGATTTCTCAAGTCTCATGAAGTAAAGAAGATACATTAATGGAAAATTTGCTATAAGTCAAATGATGTAAGTCAGACCAGATGAAATCCCCAAGCCAGGAGATTTGTTGACTACATTACTTTTACTTAGAAACAATGGCATAATAGAAGGGAAATGAGATGGTGTAAAATGTGCTCAGCATAGTGCCTAGGACACAGTAAGATGGCAGTCCCCAACCTTGGGGTCACAGACCAGTACTATTCCGTAGCCTGTTAGGAACTGGGCCACACAGCAGCGGGTAAGCGGCGGTAGGAAAGTGAGTAAAGCTTCACCTGTATTTATGGCCACACCCCATTGCTTACATTACCGCCTGAGCTCCGCCTCCTGTCCGATCAGCAGCGGCATTAGATTCTCATAGGAGCACAAACTCTATTGTGAACTGCGCACACAAGGGATCTAGATTGCACGCTCCTTATAAGACTCTAATGCCTGATGATCTGTCACTGTCTCCCATCACCCCTAGATGGGATGCCTAGTTGCAGGGAAACAAACTCAGAGCTCCCACTGATTCTACACAATGGTGGGTTGCATAATTATTTCATTATGTATTACAATGTAATAATAATAGAAACAAAGTACACAATATACGTAATACACTTGAATCATTCTGAAACCACCCCCTCCCAACCTGCCCCAGTCCGTGGAAAAATTTTCTTCCACAAAACCAATCTTTGGTGCCAAAAAGGTTAGGGACTGTTACAGTAAGGCATGAAGAAATGAATGCCTTTAGTGAAAATATTGACAGCTTCATTGTTATCTTTTTATAGAAAGCACTCCAGGGCCAAGTGTGGTGGCTCACGCCTGTAATCCCAGCACTTTGGGAGGCTGAGGTGGGCAGATCACGAGGTCAGGAGATCGAGACCTTCCTGGCCAACATGGTGAAACCCTGTCTCTACTAAAAATACAAAAATTAGCCGGGCATGGTGGCACATGCCTGTAGTCCCAGCTATCTGGAAGGCTGAGGCAGGAGAATCGCTTGAACCAGGGAGTCAGAGGTTGCAGTGAGCCGAGATCATGCCACTGCACTCCAGCCTGACGATAAGAGTGAGACTGTCTAAAAAAAAAAAAAAAAAAAAAAAGCACTCCATATGCTGTATCTAATCAGGTGTATTATCTATCTATATGGTTTCAACTCAGCAAACAGGCACATACATTTTAATTTAACATTAGGCACTACATCTCCATGAATGATGCCTCATTTTAATTCCACATAATTGTGGTCTAATTTGACTACAATAGATAAAAATTGGAAAAATATGCTTACTTGGAGACAGGATGGTCTAATTATAAGAGTACGGGCTTTGGGGCCATGTGAAGTTTTTCCTTGCCACAAAAATTAGAGACTACGGTTTGACATAGTGCGTCTTTAGAAACAGGGACATTTTCTGCTATCCTGAGATGTTACTTGTCACATAAAGCTTCAATTTGTAGCTAACCTAATCCAGGGTATATTTGTCTTTGGAATGCAAAATCAAGTCTTATTCACAGTGAACTTTCACCTTTGTTCCTTCATCAGTTGATTGCTTTACAATGTAGAAAAAAAATGTTAAAGATTTGGCTTGAGAGGTACCCAAACTCAAAGACACAGAGCTCCGAATTTGATCCTAAAACATCAAAAGCAAGATTCATTACATTTGGTTGTCTCTCTCAGTGCTTGCAAAATGACCTGCCATCTTTAGGCTCAACCAGGTGAGTATTTAAGCCAAGAGAAGTCTGACCTTTTAATACATTGGAGCTCCCATTGTATGAGCAAGTGGGCTCTGGAGATGTTCGCTGTCCCAAGTCCATGCTATGGATCCCAGGGGCTGAACTGAGTCCCAGATGCCTGCGTGAGTGAAGACCTGCAGTGTCCCTACTCAGCCTTCACAAGAAGTATATCTCTCTGTTCTGTCTTGTTATGGGGTTTCACTTCATTCACCTGAGACCTTCACCAACTTTTCCAATACCCACTAGTCTATTCTTCCAGGGCTGGACCCTGTTTTTTTAACGGTTCCTCACTCCTCAATGTCTGCCCTCCATCACCAAACTCTGTTCCTTGAGCACACCCAGAAAAACTCCCTGAATCTTACAGTCACCTGATTCTGAAAGCCACAGCTTCCTCAGTGCCCCAGATGCCCCAAGCAGGGGATCTGTGTCTGGGCTAAACCCTTGGACTTGTGATTCCTGATCCTAAACCCACCTGACTGAGCTGTGTGATCCAGGGTCAGCCACTTCTCCACACATACCTCCTTGCCTTCTGCCCTCACCTGCCCCACTCTAGGCCCACCGGCCTTCTTCCTAGCTTCACTGGGACCTTTTAAACTTGGTCCTACTTTTGGTCCTTCATGTTAGTTGAGGCCTCTGCTCAATGCACTCTGGCCTCCTAACTAACATGATTTGCTACTTCTTATCACTCAGGTCTCAACTTATGTCTTAGTTCACGTTGTTATACCAAAAATACCACAGAGAATTATAAACAAGAGAAATGTATTTCTCATGGTTCTAGAGGCTAGAAGTCCAAGATCAAGGTGCCGGCAGATTTGCTGTCTGGTGAGGGTCCGTTTCCTGGTTCACAGATGGCCATCTTCTTGCTGAGTCCTCACAAGGTACAAGGAGTAAGGGAGCTTTCTGGGTCTCTTCTAGAAGGGCATTAGTCCCATTCATGAGGGCTCTACCCTCATGACCTATTCACCTCCCAAAGGCTCCATCTCCTAACACCCTCCCATTGGGGGTTAGGATTTCAATATATGAATTTTTGCATTGGGGGTGGATGCTATAGATCATAAACATTTGATCTACAGCAGCTTATATGTCACTTTTTCAGAAAGATATTCTTTAATGACCTCAATTGCTTTCACATTGCTTTTTAAAAATCATTACACGGTGCTATGGTTTAAAGGTGTTCCCTAAAGTTCATGTGTTGTAAACGTAATCCCCAATGCCACAGTGTTGGGAGGTGGGGCTGGATAGGAGATGATGAGGTCATGAAGGGAGAGTCCTCATGGATTAATGTCATTATCACAGGAGTGTGTTAGTTATCTCAAGAGTGGGCTTGTTATCAAAGCAAGTTTGGCTTTCTCTTGCTCACTTGCACTCTCATACTCTGATCTTTTCACCTTCTGCCATGAGATGATGCAGCAGGAAGGCCTTCACCAGATGCCCCTACCTCTAGAACTGTGAAGAATAAATTTACTTTATAAATAAGTTACCATCTATTGAGTTCTGTTATAGCAACACAAAGTGGACTATGACACTTAGCATTTACTGGTAACTGACATGTAACTATTTATTTATTTTAATTATCATGTGTCTTTCTGTCTGTTTCTGGCCATTAACCTCCTCCATGCCCTGCCAACCCAATTTAAGTTCCATGAAAGCAGTAAAATCCCAGACATAAAAGATTTAGCCTCATCTGTTTCAGCCTCTGCTATATCCCAGCATGGAGGATAACTCTTGGCATATAGAAGTTGCTAAATAAATGTTTATGAAATGAGTCAGTGCTAATCCCTTCCTGGGTAGGAGGGAGGACACAAACCCTAACTCTGCTAATTTCCTGACTTTTGCCACCATGTAGTCACCTCAGTTCACTTCCTCTTCCTCACGGGGGTATTCCTAACACCTACAGGGTTGGGCTACACAGCGTTAAATAATTCTCCTGCATTTTGATGCAAGAGTACTACTGGCCTTATTTTTAAAATTAAATTCAAGTGTATCAATAAAATTATGAAGCTTTTCCTATATTCCCTTTAAAGAACTCCCTTCTTCAACATGTTGCTAAAATTCTCCTTTCTAACTTTTCACAGTTGGTTTATCACCAATAAAGTAAAAATCACACCCCAAGGCATTCCTGTTTCTCTCTCTTTCTCTGTCTCTATCAGCCCTATTTTTCCTCTGCCAAGCCTGCGGCTCCCCATGAAAGGCGATGCTGGAGCAGAGATGCTGGGGAAAGGCACTGACGGATGGGGCTGAGCCAGGGAGCAGGCATTTAGTGCTGCCCACCCGACTATAACAGGCTGTCACTGGGTGTGACAGGCAGGATGAGACATTGCACGAAACTGAGAACTGCCCAGGGAAGGCAGTGATGAATGCCAAGCTGGGGTGGTCTGAAACAGCTATAGAAATTCTGAAGCATACCTTGCAGTGATGTGGCTTAGCTGAGCACTGCTTGAAAACAGGCTGGAAAGCCAGCCTCCCAGGTTGCCATTAGGAACAGAGCTGCTCAAAATAAAGGCAGCTCTCAGGAGAGTCTTGACTCACACAGATGTCGTTGGGCACATGGCTGTTATTCCAATCACACCCACACAAACACACCCAGAGGTGGTAGTGACTGCCAAAGGTCAGCCCCTGATATAGAGTATGGAATATCTGTGTAAATGGTATGTAGAATATAACAGTAAAACTGGAAACAAGACTTAGGACATTTCAAATGAAATCTTCTGCATGCTATTGAAATACTATTTGTAATTCTAATTCCTAACACTTAAAAATTTTGCATTCCACAGAACATTTTCTCTGCATTATCTTGCTTGATCCTTATAACAATATCATGTAGCAGGCAGAGCAAATAATATCATACTTACAGTTGAGAAAATTGAAATTCAGAGTGGTCAAAAAAATTACCACAATGTCATACAGATTGTCAGATATTCTTGGAGGGTTCAATAGCATCGAAGAAGCCACATTTTTTTTCTCTTTTAACTTTGAGCAGCTTACATTAGCCTAAAGAAATTTTCATGAAACTATAATTTTGATTAAGTTAATAGGTAAAATTATATTCCCAGAAAAGAGAAAACTGGGATGGGAGTAGTTTTATTCACTTTACAAAAGAATATTAATTTAGCTAAAGAATATGATCTGGCTTGTTTAAATCACAACTGAGAATATTTTAAAATAGCTTTATTGAGATACATATACTGGTGCATTTAAACAATTAAAATTATTGTATAAATAAATAATCAAAACTAGAGCATATGAAGGCTTCCTATGAAACAATAAGGAAAAAAGCAAAATTAAAATGGGTACATTGTATTACCAGCCAAGTCATGGAAGAAGAAATCCAAAAAGTCAACAAACATCTGCTTGGGAAGGAATGCTAGCACTTTTTACATTCCTTCCTTCTTCTTGGACATGGCTGCCCAGCCAGACACATATATTTCCTATTCATGAGACTAAGTCCTTGCCAATGAAATGTGACTGGAAGAAACGTGTGCAACTTCTGCCTAATTTGTCTGCAAGGAAATTGCTTTCCCTGAGCTTGTCTTTTTTTCCAAAAGCTGGTATGTGGCAACAACCTGACTTCAACCAGGAAGGCAAGGTTGATGACCTAAGGGATAGCATTGTAGCAAATGGAAGGATCCCTGAGTGACTGTGTGGAGCAGAGCCCTCCTAGCAGCCTGGACTAGCCAACATAAGATTAAGTAAGAAAAAGATCTTTTTTATTGAAATTCTTACCTAGATTAATATATCTGGAGGTCTCTTTGTTACAGCTGCTTAGCCTTTACACTAACTAGTACAATGGCCGATCTAACTAGTAGTCTGGGAAATGAAAGTCAGAAAAAGATATTTCATACCCTAAGTTTGGCCACACTTTAAAAGCCTGGTGATATCAAGAATTGACAAGGATATGGGGAATGAGAAACTCTCATATATTTCTGGAAGGAGTGCAAATTGGAACAACTACTTGGAGAACAATTTGTCAGTATTACTAAAGTAGAAAATAAGTATTCCCTGCAACCCATTCATTTCAATGCTAGGTCTAGTAACTTTATATACTCAGACATGCCTCAAAGGTTATTAAAACATCATTTGTATTAGTAAAAAATTAGAAACAATATGAATATTCATTGTAAGAGGAAGGATGAATAAATTGTGATATTTTCATACAATAGAGTACAGTCAACAGTTAAAATAGATGAACTGCATCTGCATGTATTAACATGAATAGATTTCTAAAACATATTATTGAAGGGGACAGGAAGTTGAAGAACATGAACAACATGATAGCATTAGATAAAAATTTAAAATATGCAAAGCATAACTATGTATTCTTTTGCATACATATACATGTAGGAAGAGTGCAAAAACATGGTCTAAAAGAATACATACCAGATTCTTGATAACGGTTGTTGCTGGGGGAGGAAGGTGAGGAAATGAATCTGTGGAGAGAGAGTACTTCAGCATTATTACTGTTTTATTTATTTAGTAAAAAAAAAAAATCATGCAAAACTGCTAAATTATTAACATTTATTATTTATGGTTATTGGGTATAACCAGAAATGCCCGGACGGGCATGGTGGCTCATGCCTGTAATCCTAGCACTTTGGGAGGCTGAGGCAGGTGGATCATCTGAGGTCAGGTGCTTAAGACCAGCCTGGCCAACATGGTGAAACTCTGTTTCTACTAAAAATACAAAAAATAGCCATGTCTCTACTAAACCCTGTCTCTACTAAAAATACAAAAAATAGTGGTGGCATGTGCCTGTAATGCCAGCTATTCGGAAGGCTGAGGCAGAAGAATCGCTTGAACCCGGGAGGCAGAGGTTGTAGTGACTGAGGTCACGCCACTGCAGTCCAGCCTGGAGCTGGATCACACCAGGCAAGCTGATCATGTGTAGCTCTTCCCCATCTGCCCATTCAGTGGCGTCACGGAGGTGGCTTGGAATCAGCCATGGTTGAAGTATTTACACCACAGAAATCAGCCAATGCTACAAACCAGCAAATGCTGTGTTTTCCTCTGGAGAGTTAGGGACAGTTAGTTACTAACACTAAGTAGCACACCACTGGGTTCAATGTATTTTTTTTTTTTTTTTTTTTTTGAGACAGAGTTTTGCCCTTGTTGCCCAGGCTGGGGTGCAGTGGCACGATCTCGGCTCACTGCAACCTTCGGCTCACTGCAATCTCCGGCTCACTGCAACCGCCGGCTCACCACAACCTCCGCCTCCCGGGTTCAAGCGATTCTCCTTCCGCGGCCTCCCGAGTAGCTGGGATTACAGGCATGCGCCACCATGCCCAGCTAATTTTGTATTTTTAGTACAGACGGAGTTTCTCCATATTGGTCAGGCTGGTCTTGAACTCCTGACCTCAGGCAATCTGCTCGCCTCAGCCTCCCAAAGTGCTGGGATTACAGGCCTGAGCCACTGCGCCCGGCCCAATTTATCTATTAAATTAATCTTGGTACTTCTGGATGCTTTAAAATCTTTTCCAAATGTAAAAAATTAAAATTCTGTTTCATTTTATTTTTCAGGATTTTTTTACATAAAGCATACTGCATGGGTGTCCTACTGGTGATGGAAAAAGAAATGAAAGCATCTCTCAAAAGGGTCAAACCAAGGCCAGGTTTTATTTGGTGTTTGAGAAAATCTGGCTTATTTGGGTCGGGAGAAAATTTTGGACTTCCTACTAATCACAGGATTTCAACAACAGGCGTCTTCAAGTCATTTATGACATCCCCTGGCTGATAAGAGGCTTCCCGCCTCATCTCAAGGAAGGCAACACCTTTCATAACTACCAGAATGACCATATTTGCCCCACTAAATTGTAGTTGTTGAACCACAAACTTGATTCCTACTTCTGTAAAAATAAATCGGAATTAAAATGATTAAGATATGGAATTGAGCCTCTATGAGGTTTCAGCAGGCATCCATAACCTATAGGGTTATGATAGTCATATTTTCTGAATCCCAAATCAGGACATGGGACCATGGAAATACATAAGACCATCAAGCAGAATGCTCGACTTCAGTTCTGTCATGAAGATTCTGGGCTTTCAATCCTTCTAACTATGGTACTAGATGACAAAGATGATTTATTCCACATTAAGCACTCATGAGTGCTCTGTTAACCTCATTCCTTGGAATGATTGTTTTAAAACAACTTTCCATTTTTGCTATTAAAATACCTGCTACTTGGGAGGCTGAGGCAGGAGAATCACTTGAACCTGGGGTGGGGAGGCTGCAGTGAGCCGAGATTGCACCACTGCACTCCAGACTGGGCAAACGAGTGAGGCTCTGTCTCAAAAAAAAAAAAAAAAAAAGTAATGCATATTAATTGAAGAAAATATAGATATGGAAAGGAAAGAAAATCATCCATCCATAATTTCACAACCGAGAGATAACAACCAGTAACAGCTTAATAAATAGTATTTCAACTTTTTTATGTGTATATTTATATATTTTTCCACAAAATAATATTAAACTATGTACACTGCTTTAACTCTCTCTTTCCACTTAAGATCTATCATTAACTTATTTCCATGTCATTAAATTTTCTCCAAATGTATTATTATTTTATAGCTTTATGCTGTTACATTACATAACTATAACTAAATTTATTTCACCCATCTTCCCACTGTTAAATATTTAGAGTATCTGCAATTCATCCATATAAATAGGATGAAGTGATCATTACTCTAGTAAGTCTTTGCATACATCTCTGTTCCTTTCTTTGGGATAAATTTTATAAGTGTAATTCCTGAGTCAAAATTTATAAATAATCTTTAAACTTTTTTCTCTCTTTATGGAAATAAGTTATTCCTGTAGAAAGCTTTATACCATATACAAAAGTATGTTTGGAGTAAAGATTCAAAAGTTAAAAGCAAAAATTTGAACTTTAGAATAAAACTTATGAAAATATTTTGTACAGCATTGGTTAGGGCAGAGAGAAAATACAATAAAAAAGGTAACAAGAGATATAACTTGAGTATATTAAAATGTACAATTTTGTGTAACAAAGGACTATAAAAGACAAAACAAAGACTGGGAGAATATATCTACAATAATATCTGTATCTGTATTTACCCCTATATAACACAAAAAGGTTAGGATTTCGAATATAAGATCTCATAAATCAGTAAGAAAACAGGCCAGACACAGTGGCTCCTGCCTGTAATAGCAGCATTTTGGGAGGCTGAGGCAAGAAGACAGCTTAAGGCCAGGAGTTTGAGACCAATCTGGGCAACACACTGAGACTCCATCTCTACCAAAAAAAAAAAAGAAAAAAAAAAAGAAATTAGCTAGGCATGGTGATACATGCCTGTAGTCTCAGCTACTCAGGAAGGTGAGGTGGGATGATTGCTTGAGCCCAGGAGCTCGAGTCTGCAATGAGCTATGATTGCACCACTGCACTCCAGGGTGACAGAGCAAGATCCTGTCTGTATATTTAAAAAAAAAAAATATATATATATATATGTATATTTAAATATGTGTTTATTTATATATACACATTTTATGTATATATAAATATGTGTGTGTATATATACATATTTCTTAAATATAAGAAAAAGATAGGCAATACAATAGAAATTGGGAGAGAATATGAAAGGCAATTCACAGAAAAGGAAACCTGAATGGCTAATAATATCATGCTCAAATTGACTAGTAATAAGTGAACTACAGATTAAACCAACACATCCATAAGATTACCAAAAATTTTCAAGTATTCCATCACACTTAACAAGAATGTGGTATGACTGGAACTCTCATACATTGCTGATGAGACCGCAAATTGGTTCCAACATGTGGAGGGGCAATGTGTGAAGAAATTATTAGAGTTGAAAGTGTATGCTCAGAAGGGTCAGGACTTGGGTGAGTCAAGGAGGTGCCTGGGGCTTCACATTTACAAGGAGGCCCTCACTCTCAGGATCATGCAAGCGTAGGGATGCCACCTGAGAGGGAAGTCCTCCTTAAGTATTGCACTCTGTGTCTTTTATTGCCTTATCCTGGTCCTGGTTCTGGTGCATGTAACCTAAAAACCAATAATTCCATATATTTTGTACAACATTGGTTAGTATTTATATATATAATATATTATATTATATAATTATATAATATATATATTATATATAATATATAATATATAATAATATATAATATATATAATATATAATATATTATATATATAATATAATATATAATATATAATATATTATATTATATATATTATATATAATATATTATATTATATATAATATATTATATATATATATTATATATATATATTATATATATATATATATATATATGAGCAAGAGTTTGAGACCAGCTTGGGCAACATAGCAAGATCCCATCTCTATTTTTAAAATAAAATAAGAAAAATAAAAATAAAAATAAAAATTTAAAAATTTTTTAAGTTTTAAAAATGTGAAAAATAAAAACCGTTAACGAAATAGATATTCATGTCCATACCTGGTAACTTTGGGCAAGCCAGTTAACTTTTCCAGAATATTAGTTTATTTTTTTTCTAAAATAACAACATTAATTTCAAATTCAGAGGGTGATAGCTGTTGTGTTTTCTAACTCTACAAAGGCTTTCCTGCTATATATTCAACCTTGTTGTTATTGAGTGACTCCTGACTGAGGTTTGTGGGCTTAATTATTGGCTAGTGGAGCCCCAAATGGGTCCTGTGTCATGAGATTCAGAATTTGGAATGTCTACAGTACTCACCAAAATATAAACCCACCTTCACCCTCATCTGTGTGTTTTAAGTCCTCATGTTGGACATGGTGACACACCACCCAGATCTCCATCAAGGAAGGACTTCTTGCCTATTTCTGGAAGGACTATTAGCAGACAACCTTCAACTGTCAGTGCCTTCAGGGATAACCCCATCTGCAAAGAGCCACCTAGTTCAAGGTCAAGCCCTTCCCAGTGCATCCCATATCTGGTGACTGATAGATTTGAGTGAATAAACATCCAACCATTCTGGCCCAACACAGGCCAGTTCTGACCAGTGATTTTAGCTCCAAAGCTCCCTCTGGGGTTGCCGGGGTGGCTGCAGCTTCACTTCTCCCACTGTAAAATTTGGCATCTCCCCCTGGCCTTCCACAGGTGTTGACACAGGGAGCATTTCCTAATAAACAATCTGCAGGCTCAACAGTCTCAGGGTCTGCTTCCTGGAGAGACCAACTGATAAAGCTGGGTAGGTGAAAAGGTAATATGAGGCTTGGGAAATGGGTCAGTTGCTACCTCGCTGGCAATAAGGATCCCATCACTGGTGGTAAGTTGAGTACAAATAGCTCCTGATATAAAGTGGCCATCTATATTGGGTGGAATAGTGTCCCTCCAAAATTCATGTCTACATGGAAACTCAGAATATAACTTGTTTGGAAATGGTGTCTTTGTAGATGTAATTAGTTAAGGTTGTTGGGATAAAATCATCCTGGATTTAGAGTGGGCTTTAAATCCAGTGACTGGTACCCTTATAAGAAGAGAGGAAGACATACAGACAGAGAGGCATGGGCAAGGCCCTGTGAAGATGGAGGCAGAGGTTTGAGTGATGCATCCACAATCCAAGAAATGCCATGAGCCACCAGAGTCAGGAAGCGGTAACGAAGGATTCTCCCCTTGCATCTTTAGAGGGATCATGGCCCTGCCAATACCTTGATTTGAGATTTATAGCCTCCAGAACTATGAGAGATTAAAAGTCTATTGTTTAATCTACTTAAATTTGTGGTAATTTCTTATGAACAGACTGTGCAAGGAAATTAATGCACAGCCTAGTTCTTAAAATTTTCACCAGTGGCAAATGGAGATAGTATAGTAGCAGAAGGAAATGCAGTGGCTGGTATAAAGTATTAGATATTTGAAAACTTTGGAAGAATCAGTGCCTATAATGACAATGGAATCCAATTCTACTGCCTTAACGTAGTCTGACACTTTAGAGAATATAATGAAAACCTGACAGCAATGTACAGGCCGTGGGAAATCAAATGTGGACAAGCCAGTGGGCCTTCTTGCAGCATAGAAAGAGGCTGTCCTCTCCTAGGCGAAGGCAGAGAAAGCTGACCAGCAGACTTAGGACCTAATTGTCAGAACAGCAGGGCTCCAAGGAAAGCTAAACTCCCAGCCAAGATAGATCTGCTCTGGCAAGGTCAGGACCCTGGTGTGAAAGAACAGTACTCTAATACTAGGATGGGGACACCCAGGTTGATTTCAGAGCCTTCCTTCCCTCAATCTTGGAACTCCTAATTCTCTAAATCCTCTGGGCCTGCAGAGGTGGGCCGCCCCTCCCTAGGAAGAATGTAAGAATACTCATCCCCATTGCTGGAAGACAGTGTGGGGAGCCTCTACCCACAAGACAAAATGTGTCCCCCACCTCCTCTCTTGGCCCTTAGGCCTATAAATACAGTTACGTTGCTGCCTAACCTAGCCCCTAGCTGAGGATGTGCTGGGCCTGATAAAGAGAGAAAGGGATTATACATCCGGGGGTGTCAGGACCTCCTGACCCATGTACCAGCCACAGCCTGAGGAGCAGGCAAGAGACTCAATGCTGAAAGTGATGATCAAGGGGTCAGAACATAAGACCAGATGAAGGAAAGGTTGTAAATTTGAGAGTGCTCTCTCAAGACTGAGAATTGAGCATCTTGGAAAGGCCTCCTGGAGATGGTGTCAGCTGGCTACTAAAATGGCTTCTAGAAGCATGGAAGAGGTGATGGCCCAGGCTAAGGAGGCTGAAATGCAAGAACTGCCAGGACAGATGGTGGAGAAAGAGATGGAGAGGCTTGGAGAAGTAAACACACTGGATTGCATATACTAGATAAGAACAGAAGACCTACAGGTGATCAGTTTCTGCAGGAGAACCAGATGCAGCCTTACCAAGGTCGTCAGGAGTGTGCTGATGGAAGGGAACCAGGTTCTCTATAAAGTTCAATGATGGCCTCATCTATGGGCCAAGGCTGAGGTAGTGGGGGCTGTCACAGACAAGGTTCATGTGCAGCAATGGGGAGGAAACGAGGCACAACAAGACATTAAAGAGCAAATTGAACTACACAGTTATCTACAGTAGATGCCTGTGTGCAATGTGGGTTTGTTGAACGAATGTCAATCATCGTGAAAGAGAACTGAGAATAAATGTCAGACCCTGAAACAAAAATAATAGATGCGTGCATTTACAAGTTATTAATGTAGTTTTGAGAACCATCTCTTTCACCAGCTGCCATTGGCCCTTTCCTCTGGGCTGTTGAAAGAAGAACTTTAAACTAATTAAATTTAACAGAGTGTAATTGAGCAAAAAATGATTTATGAACTGAGCAGTCCTCCAAAGCAGAATAGGTTCAGAGTCACTGCAGTGCTGCCACAGGATTGGAGAGGATTTATGGGGAAAAAAAAGGAAAGTAAGGTTCAGAAAACAGAAGTGAGGTACAGAAGCAGCTGGATTGGTTACAGCTTGGTGTTCGACTTATTTGAACACGATTTGAACAGTTATCCACCTTTGAATGGCTGAAACTCTGTGATTGGCACAAGAGTAGGTTACAGGCTGTTCACACATTCATTAGGCTACAGTTCACCATGTACTATATGTAGAAAAACTTTTAGCCTGAACTTAAAATATATAAGGAGGCAGCTTTAGGCTAAAATTAATTTATTTTTAAATTAAAAAAAATTTTTTTGGAGACAGAGTCTTGCTCTTTTGCTCAAACTGGAGTGCAGTGATGTTATCATAGCTCACTGCAGCCTTGACCTCCTGAGCTCAAGTGATCCTCCCACCGCAGCCTCCCGAGTAGCTGGGGCTACAGGTATGTACCACCATGCATGGCTTAAATATAACAGGTCAAAACCCATTACTTTTGTTCAGGGAAAATTCCTACCTTGCTATGAACAATATAAAAAAAGAAAAAAAACAGATGGCAGATGATAGAGGAGGGAATGAAGAGGCTTGGGAAATAGACATGCTGCAGTGGCTGTCCTCCACGTCATCGATGGCACTGCAGCCTACAACATGAGGCAGTGGTGGTGTGTGGTGGAGAGTGGTGTGCGGTCCATGTGTCCCTGGGTGGACCAAGGTACCCACTCCCCCAGCTGCCAGAAGTGTTAGTGGCAGCTCCCAATTGAGTCTCTCCCCAGGAACTGCCTAGTTGCTGCCTAGCCCAAAGTCAACCCCTACCACAGGGCCAGCCCACATTCAATGATTGGCTCATGCTAAGTACAAAGATTCAGCCCTCTTGCCTGATTAAGGATAACCGGCAGGGCCTTTCCAGCTGCACTCTCCCTGTGGGGTTGCCTGAGGCCTCTGAACAACTACATTGCAGCTCATCTTCCTTCTGTGCCCAGGCCTGGAACCTGCACCCCTGTACAGATGTGGTTCCTCAGAACACTGTTAAAAAACAGGTCTCAGGACCTGTTCCAGAAGCCTATCTAAGACAGTAAGTGTTGTCATCATCCATGGAGTCTGCCCAACTGCATAGAGTTTCGAGAGTGGTGAACCTAATATTTGTAAGTCTGTCCATGGCAGGCCTGACAGCTCTGAGAATTCCATAAATGGCTCCTAATTTCTGTGTGCCTTGAGTCAGTTTTAATAATGAAGTTAAGAACATTTGACCTTTAATAGCTCCCTACATGCTTACATTTGCTAATTGAAAGACTGCCTGAAACTGAAAGCAGGCTTTGCACACCAAAGCCCTCTCACATATTGAAAACAAAGGGATCTCCAGAGATTTTAGCTTTAAAAAGGCACACTCATGCTTGGGAATTCATGGGTTTAGCATTTTCAATTAGGTCATTTCACATAGAGGGAAGACTGAGAACGTGCAGGTATGGTCATGGAACGTTAATTGGAAATAATAGAGCTTTTTGGGGTACCTCTGAAACAACTCCAAGAGAGACAATTGATTTAGTCGGTGCAGTATAGTGTGCACGGTGCCTGCCAACCCTTTTCTAATTGGATTATCTGAGACTAAATGTGAAGAGTTAAATAATTTCGTAACACAACACAGAACAAATACTCATGGTGATGTGACCCAGAGAAGAAGGAGCGCCCGAGCTTTTACTTTAATCTGAAAGGCTTTGGCAACCTTGGCTCCAGCTGGGGTGCAAAGGAGTCCATCAAAGTGAAGCAGAAATTGCCCCAAAGGCTGTTGGCCAGGCCACAGCTGGACTGACTCATTGTTCGGTGACTTGTTCAGGACTATAGCTGCTATACAAACAGAGAAAGTGGGATTGCTTTTGCTTTTTGTGGAGGTACAGTCACAGTCGGGGCTAATTTAATTCCTTCATGCTGACAAACTGAACACAAAAGTCAAGATTTGGGGAGAAAAGCATGTGAGGCCATAGCTTTCAGCAGCCCCAGTCCCAGCATCTTAATGCAGCAGAAGCAGCACAGAGGTAGTGCCATGAAAAAAGTCAATTCCAAGAGCAAAGACAGGCGGGTTTTGGTGGCTCATGCCTGTAATCCCAGTACTTTGGAAAGCCAAGACAGGAGGATTGCTTGAGCCCAGAGTTCAAGACCAGTCTAGACAACAAAAGTGAGACCCTGACTTTATTAAAAAATTTTTAAAAATTAACCAAGTGTGGTGGTACATACCTGTGGTACCAGCTACATAGGAGGCTGAGGCAGTATTCCTTCAGCACAGGAATTCAAGGCTGCAGTGAGCTGTATGATCATGCCAGCACCAGCACACTCTAACCTGGGCAACAGAATGAGACCCTGTCTCAAAAAAAAGAAAAAAGAAAAAAAAAGGTAAAAAAAACAGAAGAACTTCATTCTATGAGACCATCAAGAAAATGAAAAAGCAACCCACAGAATGGGACATGCTGGGGTGGGTATGCTCCACGCCATTTATGGCACTGCAAATATTTGCAAATCACTTATTTGATGAGTGGCTGGTATTGGGAATACATAAAGAACTCTTACAACTCAATAATAAAGAAACAAATAACCTAATTGAAAATGAGCACAGTCTTTGAGTAGAAACTTCTGTAAAGAAGATATACAAACAGCAAATAAGCAAATGAAATGATGCCCAACATTAGTCATTAGGGAAACGCAAATCATAACCACCATGACACAGCACTAGGGAAATTGCCTTTGCAAAATTTTAACTGAGGAAATTATGACAGTGAAAGAAATCAGACCTAACCGACTCCACCTTGCTTCTAAGGTTTACGCTGTTCTTTTTCATTCCTGGGTGTAGTCAGAACTAACTTTGGGAAGGAATTCAGTTCATGGTTTGACTCTGAAACAAAATTGATAACAGCCCTTCCCAAAATGAGCTCGTTCTTGCCTGGGGACCAGTCTGCCTTTGCAGGACTAACAAATTAGCTATAAGATTAGAAATTATGGTTTAGGGGGTCATGCAGTCTCCGGCTCTAAGAGTCTGAACCTCCCCAAATTGCTCCTGGGGATAACATCACTATTGAAAAACCTAAGATCAGTGCTTGAAATATTTTGCAGACCCTGCACTAGATGGATCAACTGACACCACCCAGACTGCAATCTGGCTCAACCGGTTCCACCACTGCACCCAAGAACAGAAGAAGCAAGAAAAGCTCACTTCGACCCCCTATGAGTCCAACTCCAACCTGACCAATCAGCACTCCCCAATTCCTAAGCTCCATCCATCAAATTATCTTTAAAAATTCTGATCCCCAAATGCTCGGGGAGACTGATTTGAGTAATAATAAAACTCTGGTCTCCCGCACAGCCAGCTCTGCATAAATTACTCTTTCTCCATTGCAATTCCCCTGTCTTGATAAACCGGCTCCCACTAGGCAGCAGGCAAGGTGAACGCATTGGGCAGTTACACTAGGGTGGCTGGAATCAAGAAGACAGATAATAAATGTTGGTGAGGATGTGGAGACATTCAGAACCCTGCACAATGCTCTTGAGAATATAAGATGGTGCCATCGCTATGGAAAACAATTTGGCAGTCCTTGAAAAGGTTAAACGTAGAGTTAGCATATAACCCAGTAATTCCACACCTTGGTGTATATGCCAGAGAAATGAAAATATATGTTCACTCAAAATCTTGTACACAAATGCTCATAGCAACAGCATTCATAATTGCCAAAAAGTGAAAACAACTCAAATGTCCATCAACAGATGAATGGATAAGCAAAATGTGGTATAGCCAAACAATGGAATACTATTCAGCCATAAAAATGTACGAAGTACTGGCTGGGTGTAGTGGCTCACGCCTGTAATCCCAGCACTTTGGGAGGCAAAGGCAGGCAGATTATGAGGTCAGGAGTTTGAGACCAGCCTGACCAACATGGTGAAACCCTGTCTCTACTAAAAATACAAAAATTAGCCAGGAATGGTGGCACATGCCTGTAATCCCAGCTACTCAGGAGGCTGAAGGTTGCAGCGAGCCAAGATCGCACCACTGCACTCCAGCCTGGGTGACAGAGCAAAACTCTGTCTCAAAAAAAAAAAAAAAAAGTATGAAGTACTGACACATGCTATGACATGGTTGAGTCTTGAAAACATATGCTAGGTGAAAGAAAGAAGTGGCAAAAGACCACATATTATATTATTTGTTTTTTATACAAAGTTCGTAATAGGCAAATCTATAAAGACAGAAGTAAACTAGTGATTGCCTAGGGTTAGAGGGTAGTTAACAGGGAAAGGTCGCTGGTGGGTATGGAATTTTTTTTTTTTTTTGAGTTGATGAAGATGCTATAAATTTAGATGGTGGTGATGGCTGCACAACTCTGAATATATTAAAGCCACTGACTTGTACGCTTTAAATGAGTGAATTTTCTGACATGTGAATTATATCCCAATAAAGATGTTTTAAAATTTTTAAGAAGAAACTTCATTCCATTAAGATTGCGCCCTCCATTTCTTCCCTAAGCCTGGGTCAGATGGGGAAAAGAGCTATCCATTCTGAGTTCCCTGGGGGAAAGCCTGCATGTTAGTCTCTTTTTTATTATGAACCCCAACCAACATCCTGAAATGTAGTTTTATTTTCCATTTATTAAGAATATATCACACCATATAGCATGTTTAACACCACCTCTTAATGGTGTGGCAACTCACAGAAGAAAAAGAAAGCCCAGAGAAGGGGCAGGAAATAGATAAAGCAAGTAGCAGGAAGGAAAAACGCACAATGAAGTATGATAAGGGGCAAAAGAGCTGGAGAACCATTGCCAATGACCCTGACAAATATGCGCATGCTCTTTGCTTTTGATTGGAAACTGTCAGCAGGAGAAATTGTTGATGTAATCTCTGAGTTACTTTGTCTTTATCTTCTAAGAAACATGGATCCCAAATAGATTAGCCTTCTTTTTCATTTCTCCTGGATCACTTCACTGAAGGATACCAATTCCATTTTTATTTTTATTTTATTATATTTATATTTTTTACATGTATATACATATTTACTTTAAGTTCTGGGATACACATGCAGAATGTGCAGGTTTGTTACATAGGTATACACGTGCCATGGTGGTTTGCTGCACCCATCAACCCATAATCTAGGTTTTAAGCCCTGCATGCATTAGGTATTTGTCCTAATGCTCTCCCTCCCCTCCCTGTGTCCATGTGTTCTCATTGTTCAACTCTCACTTATCAGTGTGTTTGGTTTTCTGTTCCTGTGTTAGTTTGCTGAGAACGATGGCTTCCAGCTTCATCCATGTCCCTGCAAAGGACATGAACTCATTCTTTTTTATGGCTGCATAGTATCCCACGGTGTATATGTACCACATTTTATTTATCTAGTCTCTCATTGATGGGCATTTGGGTTGGTTCCAAGTCTTTGCTATTGTAAATAGTGCTGCAATAAACATATATGTGCATGCGTCTTTTTGGTAGAATGATTTATAATCCTTTGGGTATATACCCAGTAATGGGATGACTGGGTCAAATGGTATTTCTGGTTCTAGATCCTTGAGGAATTGCCACACTGTCTTCCACAGTGGTCAAACTAATTTACACTCCCACCAACAGTGTAAAAGTGTTCCTATTTCTCAACAGTCTTGACAGCATCTGTTGTTTCCTGACTTTTTAATAATCACCACTCTAACTGGTGTGAGATGGTATCTCATTGTGGTTTTGATTTGCATTTCTCTCATGAGCAGTGATGATGAGCTTTTTTTCATATGTTTACTGACCGCATAAATGTCTTCTTTTCAGAAGTGTCCGTGCATATCCTTCACCCACTTTTTGACGGGGTTGTTTTTTTTCTTGTAAATTTGTTTAAGTTCCTAGTAGATTCTGGATGTTAAACTTTTGTCAGATGGGCAGACTGACAAAGGGCAAGCTCTTTGTCAGCAGTGCTTGTGGGACAAAAATTTTCTCCCATTCTATAGGCTGCCTGTTCACTCGGATGATAGTTTCTTTTGCTGTGCAGAAGCTCTTTAGTTTAATTAGATCCCATTTGTCAATTTTGGCTTTTCTTGCAATTGCTTTTGGTGTTTTATCATGAAGCCTTTGCCCATGCCTATGTCCTCAATGGTATTGCCTAGGTTTTCTTCCAAGGTTTTAAGCCTGCATGTTTTTCTATAGCTGATCTGTATTTTCCTCCACTTGTGTATATTTTTCAAGTGGGCTAAAGCTACGTGTATGACAACTCTCCAACTAGAGCATTTATAAGGATGGACATTTAATGTGAACACTTTTTTGGAGGGCAGCTACTTAGATTGGTGGCAACTTTGCTACAGCATTGAGTCTCCTCTCTGGTTCTGCTTCTTTTCCACTTCAAATTCTTCATTAGCTTTGGGGTGAATTGTATTATTTTTCTGCAAATATTTCCTCTCCCCTCTGCGCCTGTCCTGCCCCCACCCCCAGGACGAATGTACTTCCAAGCGTTAGGCTGGCTGACTTGCTGTGGCTGATGGAATGAAGGAAGTAGTGACTCCTGTTAGTTGCAGGCTTAAAGAATCTTGGAGGCTGGGTGCGGTGGCTCACGCCTGTAATCCCAGCACTTTGGGAGGCTGACGCAGGCAGATCACAAGGTCAGGAGATCAAGACCATCCTGGCCAACATGGTGAAACCCTGTTTCTACTAAAAATACAAAAATTGGCTGGGCATGGTGGTGCATGCCTGTAATCTCAGCTACTCAGGAGGCTGAGGCAGGAGAATCACTTGAACCAGAGTTGGAGGTTGCAGTGTGCTCAGATCGCGTCACTGCACTCCAGGTCACAGGAGAAAAAAAAAAGATTCTTGGAGATTTTCCACTAATCTTCCATCCACTCTCTATCCACTGTGGAAAGTGCGCATTCTAGATAGAAGTATCTTCATCAGTCTGAGTCCCAGACTAAAGACACAGGAAGCATATATGAAGCCAAAGGCAGCCTGGAGCAGCACTACTGCAGACTGCCCGTGACCTCCAAGGGAGAAATAAATGCTTGTTGCTGCAAGCCACTGAACTTTCTCTTAAAACACAACATTATCGTAGTGAAACCTGATCCACACAATCATTGTATTCATTCAGAAAACATATTCCGAGCATTCACACACTCAGATCCTATGGCTGTTCTTCAATAAATAAGATTGAATGTCTTCTGTTCTCAGGCAACTTGCAGTCTAGAAAGTAAGACAGAAAAGGATGCAAATAAACCAAATACAAAATATGTGGTGAGTGATATGAGAGAATGAAGTATACTAAGAGGTTTGGCACAGAAAGAGATTATTTCTGGCTTGGCGGAATCACGGAGCTTCTTGGAAGAGGTGACATTTGAGGTGGAGTCTTGAAGATTTATACATATATATAGAAAGATATGGATAAATAGTATATACATATTACTCCCGAACTGTTCATTCTACAATCAGCTACTTTAGATGAGGAAAATGCAATCATATATAGATAGAAAACAAAAGAATACACTTTAACACAACATATCTAGTTCTTAAGGTAGACAGGTATACGGGTACAAACAATATATTAGAATAAGATGAAGATAACTTAAAAAAAATTTTTTTTTTTTTGAGATGGAGTCTCGCTCTGTCACCCAGGCTGGAGTGCAGTGGCGCGATCTCGGCTCACTGCAAGCTCTGCCTCCCGGGTTCACGCCATTCTCCTGCCTCAGCCTCCTGAGTAGGTGGGACTACAGGCACCCGCCACTACGCCCAGCTAATTTTTTGTATTTTTAGTAGAGATGGGGTTTCACCGTGTTAGCCAGGATGTTCTTGATCTCCTGACCTTGTGATCCACCCGCCTCGGCCTCCCAAAGTGCTGGGATTACAGGCGTGAGCCACTGTGCCCGGCCAAAAATTTTTGTCACTTTATTTAATGACATTAAATAGTTTAAGTTTCAACTACTAAACAGCACTTCAAATGGTGAAAACACAGGTAGTATATCATCAAACTTTAATGCTTTTCTTTAAAAACACAATTCTAGTCCTTATATATATTACAAAACACCCTTAAAGGAAGAAGTGGGCCAGGCACAGTGGCTCACGCCTGTAATCCCAGCACTTTGGGAGCTGAGGCGGGCAGATCACAAGGTCAGGAGATCGAGACCATCCTGGCTAACATGGTGAAACCCGTCTCCACTAAAAATACAAAAGTTTAGCCAGGCGTGGTGGCGGGTACCTGTAGTCCCAGCTACTAGGGAGGCTGAGGCAGGAGAATCACTTGAACCCGGGAGGCGGAGCTTGCAGTGAGCCAAGCTCACACCACTGCACTCCAGCCTCAGCGACAGAGCGAGACTCCGTCTCACAAAAAAAAAAAAAAAAAAAAACAAGGAAAGTGACATCTTTTCTACAGTACTTAAGATACTCAGTACAGAACTGAAAAGCAGTCTAACGGAAACAAAGGCGAGTCTTGACAGCTGTATGATTTCAGCACCCAAAGCTGGATGATGGACTCAAACATTACTATACAACTGGGACAAAACATGTACAATATCACAATAGCAAGAAAAACGCTTTACACCCAAAGAAATAAAACAAGTTACAAAATGTGGAGAATTTAGCAGGCCAAACTGTACTACAAGCAACCTTTTAATCATCATTTTTAATCCATTGCAAGTATCTAAAACATCTAAAACAAATATAAAATGACCCTTTTAGTGTTTTACTAATGTTGTTTCTTTGTCTTTAAATATTTGTTAAAGCTTGACGTTGTACTCAAAGTACATATTATGTAGCTAAAATGTCAAGTGAGAAGAGTGTATGCAAAGTGGTCCAAGTTTTATTTCAAACTCTGATGTCCAATTAATCCTTCTAAGTATTATTCTTTAAGTTATAGTTTCATCCATGGTGAAAAAGGTTTAGAAGGTTGCCTAAAATTTTCACATCTATGTCTTTGAGTAAATAATTAGACCACGTTGAAAATTCCCAGGTCTAGTAAATCAGGTTTAAAATATTCTGAACTTGTAGAAATACCAACTGATAAGAGTTGGCCACAGTTTACTGCCTTCAAATATTTCTCATAAATCTTGTCTTTTTCATTTTTTCTAAAGTAAATACACACCTGCCCGGCCCAATTAAATAAATCTGATTACATGGCTGGCCTAATATCTAAATATCCAGAATTTATTAGTGATAGCTCGTCATGGGAAGGTGGTGTGGGGGTGGCAGTGGATCCACCAAACCTCACAAATTCTTTATCACAATCCTAGTGCTCTTGGATGATTTATCACTAGTTCTTTCAAGATAAAAATGGCAATCTCTTAATTATACAAACAACTCAAAGCAGTTTTAGCTAATGTTAAACTCATTCTAATCCAGTGATATGTAGAGCAAAGCCTATACCCAGTTTTCTTTCGTTTTTCTTTTCTGGAATTCTTAAGCTGTTTCACTACCTGTTATATCATCATCTCAAAAATGGTTTTGCCATGTTGAGTTGACTCCCATAGTCAAAAACAATGTTTTCTTTAAAAATTCAAGTAACCAAAATTATACATGAATAAAATTATGAGACATTTTTACAGAACCGGATTAAGAAAAAATAAAATGTAATACGTTTTCTAGTAAAACTTCAAATAAAAGGGTATTGGATAAATTAATTTTGATTTAATAATTGTCTCACAATCTAAAATAAAACAACTCTGAAACAATTTAAAAAAAATGTAAGGAAACTGGGGTAAAAGAACATGACGATGAGAGAAAAGAAGCACGTAGAAGCCAGTGATTCTTATCTTTCAGAGGAATTATTTCACAATACTGATAGTACTGGGAATTGTTCAAGCACATTCTTCATGTGAAAAGTCAGCAATGGTTCTGCCATTTTGATGTTGTTCATAAAACAGGATGTGGGCTGGGCGCTGTGACTCATACCTGTAATCCCAGCACTTTGGGGGACCGAGGTGGATGGATCACAAGGTCAAGAGACCAAAACCATCCTGGCCAACATGATGAAGCCCCGTCTCTACGAAAAATACAAAATTAGCCAGGTGTGGTGGCATACGCCTGTAGTCCCAGCTACTCAGGAGGCTGAGGCAGGAGAATCACTTGAACTGAGGAGGTGGAAGTTGTAGTGAGCTGAGATCGCACTACTGCACTCCAGCCTCGTGACACAGCTAGATTCCATCTCAAAACAAAACAAAACCAAGAATCAGGGTGTGAACCTAACAACCACAACTTCAGCGTTAAGCTCCTAAAATGCTAGAACTTGATTTTCTAAGTCCGAATCCCACTGCCAGGAACAGGATGAAGCACTAGCATGGCACCATGTAGTTAAAAGATGTGCTTTATATTCATGCCAGGAGAGGGAAAATTCACGTGTGGAAGATAATCCACAACCTGATTCATCTCACAAGTTGAACTCTAATGTAAAGTTATTGCTATCACAGGTTTCCAGTTGCTTCAAAGCCTTTGCTTCTCAATTATCTGTGGATAAACTAGTTCAGTTTAGTTTTGTTTTGTTTTTAAGGTAACCTCGCACCAGCCGTGCTTGCAGGGGTGAGGGAATTACTTCACCCTGAGCACAGAGGTGCTTCATGGCAAGTAGCTACATCAAGTCCACTTCCATGAAAACAATCCTGTCTGAGGGAAGAGTTCAGAGGGGAGGCTGGGCCATCAGAAAGGTGTCTCATCTGATTTCAGTATGGAAAGAGGTCTTCACATACCCTGATCCCACCCCATCATTATATTGGTGAAGCATAGAAGCTCAGGGAAGCTGAGGGACTCTCTGAAAGTCACACAGGCTGTTTGTGGCCGGCGTGGGGATTGTAGGTAGGCCTCTGGATTCTCTATCCTGTTCTTACTTTTATTTCTAACAATTATAATGAGAGAGAGAAAGAGAGAGTGCAAGTTAGACAAATAGATATCTACTTACCTATCTATCTATCCCTCACCTTATATTTGTGCCTTGCCTTGTGCTAAGTTCAGTTTAAAAATAGAATGTAATGTTCCCCTTCCTGTGTCCATGTGTTCCCATTGTTCAATTCCCACCTATGAGTGAGAATATGCAGCGTTTGGTTTTTTGTTCCTGTGATAGTTTACTGAGAATGATGATTTCCAATTTCATCCATGCCCCTACAGAGGACATAAACTCATCATTTTTTATGGCTGCATAGTATTCCATGGTGTATATGTGCCACATTTTCTTAATCCAGTCTATCATTGTTGGACATTTGGGTTGGTTCCAAGTCTTTGCTTGTTGTGGGGTGGGGGGAGGGGAGAGGGAGAGCATTGGGAGATATACCTAATGCTAGATGACCAGTTAGTGGGTGCAGCGCACCAGCATGGCACATGTATACGTATGTAACTTACCTGCACATTGCGCACATGTACCATAAAACCTAAAGTATAATAATAATAAAAAATAAATAAATAAATAAATATGACAATAAAAAAAACAAAAAACAAACAAACAAAAAAAATAAAAATAGAATGTAAAAGTGAGGAGTTTAGGGCCCACGTCACAAGTGTCTACAGGGTCTAGACAGTTCCATAAGCCTAGAACAAAGACAGCAGCTGTGGGTACACTCGGACAGACTGTGGCCAGAGGCGCAGAAGGGCCCACTGTGGCCAGAATTTAGGATATTTTTCAATTCAGATATTGTTTTGAGACAAGATAATTGGGGTGGGAAAAAACCTTTACAAATAGAGGGAAGAGTGTAGATGAAGATAGAAAAAATGGCCGGGAGCGGTGGTGAAACCCTGTCTCTACTAAAAATACAAAAAAATTAGCCAGGAGTGGTGGCATGCACCTGTATTCCCAGCTACTCGGGAGGCTGAGGCAAAAGAATCGCTTGAATCCGGGAAGCAGAGGTTGCAGTGAACCAAGATCACACTACTGCCCTCCAGCCTGGTGATAGAGTGAGACTTTGTCTCAAAAAAAAAAAAGATAGAAAAAATGGGAATTGTACTTAGAAAAAAGCCAGGGTTCTGATTTGGAGACATATGAAGTATCTCTTGGTCAAGATAAGGGTATGCATCCGGCAGCCCATGGAGAGACAGAGATGAATTTACCCCCAGTAGGTGCAGAGAGAACCACACTCAAGGACCAGATAGGACTGTTCTCACTGGATGCTGCAGTACGAAAGGGAACAACTGGAGAATACACAATTTCACCCGTGCCATCCCTGCCCTTGCTATGGTGCTAGACAAGCCCATGGAATGTATATCATTTTTCAGGGAAAAGAAGAAGTGGGCTTCAAGGAAAATCCTAAAATGACTGGAAAACCCTTGCCGTGATAGGTATGCTTGGAACTGGCTAGACTTTCTATCTTCAGGAAGAATGGAGGTTTAAGATAGGCTTCAGGTTTCATTATAGAAAAATTTAGGTAGATTTCTGCATACTTAAGTCTGTGCCTATAAAAGTCATACTCACTGCACACACAGGAAGGGAACGGCGATTCCAAATGAGGCTATGTATCTTAGAAAGCCAGGTGCTTGGGTTCCTGCCTGGATGTCTTGTTTCTTTAGATAACTATTCTATTTCACGCCCTTTGCTAAAATAACGTCCTATGAGTTTTCCATATATTGTGCTGTGACTAAGATCCATGCAGAAACATCAAGCCCAAAGGAAAAATCAACACATTTGTTTTTTTCCATGTTGACAGTATGCTTTGGAAATGTGGAATTTTCTCCCAAATGTTTCTATTAAAACAGCCCTACCCACAAACTCCTTCTTATTTTAAAACTACATGCAAAATAAGGGAAAACGGAATGTACCTATACCAAAATCCACAGAAAGCAGTCCACGAATACAAGAAAAGGCTCAAAACCATGGTGTAGCTTTGACAGTCTGAATTTAACTAAGTAAATCTTTATGAAAGCAAAACCCTAGGAAAATATATCCTCCAATTTATTTAGGTTTTAGCATAACCGTTAGATCTCTAGAAGGTTGCAGTACCTTTCATTGCAGCAACGGATTTAAGGAGACATTGGCATCTCCAACAAACTCCAATGAGGGCACTGCAGTGAGCCGGGTGCTACTTCTGGTCCTACCAATCACTCCCAGTGAGGCTTAGGAAATGAGGTGCAGCCCCTCTGGCTGCTGAACCTTATTTAATCATCTTTAAAATGAGAGGAACCTGTGCCAGGCACGGTGGCTCACGTCTGTAATCCCAGCACTTTGGGAGGCCAAGGTGGGCAGATCACCTGAGGTCAGGAGTTCGAGACCAGCCTGACCAACATGGAGAAACCCTATCTCTACTAAAAATACAAAATTAGCTGGGCATGGTAGTGCATGCCTATAATCCCAGCTACTCAGGAGGCTGAGGAAGGAGAATTGCTTGAACCCGGGAGGCAGAGGTTGCAGTGAACCAAGATGGCGCCATTGCACTCTAGCCTGGGCAACAAAAGCGAAACTCTGTCTCAAAAAAAAAAAAAAAAAAAAAAAAAGAGAGAGAGAGAATCCCTAGTTGATTCTAGGCCCTTTCCAGCTTTCACACCATTTGATTCTACTTTGTATTAATGCGACTTCTAGATATACAGCTTGGCAAGTCCTTTAGAATTTAACATTTTTTCCTCCTAACAGTGTGTGTTTTGACCAAAGTCCATCAGAGCTAATTTTGTTCATCTTCCTAAAGATTGATTCAGAGTTGATCTTTATACTTACACGCACAAAGAGGGTGTCAATGCTGGAGGAGTTCTACCATCCTATGCAGCCTTTAGATGAAGTAATTCTACCTTGGGGACGGCAAGGGACTATGGATTACTCAGAATAGAAAAGTATTATCCCGTGGAAGGAGAAAGCATGATTTTCCATTTGAAAGAGAACAGGCATATTCCAGCAGAGACTGCTCACTATAAACCATTGTCTAATTTCTTTATTTCCATGTAGCTTTATTGACAGATACATAAGCGTTTCAGGGCAGTTTACAGCATTGATAGTTTGCTTTCAAGCACAGTATGGCTAAATATAGAGCTCAGAAAACAATCACAATCAGTAAAATTCTGTAAAAGCATGACATGCCAGGAAGGAATACCATAACATTACAGAGAAGAAAGAGAGAACCAGAAAGAAAAATAAAACAATTTTTAAGAGATCCCAGAAAGGAAATTTTACAGCTTCTAAAGTCTGAATGGAGAAAGGCATTCAACTAGCAGTAGAATATGATCTAAAATTAAAAGTAAATAGAAAATAAGAAGAAAGGGACCGGGTGCAGTGGCTCACGCTGGTAATCCCAGCACTTTGGGAAGCTTAGGCAGGTAGATCTCCTGGGGTCAGGAGTTCAAGACCAGCCTAACCAACCTGGTGAAACCCCATCTCTACTAAAAATACAAAAATTAGCCAGGTATGGTGGCACACACCTGTTATCCCAGCTATTCGGGAGGCTGAGGCAGGAGACTCCCTCGAACCCGGGAGGTGGAGGTTGCAGTGAGCTGAGATTGTACCAGTGCACTCCAGCCTGGGCAACAGAGGGAGACTCCGTCTCAAAAACAATAAATAAATAAATAAATAAATAAAATAAAGAAAAAGAAAATAAAAAGAATAAGAAGAAAGAGATGAATTTGGAGAACTGAAAGTCAATAATGGAAAATGAGTAATTACTAGTCCGAACAAAGGACTTGTACTCCAGAAAAATAAAGTGAAAAAATTTCACGTGTGAATATTCTTTTCATCAGCATTGTTGGGTTAAACCTATGTCACTATATTTATTCTCATCTTGGCCATTTATTTAGCCCAAGACTATGTGGTTACGGTATTTAAATAATTTGTTAATATACTCTTAAATGGAAGACAGTTAAATTAACACACAAACAGTTGTTAGACAACGTATACATATATAAATTAATTAACATAATAATATAAGATGGAACTAAAGATGATTCTTGAACTTTTCTTCACAATAATATTTTTCCTAGGTCCACTCACATAGAATATGCAGATTATAAACAAACTTATGAATATATCATTAAAGGTTAGTTATCACCACTTATAGCTATCAAATATTTTTAAAATGATAGTCAAACAATTATGCCAAGATTCTTAAAGCATTAGAATCTGGGCCATATTGAATACTTTGAAGAAAATTTGAGAAGTTTCACTAGAAACATCTACATTATGATGACTAAACAGAGTAACAGAAATGAATGTAATATGAATGTAATGCTTTCAGGTTTTATTTTTTAAGTAAGTGCTTTCTCAAAGAGTGCTTAAACATTTGCTGCTATTGGTTTATTCATACAGGATTTCACATTTAAATTCATCAAAGCCTTTAAACAAAATAACTTGAGGTAAAGAGTTCAAAGTATATGCATTTAGACAACTCCAATTTTTCTTTTTCTTTCTTTCTTTTTTTTTTTTTCTTTCAGAGACAGTCTCCCTCAGTCACCCAGGCTGGAGGGCAGTGGCATAATCATAGCTCATGGCAGACTCAAACTCCTGGGCTCAAGCTATCCTCCTGAGTAGTTGGGACTACTACAGGTGTGTCACACTATGATCAGGTATATTTAATTTGCATACTCTATTTGAGCGGATCTAAGAAAAATATTGTTTTGCAGAAAGCTCAAGAAAAATTCACTTGAATTTGTCTTGTTGTACAAGAGACCATTTAAAGCAGGACTCGATCATCCAAGGGGGTTTTGGGTGGATGCTACTCCACAAATCTAAGTCAAAAATCTACATGCTCTTTCTTCAGAGAAATAAGGAATGTAACTGTTTACTGAAAGAAACCTAGACATCTCATGAAACCATGGGAGAAAGATTGGAAGAGTGGCATGGCTTATCCAGGGTCATGTGGCTCACCTGAACACAGCTGCAAGTGAGATGGGCCATACTCTTTTCACCTCCCTAAGCTACTATTATTGCAATTTCTCTTATGATTGCAATAGGCAGGGAGTGTTGCTCTTACAGGTGATCTCTTTTTTAGGAAACAATGCAATTAAACTCATATTTCTTTGCTGATCCTCAGACCTCCTGATCTATACCCTCACTGTGTGATCTTTCAACCAACATTTATTGAGTAAAATACTTTGGACAAGGATTGAGCTCATAATAATCGTTGTTCTTATTTGTTGAGCACTTACTATATGCCAGGCACTGTTCTGAAAATTTTCCATGCAGTAAGTCATTTAGCTCTCCAAACAATCACACGAGGTATTATTTTTGTTTGCATTTTACACATAAAAAAGAAGAAAGAAAAACAGGCACAGACAGGCTAAGCAACTTGTGTAAGATCACTGAGTAAGTGGTAGAGCCAGGATTCAAATCTAAATAGGAGAAAGTCCCACCCCTGCTGAGTGCAAAGGCTAAGTGGGAGATAAACTCAAACAACAGGGCTAATATTTTGTATTTTGTGTGTAGGTGCATTTGGGAGTTTACTGTATTTAACCTTCTTTCTTCACCTGCCTTGAGGGGATTTAAATTGTTGCCAAAGAAATGAATGCCAAAAACATTAGCAGTCAAATTCTAACATTCAAAACAGAACTTTTCATTGCAAAATCAGCTTGAGAGCCAGGCACTATTGAGATATGATGTGAAGAAAAGAACGGGCCAGGATTGGCTGTCCAGACCACAGAGCTTCACAGTACAGCCAATCAGGGAGAAGAGGAGGAAAGCCCCTTTCTCCTCCAAGAGATTGTGGGAATAAGATGGCTGGCAAAGATGGTTGTATATGTGATGGACTTGGGAAATACTGGGGGATGGAGGACTTAGGAGTTTGGCAGGGGGTCCTGGGACAACCTGGGTATCCCAGGATAAAGCAAAAGGCAGAGCAGCCAGTTCGGGCAGAGGAAGGTTCCAGTTTGCCCTCTTAGGCTTCCCACACCCAAGTCATACAGCAGGGATGCTAAGTTATGGCCAGCATCATTGCAGGAGGGCTGGGAGTAGACCACCTGGAATAGGGGGGAGAATAGAAAACATACAGTGTCATGGAGTAGTCTACACCTTGGGGGACTGAATCAGCAAGAAGATGATTCCTGAGTTGAGAAAGAGCTAAGTGTGAGTCAGTGGTAGTAGGCCCCAGCAGAATGCAGGAACATCCTCTCTCAGCTATGCAAACAGAGAATCAGAGAGTGTGGCATGGATCAAAGGACCGTGCAATCCTCCATGAGAGGTAGGCCATCCTCCCTCCCCGTCTCGGTAGAATTGGGGGCATGCAAGTAAGCAAACTTCCCAAAGATTGGACATTGTCAATGAGACGCTTAAATCATGGAACAAACTCAGTTTGCAAAGCCAAAGTAAGTTTGGTTACGTTATCTCTCAGAGAAAGAGGGATGGAGGTGGTAGCTGTCAATTCATGAGGAAACCCAGAACAACTACAAACAAGTTAGAGGGACTACACTTTTCCTACATGACTGAGTTACGGTAGTACTTAAAAAAAAAAAAGTCTTGCTGTATATAAAAACTGTTAAAAATTATCAGAGGAGTGTGAACCAGAGCAACTCCATCTTGAATAGGGGCTGTGTAAAATAAGGCTGAGACCTACTGGGCTGCATTCCCAGATGGTTAAGTCATTCTAAGTCACAGGATGAGACAGGAGGTTGGCACAAGATACAGGTCATAAAGACCTTGCTGATAAAACAGGTTGCAGTAAAGAGGCCGGCCAAAACCCACCAAAACCAAGATGGCAATAAGAGTGACCTCTGGTTGTCCTCACTGCTACACTACCATCAGCACCAAGACAGTTTACAAATGCCGTGGCAAGATCAGGAAGTTACCCCATATGGTCTGAAAAGGGGAGGTGCTAATCCACCCCTTGTTTAGCATATAATCAAGAAATAACCATAAAAATGGGCAATCAGCAGCCCTCAGGGCTGCTCTGTCTATGGAGTAGCCATTCTTTTATTCCTTTACTTTCTTAATAAACTTTCCTTTCACTTTACCCTATGGACTTGCCCTGAATTCCTTCTTGGGGTCTGGATTGAGACCCCTTTCTGGTAATATAATGAAGCATGGGAAGGTTCGTAGTAGAATAACAAAACACTGCTTCCTGTATGTCAGACACTGTCCTCAGCATGTTGTAGCTATTAATTTATTTAAGGCTTACAACATCCCTGTGACAGGTGCTATTATTATCACAATTTAGCAGATGAGGAAACTGAGACACAGAAAGGTTATGTAACCAGGCTCCAGATCACATAGCTGATAAATAACAGAGGTGGGATTGAACCTAGGCAGTCTGGCTCTCAAGTTCATGCCCTTAACCTCTCCGGGTTACACATTGCACAGACAAAGCATGGAGGCAATACAAAGATGACAAGACCCACTCTGCCATTTGCAGAGGAAGCGCTGTTGGGGTTTGGCCTCAGAGGTGGGGAAGGGAAGCACAAGGGTGAGAAACAGGAGCAAAAGCACTCAAGCCTCAAGGCACACGCATGCAGGGAAGAGCAAGGCAGTAGACTCCTAACATGCAAAGGGATTCGTCTGCAGGGCTGCTAGAATATTCTATTCATGAATACCACTATGGCTGCTGCAGCGTAGCATATTTGATACCCAAGATTTCTTTCTTCTGGCTGAGAACCAAAACTTTCTAACACTTCCATGCTTTGACTTAACTTCCACTTCGTGGCCATTTTGCAAAAAGAAACACCTTTTATTACTTTATGAGAATGCCCTAACGATGAATATGAAACAATAAGGCTCAGTCCATTGAGAAGGCTTGAAGCCAGCTAGGCTCACTCACTAGCTGGATGACTCACAGCTCATACCCCTCACACGTCTGTAATGTGAATTCATGCCTCAGCAGAGCAGCTCACAGGTAGCCAACACCAGGGAGGTGAAATCTGGGAATGTGAGGAGCCTACCATGTCCTGCGCGCTGGACCACGCAGTATGGAGGAGAAGAGGAGGAAAGGAGGCCGGCAGGTCAGCAGACGCTGAGTTCTGACAGGCCTCGCATGCCCAGCTCGGGAAGACATGGGACTCAGAGGAAAAAGGGTGCCAAAGAAGGACCCCTACAGCATGGACATTCTCTCGATCTAATGATTCCGGATAATTTTTCTTTCTTTCCATATTTTCCTCACATTTATTGGCTTCACATTTGTATTTCTTATTTTCTGAATTTTCAATTTTCCCTTTGTTCATTGAATATTCATATTTTAAAACACCTTTAAAGATGTTTTTGTATTAAAATATTAACCGATATTCCGTGAAAGTTATTGGAATCAAAATGGAGTGATGAATGTTAAGAAAATCCTGAGAAAGGCTAGGCACTGTGGCTCACGCCTGTAATCCCAGCACTTTGGGAGGCTAAGGCAGGTAGATCACCTGAGGTCAGGAGTTCGAGACCAGCCTGGTCAACATGGTGAAACCCCATCTCTACTAAAAATACAAAATTAGCCAGGCGTAGTGGCGCACACCTGTAATCCCAGCTAGTTTGGAGGCTGAGGCAGGAGAATCGCTTGAACCTGGGAGGCGGAGACTGCAGTGAGCTGAGACCGCACAAATGCACTCCAGCCTGGGTAACAAGAGGAAAACCCCATCTCGAGAAAAAAAAGAAAAGAAAAGAAAATCCTGAGAAACAGAGCCAGGGGAGGCCCTGGAAAGTGGGTTCTCATGCTTCAGTGTGTGATAACAAAAAAGACTACAAAAACCACAACCTTGAACAAAGGCCATCACAACCATACACACAAAACAATACTTCTGCAAGAACATCTGTCCAGCAACTGGCCTCTCCAGCCTCAGACTGGCGTCACCCTTGTTATTGATCTTTGTAGCCAAGGATAATGATTTCAAAACAATTATGTAATCCTCCTCATTTTTCTCTTTGGAAACCTTTGTCTTTCTTTATCTCCCTGAAAATGCACATAGTTTACTATGACATGCCTATTCCCATTGCAAAGCTCTATTCTTAAGTAACATCTCCTCTTTTAGAGAGTCTCTGCGATTTAGGTTGACAATATATTGTGAATATTTTGCTCAATGTGGTGTGTTATTTACTTCTGAAATTTATTTAAACTGTTTTTTATATGAAAAGTTTTAAAAAATTATGTGGCCAAGTCTATACACTTTCCTTCGTGGTTTCCTTCTGGTTTCTTCATTTGCTTATATTATTATTTTCTGAGCAGAAAAGCAACCCTATGGTTTTTTATGTCTGCCTCATGGTTCCACTACAGCTTAGAGGTTAAGAACTCAGGTTCTGAGTCCAATGAAGGTGAGGTTGAATCCTGGTTCTGCTGTTCACTGACTGTGAGCCATTTTTCTTCCTATAGTTTCCTCTCCAATTTTGAGCCAGGCACTCAATAAACCAATGAGAGACATAGTCTCTCCATTATGCAGATGGAAAAATTAGTATTTAGAGAGGTGAAGTTAATTGTGCGGTAAGTGGGAGTTAAAATTGGACACGAGTTTGCCTGTTTTTAGAGGCTGGGCTCTTACCAGTTACACTTATTCTATACTCCCTCACATGGGACATGACTGCTACAGTCCTTTACTATCTTGTAGAATAAGTTTTGCTAGCATTTTACTTGGGGTGTTTGCATTTATGGTCAGAAGTGAGAATGTAGTACAGTTTGTAGGAAGTCTGCAGGTAGTTTGAACAGTTTGTAGGTAGTTTGAACAACCTCTGGGCTCTGGCTAATAATCAGAACCTGGTGATGTCATCTGAAGCCTTAGTTATCATATTTGGCCCATGTCAAACACCAGACTGGACTAAATGCCCTGGCTTGGCACACAGTCTCTCTAACGAGACCTACAAAGAAAAGGGGGCTGGAGAAAGAAGAGAGCAGATTGGCTTAATCAACAGTATTTCGTAGTTACCCTCTCTGTGAGGAACAACAGTATGCACTGTAAACAGGCACTAAGAAGATTCTGCTGCCCTGGGCTGCTTAAAGCAGGAACAATGATGTCAGGCGATGGTGTGAGTTCAGTTCAGAGCATGTTTTTAAATTTGCATTTAACTTGATTAGAAACAGCTGGAAAATCAGAACGATTGAGTAACCTCTGCAATGATGCAGAGGGAAAGAATGCCCACTGCACAACCACAAGTTACCATCTTGAGTTGTTTTAGACAGGGAAATAATTCGCAGTCATTGCAAATTATTTTGCAAGCCCCAAACTTCTGGTCCTTTAAGTGTTCATCTTTATGCCTGTTCAGATAATATTGCCGCTTGCTGCTGACTAGAGTCACAGCGCTAAATACTACAAAATTAACATCCATTTTGTCTTTACGAAGTGTTTTTTAAAAGTATTTAAATCAGTAAGAGATTCTTAACAATCAAATATAATTCTTTCCATTATTAAGTCATGGGCAGATGACATAGAATATTCTCCAGAGAATTGAGGAGTCAGATGTAGATCTCAGCCCTGAACATATAGGAAGAAATGTAAATCTGGGTGAGTAGCACTGGTCCTGGTTCTGCTGCATCCTGATTTTGCCTCCATCCTGGTGGCAGTGAGGGTGGCCTGTGCCCAGCCACCAAGCTCCATCCCCAAGGCTAAGCTCCACCTCCAAGGCCAAGCTCCACTTCCAAGGCCAGGCTCCACCCCCAAGCCCAAGCTCCATCCCCAGGGCCAAGCTCCACTTCCTAGGCCAGGCTCCATTCCCCCAAAGCCAGACTCCACCCCCAAAACCAAGCTCCACCCCCAAGGCCAAGCTCCACCCCCAAGGCCAAGCTCCACCCCCAAGGTCAGGCTCCGTTCTCCCAAGGCCAGGCTCCACCCCCAAAACCAAGCTCCACTCCCAAGGCCAGGTTCCACCCCCATTCCCTGGAGCCCCGCCTCCCCAGCCTGCCTGGGCAATTGTCCAAACTCTAGCCTCAGATCCTTGATTGAGTCTAGTGTTAGTTTCACTGAGAAATTGGAATATTTTGCTGGTCTTTTCTGTTCTTCATTTGTGTAGTGCAAAAAATAATCAAAATGTAGTCAACCCTACAAAGCCACTGTCAGAATAAATAGAGGAACCTCTGATTTGTTTCAAATAAAACAATTTGCCTTTAAATGAAAATGATTACTGCTTAAGTTTAAAATGGGAGAATACAGAATAAAGGAAGTAAAATAACAGAAAAAGGCCAGGCACAGCGGCTCACACCTGTAATCCCAGCACTTTGGGAGACCGAGGCAGGCGGATCAATTAAGGTCAGGAGTTTGATACCAGCCTGGCCAACATGTTGAAACTCTGTCTCTACCAAAAATACAAAAAGGAAAAATTATCTGGGCATGATGGAGATTGCTTGCAGTCCCAACTACTCAGGAGGCTGAGGCAGGAGAATCGCTTGAACCTGGGAGGCAGAGGTTACAGTGACCCGTAATTGGGCCATTGCACTCCAGCCTTGGCCAACGTGGGAGCCTCCTGCTCTGGGAAAGCAAGGGAAGGGCAGAGGAGGGAAGGGGGAGGGGAATTGGAGGTGGAGAGGGAGGGGGAGTGGAAAGGGAGGGGAAGCGGAGGGGAAGGGGAGGGGAGGGGATGGGGACGGGGAGGGGGGGAGAAGGGACGGGGGGAGGGGGAGGGGATGGGGAAGGGAGAGAATCTGTAATCCCACTGCCTCTAAACAACCACTATTAACATATTGTCATGTATTATGCCTTTATCCTGGCATAAAGTAGTTTGTTCTGTGTCTCTCTCTCTTCTCTCTTTGTGCCATTCTTTCTCTGTCTCTTTTTTGTCTCCTCTCCCCATATGTTCTGCAAGAAGTCTTTATCTTTCAACCAGAGGCCAATGAGTTAATTTTCCCTCACAGAGAGGCCAGAGAGGTAAAAGGGGAAGTACCTACATCAGGATCCACATTCCTGAAAAGTCCATATCTGGCCATAGCCTTGCACCTCTACAGACCCTCCCAGACCCCACCAGACCTAGAATCTCCATCAACTTACTTCGGCTAAAAGAAAAACCTTAGACAAAGTAAATTTAACACAGATTAATTGAGCAAAGAATGATTCACAAATCGGGCAGCCCCCAAACCAGAATAGGTTCAGAGAGGTGTCATCACAGCCATATAGTCCCAGAAAATTTATGGACAGAAAAAGAAAGTGAGGTACAGAAACAGGCGAATTGTTTCTCGCTCGCCATTTGCCTTATTGGAACATGGTTTGAACAGTTGGCTACCTCTGGCCGAAACTGTGACTGGCACAAGAGGAGGGTACAGGCTCTTTACACATCCAGTTAGGTTACAATTCACTATGTACAGAGAAACTTTAGGCCAAACTTAAAATATGTAAAGAGGCAGCTTTAGGCTAAACTTAACACTTCTTAATTGCCCACAACTGTCTACGTAGAGGGCCACTGACAATTATCTATGGGCAGTGGTGAAAGCAAGGGGATGAGACACAGAAGGACATATTTTATAGGCATCACCACTTTCTCCATGGCTTTTTTTTTTTTTTTGAGATGGAGTCTCGCTCCATCGCCCAGGCTGGAGTGCAGTGGTGTGATCTTAGCTCACTGCAACCTCTGCTTCCTGGGTTCAAGTGATTCTCCTGCCTCAGCCTCCCGAGTAGCTGGGACTACAGGAGCATGCCACCACGCCCAGCTAATTTTTTGTATTTTTTTTTTAGTAGAGATGAGGTTTCACCACGTTAGCCAGGCTGGTCTTGATCTCCTGACCTCGTGATCCTCCCGCCTCGGCCTCCCAAAGTGCTGGGATTACAGGCGTGAGCCACTGCGCCCAGCCTTTCCATGGCTTTTTGGCCCAAGATGAGCTCCACAAGTTTTAAGTGTTGTATCCCACCCCATCCCCACTCTGCCAGTATCTCTTAAACTACCCTATCTCGATAGTTGAATTTCTTTTTCTACTGGTGTGGCAGAGATGGTTATAGCTTAGCAAATATTCCATTCACTAGTAAACCATCCCAGCTCTTCTGCAGTTAGGTAAGACCATGTGGCAAAAGCTTTCTTCCCTTCCTGACTTGAGGCCTGTACTCCATCCAGATGGTGCAGCTACAAGACAGCCTGTCAAGGGTCCATGTGGAGCAGACTGACCCACATGGGACATGGAGTGGGTGAGGGAGAGAAAAAGACTTCTGTTGAGTTTTTGAGGTGTGCGGTTTGTTTATTATTGAGGTACACTCTAGCATATTTTGACAAACACAATTGGAGAGGCCCTTAGATGGTGCTATACTCTGATTTTTAAATCTCCCTAAAATATGGATGTGATCATATTATTTTCTTGTTGAAATATCATCAAGAGCTAGCCATTATCTAAATGATGAAACCTAAATGCCTTACCCTTGCAGGCAATCTGGTCCCACCAATAATCTGGTGTTCTGCCCCTAACCTATATCCTAAATTGCAGCCACATTGACTCCTAAGCTATTTCCCAAACACTACGTTTTGAATATCCCAGTCCTTTAAATGGTAGTGATAGGCGTTGTACATGCTGTTCTGTCTGCTGAGATGGCCCTGGCTGCGGTTCTCCACTTGGCATAGTCTCACAGATCTTAAAAAACCCAGCTTACATATAATATATATGAAGTGGTACCCAACTCCACAAGACATTGTCAGCTCCCTCTCCCGTGTCGCCACACGGCTTGGCAGGGTCTTTCCATCAGAAAGTCTCCTACCACATGAAGCATTTACATGTCCATTATTCCAGCCAGATGGTCAGGTTCTTAAAAATGGTGTCATATCCTATTCTTTACTAGCACAGTGCCAGGTACATAGATACGTATATGCATTCCCTGTTAATCTAGAGCTGTGGCCACAAGGGTTGGATTAAGAGGGACATTAGCCCCTCCATGGTATCTGTCAGTCTACCCTCACAAGTCTTTGCTATATTCAACTGATGTTTTTCAAGCAGAATGTTATATAGACCAGCTTTAAGACAAGTCTTCTGCCTCCTTTTCTTCCTACACCCAGAATGTCACCCCAAATATCTCCTGCATCAAAGTTTTAGAGCCCATACTGAGTAGCACTAACAATGCCTGACATAATAGGTGCGCAACAAAAATGTGTTGATGATAAAAAGACCACTAGTTAATGGATATAGAGTATTTACTATGTGCTAAGCAATAAACTAAGCATTTATACCCATTATTTTATCCGGTCCTTAAGAAAACCCTATGAGGTGGGACATTATTAAAATCCTCATGTTACATCTGAAGAAACTCAAACTGGTTAAGTGTGCCCGGGTTGACATGGTGGGTAAATGACAGAGCGAAGATGTGAACCCAGGCTCTCCACCTTTAGGCCTTTGTGTTAATTAAAGAATGAATGCTCAGAGTTTATATTTTTCTGTTTTGTGACAGAGTCTCACTCTTTCACCCAGGCTGGAGTGCAATGGCACAATCTCGGCTCACTGCAACTTCCACCTCCCAGTTCAAGCGATTCTTATGCCTCACCCTCCCAGGCAGCTGGGATTACAGGTGTCTGCTACCACGCATAGCTAATTTCTGTATTTTTAGTAGACATGGGGTTTCACCATGTTGGCCAGGCTGGTCTTGAACTCCTGAGCTCAAGTGATCCACCCACCTTGGCCTCCCAAAGTGCTGGGATTACAGGCGTGAGTCACCGCGCCCAGCCCAGAGTTGATTCTTATGATCCCAAACAGTAACATTCAAGTATGAAAATGACCTCCTGGGGAAAAAAAATTGACTCAATAGTCAGGTCTCTAAAGACGGTGAGATGGACCTGAAATAATCTTTTTGTAAGAGGCACATTTGCCGTTTTATACTACAAGGCCAGTGTGATGCTAGGATGTTGCATGTCCAGCCTGTAGCTCCCAGTGGTAAAAGCTCTTTTTGTTTACAAAACTTGATCTAGTCCCAGTTCTGCTATTCACTACTTGAGTGAACTTGAACCAAGTTATTTAACCTCTCTCTTTCTCCATTTCCCCAAGAGAAAATTGAGGAAACACTAGCCCTATCTCATAGCGTGTGAGGATTGTGTGGGCTGATGCACATAAGACACTTAACAGAGGCCTGGTAGATTTTTACTGCTTAGTAAATGTTGACTATATTTATCACATAATCATTACAACAGGACAAAACTCCTTATCAGTATCAGCTGCCATCTCTGATATATCTGTGAACCTAAGATTTCCCTCCATGCACTGAGAACCAAGCCATGCTCAATGGAGGAAACTCACAGTAGAAGTCTGGACCTAAGTCAGTTCTCGGCTGTGCTATTAATTTATGAGAGCGCTCGAACAAAACAGCGTGATCTTTCAGGGCCCGGGTCTCTGTCTCTGGGCAATGTAGATAATGATGTACCAGTCACTAGCAGTGAGCGATATACTTAGATAGTGTCTTAAAGTTGCTCTATATGACCACGCCAGCAGTGGCCATATAGAGCAGTGACTAATGGTCACGCTAAAAATTTTTGACTTTAAGTCAGATATGTAAACTAATGAAGGCTATGTGGAATGGATTAAGTTTTGGGTTTTGTTTTTTTGTTTTGTTGTTGTTGTTGCTGTTTTTGTTTTTTTGAGGCAGAGTTTTACTCTGTCACCCAGGTGGGAGTGCAGTGGTGCAATCTGGGCTCACCGCAACTTCCGCCTCCCGGGTTCAAGTTATTCTAATGGCTCAGCCTCCTGAGTAGCTGGGTCTACAGGTGCGCACCTCCACACCTGGCTAATTTTTGTATTTTTAGTAGAGACGAGGTTTTGCCTTGTTGGCCAGGCTGACCTTGAACTCCTGGCCTCAGGTGATCCACCCACCTTGGCCTCCCAAAGTGTTGGGATTACAGGCATGAGCCACTGCACTCAGCCAGATTAAGTTATTTTTAATGATAAATTGACATAATATTTAGAGAAAAATCAACATTTAAGTGACAAGAAAAAACATTTAAAATGCTCAGAAACAGAAGGACTCAGGAGGAGATAATTAGCTTTTAATTACTTAGATACTGTTCACTCCAATTGAGATCAATTGCCTATGCTTTTAAGTTACATTCGGAAGTATTTTCCTATTTAAGAAGCCTATCTACCAGAGAGAGAGAAAAGGTAAGATTCATAAACTCCACCTACTTAATTTTTCAGGAGAGCTCTTGGAAACAAAAAGTCAGAGGGAAATAAGAGTTGTGCTGCTTCAAATGGAATTTAGGAATACTGAGCAATGTAGGTGGTCCCCGCTGGTATGATGCAATGCGTTTCTAGAAACCAGAGCATGAGAGGAATCCTTATAAGGCCCGCCAAGCAGCTACTCTTGCATTTGTTTGCACCCGGCCACAGGGTAGTCCTTAATTTCCCAGGCCATTCTTGATCCAAAGCACAGTGGTAACAAGAAAACCCTCTATTTTTCAGGCAATGCCGGAAGTGAGGACGTGCTTATCAAAGTGTGGGAGTCATTTTTGTGTTTTTGGTTCTTGAGACCCCCAGTGGAACACCACACTCTCTGAAAGGGGTGTTTCTTTGAAGCAACACGGATCTGGGCTCCAATTCAGATTGCACTCCTTGCTGTGTGAAGTCAGGCAAATTACCCAGCTGTCCTGAGCTTTTCTGGAATTGTCTGTAAATTCAGGGTAATGATACCTAACCTGCGGTTTGTTCTGAGGCTCGATGAGTTGTCACACCTATACAAAACATCAAGTGGGTGCCGGGACATCCTTATCGGCATTCAGTAAAGCTAGTTATGTCCTCAGCGGCCCCTCTTTTCCCTCATGCGCTTTGGACGTCTCCTCTATAGTCTTGTAACCTTTGCTCAGGGTGCCCCCTATAAAAGCCTGCGGCTCAGCTGCTTGGTCACCAGCTCTCACTGCTGCCCCAATGTTGCTACTCTTGCCCGGCTACCCCTCTGAGGGCACCAACGAGCTACACTTTTCTGATCATCTTCATCACGTGTGGCTCCTCAAGTGACACAGGAGAGGTGCAGGCCCAGAAGTCAGCCTGGGCCCTGCATTGAATTTAGCTCATTATTCGCTTGCACCCCTGTGGCAAGGTTTGAACAACTTTATAATGGGCAAACTGCTTCACCATATTTGCATCCATTAAAGAAAAATCCAAGTTGGCATATGTGTTTAAAACACACAGACTACTATACCTGTACTGTCCAATGTGGTAACCATAAGCCACATGTGGCTACTGAACATGTGAAAATTGATCCAACAAACTGGGCCATTCTGGGCATATCCAAGTAAAGCAGAGTTGAGAGGCCAAGGGGAGAAAGCACTCAGGGCACATGACTTGGCTCCAGGAATGTAATTCCCTGCAAGCCGGGCTGCTGAAACTGCCTGCTGTAACTGGAAACCAGTTTTATCTGACAGCTACTGAAACAACCTGCTACAACTCTAAGACTACTTTTACTTACCCTCCACCATAGTCTCTCACCAATCAGAACTTGTCAGCTTCCCAGAACTTGCCTGGTGCCAATGAACTTTTTTTCAAAACAATACATAGCATTTCTCCTTTCTATAAAATCTCCAACCGTCTCTTTGTTCTTCAGACAGAATGAGGACCACTGGTCTGTGTGTGTGCTCTAAATCGCAATTCTTGCTTCCCAAGTAAAATGTTTTAAATTTAGAGATTCATCTCTATATTTTATTTGACTTCAACAGATATTTAAAATGTGGCTGGTGAGAAGTGACATGCCTTGAAATGAAATACACACTGAATTTCGTGCAAAATACAATTAAATATAATCATTAAATATACCTTAATTATTTAAATGTATTTTTATTGATTATATAAATTGTATCATTAAAATTAATTTCAACTGTTTTATTTTATTTTGCTTATTTTTTTGAGACGGAGTCTCACTCTGTCTCCAAGACTGGAGCGCAGTGGCGCGATCTTGGTTTACTGCAACCTCTGCCACATGGGTTCAAATGATTCTCCTACCTCAGCTTCCTGAGTAGCTGGGATTACAGGCATGCAGCACCATGCCCAGCTAATTTTTGTGTTTTTAGTAAAGAGGTTTCACCACGTTGGCCAGGCTGACCTCAGATGATCTGCCTGTTTCAACCTCCCAAAGTTCTAGGATTACAGGCGTGAGCCACTGTGCCCAGTCCTATTTCTTTCTTTAATTCTTTTTATTTGTCTTAATGTGACTAGTAGAAAGTTTTAATGGTGGTTCACATTAAATTTCTATTATATTAGACAAATCCGAAAAGCAAACATATTAACTATTTTAGAAATATTGCAGTAATCAACAGCTTCAGTACTGTGGAGACAGGTTTTTCTTGGAAGAGATTATGGAATGTAATTAATCATGTTTTGACAGAGTACTTGCGGCCTTTTGTATTCGCCTTTCATAATGGCTATGTCATCATATGATTGACCACTTATTTACCTTTATTGAATAAATTCCCCGATAGATGATTTTCAATTGGCAAAAAAAGTTAAAAACCATGCATAAGGTTTTCTGTTATAAAAGTAATGCACAATCATCACCAACTTATAAGTACTTGTCATATCCAATGTAGATTTACAATAATGGAGTAGTATCTGGTTTACTGATTCAATTGTCTAACTCATTTTGTATACAATTCCCAGTTACTTGGTCACTATTGTATAAGCTCTTTTGGATACATACGTAACTTTGTTTTAAAATGCCTAATTGCTCACTCAAGAATGAATCACTTTCAGTAGCTGGCTAAATGATTCCTATGAAATTTCTATTATTCGAAGAAAGCCAGTCTTCACTGTGACATCAGAAAAACAAAACTTCCACTAAAAAAGATTAATAAACACAATTCTTTTTAGCAATCAAAATAATACTATGTTTCTTTGTCTGGTCTTTAAGACATTGGCCTAGTACATTTTTATTTGTTCAATATGTGATCCAAGTAAACATAGCCATCTTATGCTTTATGACTTTTGAAGGTTCTCTACATATTCACCCAATCTAAAAACTGACCTGATACAGACATCTGTCTCATTGAAAACCACTTACAAACAAAAATAATACAGGCCGTCTTGGAATAGGCCAGCCAGAATATCACCATAGTTTGATCAGTTTTAGTTTTTTTTCCAGAATACCTATTTTTAAAACTTCTTTTCAAAATTATGCCTGTATGTTCTGTTTAATTTTCTATATTACTGGGATAATAATTTTGGAGGGAAAAACCTACTATATTTTCATTAAATGGTGTAACAAGCTGTAAAGAAAGATCACAGTATTTATCAAAGACAGTGAATTCATCAAATGAAGCTGCTATTGGCTTCTGCATATTGTTTGACTGTACCAATTGTGTTTTACTTCACTTTTATTTTAATAGTTAATATTCTGGTATTTTTCTTTCCCATTTAAGAGTGTCCTGACCATCATCATCTTTTTAAATTCTTCTGTGTCATTTCGATTACCTATATATTCTTGCCATTCTTAACTTTTTTCTGTATCCTTATGAGTTTTAACCAGCAGAGTTTTTGTTTGTTTGTTTGTTTGTTTTGCTTTTTCAAGTTTCTACTGTGACATATAGGAGAGTTTGGGACATTTTCAGTTCTGTCAGTCTTCTCCCTTTCAGTTTACAGTCTGAGCTTCCACTAGGCTATTTCTTTCTTATTATTTGAATTTTAACATGAACATAAATCTGAAGAAATATCCCAAATTAATCTGAAATTAAGGCATATGGAAGAGCAATTTGAATGCATTTAAATGGTTACAATGTTGCATGGTTGTATGAAGCTGCATTACTGTTTAATCAAATCTTCTGCTATATACCTTGTCTATTATGAATGATGGAGCTCAGGAGTTTTTATCACTGGATCATTTGTGTCAGTAACTATTTTGCACACTGTTTCCTCTGGAACCACCAGACTTTGTTAAGTCAAGATAAATTAAGATATTCTGAGATGCAATGCAATGTGCTGAGTTGCCTAAGGCATATGACTTTTTTTGTTTTTTTTTTTGGAGATAGACTCTCACTCTGTCACTCAGGCTGGAGTGCAGTGGTGTGATTTTGACTCACTGCAATCTCCTCCTCCTGGGTTCAAGCAGTTCTCCTGCTTCATTCTCCTGAGTAGTTGCGATTATAGGCACGTGCCACCATGCCAGGCTAATTTTTTTGTATTTTTAGTAGAGACGGAGTTTCATCATATTAGCCAGGCTGGCCTCGAACTCCTGGCTTCCAGTGTTCCATCCACTTTGGCCTCCCAAAGTGCTGGGATTAAAAGCATGAGCCATCACACCCAGCCATAAGGCACATATCTTTGCACACGGACTCACTCCCTGTTTGTAGTACTGGCATAGGTCTGTGCTCTACACACACGAGAAGCCTGAACAAGTCATTTCACTGAAGTCCGTTAACAAAGAAAAATATTGTACAGGACTTTTATCATTTTAGACAATGGATGATGGAGTCTACTGACAGGAGAGCTCTTCCGTTTTGAGCAGGTGTTGCTGAATATAGAATCCTCTGCTTAGCTTTGTACATGTCTGATGATAGGGAGAATTTTCCACAGACCAGTTTTGGTCTCCACATGTTTATACTAGCTTCTCTTCCACTATCCAGCCGTACAGTGCCAGTACACAGGCCACGTCCTGATCACAATATGACCTGGCCCTGCACAATCACATCACTGCAGTGCAGGTCAGCACGGGGGCCACAGGAGTATTCCTGGAATCTACTCCATAGTGGGACAGCTAGCAGTAACTTAACCCTACACAGCAGTGACTGTGAACCTCACAAATATAACCCGTGAAACCCAGCTAACTGGATCCTCCATTTAACTTCCTCTTAGATGGAGCCTCAAAGCCCCCGTGATCTCCAAACACACTCAAGGCAAGAAGAAGAAGGATGGAGGGAAGGCAGAAGTGGACAGAGGTGTTGAGCAAGCATGCTTAAGATATCTCTAAAAATATTGTTTGCATATAAGAACATCAGACCATGTGAGCACATTGCTAAGCCCTTTCCTGGGGTCTTGGGAAAGGCCCATGCAACTGAAGGGCCCTGAAGTGGAAGCTTTATCAGCTGCACAGCAAGTCAGCTTCTAATTTATTTCAACACCAAGCCAGGGTTCCAGGACATGGCCCCCATATCTCCATTCCCTTCTGTGTCAAGGTCCAGTCCATGTCCACCAACTGGGCTCCTTATCCAGATGTGGGGACTTGTGGCCTCCCCTTTATTCAGGAGTATTCCGCAGAACTGAGATGCCCTATTATCAAGTCCTTCCTCACTCTCAATTTCTCCCAGATGATCTGCTGCATCTTCATGAAAACTTGCCTCCTCCTCAGACAAGGCCTCCTCAGTTGTACTCCCTACTTCTCATTGTCTTGGTTCCTTGCTGTGAATTATGGAAGAAACTATCTTTGAGTGAGTAAAGAATATGAAAAGTTAAACAAGTTTTATTAGGCAAAATTCAAAGCGGCAGTGAATGGGAATCAAGAATATACACAAACTTTGCATGTTGACAGTGATAGAAAAACATCCTAGTGTAGGATGCTATGCTAATTATAGCATGGATCACTTGGAACTGATTCCGGAAAGAGTATCAAAACATTAGAGTCGATGACCTAAGACAAGCCCAGGAGAATTTTTAACCCAGTTGTGACTTACAAATCCAGAAGAATTTTTAGCTCAGTTTGGGTGGGGATGTGACAGATGCCTCTCAATAATTGTTACGTGTACTTACAAGGACGGAGTGAATAATGTAGCTGGGTGCAAAGCAATCTAAATTAAACCAAGTAAGTTAAATTAAGTAAAAGATAATAAGAGCCAGATGTTGTGAAACTCCATTAGGCTATGGAAATATCCCAAAAGAGATACAAGTACCATCATTACTCAGAACCAAGAAAATAGTATTATCACTGAATGTGTTATGAGTAACTTCAGGATGCTTCTTCCAGGGGACTAACTGGAGGCCCAACACGTTTCCTGTTTCTCTTTGCCAAATGCCACAATTCTGAGAGCCCTGTTTACCCAATGCTAAATTATGAGGACAAATTTCTTCATTAATATAATAAAACAAAGACTATTGCTTAAAGAGTTCAATCACTTAAAGCCCTACTTTTTTAAAAAAAGTGTCTTCTCATAGAATAACTGAATTTCCCATAAAATCCAATGAATTTTGATGCTGTGCAATGAAGCCTGTCAAACTGGAAAGAAAGAGACAAGAGCAGGGAAGACAGGTTTCATCTAGTAAGCTTACTGTAATTAGTTAATAGCATTTGCTTGGGGCTGTGAGTGGAGAAGGGTTTTGAGGAAAATAATATCATGATCCATCAGTGATGTCTGCCATGGTATGGGATAAGCCAGCAACAACTTGTCTGCCGTTTGCAAAACTCTCTTAGACCAGAGCTAGAGGTCAGCTAACCACAGACTCATCAGAATCCAGGAGGCCCCAGGCACTGTAGACACAGCCCTGGAGCTGAGGCTTTCTGCTCCTGCCTTAAAAGATTCCACCACTGGCAAAGAAACTAGGAAGCCATGTTTAAGGGCTCACTATCTTAGGCTATGAGAGTCATGACTATACCCTCTGGCTTTTGAGAATGCTCTTGGAGGCAATTTTGCACAACTGTGTCATTTTAATTATGAGGAAGCTGAGGCCAGAGAAGCTATTTCATTCACCTGTGGCCATAAGACAACTTAGAGGGAGAGTTGGGACTAGAACCAAGGCCTCCTGGCTCCCAGACCTGTGACGTGAAGTTCTATGGGAACAGCTGGTCCCTTTCCTGCTCCTGCTCTGCAGCACTGCTCCCAGGTCCTGGGTAGCCACATGATACTAGTCTTAGAGCTGTGTGGGTACTTGTCAACCTCTGACCTCTTGTTGGCCACCAACTTCGAAGGTTGTATTCCTGCTTCCTTTTGGGGTCTGCGGTCAGTCTTCTCTTGTTCTTCAGGATCAGTGGCTCATTGGACACCTTAATTCAGGAGATAACAACAATGGTAGCTCCTGAAATGGCCCACTGAAGCTCAGGTGGACTATAGTATTCTTCCTGATGTAAGCCACAAAACAAAACATGCTTGACCTGGGTCTAGAGAACCCTGAATGAGCCTCAATATTCCTTTCTGGTCTGTTGGTGACAAGAGGCAGCCAAGGGCAGATATGAGTCAGACACTGGTGTCACATACATCCCAGGCTGACCTTGAACTTGCTCTGCCTGTTAGAGACCCAGGGACAGCAAAGAGAAGCTTCCTCTGCCTTGTTCTGGGCATGATCACTTTGCAGAGGACAATCTAATCCCTTTCAACTTGACTTGTTTAATTTGCGCTTTTTTTTCACTCTTCCTATCAAGACTCCTAAGGACATCTGATAGCCTGATGACAACCACCTTAAGGTTCATCAAGACCCAGACAAAACAGAATTTCACATCAGCAGAAAGCCGAGCACCTCCTGTCTTCTTTCCAGGACTGACATGTTTAGTCATACACCCTTCTAAGTTTTCTTCTTGGTTGTACTTACTTGTGTGGCATGGCCAGGGGCCAAGGCCAGGGAGATGCTCAGCAGGCTGCTCCAGTGGGAGGAGTTTGATGCTGCCCGGCTTTTCTCCTCCTGCAAGGTCATAAACCATTCCTGGTGCAAAGCTTCAGACATTGTTTTCTTAATACATGAAGTAACTTTGGCTTGACTGCAAGGACAGTGTTGCTCTGGCAATAACTGGTATTGTATCAAATGAACATGAAACTCAATACAGCAGCATGGTCTTCTCCATCCTTGGCCATTTATGACTAGTGTTCCATTATTGGAACACTAAACATGTGGGAGTCATTTATATCCTACTGCTCAAGGTTGTCGCCAAGGTCTGATTTGCAAAAATTCAAAAAATTGCAACCTCAGGCATAAACGGGTTAGAGCCTCTTATTTTCAGAGTGCCTGAGCAAATAGAGCAAAAGGCAACTATTCTTCCAAGGCTTGTCGGATTTGCATGTATACACCTAGGCCTCTGTGAAGGGGTCTAGGACTATTGCATCGTTATCCAATAGTCAAAAAGGATACATCCAGCTTCTCATGTAAAGCATTTATCATAGTATCTGGCACATGGTAAGCGTTCAGTAGAGTTAACCATTCATATAATTATTATAACTTTTATTGTGTAAGTAGCACCATGCTGTAATGTGCAGTACTATATGGCTTAGTCTTAATAAGAGCTGGCATACTGTAGAAGTTTATAGCTATTAAATAATTTTCAATCATAATTCCACTTAATCCTCAGAAAAATAGCTTAAACTGCACCTCTACATAGAATTTTCTCCATTGGTTCCCATCTATTCCTTCTCTGAACTACCACAGCGCTGAATTTGCTTCTGTTTGTTCCCTCTCCCCCACTTAACACACACAGCCCTGGGAACTATACCCTCTCCTCCTCTGCTCTGCTCTCAGCCCCAGGAACTGACATCCCCCAGGCTCCCCTGCTGGCTGGGAGGCACCAGCCAGAGATTAGAGATGTAGTAGTCAGGGTTGTCCAGAGAAACAAAACTAGTATGAAGAGATGTATTAAAAGGAATTGGTTCATTTGATTCTGGAGGCTGACAGGTCCCAAGATTTGCACGGTAAATCAGCAAGCTGGAACCCCAGGAGAGCTGATGGTAGATTTCCAGGCTGAGGGCTGGCAGCTTGGAGACCTAGGAAGAGTCAATATCTCAGTTCAAGTCCAAAGGTAGTAAAAAAAATGTTGATGTTTCAGCTCAAAGGTCATCAGGCAGGAAGCATATTTTTTTTCTTGGAGGAGGGTCCAACTTTTTGTTCTTTTCAGGCCTGTGACTGATTGGATGAGGTCTGCTCACATAAGAAAAGGCAACCTTCTAGGGCCGGGTGCGGTGGCTCAAGCCTGTAATCTGAGCACTTTGGGAGGCCGAGGCGGGCGGATCACAAAGTCAGGAGATGGAGACCATCCTGGCTAACACAGTGAAACCCCGTCTCTACTAAAAAAATACAAAAAATCAGCCAGGCGTGGTGGCGGGTGCCTGTAGTCCCAGCTACTCGGGAGGCTGAGGCAGGAGAATGGCGTGAACCTGGGAGGTGGAGCTTGCAGTGAGCAGAGATCGTGCCACTGCATTCCAGCCTGGGCAACAGAGTGAGACTCTGTCTCAAAAAAAAAAAGAAAAGAAAAGAAAAGAAAAGGCAAGCTTCTTTGCTCAGTTACCAATATAAATGTTAATCACATCCAAAAACACCCTCCCAGAAGTACTCAGAATAATGTTTAACCAAATATCTGGGCACCTTATGGCCCAGTCAGGTTAGTGCATAAAATTAGCCATCACAGAGGGTAAAGGAGAGAAAGGTCTCAGCATTTCTTTCCTTCTGCCTCCCTGCTTTGGGTGCAGCATCTCCGAAAGCTGACACGTTTCTCTGGGATGGCAGATCCAGTGAACAGCCCCCACTGCAGACCCCAACTCTATTTATTCATTTCCTACCATGGTAATAGCTCCCTTTCTTATCAATCTTTGGGCACCTGAGCAACCTTTGTTGATTCTTTAACCCAGCACACACCAGAATGATCCCATCCTTCAAGCCTCTTCATCTGAGTCTTTGGGGTGAATGTTGTTTCCTCCTGAGATTCAAAGAGACATAGCAATATTCATCCTTCTCTCTATTTTATAATTATAGTAGAAATACATGTTTATTGTGGAAGCTTTTGTAACTAAAGAATACATTTTAAAAAATCAACCCGAATCCTACCAAAAGGAGATCACCGTTATTGACCCGTTGTCTCCTATTGGTGTGTGTGTGATGGAGGAGCCTTATAGAAATAGCTTGCTGTTGTCATCTGTCTCATTTCTTTAAACATTCTTCAAGAATGTAATTTTTAATGGCTGCTGGTTATTGGTTATTCCATGATATTTATAACTCTCTTGTGGCACTTGGATTATAAATTATTTTCTGCCCCTAGCAGATACTTACAGAAGCCAATATGCCATTCAACTAGCTTCGTACTTTGCACATTAATGTCATTTATTCAAAGCCACATCACCCACCCCACCCTGTCAAAGACAATAAATGGTTTACAGAGTTAAATAAAATATAGCAAGAGAACATACACTTAATGTATATGAGAGTAAAAGAGAAAATAAACATCAGCATAGTAAAATGAGATGGAGCCAAGACAGGTTAAAATCCACTAACGCATGCCAAGAATCTTGTACTCTTATTAGAAGTTGGCCACAAACTTGGCTGTAAGTCCATTCAAAGAGGAAAACATCAGTAGTTACTCAATCAGAGTTTCCATAAAATAAAAACAATCCAGTTACTTGGGAGTAGTCTTGACAAATGGCATAATGTAGTCTTCAACAATATCCTTACTGCCAAGGCCGAGAGGAGATTTTTATGGAGTTGTTTCTTATAAAATCTGCCTATATAAGCCGAGGGTATTGTGCCAAACTGCAAGTCAGGAAAAGCAATTCTACCAGGGCCCTGGGGAGATACATTCTTGGTACATAGCTCTTCATCTGGCTTAAGCTAGGAGTGGAATTCAGAGACTGTAGACAAAAGGATGGTTAGCATATTCTTTAGGAAAATCTCCACGCTGGGTCTCTTTACAATATCTGTAGATCTATACCTACTATATTAAGTAGCAGAGTTCTGGCTCCAGCAACGTGGTTATTTGAACTAAACTGGACTCCATCCCTTCTAGAAACATTTAAAGTAGCACAGAAAATTATAAACACATAATCAAAATTGAAAGAACAAATGAACAGTCTCCAGGTCTCAGCAACAGCAAGAAAGGTCTCAGGCAGAGGGATTAGGCTTACCAGCCACCTCTTGTGGCCCAGGGGGACATGGAACCGCAATACAGATCCGAAAGGGTGAGATTTTAATATGTCAAGAGGGGAATTTGGTGTGCTCTCAGGCCTCTGCAAAGTAGGGAATTGAGACTGGAAAGTTCTGTACGCAGCTAAGTCCCTGGAAAGAAGGACTAGAAAAGCTATTATTAGCCCATCACAGATTAGGGCTCTGATTTAAAAGAAAAACATCAGATAAACAAACAAAAATTATCCTACAGAAATGAAACCCCAATTTCAAGACACTTGTAATTGTAGAGCCCTGATTTACCCAATCATAGCTGCAAAATTAACATAAATATGGTTCCCAAACCAGTGAAACCCACAGAACATTTGGCAAAAGAAAATGCAAAACAAATCTGTAGCGACATTTCCCCTGCCCAGGCTCCTGGGACACCCACAGGAACAAACGACTTCAGTTGATGATGAGCTCACAGTAAAAAACTTACAAACCACAAGACAAACAAAAAAACTGAATCACATAAGGGAAGTCAGCAGATACAAAAATACAGAAAAATAGGTGCTCCCCACCAAATTGAAATATTTGGCATGTTGGGGATGTTGGAGGTGGTGAGATTCCCTTGCATCTTTGTAGATCTCAAGACCTCGGAGATCTTGGGCTCTTTAGGTGAAGATGGCACAGGTTGAGGAAGAAAGAAGAAACTCTTCAAAAGCCGTTTACGTCTGAGTTCCCACTTTTACTGTATTAAAATAATGTTACAAAGTGAACTGAGCCATGAACCCAAGTCAGAAAGCTAGAGAGCCCTGAAGTTTTCACCAAACGTATGGACATAGGCAAGTTTCCTCACCTCCTCAGTCTAAACCACCTATTTACCATCTATTTGCCAACCCCAACACGCAGGCAGTTACTAGAACCCTTCCAGAATCACAGAAAACGGGGCAGATGGGGATGTGCTGACTGACAAGAGATGAGCTCTGAGGTTCTGCAGTGAGCAGGTCTATGCAAATCTACCCCTAAATTCTGAGGAAGCTGAGAGGCCAAAGAAAAAGGCTGACAAATCTAGTTTCTTAGAAACTATTAAAAGGGGCCTACATAATAACTATGTTTAAATGATTAAAAATTCTGAGAGGAAAGAGAATCAATATGAAAAATTAGGCCAGTAAAAAAAGGAGAATCTATACAAAATTAGAAATAAAAATATAGCTACTGAAGTTAAAAATCCAGAAGATGGGTTCAATGACAGACCTAGATCCAATTAAAGAGAGGAAAGACCTGAGGAAATCCCCCAGAATTCAGTTCAAAGACACAAAAGGATTCTAAGATATGAAACGACAGTGAGCTCAAGATCATATTTAACTTTACATTTACACAGCACTTATGTGGGTAGCCTCTGTCCTGTTCTTTACAAAGATCATCTAACTTAATCCTCTTGACAATCCTCTTTTTCAAATGTAGCTGAGGTACAAAGAGTTTTATTGACTTACCAAAGACACACAGGTAACCTTGGAGGTGGCAGAGCTTGGGTTGGACCCCAGTAATCCACCCTTTCTGACTACAGTACAATGAGCCTCAGAGACCCTATTGCTTCTGTGCTCCTCTCTCTGCTGCACTAGCCACCTCCCCCTCTCCACGGGACCATTCCTATCAGCATATCATAATGCTCTTGTATTTCCCAACATTAAAAGAAATCCTTTCTTGATCTTATACCCTCTGTCAGCTACTAATTCCATTATTCTGCTATTTATCACAACCCAAATTTATAGATTTTTACAAAGGCTGTCTTGACTTCCTTACCTACTATTTTCTCAACTCACTCAATGTGTCATCTATCTTGTAGCATACTATCTTAGAGAATCTCTCTGAGCTTCAAATTGATATATTTGATTGCCTATTGGATTCCAAATTTAACTTGTGTAAAACTTAACTCTTAACCTCCACCTTCCCCGTTATATAAATCCAAAAATATATGAAAGTAAATTATCTCCACAGAAGATGCCTAATTTTTATTTATTTATTTTGAGACAGTCTTGCTCTGTTGCCCAGGCTGGAGTGCAGTGGCGCCATCTCAGCTCACTGCAACCTCTGCCTCCCAGGTTCAAGTGATTCTCCTGCCTCAGCCTTCCAAGTAGCTAGGACTACAGGCGCCCACCACCATGCTTGGCTAATTTCTGTATTTTTAGTAGAGATGGAGTTTTGTCATGTTGGCCAGGCTGAGATGCTTATTAATAACAAAGATAAATTACTACTTTCCTGGCATAAATAAATTTAGTCAAGTAAAGTTAATCACCAATAATGTGACAAATAGATCTTGTATGACTCTTGATAAGAAGCACTGGGAAGGACACAACATCACTCTGTGTTCCTCCCAAAAATATATCACCTGAGTTGAATAAAAAGAAATATCAGCCAAATCTAAATTGAAGGACATTTAAAAAAAACAAATGGTCTATAGGATTTTTTCTTTTTCTTTTTCTTTTTTTGAGACAGACTCTCACTCTGTTGCCCAGGCTGAAGTGCAGTGGCACGATCTTGGCTCACTGCAGCCTCCACCTCCTGGGTTCAAGTGATTCTCATGCCTCAGCCTCCCGAGTAGCTGGGACTGCAGGCATGCACCGCCACACCCAACTAATTATTTTATTTTTTGTAGAGAAGGGGTTTCACCATGCTAATTTTTGTATTTTTAGTAGAGACAGGGTTTCACCATGGTAGCCAGACTGGTCTCGAACTCCTAGCCTCAAGTGATCTACCCGCCTCAGCCTCCCAAAATGTTGGGATTACAGGCATGAGCCACCATGCCTGGCCTTTGTTCCATCTTTACTTATACCTGATGCTCCACACCGATATGGGGCTATAGTCCTGCAACATTTTCACAAACATGATTTCATTCTGAGCCTCACAGCACTCCTACAAGAGGAAGGGTAAGAATTATCCTCTCCATTTGGTAGATGCGGTGGTTTAGACTGAGGTTGTGAGGAAACTTACCTATGTCCATACATTTGGTGAGAACTTCAGGGCTCTCTAGCTTTTTGACTTGGGTTCATGGCTCAGTTCACTTTGTAACATTATTTTAAAACAGTAAAAGTGGGAACTCCAACATAAAGGCTTTCGAGGAGTTTCCTCTTTCTTCCTGAACCTGTGCCACCATCTTCACCCAAACAGCCCAAGATATCTGAGGTCTTGAGATCTACAAAGATGCAAGGGAATCCCACCACCTCCAACATCCCCAAGAGCCCAAATACCACCTTCTAGGTGGAGACTACTCTGTCCTTGTCACCGCTACCTTTCCAAGGACATCTTCATTATTCTTTCCTTGGTGCTCTGACATCTTTTTGCACAGGTCTTTACTGTAAAGTTTTCACTTTGTATTACAGTTGGTTCTTTGTATGTCTGTCTCTTTCAGCTAGAAACTGATTTCGTTGATGCTGAGTTCATATTGTCTCCGTGTCTTCTTCATCTGTCAGTGTCCTGGCACCCACACGTTAGTAATTTGGAAAGAGTTTAAAAAAGGGACTATTTACAAAGATGTGAGCTGGGATTAGGAAAATGAAAGCAATCATAGTGTTCTCCCTTCCCCTCTCTCACCCCCCCTCACCCTCACTGATTCCCACCTACTTACCAACCCCACGACCTAGGCAGTTACTGGAACCCTTCCACAATCACAGAAAGCAGGATGGATGGGTCTCTGCTAACTGACAGGAGATGAGCCCTGATGTTCCACAGTGAGCAGGTCTATGCAAATCTATTCCTACAGTCTAAGGAAGCTAAGAGGCCAAAGAAAAAGGCTGACAAATCATTATCAGACAGTAATATTTACTAGGAACTTAACAGACAGAAGCCGTGTTTGTGTGTCAGGTGGCAGTGAGACAAGATGGTGGATTCCTGTGCTATCAACCTTCAGACCCAGGGCTTATATACCATAGGGAAAGAGTGATTCAGAAGGGATGCATGGGACAATTGAAGTACAATAACATCAAGGTTGTTTGACCTAAGGGGAGGATTTACAGCAAGTACCTGCTCTTACACAAGGAACAGTTTACAAGGAACAGATAAACTGGAAATCTCAGGAGATTCCCAGAACTGGGGTTAACCAGAAGTCAACACGGTGGATTAACATCCAAGATGGAGTTACTTTGGCCTTGACACCTGTCTAGAGGGTGAAGCCAGGCCACGAGATTCCCAGTGAGGAGCTCCTGTCTGCTGGCCCATCCTGACTGGAAGCCAGCAGGCAAGGGAGTTGTCAGTGGTGTCATCTCCCTTGGGTGCAAAGCAGGGAGAGGCAGAAAATGGGACAGACAGAGAATGTGCCCACATCTTTGCATTCCCAGTGTGTAGCAGAGTGCCAAGCACATCATTGGTGCACAGAAATATTTTTAATTGAATTACTGAATCTTAGATACTGCTCATTGATATCCCTTAGAAATAAAGAAAACTTTTTTTTTCATTGCTACGTTTAGCACAGTTTAAGCCAGAGAAATACCAGACATATTATCAAAGTTTCCAGGGTTTTTGCACTGTTGTGATGAACTCAGACTTCTATACAAAAACATAAAGCTAACTGCTCTATTTAGGAATGTCATAGCCAAAATATAGAGTACTGTAAGATAATGAAGTTATAATTCTTTCCTACTTCATTCAGTTAAAGATCTTGTGTACCCCTCAATATTAGAAAAACGTATTTTTGTTCTACTTTTCTTACCCAAATGCTAAGGCTCTTCAGCCTGTTTAATAATTAAAGCAACATGAGACTTCGAGTGAATGGCAAATATTGCAGCTAATGATAAATGTAGACATGTGTGTTAGTTATGCCGTCTCTGAAGAAACTGGCGAGTTGGCTTCCTGATTATCCAGTGACGGCCAAAATTCCAAAACAGACACTGACGTTTCTCCAGGTTTCCATAGCTCTCTTTCCCCAACAGTCAGATTCACTGCTTTTATTAATATCTCAGCATGGTGTTGAGTGTAACACAAAATCCTTGCTTCAAAGGCCACTCAGTACTCAATTTTCTAATTGATTCTTTTAACAAAAACACCCCAAAATATCTGCAGCATACACTCAAACTCCTTGAACATCTATAATTAATAAGCTGAGATTGTGGCTCCAATACAAACTCCCAGTGATGACTAATTTGCTGAAAATTTATGGCTTTTGATATTAATCACACAGGGAAGCTGGCCCAGGAGAGGCATGGTTTGTGCCTGGGGTCCAGTTGTATTCATTGGTAGTCCCTGCTTCTTTTCTCAAAAGTGTGCTGATTTGGTCAATAAAATATATGGTAACCCTACATAAGGCCCAGCCTCAGTCTCGTTTCAGGACTTTTGGAATAAGTAGATGACAATACTTCTGTAGCAGTACCAACACTAACATGAAAGTTACAATATCCGTGCTATCATTTGCCAGTTCACTACCATATTTTGTTGGTTTCCCGTGGGTTCCATAGCAGATTATCACAAACTTGCCGGCTTAACATAGCCAACATTTATTAATATTTGCTCACAGTTCTAGAAGCCAGAAGTCTAAAATCAAGGCATGGCCTCCCTGTAGAGGCTCTGGGGGAGAATCTATGCATCTCCTTTTCTGGTGGCCACTGGGATTCCTTGGCTTGCCGGAGCGTCATCTCAATCTCCATGTTCTAGGACACCTTGCCACCTCATCTTCTGTCTGTGTAACTTCCCTTTGCCTCAGCCTTATAAGGACGCTTGCCACTGTATTTAGGTCCCACCCAGATGCTACAGTAGGGGTCCCCAACTCCTGGGCTGAGGACTTGTACTAGTCTATGGCCTGTTAGGAACCAGGCTGCACAGCAGGAGGTGAGAGCAGCAGGCGAGCAAGCATGATCACCTGAGCTCCACTGCCTGTCGGATCAGCAGTGACATTAGATTCTCCTAAGAGCGTGAAACCTATTGTGAACTGTCCATGCGAGGGATCTAGGTTATGTGTTCTTTATGAGACTCTAATGCCTGATCTGAGGTGGAACAGTTTCATCTCAAACCATCCCCTCATCTCCTTCCCCTGTCCAAGGAAAACTGTCTTCCAGGAAACCAGTCTCTGGTGCCAAAATGGTTGGAGACTACTGCCCTACAGTATGATCTCCTCATCTCAAGATCCTTAGCTCAATCACATCAGCAAAGAGCATTTTTAAAAAAATATGATCACGTTCACAGCTTCCAGGAATTAGGACACGGACGTATCTTTTTGCAGGACACCCTTCAACCCACTACCCACGTTAAAGTCAAGCTTACGTTTCCTAGCCATATTTTTGAATATATAAAATTTCTGTTTTACATTTTCAAAGATCCTGTGAGTCATTTATACTTGACATAATTACACCTCAGATGTCCCCAGCACAAATTAAAAACTAGTTCAGGACAGCCTCCCTGGCCCTTCTCTGAGAACTCTGCTTATTTTATTTTATTTTAGTTTTATTGAGACAAGGTCTTGCTCTATTGCCCAGGCTGGAGTGCAGCGGTGCAATCTCAGCTCACTGCAGCCTCCACCTCCCAAGCTCAAGAGATTATCCCACCTCAGCCTCCAGAGTAGCTGGGACCACAGGTACACACCACTGCACCTGGCTAATTTTTGTATTTTCTTTGTAGAGACAGAGTTTCGCTGTGTTGTCCAGGCTGGTCTCGAACTCCTGGGCTCAAGCAATCCACCTACCTCAGGCTCTTGTGCTGGGATTACAGGTGTGAGCCACTGTGCCTGGTCTGAGAATGCTGCTTTCTATAACCCTCTTCACAGTAGATTAATTCTCTTCTTCTCATGAGTCCAATCCATGTAGAGAGTCTATCCATGGGACCAGGAAGAGGCAAAGGAGTCATCTGCCTTGGACACAAAATTTAAGGGCAGGCCAAAAGTTTTAGTCATCAAGATAAAGAAGAAGAATGACGAGGGTTTTCATCACCCTCTTAAATAAATTTCACATCTATTAAAATATTATTTATCTGGATGACTGAACTTTTTGGTATCTCCTGGAAGTTGGCACCAATGGTGAGTACCTCACTCGCCTCCCCCCTGGAGTCTACATCTGCTCCTTGCCTGTGAAATAGCAGGTATCACAGCTTCTGGGTCTGTGGCATTCTCTCAGGGTGAGTGTGTAACATCTGCTCTTTTCTTTCCACACTCAGTATTTCTCAGTATCAAAAATCTGCATTATAGGTAAATAGAATGGAAATGTTCTGAAGGATTTGGGGTTCTTCAGTTACCTGGTCCCTTCCATGTTCCTTACCACCAGCCTGCCACACAGGCTCTTCCAATCCTTAAGTCCACAGGAAAAAACAACAGGTTTTCTAATTTTTCCTTTTTGAAGTAGCCATCAAACCAGTGAATGCCAGATTTTTAAAAACTTTTTTGTAGAGACAGGGTCTCACATTGTTGCCTAGGCTGGAGTGCAGTGGTGCAGTCATAGCTCACTGCAGCTTTAAACTCTTGGGCTCAAGCAGTCCTACTGCCTCCTAGCCTTCTGAGTAGCTGGGACTACAGGCATGCACCACCATGCCTGGCTAATTTTTTTTCTTTGTTCTTTTATAGAGATAGGGTCTTGCTCTGTCATTCCGGCTGGAGTACAGTGGTACAGTCATGGCTCATTGCAGCCCCAAACTCCTGGGCTCAAGTGATCCTCCATCCTGAGCCTCCTGAGTAGCTGGGACTACAAGCATGCACTACCATGGCTAGCTAATTTTGTTTATTTTGTAGAGATGGGATTTCACTATGTTGCACAGGCCAGTCTCAAACGCAGGCCTCAGGCAATCCTCTTGCACTAGGAGGCCTCCCAAAGTGCTAGGATTACAGATGTAAGCCACCAGGCCAGCCTCAGGTTTTTTTTTAATTAAAAGGTACATTTAAATCAATCAATATGTAGTTGTTGAGTAACTGTTAAGTGCCTCCCCCCACCCTGAAAAAAAACTTTCATTTTTCCTTCTATTGAAAAACTCATGTTTGATAAATACCACTATGATATCTCTTTCTGACAAATTATATACAAAGTTATGAAGATCCCAAGCCACTGTCCTGAAAGGCTGGCATGACAAGCAATGTCTTCTAAGTCAAGCCAGCAGGATCGGAGAAAGCCTTGCTCAAAAGAGCTCAACCCCTGAGCCCTGTATATGCACTTGAGTATGTGTGTGTGTGTGTATATGTATCTGTATATATATACCTGATAGGTACATATAGGTATATATATATACCTGAGAGTGTGTATGTGTATATATATAGCTGATAGGTATATATAGGTTTATATATAGCTGATAGGTATACACAGGTATATATATACCTGAGTGTGTGTGTGTATACATATAGTTGATAGGTATGTATAGGTGTGTGTATATACACACACACACATACACACACACATATACTTATATAGAGAGAGCCTGTTTCCTTAAAATATATTTTCTATAAAATTCCAACCTATTCCTACATTGCCCTCCATCACCTTTCAGAGCCCTCAGGAGCTCCTTTTCCACAAACATGGGAAGGATGCCCTTACCACATGGGAGGGTGTGACACGAGTCTAACTGGCCATGGAGGACGGCACCACCTGCACCTCCCGCAGTGCATCTTGGGAGAAGCATCTGCCCAACAGTGATTGTTCAGAGTGATTTTCAGAACAGGATAGAACGCCACGGCTGGTCTCCTTCCTGAGTAATTACATCTACAAATTTTCTGTTTAGGTCTGACATCAAGCCGGAACAAAACTGTAGATTATGTGGCGACAAGCTGAATTTTGTTATGGGATGTTTATGTAATTCCACGTATAAATGCTTACAAAAGAAAGAGAATTCGTTGCCTTGTCTTTCCTACTTCAAGCCCATATGTAAGAGCTGGTGGCTATTTTCTATTTGTTAATAGGTTATTAATAAATCAAATCCATGTTATTTCAGTTTTCAACTGGGTTTGTTTACTAGTTTTTAGTCTTAGCACACTCAAAGGATGTTGTTTTAAAATAACTGTAGCCTTAGAACTTGTAAGGGAAAATAATTTATCCTTTTGTCAAACTCAATAAATATTGTTACAATGTGGTTTACTAAATAAACCATTGGGTTAAGAACAAATGTTAAAATACACTCACAATCTTTCAGTTTTTACATTAAACTAGAAGGAGGCCCGGGTGTGGTGGCTCCCATCTGTAATCCCAGAACTTTGGGAGGCTGAGGCACGAGGATTGCTTAAGGCCAAGAGCTTGAGACCAGCCTGGGAAACATAGTGAGAACGCATCTCTAAAAAAACATAAAAAAACAATAAAAACTGGGCATGGCGGTGCATGCCTGTAGTCTCAGCTACTCGGGAGGCTAGGGCAGGAGGATCACTTGAGCTCAGAGTTGGAGACTGCAGTGAGCTATGATTGTGCCACTGTACTCCAACCTGGTGATAGAGCAAAAACTCTGTCTCTAAGAAAAAAGAAAAGACAATCATACACACTTATTGGCTTTTGTTTGCAATGTTTGCAGATAATTTAACTTTTAAGTTATGTTTTGGAGAGGCTAGTTGTAAGAGTCACATTATTAGAGCATACACAGTTGCGTAAAAAAGAAGATAACCTGGGAGTTTGTTGGAAAACTGGAGAACAGTCCAGTTTGAAACAAAAGAGAAAGAAAAAAAGGGAGAGACTAAGCCTGGAAAATACAATTGAGAATACATCCATTCTATTGATAGCTATAAAAGAAAAGGATTGTTTCTTATTTGTGGTGTGAGCAGTGTATGACTTTATAGTCATTTTATATGTTAGAAGAGGAATTGGGTGGTGAAAGAAAGAGTTAGAAGGCAGAGCAAAAGAGATTTAAAAGATGAAGAAAAGAGAATAATGTTAAGATGACTTCCTTTGCGTTGTTTGTTTCTTCTTGAGGACAACTGTTACATTTACACTTAATTCCTACTTGACAAATAAAAGAAAGCCATCCAGATGGGGCAGGTCAAAGAAGGAAAATGCTTGACAGTCATAACCCAATGTAATAACATTGAATTGTTTCCCCTAGTTTTACCTGAGGTTACTTTGCTACCACAGACCCAGGTCTAAGCAATAGGAACTACGCAGCTCTTTTAAACTCTGGTTACAGATTATATGACAGAAAACGATTGGAAAAAAACTATATTTAAGCACATCTGCTGCTGTGTGCATTTCATGTTCAAACCAGCTCCATTGTTGTCCATCAGCCCAGTATAGCAAGTGCCAGAGGTGATACTGTAGTTCCTTAAGTTGCTTAATCAACATGCGACAGGTGTGGCACAGCTTCCTACTGTTGCAAGCTGCTACCAGACTGATCGATGGGCAATCCACCTTTGGCTCAATTACACTGATGCTGTCTTTGCTTTCTCTCTCTTTTTTTAAATTATTATTATACTTTAAGTTCTAGGGTGCATGTGCACAACGTGCAGGTTTGTTACATATGTATACATGTGCCATGTTGGTGTGCTGCAGCCATTAACTCGTCATTTACATTATGTATTCCTCCTAATGCTATCCCTTCCTGCTCCCTCAACCCCATGACAAGCTCCGGTGTGTGATGTTCCCCGCCCTGTGTCCAAGTGTTCTCATTGTTCAATTCCCATCTGTGAGTGAGAACATGTGGGTATTTGGTTTTCTGTCCTTGTGATAGTTTGCTCAGAATGATGGTTTCCAGCTTCATCCATATCCCTAAAAAAGACATGAACTCATCCTTTTTTATGGCTGCATAGTATTCCACAGTGTATATGTGCCACATTTTCTTAATCCAGTCTATCATTGATGGACATGTGGGAAGGTTCTCAAGGATCGAGAAGTAGAAATACCATTTGACACAGCGATCCCATTACTGGGTATATACCCAAAGGATTATAAATCATGCTACTATAAAGACACATGCACACGTATGTTTATTGCGGCACTATTTGCTTTCTCTTTTTATTGTGTTTGAGCTTGCACTTGGGACAGCTCCTAAATCTCTAATCTCTTTTAAGAAAAAGCTGAAACGTTGTTTGGGGTTAGCATTCTCCAAACAAAGAGAAGACTGGCATCCTTAAGGTACTCAAAAGCCATAAATACCTAACATTTTTTTTAAAAAGTGAAGTCAAACAAACAAACCGAAAACACATTTTGGGTCACTCTTGCACTACTTCTTTAAATAGTGACACAGGAGATCCTAGTTGTGTTTGAATTCCAAAGGTAACATGTCCAGAGAAAGACACATAGTGTCCTGTACTGCGGCTGGAGCAGAATGCACTGATGCAATCCTTTCATCGGGGTAGATGATGGTTCATTAAATATGGTGAGGTTAAATAGACCCACCAGACTGAAGATGCAATTGGACTCCTGATTGTATACCAATGCATCCAGCCTCAGCGAGAGCCATCTCTTGGTCCATTAGCAAAGGTGAAACCAGAAATATATCCCCTAGCAGCATGTCAGTGAGCAAAAGATGATTTGGCTTCTTAGCCTCAGGTATATTGGGTATGCTGAAGTCATAGGAGATACTAGGTTTTTAAGAACATAATTTTTCTCAGTACATATTCTTTATCAAAATTGTAAATTTCCACATTAATCTTTCAGTTTCTCTTGCAGAAGTAGAGAATGAAAATAGAAACTGATTTAAAGCACCTTGTATAATTACCATACTGTAATACGGTAATTAGAATAGTGGTTCTCAAAATGCAATCTCTGTACTCACTGCATCAGCACCACGTGGGAACGTGTTAGAAATGCAAATTATCAGGCTTCCCTAGAACCACTAAGAAGCTCTGGCGAGGCCCAGCAATCTGTGTTTTAACAAGCCCTCCAAGCAATGCTGATACAAGGCCAAGTTTAAGAAAAACACTGTCATTATTTATGACTGATTACAGTAACATCATTATAAATTAAGCAAATGAAAATCACCAAATTTTACATTTTTTGTCTGTTCTCAGATCTGCTGTTCAGCAAGATAACTGATTTTGAAACTGCTATGTCCACAGGTATTTAAAACTTAAATCTTAAATTAATTCCACTGAAAACAGAACTCAGAAAGGATAAATTCTCTGCTGTCTGCTACTCAATTTCTGAAGAAACGTTTGATTCTGGAAAAAAGACACTGCGTCTGTGTTGTTGACATTGTAAATTATTCTAAAGGATGGATGTTATGTGGCTTCAGACTCTCAATGGCATTTGATTAGACTGGGCAAGTTAAATTCCCACAGCAATTAGTGAGTGCTCTGACCAAAAAAAAAGGGATGTGAAACAAAACTAAACACAAAGAAATAAACAACAACTTTTTGCTTGGATATAAATGGGTAGAAATATTTGGAAGACTGATGGAAAGAATAAACAATATAGAATATCATTAACATGACCCACCCCTTCCCACCCAAGGCACTTCCATTTTAAATTAGAGCTGTGTTTTATTCTACTGTAAACCCTTGAAATCATCTCCAATACACAAAGTAGAAAATAAGGCAAAGCAAGGGAAGAGTCTTCAGATCAATCTCTTAAAACCTAAAAGCATGACTAAGTAAATCCTCCTTGGAAAGTTATCAAGGGTTCACATTTTTCTAAAAATTAAGTCTACGAAAAGGAAAACCAAACAGCATTAAGCCTTATATAATTCAAATATTTACTTCCGCTAAAAACAAAAAAGAAACCAGTAAACTAGGCTTTTAATAAGTACTGGAACTAAACTTTACTAAGACATGTGATCAGCACATTAAATTAATTTTAAAACTCTCAACTCTCAGCTACCTATCTGGGTTTGCTAGGTTTCTTTCTTTACAGATAACATCGGGACTGGAAAGGACTTTGGAGCTACTAGGGCTTCTCTGATCCATTTTCTGCTTTTCTTCTCCCTCAGAGTCTGGAGATGCACATAGTCTTACTTCTGGCTCAGGCTTTTTATGCGGCTTTTCAAGAAGTTTTTCCTTTTCAGTCCAGTATTTGTACAACTGCCTTTTCTTCTTTAGAAGAAAGTTGAACATGCAATTTTTCAAGAGTTATTAATGGTTTCCCATAAATAGTCACATGAGCAGGAAGGAAGAAAGGAAAAGGAAAGAAGAAGTAGAAGTAGGAGGAGAAGAAGAAGGGGAGGAGGAGGAAGGAAGAAAGACTTGGCTGAAATGAGAAGTAGGCAAGTAACTGTGGTCCTCACACACAAATCTAGCAAAAATGAGTCATCTGACTTTGAGAAGCCTTTAAAGGGAATATGCTCAGAGAATACAGGAACGCTTCTCTGAGTGATTTCCTGGATGTTTCTCAATGACAGACTAAAAATGTATTGTGTACCTTGTAATGAGAGTTGTGCTTCAGATATATTTTATACAATGACTACTGGAGTGGAATATGCTGCCCTGTCCTCTAGTGAGAGATGGGACACCAGGGGGTCATGGACTCTATTAGCACAGTGTAGCTCAAATTCTCATTGTGAACTAATATAATAGGCCCAGTAACAAAAACTTTTCCAAGCATTTACCTTTCCTCAGAAAAACCCTTTTATGTTCTGACCCATTTCAACAGGCATCAGACAACAAAGTGAAAACCAAGGCCTTTATCACCACAAGTAACTTCCTTCCTTTATTAGGACAAGGCAAAAAGAGAAATGCTATAGTTTGGAGATTTGTCTCCTCCAAGTCTTACGTTGAAATGTGATCCCCAGTGTTGGAGATGGGGCCTGGTGGGAGGTATCTGGGACATAGAGGAGGATCCCTCATGAATGGCTTGGTGTCATCCCATTGGTAATTGGTGAGTTCTTGCTCTATTAGTTCATGTGAGGGCTGGTTGTTTTAAGTAGCAAGACACACCTACCTCTCTCTTCCTCCCTTTCTCACCATGTGATGTCTGCTCCCCTCGCCTTCTGCCATGAGTGGAAGCTTCCTGACGCCTCACCAGAAGCAGATGCTGGTGCTATGCTTCTTGTACAGCCTGCAGGGCCATGAGCCAAATAAACATCTTATCTTCATAAATTACCCAGCTTTAGGTATTTTTATAGCAACACAAAATGGACTAAGACAGGAAAAAAAATGGCAATTTCTGGACTTGGATTTCAGATATTTTGAAGCATTTTAATTTCTCTAATGCTCTTGGGAAGAGGGGAAAATGGAAACCAAGTGATGGCCCATGTCTACACGTGTCACCAGAGAGAAAACAATAGGAGCCATCACCAACTCCACCTCCCCAGCCCTGCTTAACATCAACCCCAGGAAAGATGGGTTACATTTAAAAAGATGAGGGTGAGACTAGGAAGAGTGGGAGGACAATAAGAAGAGGACTGTCTCACAAACCCAAGGGAGGAACCCCAGTGAGGTTCTGTGAGATGACAACCCAAATATAATGGATTTGGCAGTTAGGACATGGATGACCTCTTCTATCCAATTTCAGCCAACTGGTGAGGGCTAAAATCAGGTTTCCCAGGATTGAGAAGTAAGTGAGAGATGAGATATTTCTTCCAAGAAGCTTGGCAATGAAACAGGGGAGAAGAAAAGGGAAGTAACTTGGTGGAGAGTGTGACACTAGAGAAGGTTTTTATACAATAGTAATATTTGTGCATGATCATAGGAAGGAAGAAAGGAATAAAGAGAAGAGAGAAATACGGTAGAAAAAATTATGAAATAAATCCCCAGAGAAGGTGGAAAAGAAGGAAGATCATTAGCAAAGTTGAAAAAAATTGATTTTTGAAGAAAGTAAAGATTCCTTCGGCCTCAGATAGGAGGGAGAAAAGGATGGATGAATATATGGTAACTCTGAAAGTGGACAAGAGGGAAATGGAGGCATTAAGATATTTCATAGATTTTTTTTTTCTGAATAACCTGGGAAGCCAGGCTGTCTGCCAAAAGCAGATATAACTAATGGAGATGTGAATTAGACTGGACTGATTTTACATGCAGAGCTCAAGAGATGTTATGAAAATTGGTCTCTAAGGACAGAAGCTTAGAAAAGGGAATAATAACTCCTATTTATTTACTGTCACTTCTTTAACCATTACACTTCCAGGAAAAATAACATTTTAAAATAAGGAGATAAGGAGTGATACTCGGGCAGTAGTAGAAACACTGGCACCACTTTTGTTTCAAAGAGAAAGTGCAGCTGACTGGTACCTGAGATCTGAACACGGAGCATGTCAATTGCTCTCATAAAGGAGAAAGGTAGCAGCAGCTCAAGGCAAGGTAACTATTACTTTCATTCTTGGATTCTCAGGCAGAACTGTTGAGAGATGGCTTCATAACCTCAGGTGTCCCTGACTTGCCTGTTTGGCACAAAAGGGGGATGCAGAGTGTTACCGCAAATGCTGCATTTATATCACTTGCTCAGCTCTAGTTATCAGCATCTGTCAAGGCAAGAGAAAAACAATGCCAAATGAAATTGGGAGTTGAAGGAAATAAATAAGTCTCAGCAGAGCACCAGGTAACACAGACTGCTTTCTTGTTGCTTCCCAAGTTTAGAAAACAGTAAGTTCTAAGAAACTAGAGTTTTATTAGAAATGGGAAAATATTTAGCTTACACTGACCCAATATGTGTAACAATTCTTCATAAAATTGTTGGCCAAAAATGGGTGATACTCCAAAATGTTTAAAAAAACAAACATTAGTCTAAAACACTGATTATGTTTCCAATAGAGTGATGCTTTGAAGATGGATACACAAGTGAACTGTGTATCCTCTCCAGCTAAGGAGTCAAACACCTAATCAAAATTTAGCAAATTATTCTTTACTAACAATATATTAACACAGGAAAATCATAACCACGAAATTATGATTATATGAAAGCACTGGTTAAATATAAATCCTGTCAATAGAAATGCACAGGGCTATAGAAGCAAAACCAGAAGACCCTATCCCGCATTCACGACAGTCACATTCCCTACACAGGGGGGTAAAAGAAAGGAAAAGAAGAAAATATATATAGGGAAATAAAAAAACAAAAAAATGGTACTTGCATGAAAATAATTGCAAAGACTAGAAATGCCAGCATCTCCAGATGAGAAGGAACCAGTGCAAGAATTCTGGCACCATGAAAAATCTGAATGTGGCACCACCATCAAAGGATGGCACTAGCTCCCCAGCGATGGTCTGTAACCAAAATGGAAACTCAGAAATGACAGATAAAGAATTCAGATCATGGATTGCAAGGAAGTTGAACCAGATCCAAGACAAGGTTGAAAATCAACACAAAGAAATTTCTAAAGCAATCCAGGAAATGAAGGAAGAGATAAACATCTTAAAAAGAAAAAAAAGACAAGAAAAAAAAATTTTTTTTTTTTTTTGAGACAGAGTCTCTCTCTGTCACCTAGGCTGGAGTACAGTGGCGCGATCTCAGCTCACTGCAAACTCTGCCTCCTAGGTTCACGCCATTATCCTGCCTCAGCCTCCCCAGTAGCTGGGACTACAGGCGGCCGCCACCACACCCGGTTAATTTTTTGTATTTTTAGTAGAGATGGGGTTTCACTGTGTTAGCCAGGATGGTCTCAATCTCCTAACCTCGTGATCCGCCCGCCTCGGCCTCCCAAAGTGCTGGATTACAGGCGTGAGCTACCGCACCCAGCCGGAAAAAAAAAATTTTTAATTGGAGTATGTAAAGCAACCAAATGAATGGATTATTGGCATTCCTGAGAGAGATGGAGACAAAGAGAACAACCTAGAAAACATATTTGAGGGGATAATTCAAGAAAATTTCCCTCATCTTGCTAGAGAGGTAGACATCCAGATACAAGAAATCTAGAGAATACCTGCAAGATACTACACAAAATGAACATTACCACGGCATACGCTCATCAGACTGTCCAAGGTCAACACTAAAGAAAAAAATTGTAAAGACATCTAGAGAAAAAGTTCTGATCACATACAAGGGCCTACCAGGCTAATAGTGGACTTCTCAGCAGAAACCTTACAAGCCAGGAGAGACTGGGGGACTATTTTCAGCATTCTTAAAGAAAAGAAATTCCAAGCAAGAGTCTCACATCCCACCAAACTAAGCTTCATAAGCAAAGGACAAATAATTTTTTCCACTGAAGCAAGCGCTAAGGAAATTTGTTACTACTAGACCAAACTTACAAGAGATCCTTAAGGGAGGTCTAAACATAGAAATGAAAGAATGATACCTGTTACCACAAAACACCCTTAAGTATGTAGCCCACAGACCCTATAAAGCAACCATGCAATAGGAACTACAAAGCAAACAGTTAAAAACTTCTATCTCATTCTCCAGCATCACTCTGATGCCAAAGCCTGGCAAAGACACAAAAAAGAAAACTGCATGTTAATATCTCTGATGAACAAAGATGCAAAAGTCCTCAACAAAATGCTACTAAACCAAATCCAGCAGCACATCAAAAAGTCAGGCTTTATTCCTGGGATGCAACTTTGGTTCAACATAGGAAAATCAATAAATGTGATTCAACACATAAACAGAATTAAAAACAAAAACTATATGATCCTCTCTGTAGGTGAGGAAAAAGCTTTTGATAAAAATTCAACATCCCTTCGTGATAAGGTTTTTTTCAGGAAACTTGGCATCAAAGGAACATACCTCAAAATAACAAGAGCCACTATGACAAGCCCATAGCCAACATCATGCTGAATGAGTAAAAACTGGAAGCATTCTCCTTGAGAACTTTAACAAGACAAGGATGCCCACTCTCACTACTCTCATTCAGCATAATACTAGAAGTCATCGCTAAAGGAATCAGGTAAGATAAAGAAAGAAAATATATCCAAACAGAAAAGAAGTCAAACTCTCTTTGCTGACAACATAATTCTATACCTAGAAAACCCAAAAGACTCTGCCAAAAGCCTCCTGGAACAGATAAATGGTTCAGTAATGTTTCAGAACACAAAATCAATGTACAAAAATCTTAGCATTTCTATACACTAATAATGTTCAATCTGAGAGCCAAGTCAAGAATGGAATCCCATTTACAATAGCTGCAATAAAATAAAATAAAATACCTAGGAATACATCAAATCAAGAAAGTGAAAGATCTCTACAAGGAACTACAGAACACTGCTGAAAGAAATTATAGATGACACAAACAAATGGAAAAATATTCCATGCTCAAGGATAGGAAGAATCAGTATTGTTAAAATGGTCATACTACCCAAAGCAATCTACAGATTCAGTGCTATTCCTATCAAGCTAACAATATCATTTTTCACAGAACTGGGAAAAAACTATTCTAAAATTCATATAGAACCAAAAAAGAGCCTGAACTGCCAAAGCCATCCTAAGCAAAAAGAACAAGGCTGGAGGCACCACACTGTCCAACTTTATCCTATTAAGCTACAGTGACTAAAACAGCATGGCACTAGTACAAAATCAAACACCTAGACCAATGGAACAGAATAGAGAACCCAGAAATAAAGCCACACACCTATAGCCATCTGATCTCCTATGAAGTCAACAAAAATAAGCAATGGAAAAGGGTCTCACTATTCAATAAATGGTGCTGCGATAGCTGGCTAGCCAGATGCAGAAGACTGAAACTGGACCCCTAAGTTTCACCACATACAAAAATTAACTCAAGATGGATTAAAGATTTAAATTTTAGACCTAAAACTGTAAGAACTATAGAAGAAAATCTAGAAATCTAATAAAAACCATTCTGGACATCAGCCTTGGGAAAGAGTTTATTACTAAGTCCTCAAAAGCAATTGCAACAAAACCAAAAATGGACAAATCAGACCTAATTACACTAAAGAGCTTCTGCACAGCAACATAAACTATAAACAAAGTAAACAACCTACAGAATGAAAGAAAGTATTCACAGATTATGGATCTGGCAGAGGTCTAATCAGAATCTATTAGTAAATCGAACAAGTGAAAAACATATAACCTCATTAAAAAACGGGCAAAACATATGAACAGACATTTCTCAAAAGAAGACATACAAGCAGCCAACAAACATATGAAAAAATGCTCAACATCACTAATCATCAGAGAAATGCAAATCAAAACCACAATGAGATACCATCTCATACCAATCAGAATGGCCAGCATTAAAAAGTCAAAAAACAACAGATGCTAGTGAGGCTACAGAGAAAAGGGAATGTTTATGCACTGATGGTGGGTGTAAATTAGTTTAACCACTGTGGAAAGCAGTTTGTAGGTGTCTCAAAGAACTTAAAACAGAACTGCCATTAGACCTCACAATCTTATTACTGGATATTATGGATATATCCAAAAGAAAATAAATCATTCTACCAAAAAGACACATACACTCGTATGTTCATTGCAGCACTATTCACAACAGCAAAGACATGGAATCAACTTACACCCCCATCAGTGGTGGATTGGATATAGAAGATGTGGTATGTATACACCATGGAATAGTATGCAGCCATAAAAAAGAATGAAATAATGTCCTTTGTAGCAACATGGAGGCAGCTGATTATCCTAAGCAAATTAATGCAGGAACACAAAACCAAGTACTGCATGTTCTCACTTATAAGTGGGAACTAAACAATGGTACTCACGGACATAAAGATGACAATAGACACTGGGGACTACTAGATAGAGGAGGGGAGGAACATGGCAATGATTGAATAACTAATTATTGGATAATATGCTTCGTACCTAGGCAACAGTATTAGTTGTATTCCAAACGTCAGTATCACGCGATATACCCAGGTAACAAACCTCCACATGTACCCCTGAATCTAAAATAAAAATTGTAATTATTTTTTAAAAAAGAAAGCATTGTTACATGAAAGCATAATCAATAATCTGATATAGAGCAAGCTTTGAAGAAACTCAAACACCCAGGTTATATTTTGGTGGAATTCATGTTTAATATTTCTGACTTTAAGAAAAGACTCACTAAGCCTAAAGATCAGAAATTATCTCAGACATATACATCATATATACAAAACAATCTGACTTGACAGGAAACATTTATATATACATTATATATACAAAATAACCTGGCTTGCTTTAGCTGTCGGACCTTTAATTACCTCCTTACTCTAATTACTAGGACTTCCTCTTTCTCTATCTTCTAATTAACCCAGGAATTTGAATTCCCTGAATCTTCTCCTCTAGGAGAAAGCTGCTTTTCTTCCTCTGCGCTCCAAGACTTTAAGTGCTCTCTTCCTTATGGCTAGCAGAAAAAAAGAAAAAGGATAAAAACCATGGCACGCACTATATTTTCCCATGTCTTCCTTTTGTTCTATCATGAAAGAGTTGCAATTCAGTTACTTCCTTTGAATGCTCTCTTTAACTTCAATTTTTATATTGCATCAAATAACTTGTTTGCTTATCATCCTAACTTTTAGCCCCAAGAGACTTCTTAAATGGGAAACCATTTATTCCTGAATATTTTGAGATCATGTCACACCCAAAATGTGTTTTTAGCCAAGCAATACAGTAGTTTCTTAAAATATCTGTTCAGATAACGCAGGAATGGAAAACCAAACACCGCGTGTTCTCACTCGTAAGTGGGAGCTGAACAATGAGAACACATGGATATGGGGAGGGGAACAACACACACTGGGGCCTGTTGTAGCGGGAGGGAGAGCATCAGGAAAAATAGCTAATGCATGCTACGCTTAACACTTAGGTGATGGGTTGATAGGTGCAGCAAACCACCACGGCACACATTTACCTGTGTAACACACTTACCTATCTATGCAAACTCATGTGTTCTGCGCATGTACCCCGGAACTTAAAATAAAAAAGAAAAGAAACACAGTGAAACCCCGTCTCTACTAAAAATACAAAAAATTAGGCAGGCGTGGTGGTGGGTGCCTGTAGTCCCAGCTACTCGTGAGGCTGAGGCAGGAGAATGGCGTGAACCCAGGAGGTGGAGCTTGCAGTGAGCAGAGATCACGCTACTGCATTCCAGCCTGGGCGACAGAGAGAGACCCCGTGTCAAAAAAGAAAGAAAGAAAGAGAGAAAGAGAGAGAGAGAGAGAGAACAAATAGAAGGTTATGAAAAGCCAGTTTAGGAAATACATCCACCCTGAGATTTTAATGGGCAGGAAATCTTGTGATCTTAGCTTTTGATGACATGTGCTGTTAAAAAAGCACGTGTAGATTCATAAACATGGCAGTGGCCAAATAATTAATGAATCAGAATCCAAGCACCTATCTCTGCCACTTGGAGCTTACAGTGAGTTATATAACCATAGCAAGCTTTAGTTTCCTCATTCAAAAAATAAAAATAACGATATAGAAAAAAATCTGTTTAGAAAAAAAAATTAAGGTGTTTTGTTATGCCTTCCATTATTGTCTCACCATCAAATTGGCTGAAATACGCATTTTACACATGAGCATATTAAGGCAAGTTTATTTCTCTCCAAATTTATTTATTTTTATCTCTGATCATTATTTAGAGTCTCTACCTCAAAAGATAGTTGTGAAAGTTACATGATTAATGTCAATTAAATTACATGTAATATAAAACACTTAGGAAAGTGTCTATGAGAAAGTAAGTAGTGTAGAAATGTTAGCTGCTGCTATTATCATTTTAGGAGTGATTAAGCAAATAATGTTTGATTACTCTGATAGTTGGCCTGTATTTTCTGCCTAAGAAATCTGTGGGATGTGGTTTTCTTTTTCAGAGAAGTCATGTGAAAGTCAACATTGTAAAGATATTAAACTCCTTGTTTAAATGTGCGTAGGGATTACTATTAACCAAAAATTTCCCATTAAAACTTCAGACATATGAATGTATATTGGAAAAGAACAAACTGCAAAGCTGAACATGAGATGGAAACTGTAGAGGAACTTTATGTTTGCTTTCATTTCCTACATAGATCTCTTGAACTTGAGAAGCTTCTGTTGGGTTTCATCTGTCAAAATGTTGCTTCGTTCCTATTATTCATAAATTTCCCTGAAGTAAGGCTCCAGTAAAAACTGTGAGTCATGGTCCACTCTTTTGTAACTGTCACAAAATACAAATTTCTGTAACAATTGTAAAGTAGTGCCACATTTTACCATACTGTGCTGGGTTATACAGTCTTCAGGATGTGGGGAATGAGGAATGCAACTGATCATAAGTGGGAATTGCATGGTTTAGCGTAAAAGTTCATGTTTCCAGCAAAGGACAAGCTATCACCAGGACTACATGTAAGAAACAAGAAACTTTACAGAAGCCCAAATATGCGGTCTGTCATGTTGATTGTGGGGATATTTTTTCTGTAAAAATCTATTGATCATGCCCCAGTATTTAAAAAGATCATCTAAAAACTTTACATAAATTCAAATTAATTTCCAGAGAAGAAATATAAAATATCCCAATCACTTTGTAAACTAAGAACAGATGATGTAAAACCTGACTCACAAATGTAATAAAACATATATTTAGAAAGGGAGAGAGGATGGTGTAAAAGATAAAGCACCTACAAAGGGGATGAATCAATACAAGAGAAGGAGGCTTGGCGTGGGGCTGACACCTGTAATCCCAGCACCTTGGGAGGCCAAGGTGGGAGGATCGCTTGAGGCCATTTCTACCCTGGGGAACATAATAATACTCTTTCTACAAAATAAAAATAAAAATAAGCTGGTTGTAGTGGTGCATGCTTGTAAACCCAGCCACTTGGGAGACTAGGGCAGGAGGATTTCTTGAGGCTAGGTGTTTGAGACCAGCGTGGGCAACATAGTGAGACCCTGTCTCTAAAAAAATTTTTCTTTCAATTGGCCGGGTGTGGTGGTATGCACCTGTGGTCATAGTTACTTGGGAAGCTGAGGCAGGAGGATCCCTTGAGCCCAGGAGGTTGAAGCTGCAGTGAGCCATGATTGTACCACTGAGCTCCAGCCTGGGCAACAGTGAGAATCTGTCTCTAAAAATTAAAAAAAAAAAAATGCTGTGAGGAAGAAGAGGAGGGAAGAAGAGGTCTAGGAATAGAAATACTGTCCAGAATAGGGAAGAGAATGTAACTTCAGGAAAGTTATAACAGAGGCATAGCAGTACCAGGGAACAATTAAAAGAGCTCCTTCTACATTAAATAAGAAGTTGGAGGGGAAAAGCTTTTGCATATTAATTTTCAAATTTCAACATCTATTTTAAAATATAGATTCACTCTCTGATCACATTCTGTAGATTTTTCATCCCATTGGGTCATAATGGTGTATGCATAATCATTAAATTCGGATCATGGATAATAATATTTAGGGTAAATTTTTTGTTTCATTTTTATTGGCTTTCACTGCACTGGAAGTATAAATATGATTCTTATGGAAATAAAGAAAACTTACTCTGTTTACTCTGTTCTAACCAAAGGGATTAAGGGAATATATGAGGTCTCATTTGAGTTGGACCTCAACCTCCTGAATTGAAAAAATAAAGCAAAACAAACTTATTATTAAGGAAAATTTCAAATAAACACAAATGTGAAAAGAATAGTAAAATAATTTCATGTACAGCTGCCCCCCAGTTTTAGGGGGAGGAGCAGCTCCAGGACAGTCCATGGACACCAAAATCCAGGGATGATCAAGTCCCTCATAAGAAATAGCATAGTATTAGCATGTAACTTGTGAATGCCTGTATACTTTAAATCATCTCCTAGTTTACTTGTAACACCAATATAATGTAAATAGTTCTTACATTGTATTTTTATTTGTATTATTTTTGTCGTTATATTGTTATTTTTAAATTTTTCTGAATATTTCCCATCTGCTGTTGGTTGAATCTGCAGATGCGGAACCTGCAGAAATGGAGGGCTGACTGTACTCATCATTCAAATTCAAAATTGATCAATGCCTTGCCAATTTCATTGCAGCTATTCCCTTGTTTAAACACACGTGCACACGTGCACACACACACACAGATGGAGGCAGAGAGCTGGCCATATGTGTCCATGTGTGTCTGTGTGTTTGTGTACATATATATGTGTGTAGTTTTATAGGGGGGCATACACACATAGGGCTGAAGTGCAGTGTTTTAAAATAGTGCTACTCAAGGTCAGTCTGAAACCCAGCAACATCAGTGGCAGCAGGAACCCTTTGGAAATGCAAACCCTCATTTCCACTACAGACCTCCTGAATCAGAACCTCTGGGGGTGTGACTCGGTATTCTGTGTTTTAATGGGCTCTCCAAGTGATTCTGATGCATGCACAAGTTTGAGAAGCAAAGTTTGAAAGCAAGTTCCATACATTATGTCATGTCATCTGTGAAAACTCCATTATGCCTCTATAACTGATACTACTACGTCCAACAAAATTATGAGTAATTCCTTAATAACATCCAACCTAGGGTAGTCACAGGTCCTGGCTGGCCCAGATCCGTCCAGTTTACACCTGCTGTCCTGGAATAATTATTAACATCACTCCTTTCACACTCAGAAGTGTCCCAGTTAGCATGACAAATGTTACGGTCACTGTTTTCATACTTCTGAAGATTATAAAACAAGATTCACCTTTGTCCTCTCTATCCTGTTCCCTCCTCTCCCTTTGGTAACCATTTTTTATTGGTTTTATTTATTCTTCATTTGTTTATTTTTGAAACTGTGAATTAACTCATCTGAGTTTCACTTGCTTCCTTTTTTAACACGATTCCACAGCTCGCATTTTTAAACTTTGCAATATACAGGAGAGATAACTCTATGGCAGTGTACAGGGATCTTTCTCTTTCCTCTTACGGCTACATAATAATCCTTTTTGTGAAAGTTGTAGTCATCAGACTGCTATTGAAACACATTCCGGTTGTTTACAGTCCTTTGCTATTTCAAATAGTGCAGCAATGACTAGCATTGGGCATGCAGTCATTTCATAAGTTTGCCCATGTGTCTGGGAGAGATTTCTAGAAGTGGAGCTGCTGGGCCCAAAGGATGAATGTATATATAATTTTGCTAGATACTGTAAAATACCACAGTATGGGCCTGTGCAAATTGGATATTTGAGTTCCTGTTTTCCTACTGCCTCCTTTAGAGGATATGTTATCTAACTTTGGAATGTTTGCCTATCTGATAAGCAGAGATATGGTATCTCAGTGTAGTTTGCTTTTTTAACTTCTTACTGACATAATATCCATATAGAAAACTGTGTATATATATATGTGTATATATATATATATATACACATATATATATACAGATAGAAACGTCACAAACCAAACACACCTGTGTAACCAGCACACTGATGAAGAAACAGAAAATTATCAGACGTCTAGAACCTCCTACAGGCTCTCTTAGTAAATTGTAATGTGTCTTTCTCTTACTTCAAGCAAAGGTAGTAAGCTCCTTTTCATATATGTCAGGACTTTTTTGCATTTCCATACTGAATATCCCAGTATGGCTTATTAGAGAGTCACAGAGTTTTTAGGCGACTTGTGCTAGCAGAAACATCAACTGGGACAGAAAAGGATGGAAACATTATAAAATAAAATGAGACTTTTGGGCCCAGAGACTTCTGCAGACCTCATCTTCCCATGTCGTTAGGACTACATGCGCATGCCACCACATCTGGCTAATTTTTAAAATTTCTGTAGAGATGTGGTCTCACTATGTTGCCCAGGCTGGTCTCAAACTCCTGGCCTCAAGCGATCCTCCTGCCTTCCAAAGTGCTTGGATTACAGACGTGAACCACCACACCTGGCTGACTGCCTTTTGGAATGGCGGCATCTATAGCAGTTATCCTATGCCGTCCCCCCATTGTAGGTTGCACGTGGAGAGCAGATAAATTGTCTCTTTAGCTCGCAAGTCTTTAGATTGAGAAGAAGTAGCCTCTGGAGCTCTGAACCACTGTGTAAGAAGCTGAGGTTGCCCTGCTTGTGAGGAAACAGAAACTAATCAGGAAGAGAGACCACACCAAGAGAGAGATGCCTCGCCCATCCCTGCATGCATCAGCACACCACTGATCCCATGGCAGCCACAATTACACTGCAACTTCAAGAGTGAAAGTGAGGCAGAAATACTCCATTGAGCCATTTCCAAATTCCTGCTCACAAAAACCAAGAGGAATACTGCATGATAGTCATGGCTTTGAAACACCATTTGGGGGTCGTTATGCAACAATAGATAATTGGGACTGATTTCGATCCTTGCTCATGAAGTTAAAAAAAATCCAATTTCCTACTGAATGTAACTCAAAAAGAAATTCAGGAATGGCAGATAAAAAACAGTTTAAGTTTTGGAAATTAATTCTGGAACTCAGGAGATGTTGTTTAATTTAATACAAATCATTTATAATTTCAAGTTACCTGGCTGCCTCCTTACACTCTAACTTGCAACAATGAGACACAGTGCCTGCATTTTAGCCAACAATTACTTAACTGATACGAGATTTTAATTGTTCTAGGTTTTAAAAAATCTAGTCGCTACAAGTGAAGATAATCAATAATTAAAAAAACCATACTACCAAAAGCAAACACACTCTGGGAATAAAAATGGAACTATGATTCTCAGTTCTCCATCAGTTGTTGTAGCTTGGCTCTGAATGGAAATGTCAAAGAAGTAATTGGACAGAAATTATTCTGTGAGTCAAAATAGTGCTCCTTTTAAGAACAACTGATCAATTAAATTTATCTAAAGAAAACTGGGACTTGAAAGACATTTTGAAAACCCTAATTTTATCATTTGATATTTGATATTGCCAAGGCCCAAAGCATCACCATTGGATATGATTTCCAATTATTTTATTCCATTATGTTAAAAATAACACCAAACTCTCACCTTGATTGAAGTAGTAACCAATAATAAAAATATTGAGTTATATACTTTTGATACAGAAGAGCTGTCTAAGCTGACTTGTGAACGTAGGTGTGGCATTGAATTACTGAGCCAATGAGGCATAACTGCTGCTGTAATTTGATTATTGAAAAATTAGTGTTTGACTCGCCTTTTAGATGGTAAATGTGGTTTTCCTTTCAAAGCTTGTGGAGCCTCAGCACATTTCATCATATTTAATGGCTGTTTCCCTTTCTCTTTAGTGGTTTTTATTTTTAATTTTCACAGGGTATCAGGATGTGACCTGCTTTGTTTCAGTATTGCCTCAAAGACTGAGAAATAAGGGGTTCCAGGGACTGTTAAATTCCAAAGAGCACCTACACAAGGCATGTAAGAGCCAGAAGCAGCTTTTACAAAGCTTAACCCTTCAGCCAACTGGAGCCGTAAAAGGACTGAATGCAAAGAGGAAGAGAGAGTGAGGATTTCTTTGGACCATGTTGTGATGTGCGGGGGCTTCCCCTCCCACCTTTGTTCCACATGCGGGGGTAGGGGGAGGTTCACCCCCACCACTGTGGGAAGGGGGCTGCAGTAGAGCTGAAGCAGGAGGTGGGATTTGACTCCAGAGGTGGGGCTCAGACACTGGACCAAATTGAGGACTAGCTAAAACAGAGAGGGGACAGAAGTACCTTTCCATGACATTGCTACCAGTATGCCATGTTAGTTTACCATTGCCATGGCAACACCTGGAAGTTACGATCCCTTTCCATGGCAACAACCTGATGACCTGGAAGTTACCACCCTTTTTGGAGAAATTTCTGCATAATCCACCTCTTAATTTGCATACAATTGAAAGTGGGTATAAGTATGACTGCAGAACCACCTGTGAGCTGCTACCCTGGAGAAACTGCCCATGGGGCAGCCCTACTTTGCAAGGAGCAGGACCTCTGCTGCTGCTGCACACTGACACTTCAATAAAATTTGCTGTCCAACACCACTGGCTCATCCTTGAATTCTTTCCTGGGGGAAGCCTCCCAAGCTAAGCCCCAAGTTTGGGGCTCTCCTGCCCTGCATCAGAACCGGGTGGAGAGCTTGGCACAAGCATAAGGGGTGGGCCGCAACGGTGAGGCCAGGTCAGCCTGACTTGGTGCCTTGGTGCACAGCACCTTCTACCAGTGGCAGGCTCAGGAGCATATTCTTCCTTTGGGCCAAGGGGGCAGCCTACAGCAGGACATGGTCATTTACAAAGGAGGATGCTTTTCAAAGGCCTTCATCCAGAGCAAGCCTAACTCCCCCCACAGAAAGGACTGGAGGTAGACCTTAGTCAAAGGGACTCAGGGTTAAAAAAGGTTGAAACTGGCCAGCCAGGAAAGTCAAGATCTACCTCATTTGGCAGGAATTCAGTTGGAGGAACCCAGAGGGGATTCCTTAAAAACTCATAAAAATCTTATCTCCCAGAAAAGGAGTGGGTTGTGGGGATCCACCACACTCAGAGAGTGCTCGCATGGACGAACTTGGGGCTGGGCCACCAGGAGCTGCGCTGTGCCTCATCTCCCCTTCCCAGGGCCAAAGTGATGAGTTGTCTAGGGTTGGGGAGAGTCAGGGGTCTGGGCAGGGATCAAGCAGGAGAGCAAGATGGGAACAGAGAACAGAAGTGCATTCATCTAGATTTCTGATGCGTTGTCACCAGGGGTCTTGCTGACTGCCCCTTCCAGGGTTAGCCAATTCCCAAAAATAGTAAATGAGGCTGGGTGCGGTGGCTCATGCCTGTCATCACAGTACTTTGGGAGGCCAAGGGGCTTGAGACCAGCCTGGGCAACATGATGCAACCCCATCTCTACAAAAAATACAAATATTAGCTGGGCATGGTGGCACAAGCCTGTATTCCCAGCTACCTGAGAGGCTGAGATAGGGGAATCGCTTCAGCCCAGGAGGTCAGTGAGCCATGACCTCTCCACTGCACTCCCGCCTAGGTGACAGAGCCAGACTATATCTCAAAAACAAACAAACAAACAAACAAAAGATAGTAAATGACTCACCTGGGAACGTGTCTTTCGTGTGCAAACCAACCAATCCAAAGCCCTCAGCCTATCACCTCCTCTATCAGACTTTCACACTCTGAGCCACCAGCCCCTTGCCCTAATCACTCCAGGGCCTGGGCCCAGAAAACTAGAGACAGCTCTTATCACCCCAGAGCCTTCAGAAATTGCTCAAACCAGTCAGCCCAAGCCTGCCCACCCTGCCTTGCCCATTTCCACAGAAACTAGAACAAAGGTGCTTGCTCACATTTTCCCTTCGCTCCCTCTGCCTTCAGACCAACCCTGGTGCTTCCTGGCATGGCCTGCCCTGCCTCCTGCTTCTGGGGAACTGTGAGTAAACACTTCCTCTTGCCTGACAGTCATTTCTGCATCTGCACATCTTATCATACCCGAGTAAATCAAAATCTTGGTAGCCTACCAACAGGAAGCCACCCCATTGTAGGCTTTCCAGATGAAGCAGGCTCAGGAGAACAAGAAGCTTTCCCCCCAACTCCCAGACACCCCCTTTTTTTTGAGTCAGAGTCTTACTCTGTCACCCAGGCTGCAGTGCAGTGGCACAATCTTGGTGAAGCTTCCCCTTTGAATGAGGCTTCAGATTTGATTGTCTCACTAGATTGGACAATCAGTTACTGACATGAGACTCTCCTGGAAACTAATAGTTTTAGAAGACTTTTTGTTCTTGAAAAATAAGAGGGCCTGGAAAAGCTATAGGACCCATCTGAGTCTGCAAGTTTCTGGGAAGAAACAGTAAGTTTGAAGGATACAGTGGGTGGAAAGAATCAAGTTGTTTTCAGCTTGAATCATTTTGAGTTCAGTTTATTGAAGGCTCTGGTTACATAACAAAAACACACAAATATATCACCATCAGATGATGTGAGAAAGGAAGTTCTTACTGACAATGTAATATTTTAAGTAATGATATATTTCAGAACATTCCAGAGAAAAGCATTTTGAGAAACAGTTGTTTGTAGTGATGTTTTAAAGTACAATCTCACACTAGTAGTGAATTTATTAACTTTGGTAGTATGAAAAAATGTCTTCTCTTTTCTCTAGTCATAGGTATAACTAGAATTGAAAATTTCTCTGAAAAATGCCTGAATTAGAGGCCTGACTACATATTGAAAGCCTTGAAACATCCTTCAACCTTCAATTCCTCTTCTGGCAATTGCTCTTAATGAAATAATTGAAAAGATGCAAAAAATATTTACTGTAAGGATGTTTATTGAAGTATTGTTTATAGTGCTATAAATTGGAATCATCCTCAGTTTTCAATAACAGAATGTCAGATAAATAAATCATGGTGTATTCCTCCCAAAGGAATGCTGTCCTGTTATGTAAAATGATGTTGTTGATCAGTGTTTTTCAAAATTTTTTAAATTATTGCCTCTCGAAAGAGTCTGGTTTAGTCTGTTCTAATGCTGCTAATAAAGATATACCTGACACTGGGTAATTTATAAAGGAAAGAGGTTTAATTGACTCACAATTCCACATGGCTGGGGATGCCTCACAATCATGGTGGAAGATGAATGAGGAGCAAAGTCACATCTTACATGGCAGCAGGCAAAGACAGCTTGTGCAGGGCAACTCCCCTTTATAAAACCATCAGACCTTGTGAGACTTATTCACTATCAGGAGTCAGCACAGGAAAGACCCACCCCTGTGATTCAATTACCTCCTACCAGGCCCCTCCCATAACAAGTGGGATTTATGGGAGCTACAGTTCAAGATAAAATTGGGTGAAGTCACAGCCAAACCACATCCGAGCCTTTTTAGACTCTTTTACCTAATACTCACCCACCAACCCCTTCTTCCCCATGAAATTTTGAGACCACAAATATTTATCTGTTATGTGGCCCTTTGGAGGAGCCAGAAATTATTGTAATATCTAAGTTTTTTCACCCCAAAGAACCCATTTTTGCCAACTTGGGGATGATGTGAAACCTATTGAGAATGCATGTTGTTGATGAATACTGACATGGAAAAACATTCATGATATTTTGGGAAGTAAAAAAAACTAGAACATACAAAATAATCTATTTTCACTTATTTGTAATAGGTATAGAAAAACTTATAGAAGTTTCTATATAAACATATTAATACTGGTTATCTCTGGGTGGAAATTAGACCTAGTATATATTAATCTCCTATTATATGTGGGTACTTTTCATGTCATTTAACACTTAATAATAATGCTGTGAGAAACTGGAGACCTACTGGGAGACCAGTGTGGGGTAGCGAGCAGTGTGTTTGGCATAAATTGACATTTAGTAAATAGTAGCTATTTTTATTATTGTCTTAGAGGCTATCTTTAAGAGACAGAATATGTTTTTAATTAATATGGCATAGATGAAATGGTATTATGACCCATGGAGCCAGAGTGCCCAGGTTCAAATCTTTGCTCTGTTGGCTAAGTGGCCTTGGAGAGTCACTTAATCTCTGGCATTCAGCTTCCTTACTCATTAAGTGACTATGATGACAGTAATTATAGCTACTCACAGGGTTGTTGTGAAAATTACATACATTAGTCCTTATAAATGCTTGGAATAGCATCTGGTATATAACTAGCAGTCAATAAATGTTAGCTTTTTATTCTTACTTAGTCTTTGCAATGAATCTGTGAGGGAATATAATAATTTCCATTTTCCAGATGAGAAAATTGAAGCTCACAGAAGTTGAATAATGGAATGATTGCTGAGGATGAGGACCTCAGAAAAGGATGAGACACCAGGTGTCCAGAAGTAAGGCAAAAGACCCAGCAGTTGAGTCGTAAGAAGTGAAAAGGTGCCAGAGATGAGTTTTTGCATTTTCTTTCCATGTCTATAGCGGATATTGCCTATATGTATGTATAATGTGTATTTCACATATCCACATACACATCTGCCATGTGCTCCGCATGGTCCCTTCGGGAGACCACAGAGGAACAATAGGAATGGGGAAATTATGTGACCTTGGGGTTGAATTCTGTCTCTGATGCTCCCTGGTTAAGTGGCCCTAAAGGATACATCCTTTCTCTGAGCCAAAGTTTCCTCACTTGTCAAAAAGGAGATATAATATCCACCTCCTGAAGTTAGTAAAAATTAATAAGAAAATAAAAACAGCCACCATGTAAAGAGTTCCAGGCATGCAAAAGGTACCATGCAAGCTATTTTACATGAATAACACAACAGACCCTAAAAGAAATACTACTTTCCCCTTCCAGCGTCTTTCCTTGCCCCAGTTGAAAGACTCATTTTGCATGATAATGAATAATTCTTGCCTAATGCTAATCAAGGAGATACTTTATTCATTTGCTGTTCACCCAATAGGTCCTTGCTGAGTTGTCTCCAGGTGCCAGCACTTGGCCAGGCTTGGGGAGGGTAAGAGGAAAAACACCTCAACCAGCTTTGGAGCAGTATTTGGTCTAGTGAAAGGAACAGTAACACAAGTCACTAGAGTATAATGTGATGCAACATGTCACATGATAGTCATATGATATACTTAAGTGGCTTTAATAACATTTGATTTCAGCTACAAACTCTCCTGAATAAGCCTGTCCTCATTCTGCCTTCCACTGACAAAGGATACTGTATTAGTCTGTTTTCACATTGCTATAAAGATGCTACTAGAGATTGGGTAATTTATAAAGAAAAGAGGTTTAAGTGACTCACAGTTCCGCATAACTGAGGAGACCTCAGGAAACTTACAATCATAGTGGAAGGGAAGCAGGCACGTCTTATATGATGGCAGGCAAGACAGCATGTGAAGGAGGAATTGTTAAACACTTATAAAATCATCAGATCTCGTGAGAACTCACTATCACAAGAACAGCATGGAGGAAACCACCCCCATGATCCAATCACCTCCCACCAGGTTGACACATGGAGATTATGGGGATTACAATTTGAGAGGAGATTTGGGTGGGGACACAGAGCTGAACCATATCAGATACTGTCTCTGAGATTTGCAACTATTGCTAGGGATCATTAGCACTTGCTGGTCTCACTTTCTAGGAAGCTCTTCTTCCAATAAATTGCAGTTGTTCTCTTCCCTCCAACCTCTCTGTTACAGAGACAGAAAACAGTGTCACATTTCTCCTGCAAGTGACTTCCTTTCCTTCTTTACAACCTTTCTCAAGGGCTAGAAACTCTAGAAACCGTAAATTAGGTTAAACGAATCCAGAACACAGCACTTCAAAGGCTGAGAAAGTGGTCCAATAAATCTCTTTAGATTTACAATACATATCTGCCCCCAGGGTGACTAAAAAGAATGAAAAATTTGCAGCTAAAATTTAGTTAGGTAAAAAGAAGACACGCTATGACCAAAGGCTTTAAACAATGGAGAGGGTTATCTTCCTTACAGAAATTCCCTGGAATGATGAAGTAAGAGTTGCTTCCAATAAATAAAGAAATGTAAAACATAACTTTTTCAATATCTCCCTTCTCCAACTTGATGGGGAGGCACAGACCGATAACACTCAGTTCATACAAGTGTTTACTGAGCACCTACTCTGCCAGTGTCTGGCACCTGAAACACATCAGTGAAACAAAATCTTCAAAACCTCTGCCCTTGTTGGGCTTACATTTCTAGTTGGAGGAAGCAGACATAAACATAACAATAGGTAAAGCATATCTTAAAATGTAGTAATCGCTACCGAAAAAATATGCAGCTAGTTAGGAAATAGGGCTAGCTGGGGCATGGGGAATAGGGAAATAAATGGAGTAGTCAGAGTAGGTTTTACTGAGGTGCTATTTAAGCAAAGACCTGGATTAGGTGAAGGACAAAGTTTTATTAGCAGCTGAGGTAATGAGTTCCAGGCAGATAGAACAGCCTTATGAAAGCTCTGAGGTTGGAATGTCCCCAGTGAGTTTGACAGGTCATCCATGTTGTTGAAGATTGATGCAGAGGGAGACAGATGTGGTTCCAGTTTATCATTTATCATTGTGGGTTCCAGTTTATCCAGCTTTCTTCCAATTATGGTCCAGTCCTCCTTCTCAACTATCTGTCCAGGTGACCTACAACAACTTCAGGTCCACCACCAGATGCCAAGCCACTAGCTTTTTATAAACTTCTCCAGCACCCCCGACACCTAGATAGGTTCTAATCCTTGCAATAATTCCCTCATTTCCTATCACTCATAGTGGTTCTGATCTTCTGATTGAACCCTAAGCAATACAACATCCAAGTGAGATGTCAGGTAGGTATCTAGATATAAGAGTCTCAAGTTCAAGGGAAAGTTTCCAGCTGGATGTATAAATTTGAGAGTTATCAACATATAACTGGTATTTAAGGACATGAGGTTGGATTATGTCACCCAAAGAGAGAGCATATAAGTAGAAGAAGAAGAGGTATAAGAACCAGACCCTGGAGCACCTGTAGTAAAGAAGTCAGGGAGGAAACAGCCAAGGAGACTGAGAAAGAACAGCCAATGAGATAGAAGGAAAACAGAAGAGTACAGAAAATGTAGAGGGGAGAAAGTGTATCAGGGAGGATACACTTGGGTCAAATGCTGCCAATTGTTGAGTAAGACTGAGAACTGATCATTATGTTTAGTAATACCAAGGTTATTATTGATATTTTCAAGAGTGGTTTGCTGAAGTGGTATGAATAAAATTCTGATTGCAGTAGAATTCAAGAGGAGATAGGATGAGGACTGGAGAAGATAATTGTTTTGAGAAATTTGTAAAGAAAATCAGAGAACTGGTGAGAAAAAAATGAGGTCAATTAAGAGTTGTTTTTTTAAAACAAGAGAAATAAAGCCTGTTTTCTCATGGGAAGGATTCAGTAAAGAAGGATAGTAGTGGTGAAATTGGAGAGGAGGAGGAGAATTTCTGGGGAAATATCTTTAAGTGGTGATAGGTGATGGGATCTACTTCACGTGCACGGCTGTTAGGCTTAGATAGAAGCACGGGGATCTCCTGGAGCAAGGAGTGTGGGTTCACATCTTACTGGTTAGATGAGTAGAAGGATATCAGAAGTTCTCTGCTAATGGCCTCAGTTTTCCAGTAAGATAGAAAACAAAGCCATCAACTGAGAAACAGCTTAGGGGAAAAAATGTAGGTTTTAAGAGAGAAGAAAAGGCATGAAATAGTTCCCTAGGAGAGTAGGAGAATATGTGAACTAGGGAAATATAGTATAATGACCAGCAGTATTAAAGGCCTGCTTGAGGATTGTGGTCATGAATTTAAAGTGAGACCACGTAGTGTGAGTATGTGTGAGTCAGGCTCAGCTGCACAGATGCAGGAGCAGACGAGAGCAATGGAAGTGTTCAGCCAGACATGACTTTCATAAATAAGACGAATAAAGAGAAGAATATGCAAGTGAAGAGGAGGCTTTATGCAAAGGAGTGATTGTAACAACTAGCCATGGAATTTTAATTGGGTAAGTGGGGGGAAAGACGAGACGGGAATGAATAAAGAAGAGAACACATGATAAAATCAATGGAATGGAGGTCTCACTGGGAGGGGGGGTCTTCATTTTGGAATGAAGGTGCTAGATGGAGTGAATGGGAAACACAGGAGGTGTAGGTTGGAGAATGGGATGTGTGAGATGCATGGAGGTCTGGATTTGTTGGTCACAATATGGAAGTGAACAGCTGAGATAGGGCTGAGGACAAGATCAGTAACTAAAGGTACTGACAAACCAGGATATCGCAAGAATCACATATGCATATATTGACATCAACAAGAAGTCATGTGGGGAAAGTGTTGAAAAGAGTGATACTGATTCAGGAGCTAAAAGTGATCCAAAAATTGGAGAGCTTGACTGTTCTAATAACCTCCTATTCACTCCACTGATGAAAGAGGGTTCTCCTGCCTTAAATAGTATGAGGTGGCTGAACACCAGATACCTAGCATTGGACAGATGGGATTGGCAGCACTTTATTAGTGCTCACAGCTCTGGACACTGCATGCCTTCCAGAACAGGGCCACACAGGGGTCGCACTCAGGAATTGAGTGAGCCAGTAGAGACTGTGGGAGGTAGGCTTTGTAGTAACAGAAGGATGAAGTGCCCCTTCATTCTCATGGGAGGACATAACTGGCTTATTTGAATCACTCACAGGCTAGGAGGCAAATGAAATTTGTAAGATTGAACAAGTAGAGTGCAGCTGTTTGGCTGGTAAGCGAACTAGATGGATGGGGAAACTTTCCCACTGTGGAAGGGGTATATCTGGTGAAAGCAGGGTCATTCATGGTCAGGCCTTTGGGACCCTGTGAGACTCAGAGACGTCAAGGTAGCACTTGAAATTTTACACCTTACAATATACTTGACCCAGGTTGATGACTTCAGCAATGAGAGGTGGTGGGTGACATAGTCTGATGGCATGGGATTCAAAGCAGTATGACAGCATGGACTTCAAAAGTGGGAGATCTTAGGGTAAGGGAGAAAGTGTGCAAGGAGTAATGAGGGCAACAGAGGACACCTTCCCCACCCACAAAGTGAGAGAAGTGCAGGAGAAGCAGAGCCCTCAAAGGAGATGTAGATTTCAGTTACGCAGTGAAAGGAGCATTCAGAAGAACACTGTGAGGATATGAAGTCAGCTGATGATGAATTGTGAGTTCCAGGGCCATATAGTAGGATTTTAGGAGTTTGGGAGGAGTGAAAGATGAGGGGAAAGAGAGATGTGCAAAACTATATGATGAGCAGTTACAGGAGATAACTGGTGACCCAGGGGTCTGGGGCTTCTCGTGATGACAGATACAAACAAGGATGAAAGATCCAGTGAGGCTGAGCATGAAGGTTTCTAGGTGAATACTGATGGCAAAGCTGACTATTTAATGGACAGGGAGAAAGAGACAGAGTCTGGTCGGCTCTGGCCCTTATTATTTATTAAATCTTGAATTAATACCTGGGCTTCACTCTCTCTGTGTGTGAAATGAGGGAGTTGGAATAGAAGATTTCATAGATTCCTTTTAGCCCATAATATAAGATTTTAGGTCTGGCGCAGTGGCTCATGCCTGTAATCCCAGCACTTTGGGAGGCTGAGGCAGGTGGATCACCTGAGGTCAGGAGTTCAAGACCAGCCTGGCCAACATGGTAAAACCTAGTCTCTACCAAAAATACAAAAATTAGCTGGGCATGGTGGCACATGCCTGTAATCCCAGCTACCTGGGAGGCTGAGGCATGATAATCGTTTGAACCCAGGAGACAGAGGTTGCAGTGAGCCGAGATTGTGCCACTGCACTCCAGCCTGGGGGATAGAGCGAGGGTGTCTCAAAAAAAAAAAAAAAAAAAAAAGACTTTAGGCAGAGTTTGCACAGCCACGGTATCGGGAGAATGACTTGCTCAATCTGGTGTAGCACCATTATGCCACCATGGCTATGCTTAGCCTGCCCAGTATGTAATGCACAAACTTTCTGTTAGCAAAGCCAAGTCAGAGTCATTCAAGGCCATTCCTTCCTTTCAACTTGCTTCATTTTGCTTCTAACTCTTTTATTACCAGCTTTACTTCTGGCTTCCAACTTCTCTCCTTGCCTTGATCGTTGAGTTTTCTGCACACATCTGTCTTCCCTATTATGATTGTAATGCTCCAGGGTTCTGATTCTCCACTTGAGTCTTCATCTCAACCTTGTTGGATCCAACTCAGAGTCACCCCAGAAAACCTCAGTTCCTCCACAGCCAAGACATTCCCTAGCCCAGCTTGGGCAAGGCTAACCCAGTTACCACATTTTTAAATCTCCCTGGCTGACTTGTATTTGTTTACAAAGGGAAGGGAGTCTCTCTCCAAACACAGACACCCTTTACAAAGCACAAGCAGAGCGATTCTGTTCATGAATATCCTGAGAGACAGGGTGTAAGCCCTGCAGCAGAAGCAGTCCTGGTCTCAAAGGCAGTCTTAGTTCAAAGACTTTTCTCTCCTTCTCTTGAGCCAGTGCTTTTCCTTCCAACAGCCTGCTGATGCAAGAAGTGGTTCCTCAGCTAGCAAGTCTGCATAATATTGCTGGAAGTTCACAGGCTTTCTTAGACCCATCCAAAGATGGATCCTGTAAAATCCCAGAGACATCTTATAGTTACTCTGATTTGGCCAGAATTTCTTCATGGGGATTTCATGTTCTCCTTTTTGGAGAGAACATGAGCACCCAGAAGAGGGTGGAGAGGCTCCATTTCTTTCCCCATCTCAGGAAAATGAAATTCCAAGGACAGACATTGGGGGGAAAAATCACATCTTGATCCTTGGCAAAATTGAAACTATTAGGCTTAGCATATCCTGTTTTGAGTAAGAAAAAAAATAAAATTCTCTATTCCACACCCCACCTACCCCTCCCCCCTAAAAAGAATCCTATCCTCATGACTGAAGGAGTTATTCTGAGAAGCTTATCTTTTCATATCTACAAAAGTACATCAAATATTCCCCAGACAGTCCTACCACCTCGTCACCTCCACCCTTGCCAGCCCACACTCATTTTTAAAATCTCACTCCTAGCTTATATCCTGCCCATTAACAGAATTGTGATTATGGAATTAGGCTGAAACCGTGTCTACATTCCACACAGTCTCTAACACACTGATACTTGGTCACTGTTACTAATGACATTAATTGTAACGTTTATTCTCCTTAAGAATGTATAGCATGACATGAGGTTGCATGCTTTCTAATCTTTTTTTTCCAATTATTTATAAACGTTCACATTCTGTGTGGTCAACAGTTGTCTTCAAAGGAAACACTGACATTTTCTGTTAGCAACTGCTCTGCATGGAATTGGTTATCTAATATGTCTGGTTAACAAGTCTCTCTTTGACATTTAATAAACTGCAATGATTTCACATTCAGGTAGTTCCCTACTTAACTTGAGGGCAAAGGGCTGTATAGAAGCTAAGTTAGGGGATTTGATTACAAAAACAAATACTTTTTTATGGATAAGAGGAAAGTAAAAGGTCTTTTTTTCTAACTCTGCCTTTCGAAGTTTCAGTGTCCATCCTTTCTTTGGAAACACATGGCATCTTAATATTTTTACTGGTCACAGTTTTCTTTGAAGTGCATTTGTCATCAACTCAATGCTTTGGCCATGACTCCATCTCTGTAACCATGAGATATTAAATGAAGGGCAAAAAGCAAAGTTTCGATTCCATTTTATTAAAACAGAACTAGATCTTCTGAATCAAGATAAACTTGAGTTTTCTATTAAAAAAATTATCCCTCAGTGTATGTTCATGAAGACTGTGTATCCAACCAGCCAATGTTTCAGAATATATTGAAAGAAAAGCATAATTCACAGGTCATTAAGCTGCCTAAATCCTCAAATACTGTGCCACTGGTCATTTGATTTTATGCTAGAGTAGGTTTAGATGGTGAAACAAAAAATATTTTCCTGATTCTCCTGCCTCCAAAGGAAAACATGCCCCAAAGCTGCCTAGCAAAATACCCCAAATTACCTCTGCTATTATGCAAGAATTCCTATCTTTGCAGTTATGGATATAACAAAGACAGAATTTTTAAGGACCTAAACACTTTCTCCTAAAATATATTCTTGCTAGTATTCTGCTTCAGACAAAAGTTTAAATCCTAAGCAGTGACTTACCAGGCTTGCATCTGTCAGCTCCTTGAAGAGGTTCCGCTTTGGTTTTGAGGGGTTATGTCTAAAACTTAAAATATAAAATGCTTTCAGTTAAGCTGCCTGGCATGATTGACTTTGTTTATTCCAGTCATTCCATTCCAGTGAAAATTTCAATCCCTTCTCTTTGTAAAATCTTCAAATTATTTTCTTCCTCATCCTCTTTCTCTCCTAGACTCCAAGCCATGGACAAAAAAACACACGATCTTGACTCACTTGTTAAGGAAAAGGTGTAAAATGTACATGTAATCAAGCAAATGAGGAATTGACAGTTGCAAAACGATTTAAGATTTTTCAAATAGATATAGCTAACCCTATTAGCTCTCTGCTTGTATGTATTTGGTAAGAGAATAAGCTTTTTCAGTGCAGGAATGATACAAGGGCAGGAAGGGACACTTCTGCAAGTCAGAGAGAGAGAGAAGCGGAGAGGATTCGAAAAGGTGCCAGAGGGTAATTGGACTCTGGCTCTGACAGTTGATCCAAAGCACGCTACAGGAAGTGCACTGGTTAGCTAAAGTTAGAGAAACAGTGGCCTCTGATGGAGCCCCAGATGTCACACCAATTACACATGGTACAGAAATTTGCAGTTTATTTTGACAGTCATTCAAGTTAAAACACGAGATGAGAAGGTTGCAACAGAAAAGCCATCTTGGGCCTAATTATTTCATTTCTATAAACAAGGTCAAAAGGTCTCATTTTATTATTATGCTCTGATGTTCCTTCCCAGCACTGTTTATTTTCCGCCTCCTATTTTAAAGATGCAAACATATTCTAACAAGGTTCATCTTTAAAAATTTTGTATCAAAATGGAAATTTTTGTTTTCTGGCTTCCTCTATGTTGATATAAGCAAACAATCTTATAATGTTTATTTTGATAATCAGTATTGAGCAAATATCTTACTACTGGGAAAAATCCTCCTGCTCTGTAGAGAGCAGTTTTGTCCACTGGGCACATACAATATAGGCTAGAATTACAGACACTGGGTAGTGAGAAAGTCAAGTTCTTCCTCTAAGAAGACTATGTTCATTTACTTCCTTTTTTTCTCTTTTTTTTTCTTTCTTATTTTACTTTAAGTTCTAGGGTACATGTGCACAACATGCAGGTTTGTTACATATATATACATGTCCCATGTTGGTGTGCTGCACCTGTTAACTCATCATTTACATTAGTTATATCTCCTAACGCTATCCCTCCCCCGTTCCCCCACCTTTGGGTATACCAACATGTGCTAATTTCCTTGGCTGTACTCACATTTGTAAAAATAGCAGAAAAGAAAATAAATGGTATTTCTCTGGGTATACCCAAAGACTAATGACAAGCTGATCCTCAAAAAAACCAGACAGAAAGACTGAACCCTTGATACAGAATTTTTCTTGGCCCTTTGTCGGACTTGCAGCAGGGGGAGCCTCATCTACTTGGCCCACATGCTCAGCCCCTGGCAGGAGGGAGCATGTGAGTAAGCAAGTGCAAGGTCCAGTTGGCTGCTTTGAGTGCTGACACAGGAGCAAACTCCATGCAGCGCCTGCGGCCAGACCAGGCGTGTCACCCTGAGGGGAAAGCAGCGGCTCCCAGGCAGGGGTGCCCGTGATTCCAAAGCCTCAGAGGAGGTGTTAGTTTGCTAATTAGCTCTTTTAATTCTGCCCTCCGCAGCTCAACAGACTGCGGTGTGTTAGCAAGCTCAGTTGGCCCCTTGGCTTGTTCTGGCCCATGGCTCTGGGACCGTCTTAGCTCTGCCACTGCTTCTGTTGTGTGGGGTGGCTGCCCTCCACTAGCAAGGGCAAAGGGCAAGTGTTACAGCCCTACTGGGTACCCTTGCTTGGTGGGTTCCGAGCTCTTGTCCAGCGTCTGAGAAGAATGAGGTCACACTGACTGTGGAAGGGTGATGAGGGCAGATAATTTTATTGAGTGACAAATCAGGTCTCAGCAGAGAGGGGAACTGGAGAGGGTCGGGAAGGTCAGGTTGTCCTTGCCAAAGTCAGGTCATCTCTTCTTGATGTGGCTGAATCTGGGCTAGGGGTGTGCATGCTGATTGGTGTGTAAGTATGAAAAAAAAGGTTAAAACAAAGGCACCAGTAAAAGGTGGGCACAGTGTAAAAACAATCAGGGAAGCGTAGGTATATGTAAAATAGTTGAAGGGTGGGGCTCACTCAAAGGAAAGCATGCCGAATGGAAGACAGGTTCTCAATCCAGTCCATGGATTAGGCTTGTAGCTTGACCTTCAGGCTTTAAATCATTTTTGACTTGAAGGTGGGGTTTCACTGGGGACCTGACCACCCCTATCCGTCTAGGATTTCTCTGCTTTCTGCCTCTATCACCCTGATTCTTTCCAGATTTAGTATTTATCGGGTTTGCAGAGACCTCTAGTGTGCTTCATCTAGTGATAAGGTGGGGCAACACCCAGAACAGACAGTGATGGTGAACTTGGGCAAGGCCAATGCAAATTGCAGGGAGGAAAAAAAAAACATCTGGGGGGAGTTTCCTGAACTTTGAATAGCATATATTTGATGGAATAACAACAATAACACACAGGTAAAAGTAAAATAAAATCAAAGATAATTAAAGTGGAAGGCTCCATTTGCCAGAAACTTACCTGTTAAAGATAGTTCCCATGGTTTTCATTTTAAGTAATAGTGCAAAATTATGTGAAAAATACATTTAGCAAGAAACTGAGTCAAAGCCAGTTTTACTATTCCATATTCCCTCAAATGAGTAGCCCTGTTGTGTTACATTATCTGCTCTCTAAGCACAAACACAAATTACCATGAATCAATATCAAGATATTAAGATAATTATTCTGTTGAGTTTCTATTATTATTTTCCTCAAGCACACATTTGTGGTCTCATTTCCTAGACATATTTTATGTAGTTTTATATAAATTCATGAAAAATTCTCAACACATGGATGTTTCATAATGTCACTGGAGGGTGGATTTTCATTTATGCCTCAATACACATTCATTGAAAACATTTTGCAGTCCTAATGGAAAACCAAGAGGAATCCTAGCAAAGGTCTCCTGGAAGTTAGCAAACCTAATGAAATATTTTGTGCAATAAAACATTGTTTTCATTTGTGACATAAATTCATTCTTATCTACTTCCTGAGTTGATTTTGTATTTATTGGAGCTATAAACATCTCCCAAAAGTCAGCCTATTTCACTGACAAGGACTCTGATTTCCGCTCAGTTAAGGCAGCTATCTCAGCTTTGTTATTGCAGTATTTGATCCTCTTCTCTTTTCTGCTCTCTCTCTTCTATGAAGGTCACCTCTCTCTCTTAGCCATGTGTCAGAATCTATTCCACTTCACTCATATTTTCTAAGTCAGATAGAGAAGGATGCTACCTCTCTATTCATTCTGATATTTTATTTTGAAACAGTTATAAGGGACACATCTAAAGATTTAAGTAGTAGTAGATAATCTCATGCCTTTTTTCTTTTTTCCTAAATTTTTTTCATGATAAAAGTAATAAAGGCTTATTGTACAAAATTTGGAAATTCCAGAAATGTACAAAGTACAAAAATGGTAATACAGATCAGTCACATTACCATCAGCCAGAGATAATCTCTCTCAACCAGTTCTTTTTTTTTCTATTCATATATTTATTTTTAGTAATATTTGGATAGCATTGTGTCCTGTTCCACCTACCATTATATTATGAGCATTTATGTCCCCATATTCTTCTTTTTTTTTTTTTTTTTTTTTTTGAGATGGAGTCTCGCTCTGTCACTCAGGCTAAAGTGCAGTGGCGTGATCTCCGCTCACTGCAAACTCCAACTCCTGGGTTCATGCCATTTTCCTGCCTCAGCCTCCCAAGTAGCTGGGACTACAGGCGCCCGCCAACTTGCCCGGCTAATTTTTTGTATTTTTAGTAGAGATGGGGTTTCACCGTGTTAGCCAAGATGGTCTTGATCTCCTGACCTTGTGATCCGCCTGCCTCAGCCTCCGAAAGTGCTGGGATTACAGGCGTGAGCCACTGCGACCGGTGGTCCCCATATTCTTAAATGTGATTTTAATTTCTACATAATACTTATAATTTGTTTCATTCTTCTCCCATTATAGAGCATTTAGATATTTTCCAGTTACTATTTTAAATAATGTTATTGAGAGCATCTTTCTTGCCATTTTTAAGTTATCCGTCTTCGTTAAGAGAAATTGATTATTCCAATAATTCTATACACTTAATTTCAGTGACCTAGGGGGATGAGGGGCCCAGAGAGACTCTATGACTTGCCAGAGGCCATATAACTACTTATTGGAAATGTGGAATTCTTGATATTTTCAGTTCTTTTAATCTATCATGATCAAACCCTAGGCTTTTAAATTGCCTTTTTTTAAACCAGTTTCATTCCATTTTATAACAACTCCTGCCACTGCATTCCCATCCTTTCCTTGCAGCCCCACCCAAAAGCCACCTGCCTGGTCCCTAGGGCTTCCCTCTTCCCATTTGCCCTGAACACCACTATCAGGTGATTCAGATGATCCTTCTTATATCACTATCAGGCTCAAAAATTTCATTGACTTCTTAGTGAAACCCTGCATGAAATATAAACAACTTGTCTGACTCTCAAAGCTCCATTTTTCCCTTCAGTCTTTCCTCATCCGCTTCCACTTGTCTGCTGTTCCCTATCCCATTCCCAGCTTCCTGCCTTCTTCTTATATTTCTTTCCTTTCTTTTTTATTTGAGACAAAGTCTCACTCTGTTGCCCAGGCTGGAGTGCAGTGGCACAGTCTTGGCTCACTGGCACAGTCTTGGCTCACTGCAACCTCCACCTCCTGGGTTCAGGCGATCCTCCTGCCTCAGCCTCTCAAGGAGCTGGGATTACAGGTGCATGACACCACTCCCAGCTAATTTTTGTATTTTTAGTAGAGACAGGGTTTCACCATGTTGGCCATGCTGGTCTCGAACTCCTGACCTCAAGAGATTTGCCCGCCTTGGCCTTCCAAAGTGCTGGGGTTACAGGTGTGAGCCACTGCTCCCAGCCTACTCTGTATATTTCTTAACCAATCGGAATACCCCTTTGTTCTCCTCATCTCTTTAACTTCATGCAGTCCTCTAATGCCTAGTGCAAGTCTTATATATTCAATGAGATAGAATGAACTTCCATTGTATCTGAAATTGTTCCATTTGAGTTCTTGTCTGTAATGAACCACTTTCACTGGAAAATGTGGGGGCAAATAATTAACTCTGCTGAGTCTATTTCTGCATATGCAAAATAAGAATAATTTCACTAATACCTGCCCTATCAACCTCCCAAGATCCTAGGAAGGATTGGATATGTGTTATAAAGTTTTGGTGAGCTGCTAACTGGTATACAAATGAGGGAAAATATTCTCCACTGTGTCCACTCATAGCTGTCACTTTAAACCATTTCAGTATCCAAGACTGTACAACATGTAACATGGAAATGAGTTATGTTCCATCCTATCAAATTCTCTCATTGTCTTATGGATGCTAATCATTTTTCCTTAGCTTGGTTGTGAAGTCTGTCAATGTAATACAGTATCTAATATTACCTCTCTAACCCGGGCATTGCTGTAATGACTACTAGTCTAATCTAGATAAGTCCTAGCTGGTAAGGTCTGGATGGGGTCACAATGGGATTTAGATAAAAGTGGATGAGTCAGTAAGGCATCAGTGTTCCAGAATTTTTCTGGAGTAGAAAAGTGTTACACTTCGGGAGTCCAAGAAGACTGGGATTAAGGTTAGCATACACCTTGTGAAGTTTATGTACTCTCAATTTAGATTTTGTTTCCTGGATATATTCACTGAATTTTTATAGCAACCCATATTAGGCATGCTTACTGTTGGAAAGCAGAGGCAAGAATGTCCTTCAGACATCTAACCCAGCCTTCGGTTACCCCAGTCAGAAGGGTCAGGCTACCCAATCATGATATGCTGTTAAACATGGCCTCCTGATGATCTGCTTATAGATTATTCATTTAATCTGAAATTTACTTCTCAGTTTTAATTATCTAGTTTCTAGAGTCCTAAAGAATATTTTTTCCTAACAGGTCTACCCTGAAAATAGTCAGTTCTAAGGTAAAGATTAGGACTAATGACAAGAGATAGGGATAAGGCTAGAGTTAGGGTTAGCACTACCTTTAGGTTCAGAGTTAAAGTTATGATTAGGTTTATGGTTAGTGTTGGGTTAGGGTTCAGTTTAGGATGATGGTGAGATTTAGGTTCAGGCTTAGGGTTAGCATTTATGCTAGGGTTAGTGTTTGTGTTAACTCTACCCTTAAGGCTACAGGTTAGGTTGGCGTTAAGGTTAGGATTAAGTTAGATTCTAGGATACAAAGGACACTTTTACAAAAGATATTCTAGCAAATGTTACTTCGTATGGTAAAAGAAAACATCTTCCACATTTTTACCCATTTCCTTGGAACTAGCAAAAACACTATTGTAGTAGAATGCCTATTTTATAGTATTCCACGATTAAAAACAACTATGAAGTTTTCCATAGTTGATCAGAGTATTTTTAAATCTCTAGTACCGAAAAGGCAAGTAACACCTTTAATGTTAGTGTTAACACCCAAGAGGTCAATTTGTCAAGAGTATTCAATTTATACTACCTTCTTCCCCTGACATTCCCAGCCACCAACACAAAAGCTGATACCATTAAAGTAAAATGCCATGATCTGAAATGCACTTACATTTTATCTGAAAAACATTTATATATATATATATACATATATATATGTGTGTATATATATATATATACATATATATGTGTGTATATATATATACATATATATGTGTGTATATATATATACATATATATATGTGTGTATATATATATACATATATATGTGTGTATATATATATACATATATATATATGTGTGTATATATATAAATACATATATATATGTGTGTGTGTGTATATATATATATATATATATATATATATACTTTTGAAGCACCAGTCACTTGTCAAGCACCATAAACCAAAACACAATCTATTTAATAAGGTTTCCAAATCATTAGACGTCACTCAAATAGGTATTTTCAGCCAGACCTCACTCTCCAACAACTTTAAGTGTCTAGTGACTGGATGATGTCCTCACATAGCACCTGAACTTCAATAGGTCCAAACATGGTCTCCACAGCCCTCGCCCAACACACCTGCTCCTCCTTCTTTTCTTCCATTTAATTTAATGGCAGCACCATTTACCAAGTGCTCCAAACCAGAAACTTTTCATCAACTCATTTTTCCTCACCTCCCCTTGTCCCATCCTGTTGTGAAAATTACCTCAGACCTTCTTTCTGCCCCTCTCTTCAGTTCTATTATTTCTTGCCTAAACCATTTGCAACAGCCTCTTAAATAACCTTGAAATAACTTTCCTACCTCCAAGTTCTTCGTTGTCCAATCTGTCCTCCCCACACTGTCACCAGAAAGTGCCATCTTTGCTGTACCACCCACCAGTTGAAAATCTTTGCTAGGTTCTGTTCTAGAGTCTCTTTCATGAAAACTTTCTCATTCCTCTGTTGGCCTGGAATTTTCCACTTTCCTCTTTGCACCCTCCCATACCTTGTACATCTATGGTTGCGCTTACCATAGTTTATTACATGTGTTTCCCTTGAGTAGATGATAAACTTCTCAAAATCAAGATGATCTCATTCACTCCCGTACAACCAGTTCACAGAACAGTGCCTGGCATATGGTAGGTGCTCACAACATTTTGCCGAAAAAAAAAAAATAGCTTACAAGACCAAGTAACACTCACAGATCCTCTTTATATAATAGTGTGTCCGGTCCCAAAATAAAACTTATGCTGTGTAAGGCTTCTTAAAAAAGCACACCCTGCATCTTAACAGGAAGTTACAGATTAATAAACAGCTGACGGAATGAACTAAACAGCATCCAGTGACTCACCAGGGGACCGTTCAATTGCTGCTAACTAGATTCAGGGAGAGAGAAGATGGGGCCAAACCATCATTCCCCATTGATGGGAAGATTTTGCAAAGATGCTTGAAAGCCCTGGGTATCAGGGTGATGCCTATTTTCCTACACTGTAGTGGAAATTCAGGAACAGAAAAAGGCCATAGCAAAAATGAATTTGGGGGGTTGTGTGAATACAGACCCCAGATAAATACCAAATATGTGGCCACAGAATGTCTAACACTCCTTACTTCATCCCTTGTGTAACATACAGCCTTGCATGAGGTATACGCTCAGTTTTTAAGTTACTCTTCATGAGAATATGTGGTGAATACATAGACGAGACATGGATTTACCCTGGATTTTCTTCTGCCTTTGCCACCTCTGCAACACCAAGACCAACCCCTTATCTTCCTCCTCCTCGCCCTACTCAACATGAAGACAAACAGAATGAAGGCCTTTGTGATGATCCACTTCCACTTAATAAATAGTAAATAGATTTTCTCTTCTTATGATTTTCTTAATAGTTTTTCTCTAGCTTACATTACTATAAGAATATTTTATGTGTACAATACACATAAAATACAAAATATGTGTTAATTGTTTATGTTATCAGTAAGGCTTTCAGTCAACAGTAGGCTAGTTAAGTAGTTAAGTTTTGGGGGAGTCAAAAGTTATACTCAGGTTTTTGACTTCAAGAAGGGTGGGAAGATGTGGGGGTAGGAGGGGCTGCCTCTAACCTCCTAGGCATTCAAGGGCCAACTCTGTATGGTTTTCTGTAACTACTGGCTGTCCACACTGTACGGAACTAAGACGAGGTTGAGGAAGCTGGCTTCACAATTTTAAAATCCAAGAGCTCAGCTGCCAGTCTTCATTACAGAGCTGATGGCCCAAAAGGCGCAGCCTTGGGTTCAGGCTGCCTAGAGCAAATGCCTTCCACCTGAAGCATTTCTCGCAGACATAATGTTAAAACCCAGCACCTTGGAAGGTTAGATCTGATTGAGAACTCTTATTGGCAGCTCTCTCCTGGAAATCTGTATGTGGCCAGAGGAAACAGGAGAGGAGGACTCGCCAGCGACAATATACAAACACATCATGGCCAGACCATACATAAAAATAGAACTCTGACCCGTGACCCCTGCAGCAACCTAACCCAGAGCGTCAAGACTTGATCAATAACCACAAGCTTCCCTAAGGTTTGCCCTTCCTTTCCCCCTTCCAACTCAGGACCAACTCGAGAAAGCCAAATATGTTTCCCAAGCTAATCGCATGGGATACCTACCTCCAGGTCCCCGACGCCAACTGCCTCCAATCGGGGTACATCTTAAAGCCTTCCGTTCTCCACGATGAAGGGTCCCCACTCCCCGGCCTGCCTCTGAGTCTTGCCACAGCAAGCTCTGAATAAACTGCTTCCCACTACCGTGGCCCTGGCGGATTTCCACCTGGGTGTCTGGAGCACACCGGGAGCTTGCCTACCGTGATGGAAGGCGGCCTCTCCCTTGGTGGGGTTAGAGAGGTGGAACTGGAATTGGAAGGGTCACGTTCCAGTTCGGTGGGAGGAGTTGGGTGCAGGTAGAAAGCCCAGGGTGACGCCTCAGGCCAGGAGGTGGAGGTAGCTGGAGAAAGGAGGAAGGAGGCGAAGAAATTCTCCCTGCAGCGGTCCCCTGAGCCGGGCGCGGGAACAAGGGATGTGTGCGACTCGTCCTCCTCCGGCCCGGCCGCTGAGGTGGCTGTGACTGTGGGGCAGTCGGGCCGTGCACGTCTGGAGACCGCCCGGGCGCTGGCCGCGGCTGGACCCCGGGAGCCGAACCGCGAGAGGGCGCTGTGCGGGGCCGGTGGTGGCCTGCTCGACGGAGGTGGCCGCCGTCACCCTACTGGTCCTGTGCTACGTGCCCGAGGACTGCCCGGGAGCCAGACCTGCCAGCTGGTGCTGGACACCAAGGTCAAGACTGGAGCAGGGAGAAATAGTGCTGCGGCTTGGAGAAGCGCATCAACCAGGACCAGAGGACATCTGCGAGCTGCCGGGCGGCCAAGGGGAGGAAGTCTGGCTGGTGAACCTCGTGGTGGCGATGTGGCACAGATCCCCTAGGGTACCATGCTGCCTGCTACCACAGCATCTTCAGGGAGGCTCAGAGAAGAGGAGGAAGGTGCTGACCCCATATCCCAGCCTGCTGTCGGCGTCCTAGGAGAGGGAGGGCTCTGGTTATAACTCAGAAGTGGGCCTTATCGTGTCTCTGCTGATTTTTTTTGAAACTAAGAACAAAGTGAGTTAAAACAAAAGCAGATTCTCATGGGACCAGCGGGGACACAACCGCCCGAGAGGGTGAAGGCAAAATGCGGCAGATTCAAACATACACCAAAAAATATATAATAATAATTCTACAAGACAAAGTTATAAATTTATCCATAATGATTGGCAAGTGTGGTTGGCTCATGGCTATTTTCCTCACTTTGTCTCCTTAATGACAAATTTGGAAATACAGACTTTTGGGACTTGCGACAACCAATGAACTTTAGATTGCATTGCAGTTTATACAGAATATATTATTCAGTTTTTCATTATCAGAATAACAATCTTGGTGGTAACTGTTCCTGAAAGCTTTTCTTTTGCAGTTCCCCTTTCCTTGGCTTATTCTATAAAGAAAATGAAAGATAATCACTCCGTGAGACATTTGGGTGCTTGTAAGACTATGGGAAATGCAACAGTCTTTTGTTCTGATAAAGCAAGCACATTACTATTCCAGGAGTCCAGGCTTCCATTGGTGAAGCTCATTGTGTAAGTCCCATATCCATTTTGAAATACCTTTTTGACAGGTATTGCTGTTCATTGTTCTTATAACAATTTTTTAGTTGTTGAGGGTCCACCCCAACAGATTGGCAATATAATAGAATATGCCTTTTTGGGATTTCTTCATCATTTCAGAATAGATGTTGAGAAAGAAAAGAAAAAAGAAAGGAAGGGAGGGAGAGAGGGAAAGAAGGAGGGAGGGAGGGAAAGAGAGAGAAGGAAAAGAAAGAGCATACCACAGGCTCATGCCAGTAACCTCAGCACTTTGGGAGGCTGAGGCAGGCAGATCACTTGAGGTCCGGAGTTCGAGACCAGCCTGGCCAATATAGTGAAACTCCATCTCTACTAAAAATACAAAAATTAGCCGGGTATGTTGGCGGTCACCTGTAATTCCAGCTACTTGGGAGGTTGAGGCATGAGGATCACTTGAACCCGGGAGGCGGAGTTTGCAGGGAACAAAGATCATGCCATTGCACTCCAGCCTGGGTGACAGAGTGAGACTCCATCTCAATTAAAAAAAAAAAAAAAAAAAAAGCTTACCACATAAGAGTTTATACCAAATTATAGCATATATCTTCTACTCAGAAAATCTATGACTACTGTCTTCAAACTGCCTGATGAGGGTTTTTGGTTGTTCACAGAGGGAGTCTCAGAACTATCACTTAACAGGGGTGTCAAATCCTGAATGAAGAAGGAATACCTGTATTTTCCAAAGTGTCATGAAACCAATGGCTTGTGCAGGGCTAAGAATGCTGTGCCTGGCATTCAGAAATTCTGCAGATACTGACAACAAAGCTGGCTGAGCAATGCATAAGATATTACTACAGATCTTGCATGAATTGCTTTTGTAGGCATTGAAGATCCTATGAGACCGAAGGCGTAAGTTTCCTGTGGCTGCTTCAACAAAGCTCTGCAACCTGAGTAGCTTGAAACAACAGGAATGTATTTTTATCCAGTTCTAGAGCTCAGAGGTCCCAGAGGCCATGTTCCTTCTGAAGACTCTAGGGAAAAATTCTTCCTTGCTTTTCTCATAGATTCTGGTGGTTGCTGGAAAACTTTGGCATTCCTTGACTTGGAGCTTCTATCTTCATATGGCTGTCTGTCTTCTGTATTTCTGTGTCCAAATTTCTATCTTTTTTTAAGGACAGCAGTTTACTGGATTAGGGCCCCCCAGTCTAATGTGACTTCATCTTGATTACATTTACAAAGACCTTATTCCAAATAAGGCCATGCTCATAGGAACCAGAGTTCGGACTTGAATACATCTTTTTGGGAGACATATTTCAACCGTCAACACCTGAGGTGCCAAATGCAGTTTCATAACGCCAGCATACTAGATTCACTGCACGTGTGATTCTAGTGACAATCTCCACATTGTAAGGGCTGTTACCCTGAAATATAGCATTGTAAAGGTCCCTGAAGGTTACCCATGTTTAGAGGGTACGGATTTCAAGAAACTGACACATAAAAATGAAAATGGAGAAATTGAAAAAGAAAAAAAGGCTCAAAAACAAGGGTTGGTCAAAATTTCATGTACTTGCAAGATCCAGCTGGTGACGGTTAATTTTCTGTGTTAATTTGACTGGGCTGAGGGATGCCCAGCTAACTGGTAGAAATGTTGTTTCTGGATGTGTCTTTGGGGCTGTTTCTGGAGGGGCTGTTAGCATTTAAATCAGTATACTAAAGAAGATTGCCCTCACTTAATCTTTTGAGGGCCCAAATAGAACTAAAGGGCAGAGGAAGGGTGAATTCATTCTCCCTGTTTGATCCGGGACATCTGTATTCTAACTCCCTGGGACATCAGCACTTCTCGGGCCTTCTTGGACTAGGAATTATACCAGCAGCTCTCCTGGTTCTCAGACCTTCAGACTCCGACTGAATTACACCACCAGCTCTCGTGGTTCTCTAACACACAGAAGGCCAATTGTGGGACTTAGCACCCTCCATAATCATGTTAGCCAATTCCTATAATAAATCTTCTCCCATATAACCTGTTGCTTCTATTTCTCTAGAGAACCCTGGCTGGTACCCCAGCCTTACTGTTAAATATACTATTACTTAGTTAAAATGTGTAACGAATAATGTTTCAAGATGAAGGCAAATTGTAACAGTTACTGGTGATGGTCCTAATGATGGCCCAGTGTTAAAGAGAGGAGATGTTGGATCTGCAATGGGATTAACAGAAACAAAGATAGCTAAAGAAGTTTCCTATGTCGTTCTTACTGATGATGACCTTCCAAGTATTGTTAAAGCTGTCATATGAGGTAGAAATGTTTATGACGGCATCTTCACATTCCCTCCACTTCAGCTGGCTGTCGGTGCCACGCTGTGGCCTTCACAGCTGCATGTGGTGTTGTCCAGCATTCTCCTTCTAAAGCTGGTCAAACCCTTCTGGTGAATCTCATAGTAGACGCTTTTGCTTCCTTTGCTCTGGCAACTGAAAAGACCATGGCATCACTTTTGCTTTGTAAATCTTATGGTAGAAAAATATCTTTCCTGTCCATTTATAAAATTGATGTATAACAATTTTATATATAGTGTATAATTACTTTTGGTCTTATGTTTGTTAACAAAATCCTTTTTAATTTTGAAAGTGGAAGAAACACCATCCTACATGCTCTTCCTTCTCTCCTTCTACCTATTTTATAATGATATATTTATAATTTAGTACTTCTGTTGGATGCAACTTTTATATATATATAGATAGATAGATAGATGGAGTTTCACTCTTTGTTACCCAGACTGGAGTACAGTGGCACGCTCTTGGCTCACTGCAACCTTGCCTTCTGGGTTCAAGCGATTCTCCTGCCTCAGCCTCCCGAGTAGCTGGGATTACAGGTGCCCACCACCATGCCCAGCTAATTTTTTGTATTTTTAGTAGAGATGGGTTTCGCCATATTGGGCAGGCTGGTCTCAAACTCCTGACCTCAAGTGATCCATTTGCGTCAGCCCCCCAAAGTGCTGGGATTACAGGTGTGAGCCACCGCACCTGGCCAACTTTTTAATGAAATGAATGCCAGGAAGCTTCATTGCAAAACAAATATATTTGAAAGACTTTTCAGTAATATCTTTTGTCTAATGGTCAGGTGAACATTCGCTGTATCATGTGGTATGGTGCAATACTGGAGATAGGTGCTCCACTGTACAAATCTTAGCCCAGACATGTGACCATGGTGCATTTTGCAAGGAGTATGAGTTTTACTGGGGGTTCAGCTCTTAACTACAGTTCCCAATAACTGTGTGGAGCCCATCATAAGACTTTCACTGGGGGAAAGATTTACTAAGTTTTTTACTGAATTTACTAAAGATATGCGAGAGTCAGAATTAAAAATGCAAAGCAAAGATCCATTTTGGGTGCTGTGCTGAGGTAGAATCAGAGATCCAGTTGGAAAGATAGAAGCATGGCCGGGCATGGTGGCTCACACCTGTAGTCCCAGCTACTCTGGAGGCCAAGGCAGGAGAATCGCTTGAACTTGGGAGGCAGAGGTTGCAGTGAGGTGAGATCTCACCACTGCTCTCCAGCCTGGGTGACAGAGCAAGACTCCGTCAGAAAGAAAGGGAAGGGAAGGGAAGGGGAGCAGAGGGAAGGGGAAGGGAGGGGAGGGGAGGGGAACGGAAGGGAAGGGGGGAGAAAGAAAGAAAGGAGGGAGGGAGGGAGGGAGGGAAGGAAGGAAGGAAGGAAGGAAGGAAGGAAGGAAGGAAGGAAGGAAGGAAGGAAGGGAGGAAGGAAAGGAGGAAGGGAGGGAGGGAGGGAGGAGATGTATTTCTTCCATTCATTCACTCTGTCAGGTCACCCAGTATAAGGGAAGGAACCCTTTCCAAATTTACACACATTTTATCTTAAATACTTAAAATATCCTAATAACCCCAAAACAACTTCATTTTATCCTTTTCCTAAAATCTTAGATTTTGCTTTTATAATAAATGCATGAACTGAGTTGTCATCACTGCTACTTTTAAAAGGTGTTTTTTGGAAGTGAAGGATACACAGAGAGCTGTATTTTAGACAGAAGGGTAATGTGAGAATTCCATATAACTAAAGCATGGACAAGAAAAAAATATTCTAACTGTTGTATTTCCTTTCATCTTTTAGCAGAAGTCCAATAACAAAATTATGAATAAGTTAATATATTAATATTTGCTATTAATAAAAATCAACTATCTACATTATATGAGACAAAGATATGTTTAAAACGCTAAGTACCTTATTGAAACTATTGTTATTATATACTATAGATAAAGGATACATGTTATTATAAAAACACAGGCAAGTTAGATGCTTTCTAAAAAATATAGGCAGCTATGGTCCAATGTAATGGCTTTTGAATTAAATTGTTCTTTAAGCGTAGATACCCTTCATGATTACTGAAAAGAAAAGGAGAAAAAATACGAACCATGTTTTCTCTATTTGTTATCTGGCCAAGCTACCATTGTAATTGGGTCCTTGCAGTGCATCTGAAACATAACAAGGGCTCCATAAGGAAAATGAAGCACAGAACCAGGGAAAAGTAAGTGACAACTGGCAATTTTTTTTTTTTGAAGTAGAATCTCGCTCTGTTGCCCCATACGGAGTGCATTAGCATGATCTTGGCTCACTGCAACCTTGGCCTCCCAGGTTCAAGTGATTTTCATGCCTCAGCCTCCCGAGTACCTGGGATTACAGGCATGCACCACCATGCCCAGCCAATTTTTATTTATTTATTTATTTATTTATATACATATATATTTATTTATTTATTATACTTTAAGTTCTAGGGTATAGGTGCACAATGTGCAGGTTTGTTACATATGTATACATGTGCCATGTTGGTGTGCTGCACCCATTAACTCGTCATTTACATTAGGTATATCTCCTAATGCTACGCCTCCCCCCTCACCCCACCCCACCACAGGCTCCAGTGTGTGATGTTCCCCTTCCTGTGTCCATGTGCTCTCATTGTTCAATTCCCATCTATGAGTGAGAACATGCAGTGTTTGGTTTCTTGTCCTTGCGATAGTTTGCTGAGAATGATGGTTTCCAGCTTTATCCATGTCCCTGCAAAGGACACGAACTCATCATTTTTTATGGCTGCATAGTATTCCATGGTGTATATGTGCCACATTTTCTCAATCCAGTCTATCATTGTTGGACATTTGGGTTGGTTCCAAGTCTTTGCTATTGTGAATAGTGCTGCAATAAACATACGTGTGCATGTGTCTTTATTGCAGCATGATTTATAATCCTTTGGGTATATACCCAGTAATGGGATGGCTGGGTCAAATGGTATTTCTAGTTCTAGATACTTGGGGAATCGCCACACTGTCTTCCACAATGGTTGAATTAGTTTACATTCCCACCAACAATATAAAAGTGTTCCTATTTCTCCACATCCTCTCCAGTACCTGTTGTTTCCTGACTTTTTAATGATCACCATTCTAACTGGTGTGAGATGGTATCTCATTGTGGTTTTGATAATTTTTTTTTTTTTTTTTTTTTTTTTTTGAGACTGACTCTCGCTCTGTCACCCAGGCTGGAGTGCAGTGGCACGATCTCAGCTCACTGCAACCTCCGCCTCCCAGGTTCATACCATTCTCCTTCCTCAGCCTTCCGAGTAGCTGGGACTACAGGCACCGCCACCACGCCCGGCTAATTTTTTGTATTTTTTTAGTAGAGACGGGGTTTCACCATGTTAGCCAGAATGGTCTCGATCTGCTGACCTCATGATCTGCCCGCCTCAGCCTCCCAAAGTGCTGGGATTACAGGTGTGAGCCACCGCGCCAGGCCTGTTTTTTCTTTAAGTAGAGAAGGGGTTTCACCATGTTGGCCAGGCTGGTCTTGAACTCCTGGCCTCAAGTGATCCACCTGCCTTGGCCTCCCAAAGTGCTGGGGTTACAGGTGTGAGCCACCGCACCTGGTCTTGTGTGACAAATTTAATAATTGGAATGTGAGTCATCTTATATTTGGACACTTTTGCTTTGAAGATTTAGCTTTAAGATTACATTTGGAAGATTTTGCGTTTGGATTTGTCACCAAACTCCAGAAATTTTGCTCTTAATTATCGATTACGGGGAGCAATAGACTCTATCCCTTTCTGTATTTCTGTTTGATTGTTCTGCATACCAAACTTGAAGTGATTTCAAAATATAAGGTCTACTACACATACACAATGAGCCAGGGAATTTGGCCCTGTAGTGTGTTTATCTCCTTGTCTGTATAGATTCTTTCAATAAGTCAAGCATTTGTTTGAAAGCTCCAGTGTGAACAGCACTGTTCTAGGTATGTTAGAGTGTTAGGGAGAACAGAGACATGCTCCCTGTCTTAGAGCAAATTTTTGAACAGTAAACTTTATAAAGCAGGAATATACTTAAATAGATGCTTATTTTACTTACTGGAGAACCCACTAACTTCCGAACTTACGGTTGGTGACTTCATATGCACCAGAGAACCCCATGAGAATTCAGGCTTCCCAAAGTTTAAAAAGCTTCTTATTCACTTCTGATTTTGTTTTCTTTTGTTTTGTTTGTCAGTTACAAAAAGCTTCAGACTTTTACTAACGGATATTGCTATTTTCTAACAAGGAGGGAATCTCTTCTCATTACCACAGTTGCAATTTGTATTTATGATGACATAATGACAGGAACCATCTAAACATGTCTAGTAATCTGACGAGCCAAAACCCAAAGATTCTTCAAAAAATGCTTACTTTTATTCTAACATAAAAGTTAGAAACACGTCTTTTCTGAAGTATTTGAATGCCTGCTGAAAGAATCAATGGATTAAAAAAATTCTTTTGCTGCTTTCTTTGATTAATACTTTTAAAATAATCAGTGATTTTTAAAAAACCAATGCTGTAATTGAGCTTATATTTGAAAGTTTTGGAGAATTGTTAACTCTTAGATATCACACAGTGGGATATGCTTTAGTTTATGGGGAAGTTATATCCAAGAGTGATTGTTATTTATTGCTGGTTTCTAAACAACAATGTTTGCTACTATTTTTTTGAATTATGATGTAATAATTGACTTATGAAATACATTTTTATCAACCTTTGTATAATATCAGGGCTGTTAACATTCTGAAAAAGAAAGCGATATTAACAGTAATGATGCTTCTTAATTTCCTCCTTGTGTCCAAAGAGGTTGCTAACAGGACATCCTCCTGAGAAGGAAGGAAGGACTTCTTATTCTGACTCAATGATTATTCACTTCTTTCTCTAAACAATCCAGAGTCAGCTTTGAAAGGGAAGAATTCCTCTCTGGCCACAGCCCTGTGGAGCTGGGATGTTAGCCTGTTAAATTCATAGCTCATTTGTCCGTACCTTTCCTCACCTTCCAGGTGCAGGAATTAAATCTCCAGGCCTGGCAATAACTCGGAGGAACTAGTTCCAGGGCAGAAGAATCTCAGCTGGTGCTAAAAGAAGCCATGTGGCTCCCATCCACATGGTGGCAGTCTTCGTGGTCACAAAGAGAATGGGGCAGTCCTCTTTTCCTCCACTCTTTTCTAGGACTGCTTTTCTCTTTCAGGATTGCCTCAGGTGATTATTTAAATCCAATTTATTTCACTAGTATGTGTCTGTCTTGGGGAGAGGACTTGGTTCACCAGGCCTTGAGGCAGAATCTGTTAATCCTTCCTTGCCCCTGACTCATCCCCTCCAACCTTCTGGGGAAGCTCTGCTGGTTGCCTTGGCAAAAGAACTTGCTTGCATCACAATTAGTACTCTATAGCCAAGTCTTTGCCGATAGGGTTAAGGCAACAAAAAAGTGAACTCCAGAAACACCAAGGATAGTACTAGTGGGTTTTTCGACAAATGGGATATAACTAGCTTAGTGACCTTGTCCCACCTCATTTATTTTATGTTCCCCATTATTAGAACAATTGTCCTTCATAAGTGCTTTTCCCTACCTGTTTTCCAAAAACTATCAGTGGATCATATTTGCTATGACATTAAATGTAACTGTGACTTGGCTTTTAAAGCCTTTCAAAATCCAGCTCCACCATGCCTTTCTGAATTCTCTTCCTAAAGCTCCATAATCCTGAGTAAATTCTCATTTCAATTGGAATCATTTCCATAAATATTCATTGAGCACTTAGTTGATCCCAGACACTGCGCTATGTACTAGGAATAAATAGGATAAAGTCCCTGCCCTATAGGAGTTCAGGACATATCAGGAGAATTAACAGGAATGTAGCTATCATATAATCATAATAGTAACAACCGTTAACTTTATTGAGCCCATTCGTATAGTTGAGGCACCATTCTAAGCATTTCATATCAATGCCTTTAATCCTCACAACAAACCTATGAGGTGGTATCATCAGTATCCTCATTTTATAGCTGAACCACAGAGAGGTTGTTTTCCAAGATCACACAGTTAATAAATGAGTAACTGAATCCAGACAATCTGGCTACAGAACCTACTTCCTTAACTACTATTATTATATAGATATTGTGAGAGAGCTGTACTGGAAATGGAACAAAGGCTATAGGAACAGAAAGGATGGAATTCATTCAGCTTGGGGATATGGGAAATGGTGTCACGGAGACAATCTTGCTCTATTCCTTATTTATGTATACTGCTACCTCCTGGAAAGGAATCAGGACAGCTCACACTGGGAAAGGTATGCATTAAAGTAATGATAAAATTTAGAAATAAGGAGTCAGAACCAGGGACAATGTAAATATTGTAAGAAAATCAAGTCCAGAGGAAAAGTAAATTTCTTCTTAAAGGAATAGCTTAGTTGGCCAGGCGTGGTGGCTCACGTCTGTAATCCCAGCATTTTGGGAGGCCGAAGTGGGTGGATCATGAGGTCAGGAGTTCAAGACCAGCCTGGCCAAGATGGTGAAATCCCCCTCTCTACTAAAAATACAAAAATTAGCTGGGTGTAGTGGCGGGCGCCTGTAATCCCAGCTACTCGGGAGGCTGAGGCAGAGAATTGCATGAACCCAGGAGGCAGAATTTGCCGTGAGTTGAGATCACGCCACTGCACTCCAGCCTTGGCAAAAAAAAGAATAGCTTAGTTACACCATGCTTTAGCATCTAATTTTGCTATGAACTTTCTGGTAGTCAAAGAGAAAAGCAAGTCAAACTCAATTGCATGTTTATTGTCATAAAGGAAAAAGCAAGCCAGTTTATCACAGGAGAAAACAAGCCTTCCTTAGAAGTATGTTCTAAAATAAAATTTTCAAGAGGGATTACTGAGAACTTTAGTAGAAACCATGTCCCCTACAATGCTCCTGTAACAAAATAATAGAAAAATTTATATGGCAGTTTCTTAAAACATTTGTTGATAAAAGCCAAGGATATTGCATTAATGTAATTTAGCAAAGATGATTCCATTAAGGATACTACTGTCTGAATTCAGAATCTTCTGGTAGTAGGAGTTGGAGCTAAGTTTAGAAAAATGAGGATTTTTCTAGGTTTAGAAGCAGCGTGAAGGCGTGCAAGGAAGAAAAACAATATGATGTTCAGTTTAGTGTGATTTCCCTGGTACGTATGTGTGAGGAGGGAGGAATGGAGGGAAAGTTGGTCAGTGAACAAACCTTTATTGAGTGCCTCCTATGTGTCAGGTCCTGTGCAAGCTTCTGGGATATAAGAATGACTAGGATAAAGTCCCTACCCTCAAAGAGATTACATTCTAGTGTGTAGGTATAGTGAAGGGGTGGAAACTAGAATAATAAAGTTGGGAACAAATAAGTAAGTAATTTCACATGAGTGCTGATCATTATGATAAAGAAAACAGGGTAAAGTAAAGTACCTGGGGTGGAGGACTGCTTAAGCTGGGACCTTCAGGAGACAGCCTTATAAATACTGGCTGAAGCGCTTTTTCAGACAGGAAAGGTAGCAGATTTTAAAGGCAGAAAACAAGATGGATTTTCTTCTGAGAATAATGGAAGCCAATGGAGGATTTTAAGCAGGAAGTTGACAATGTGATTTACGGTTTTGTTTTTTTTGTGTGTGTGTTTTTTTTTTTTTTTTTTTTTGAGACTGAGTCTCACTCTGTCACCCAGGCTGGAGTACAGTGGTGCAATCTCGGTTCACTGCAACCTTCACCTCCTGGGTTCAAGTGATTCTCCTGCCTCAGCCTCCCGAGTAACTGGATTTACAGATGCCCGCCACCACACCCAGCTAATTTTTTTTGTATTTTAAGTAGAGATGGGATTTCACCATGTTGGCCAGGCTGGTCTCGAACTCCTGACCTCAGGTGATCCACCTGCCTCAGCCTCCCAAAGTGCTGGCATGAGCCACCACGTAAATTTTTAAAAGCTCACTCTAGCTGAGATGTGGAAGATGGAGTAGATGGATATTGAGAGAGAAAAATGGTGGCAGAAATGCCAGTTGGGAGGCTGCTTGGAGAGTCCAGGGGACATGATGGCAGCTTGGACTAGGGTTGTACATATTTTGGAAATAAAACAAATGTGGGGTATGAATGAGAGACTTTTGCATCAGGAAAGAAAGAAGAGTAAGTGGATCAAGTTACAACTAGGTTATTGGGTTTGGTGATAAGGAAATTGATTAGTTATCATTTGTGTCTATTTTTAACGTAATGCACAAGGCAAGGCTATCACCTAATAATGATGAAAAGAGTAGATGATAGAGATTTAATCAAGGATGATGCATAGTTGTGTTGCCAAAGCAAGTAGGTGAATGATGTGCCTTTTCTTTTCTTTCTTTTTTTTTTTTTTTGAGACGGAGTGTCGCTCTTTCGCCCAGGCCGGCGTGCGGTGGCGCTATCTCAGCTCACTGCAAGCTCCGCCTACCAGGTTCACCCCATTCTCCTGCCTCAGCCTCCCGAGTAGCTGGGACTACAGGCGCCCACCACCATGCCTGGCTAATTTTTTGTATTTTTAGTAGAGACGGGGTTTCACCGTGTTAGCCAGGATGGTCTCGATCTCCTGACCTGGTGATTAGCCCGCCTCTGCCTCCCAAAGTGCTGGGATTACAGGCGTGAACCACTGCGCCCGGCCGCCCTTTTCTTAAATAGGCACATTTAAACTTAAACAAGGCATGGAAATGGGGGAGTAGGGAAATAAGTAGTTGTGTTTTGACCAAGTTAAGTTTGAAATGACTACTGGACATCCAAGTGGCAGTGGCAATAGAAGTCAGGAGCTCAGGGGAGAAGGCAAGAATAAACTGAAAATTAATGGGTATCTAAAAGATTTTAAATATCTTAAATACAGAGAATATATTTTTAAAATATGCTAATAACATTTTCAAATGTAACTCTGTTTTCTTTTATCTTTGCAGACAAAGACTCTCTTTAAAACCTGAGTCCATTCATTAATCTGGGCAAAAAAGTACAATAAATAAATATTTTCCCTGTTTCGTCTTTTTCCAAGATTCAGAGCATACATATAGAAGCCTTGAGACTGGAAAGATTATTTGGAAGATGGGAAGAAGAGCAGGTCACAAGTGGACTAAGAAAAAGAAGCCAGATTAACAGGAGGAGTACTAGATAAGATGGAGGGCTTCCAGGTTTATTGGTGTGATAAATGTAAAAACACTGTCACAGAGTCTGGAGAAGAAAGTCTTTCAAGAAGAAAGGAATGGTCAATCATGCAAAATACTGCTGAGAGGGTGAGTAAAATAGGAAGCGAGCATTGACCATTGGCTTTGGAGAAATGTAAGTCATTGGTGATCTTGGCTAGTATTTTAGAGAACTGGTAGGAATAAAAGCCCAGTTGGTGTGGGAGGAGTGAAAAATAAGAGGTGAAGAAGTGGAGACAGCCAGGAATACAAGTCTTTTAGGTAGGTCTGTTGTGAAAAGAAATAGAGACATACGGTGGCAGCTGAAGGGAAATGAGATCATGGAGGATCTTTTCCAATGATGGGTGATATTAAGTATGTGTACATATAGATAGCAATGACCCAGTGAGTGGAAACTGATGACGTAATAGAAAAATTATATACCTGTAGAAGCGTGGTCCTTAGGAAGGGAGAGAGAACAGAACAGAGAATTCTATAGAAATTGAATGATGGAAAGAGGAGATGAGAGAAATTTAAGGAGACGATGTCAAGTAATCATCTTAAAGAGTAAAAAGGCAAATTTACTACAGCAAAGGAGAAGGATTACCCAAGAGTGTTGAATGCTCATTTGATATTTGTGGATTTAAATAAAAAACAATTGAAGGGGCTGGGTGCAGTGGCTCATGCCTGTAATGCCAGTCCTTTGGGAGGCCACTGAATGGATTACTTGAGGTCAGGAGTTCGAGACCAGCCTGGCCAACATGCTGAAACCCCCCATCTCTACTAAAGATCCAAAAAATTAGCTGGGCATCGTGGTTCATGCCTGTAATCCCAGCTACTTGGGAGGCTGAGGTAGGAGAATCGCTTGAACCTGGGAGGCAGAGGTTGCAGTGAGTGGAGATCGCACTACTGCACTCCAGCCTGGGTGACAGAGTAAGACCCCATCTCAAAAATAAATTAAAAAATAAAATAAAATAAATAAATAAATAAGTAAAAACAATTGAGGTATTATGAAGGAGGGCTCAGTGTCTTCTTCTTCACTTCAGTCACTCATTTCCTAAACTCATATCTTGACTTCCCTACATCTATTCTACCTATGAAATCTAAACTCCAATATCTGACTCTCTAACCACAGTCTTTTATCATTCAAGTTTTCATCCACTTGGTACCACTATGCCATGTATCTATTTAATGACACAATGACCTTGGCATCTTCATTTCTCTTGGGCTATTGGGTCTCATTCAGGCTTTCTTTTTCTTTATGTGTTGCTTAGATTCCATAGTTCATTACTTCAGTCATTTTCTCTGTAATATCTTAACTTTAATTTCCTTAACCTATTGTCCATTCGTTGTGCACATTCAATAAAATTCAAGATGAGCCAAGTGTTCTGTCTTTTCTATTCTTACACCTGTGCTGTAGGGCAAAGCAAAGGGAAGAAAGAAAAAATACATGAATGCTGCCACACACATCCACAGTTTCTCAATGCCCAGCCATTCTTGGTGTGCATTCTTAGTGAGTTTCTAGTCCAATTCCTCCTGAGTGACTACATTTTCATCACATTTCTGAAGGTTTTGCCACTTCTGCCATCACAATTTGAAGGTAACATAGCCTTATTTATGATAGAGAAAACAGAAATAATCAGAGGAGAACCTTTATAAATTGTTGTTCCCCTCCATCAACTTTACTCTGCTCTCCTTCACTGTTTCCTTTCTGCCTCAATAGAAATGACATCTCAACTCCCATCCTATTTTAATTCCCTCCTTGCACATTTTGCCTGCCCTATATTATCCTTGATGGTTTTGGTTGTGATAAAAACCTAATTCAAAATAACGTAAGCAAATGAACTCCAAGAATGGGGCTGGCTTTAAACACAACTAGTCCCAAGAGTTCAAATTCGTTTTTCAGGACTTTGCCTTTTTCTTGTCTCCTCTGAGCTTTTCTTTCCTCCATCCCTCAGCACAAGGAAGGTCACCTCCAAGTGAGAGGTGAAGATTGTCACCAGCAATTCTAGCTTTTGTTGTCTTTACAAATAATGACTCCACAAGAAATAAAATTTCATTTTCTTGGTAACTGAAATAAAAGTACCAGGAAGGACTCTGATTGCCAAACCTGAGTCACACATCCATCTCATCACCAAGAAAATGGTCAGCCACCCTGGGTCAAGTGCTCATCCCGGATTCAGAGAGTGGAGAGGGAAGTGGGGACATGTGAGCAACAGCCTTACCAGGTGGGAAAGTGGCATTTCTTGAGCAAAAATATGCTCAACAGACAAAACCTTATCATATGTACACTGCATATCCCTTCCTGGCCTTCCTAACAGTTGAACTCATGAAGCAGCCCTTCTCATTACCGTATCTTCAAACTCTTCTACCGACATTGCCATACGTTATATAATAATAATAATAATGCTTAACACAAATGCCTGGCACATAAGTGTTCAATAAGTGTCAATAATAGGAATAGTAATAATGATAATAACACCAACTGCTGTCCCAGCTTAAGCAAATTCTTAGGCTCCTCCTCTACCTTCCCTCTCCCTCCTTCCCCCTGTGAAAGGAAAGTAAATCTCCGGACTGCAAAATCACCAAGCCCGGGGGAAAAGTCAACCTGGGAACCGCATTGGGCAAACCTGCCTCACATTCTGTTCCTGAATAAGACAGCTACAAAGATTAAAAAAAAAAAGAAAGAAAGAAAAAAAGAAAAGCTACATACCTCCCTCGCAATTCACAAACAAGGAAGTTCCTTGTGGACCAAAGACAGAACTCGAAGTCATCCCTCTGCTCACATGAGACAAATGCATATCTGATTGCTTCCTTTGCCCTATTGTTTGACTAAGCCAGACGAAGGCATAAGTGACTATTCCTGTAAACTGTGTATTCAGTGAAAACGCTAATCAGAAACTCAAAAGAATGTCTTTTGTCTACCTATGACCCGGAAGCCCACTCTCCACTTCAAGTTGTCCCGCCTTTCCAGGTCAAACCAACGTGCATCTTACAAACATTAATGTCTCATGTCTCCCTAAAATGTATAAAATCAAACTGTGCCCTGACCACCTTGGGCCCATGTCATCAGGACCTCCTCATGCCTCCACAGGCATGTCCTTAACCTTGGCAAAATAAACCTTCAAAATTGACTGAGACTTGTCTCAAATACCTTGAGTTCACACCCCTCTTCCCTGCTAATCATCTGTCTTGGTGTATTAATGCTGCTATAACAAAATACCACAAACTGAGTAATATATAAACAACAGAAATGTATTTCTCACAGTTCTGGAGGCTGGTAAGTCCAAGATTAAGGCATTGGCAGGTTTGATGTCCAATGAGGGCCTGATTTTTACTTCCAAGAAGGTACCTTGTTGTCGTGTCCTCTGGAGGGGACAAACATTGTGTCCTCATGTGGTGGCAGGGATGAAAGGCAAAAAAGGGGGCCAAACTCATGCCCTTTTATAAGAGTGCTAACCCAGCCCATGAGGGTGAAGCCCTCATGGCCTAATCACTTTCTAGGGGGCCCCTCCTCTTAATACTACTGTACTGGGGATTAAGTTTCAACATGAATTTGAGAAGAGACACAAGTATTGAAACCATAGCAGCATAACTATGTCTGTCCTTCTCCCCCATCCACTTCCTCAACTTACTACAGTCTGTCTTGCCCCATACCACTCCCCTGACACATCACCAAAAGCCTTCACCATCCCAAGTCAGATAGATACTTTCCCAATTTGATTTCACTGAACACCTTCAATATTTGATACTATTGACAATTATATTCTTGTGACTTTCCTCCCTTCCTTTTGTAACTCTTTTCAAACAGCTTTCCTCCCTTCCTTTTGTAACTCTTTTCAAACAGATTTCCTCCTTAGCATTATCCTTGTCTACCTTAATGGCTACTTCCTGATTTCCACTGTGAATCGGACTCTAATGATTTCCAACATCAGCCCGTCTCTTTATTGAGATAGAGTTCTCTGTAATACAACTTCCTATTGAAGAGTTACATTTGGATGTCCCAAAGGCACCTAAAGCAAAGCATTTAAAAAACTGAATTTATCATTTCCCACAGCCTATAACAAAAAATAAGTTCCCTTAATTATATTTCCTAATTTTATTGAATGGCTCCTTTAAACACCTATAACTGTTAAAGCTGCAGGATTGGGAGTTATCCTATACTTTTCTCTCCCTCACTCCCAATATCCAGAATCAAATTTAGTACATGCTTTCTTCTAAGAATCAAATCTACTCACTTCACATGCCACTTCTCTAATTCAGCCCACATCATCTCTTGCCTGCATTATTGCCAATGATCCATAACCAAATCCTCTACCTCTCCTGCAAATCACTCGCTGTATTTTTACTAAAGCAATTTTTTTCATTAAAAGCAAATCTGGTCATATTGTTCTTTAGTGGCTTCCTATGGCATCAGACAGCTCTAGTCTTCTTGTATAGGAGACCAAAAGTTCTGGCTGACCAAATTTAAGGGACAGTTTATTTGCCTGTAGCCTCTAGAACAAAGACAATCATGTGTTTAACCTCTTCACTTTTCCAATGCCCAAGAGAACCTCATAAACTTGACATGAACAGGCTTAGCAATAAGCCATATTCATGAATAGTCAGGGAAAGTCACAGCTCTTTCTAAAGGGGTGGGAGGGGTCTCAATAATTTAGGGGAGGAAAGCCTTTACCTTCTGGTATTCACATCTTTATGTAATCCCCTCCACTTGAGTATAGGGTATCACTTCTGAATTAGTTATAAATTGACTGTCTTAGGTACACTCTCTTGGGTCCTCATTCTGGCGGAAGCTGGCTGCCAGGTCCTGAGGCAGTCCTGTGGAGAAGGCCACGCGACTGAGCTTGGATATAGATCCTCCCATAGTTTTGAGATGACTGCAGCCCTGGCCAGCATCTTGAATGTAGCCTGTAAGAGATCTTAAACCAGAACCACTTCGCTAAGCCACTCTCAGGTTCCTGACCCACAGAAACTGTAAGATAAGAAATGCTTGTATTTCCAACTATTATATTTTGGAGTACTTTATTATGCAGTGATAGATAATTAATGCAAAGTCTAAGGGGGAGGGCATCTCACTGCAAAAACACTGAAAGAGAAGAAAATTTAATAAAAATAAGAATCTCAAGTAGATGCAATTAGATTTTTTTAAAAGATTCACTGTAAGTACAAATTTGGATTTAAAAGTTCACTAGAAACTAAAAACTTATGGTTGTGGTAAGAACTAAATTGATGGCACAAGACTGAAAGGGATAAATAATTCTCAACATACAACACAGAGTAAAAACAAACAAAAATTACAAATAATGAGGGAAATTGTAAAAGACTTGGAAGGCAAACCTAAGCAACCTATTATGCAAACAAAATTTTCAGGAACCAACAGAACAAATAGAGAAGTAACAATAAAGGAAAACATAGGAAAAAAATGTTCTCAAATATAAAAATACAAAAAGTTATATTAAATGGGAGCACAGCCTCAAGTAGGATTGAGGGGGAAATATACATACAAGATTTCTGAACTCCGTTGATTTTAAAAGCATTGTATAAACTTCCAGCCAAAAAGAGCAGAATACTCTAAAGAAAAGTGGATTCAACTTATCCTCTGTAGTATCAGCAGCTAATAGATAGTGAACAATCATTTTAGGCTACCAAGGGAACAGGGCTTAATCCGAAAGTCCTATACTAGGTGAAGACATAATTCTTGACATTTACACATTTTCAGGCTTTCAGAAAGCATACCGTCCACATATCCTATCAAAAGAAAGCACTTCAGGAAGTAACCTAACCACAAACACACAAAAAAATCAGAATAAAATATCTTAAATCAGAAAATAGAGAAGCAAAAGAGTATAAGAAACACTGGTGAGAACTGAATTTTGTAGTACCTGTGGCTACATCTAAAGAAATGACTGTAAAATTTCTTGATGTTAAACATATGTATTAGGAGAGTAAGAACAGGAGACTTCCAGTTTCCAGTTGGGCATATAAGTAGTATAGAAGTCATCACTGTGTTACAACAACAAGTATAAAGCCAAACAAACTGGAAAACCAACAACTTTTCTTAGATTCATTAGAAAAGTGAGCTCTCAGGGCAAACCACTATCCTCAAAATTGGAGAGACAGACAGGCTAGATACAGAGAGCCACAACTTAGTGAAGCAGAAACCCATGAGCAGAAACCCTCACTGGAACCAGTACTGGGGTAGAAAAACCTGAACTGTAATTTATGAATTACAGGAAGCTTAATGTGGACAAGTCTGAGACTTAAAAACTGCAGGGGACCCAGCCATGGGAAGGCTTCTCACACTTTTGTGTGTTTTACATCAGGAGCTTTATTAGGTTCTCAGAGTGAAGATCAAAGAAAAATCCTTCATGCTTCCATTAGGAAGTGAGGGGAGGTCGCCATTTTGAAATCCAACAAAGCATTGTTGTTAGAAAGGCCTCCTGTCCTCAAGAGAAGCTGTTTTACCAGAGTCCAGCCTAATGATAGCAGTGCAAGGGGAAATCAATAGATTCATACTTATAGCTGAAGATTTTGACATTCTTCAGTCATAAATGGACAGATTCAGCAGACAGAAAATCAGTAAGGACATAGTCAAACTCAACAGCATCGTCAATCACCTAGATATAATTGACATCTATCAAGTACTTTATCCAACAAGAGAAGAGTACACATTCCTCTCAAGCTCACATGGAACATCCACTAATGTAAACCACACACTGGGCTATAAAACACAAGTTATCAATGTAAAAGCATAAATCTTACAATATATTCTCCTTCTGATCACAATGGAATTAAACTGAAAATCAGTCACAGAAAGATAGCTGAAAAATTTCAAAATACTTAGAAATTAAACAACATACTTCTAAATAACACGAGTCAAGGACAAATTCTCAAGAAAAAATTTAAAATATTTCTAACTAAATGAAAATGAAATACAACTTACCAAAATTTGTGGGGTACAGTGAAAGCAGTGCTTAGAGTGAAATTTATGGCATTGAATGCATATATTAGAAAAAACAAAAGTTTAAAATTAATGATCTAAGCTTTCACCTTAGGATACTAACAAAAGAAGATATAAAGGTAAATAAGCATATTAAAAGATATTAAACATCATATGTTATTAGGAAATTGCAAATTAAAACAGGTTACCACTACATTGAAAACTATGTCCACCAAAAAACCTGCAGATGAATGTTTATAGCAGCTTTATTTATAATTGCTAAAAGTTGGAAACAAAAATAGGACCTTCAGTAGGTGAATGGATAAATACATATTGGTACATCCACACAATGGAATATTACCCGGCACTGAAAAGAAATGAGCTATTAAGCCATGAAAAGACATAGAGGAACCTTAAATACATATTGCTAAGTAAAAGGCGTCAGTCTGGAAAGGGTATGTACTGTATGAATCCAACTATATGACATTTTTGAAAAGGAAAAACTGTGGAAACAGTACGATAAATGGATCAGTGGTTTCCATGGGTTAAAGGAGATAGAGGGGCCAGGCGCCGTGGCTCATGCCTGTAATCCCAGCACTTTGGGAGGCCGAGGTGGGCAGATCACAAGGTCAGGAGATCGAGACCATCCTGGCTAACACGGTGAAACCCCATCTCTACTAAAAATACAAAAAATTAGCCAGGCGTGGTGGCGGGCGCCTGTAGTCCCAGCTACTCAGGAGGCTGCACTCCAGCCTGGGAGACAGAGCAAGACTCCATCTCAAAAAGAAAACGGCGGGGGGGATAGAGGGATAAATAAGCAGAATACGAGAGATTTTTAGGAAGTGAAACCCCTCTGTATGATGTTACAATGGCGGATGCATGCCATTGTTAATTTGTCACAACCCATACAATGTCTTTAACACAATACCAGGAGTGAACCCTACTGTAAACTACAAACTTTGGGTGAGAGTAATGTGTCCATGTAGGCTCATTGATTGTAACATAACAACCACTCTTGTGCTGGATTTTGATAGGCAGGCAGGCTATGCATCCCTGAGGGCAGGGTTTCTATAGGAAATCTCTGTACCTTCTGCTCAATTTTGCTGTGAATCTACAAATCATTCTAAAAAATAAAATCTATTTTAAAAAATGAGTCCCAAGCCATGAAAAGATAAAGAGGGATCTTAAATACATGTTAATTACTAAGTGAAATAAGCCAATCTGAAAAGGCTACATACTGTATAATTGCAAGTATATGCTCCTCTGGAAAAGGCAAAACTATGGAACTAGTAAAAAGATCAGTGGTTTCCAGGAGTTGTCAGGGGGATGGAGGGATGAACAGGCAGAGCATGGATTTTTAGAGCAATGGAAATATTCTGTATGATACTTTAGTGGTCAATACATGTCATTACACATTTGTCAAAACCCATAAAATATACAACACCAAGAATAAACTTTAAAGTAAACTATGAACTTTGAGTAATAAGAAAAATACAGACTAAAGAAACAAGCAAACAAGCAAACAAAAATATCTTTTATTTAATAAAACTCTTGGCTGGGTGTGGGAGCTCACGCCTGTAATCCCAGCACTTTGGGAGGCCAAGGTGGGCAGATCATTTGAGGTCAGGAGTTTGACACCAGCCTGGCCATCATGGTGAAACCCCATCTCTACTAAAAATGCAAAAATTAGCTGGTCATGGTGGCACATGCCTGTAATCCCAGCTACTCAGGAAGCTGAGGCAGGAGAATTGCTTGAACCTAGGAGACAGAGGTTGCAGTGAGCCACGATTGCGCCAGCTGGGCGACAGGGTGAGACTCCATTAAAAAAAAAAAAAGAAAAAAACTCTGAAAAAATCCTGTAATGGGGGTGGGTAGATAGGGGTAGTGTGGTGCCTCAGTCTGTTCTCACACTGCTAATAAAGACATACCCAAGACTGGGTAATTTAGGTTTCATTGACTCACAGTTCCACATGGCTGGGGAGGCCTCACAATCATGGTGGAAGGCAAATGAAGGGCAAAGCCACATCTTACATGGCAGCAGGCAGAGAGAGCTTATGTAGGGGAACTCGTCTTTATACAACCATCGGATCTCGTGAGACTTATTCACTATCATGAGAACAGCATGGGAAAGACCGACCCCCATGATTCAATTACCTCCCACTGGGTCCCTCCCATGACACGTGGGAATTATGGGAGCTACAATTCAAGATGAGATTTGGGTGGATGGGGATACAGCCAACCATATCAGGTGGGTACAGCAGAGAGAGCTGAAAGTTGAGAACACGAACATCCAAAGGTCTTGTATCGATGTAGGGGAAATGGCACTGTAGATGAGTAAAACATATCGGCAAAAGAGCACAGTTAATATTTATTATTAGTTTTTATGCTAGTAGTAAATTTGAGGTTTAAACATAGATTCAACATGATAACATAACCACTATGGTTGATGAAGCATGATAGAAATTATAACTGATGGAAGGCAGAAGGGAATAAAAAGAAAAAATATCAAACTAGCAAAAATAAGGAAAACAGGCAAGAGGAAACAACTATAAACTTTAGGTAATAAACATTAAATATAACCAAACTGAACTCGTTTCACCAAAAAATGTGATTGGGGTAAATTCTCTATTAAAACATGAAGTCTCACATTAGGAAGGAAAAGAAACAAAATCTAGTTACATATTGTTTACAAGAGTCAGAAAAAACTAAAGGGATGGGTGAGATTTCTATTTCTGAAATTTGTGATGGACTGGATTCCCGGAAAAACCCTGCTGATGAAAATAACAACAAACTTGTCTTTATATGAATCTCACAATTTGAAAATAAAGATTCCACAGAGGCCTAAAACAAGAGGAAAACAACAGCCTTAGGCAGTGGGGCTGAACCTTGGAGAGCTTAAAGAGCCATCTGAGGGCTCCTGCAGGCCGATAACCCCGGAGCCTCCCTGAGATCAGAAGTCCTAAAGGAGATTCCTGCTTAACGCAGGGGCGAGGGACCTTAAAAGGCTACATTCTCCGTGTAATGGTGAAGAATAAACCTATTACGCAGTACGCAAGAGGAAGGAGCTTGCCTGTCTTGATCTTGATTCTCACTGGAAGCAAACAAACAAACAAAATCTTCCTGGTAATTCACAACTGCAAGCCAGCCTTCCATGGTTTGAGATCTGAATTCATGGTCTCCAATATGCTGAAATGAAATAAGAGTAAGCCTGAAATTCTACATCCATTGATGACTGCAGGATGAGATTCCACTGAGAACCATACAATTGTCAACTTTAATGATGTAAGAGTTCTAGGCCGGGCACGGTGGCTCACACTTGTAATTCTAGTACTTTGGGAGGCTGAGGCAGGTGGTTCGCGAGGTCAGGAGACGGAGACCATCCTGGCTAACACGGTCAAACTCCATCTCTACTAAAAATACAAAAAATTAGCCAGGCGTGGTGGCGGGTGCCTGTAGTCCCAGCTACTCAGGAGGCTGAGGCAGGAGAATGGCGTGAACCCGGGAGGCGGAGGTTACAGTGAGCCGAGAAAGTGCCACTGCGCTCCAGCCTGGGCAACAGAGCAAGACTCCATCTCAAAAAAAAAAAAAAAAAAAGAGTTCTAAAACTTAGACAACCCTGGGAAGAGAAAGACTCCCAATTAACAAAGATTAAGATTCTGCTCCCTGGTAGAAAGGAGGCTTGGTATGGAAATTAAGTAGACTTATTTTTAAAATCATTATATTTCTTACATGCCTGAGTTGTGGACTCAGATTTATATCTGCTGCTTTATTTAAAAAGGAAGATTAAAAATACATTAATTAAGTATGCCCCTTGAGACAATTGGAAAAATACACTGAAAATAAACATTAAGACAGTACGTATAGGAAATTAAAAAGATAAAGGGCAGAACTGATTAAAAATAAAGCAAACAAAATGAGTAAAAGGGGTAATAGAACCAAAATCTCTTTTATCTGCGTAAATAGATAATTCCCATTACATCTCATTAATGAAAAATGTGAAAAAGCAAATACAAACATATCAACATTGACAAAGAGAAAAGATATGCCCACAAATTCAAATAAGATTAGAAAAATTATGAGAAACTATCATCCCGGGTGCGGTGGCTCACACCTGTAATCCCAGCACTTTGGGAGGCCGAGGTGGGTGGATCACTTGAGGTCAGGAGTTTGAGACCAGACTGACCAACATGGTGAAACCCCATCCCCACTAAAAACACAAAAATGAGCCATGCGTGGGGGTGCATGCCTGTAATCCCAGCTACTCGGGAAGCTGAGGCAGGAGAATCCCTTGAACCTGGGAGGTGGAGGCTGCAGTGAGCCAAGATCGTGCCACTGCACTCCAGCTGGGGCAACAGAGTGAGACACCATCTCAAAAAAAAAAAAAAAAAGAAAAGAAAAGAAAAATTGTGAGAAACTATCACATACAACTCTCCAGAAATATAAATAGAAACCAATAAGAAATGTAACATTTTGTAAAAATAAATAAATTAATAAAATTTTCTCAAAAGGACACAGAAAAGTTGAACAAATAACTCAAGAAAAATGAAGGCACCTAATTCAGTTAGTTTTGCAATAATAACTTCAACACTGTTTGAACTCTTTCTTTCAGCTCATAAAAAAGAAAGCTCTATGGGCTGCCATGATGGCGCATACCTGTAATCCCAACATTTTGGGAGTCTGAGGCGGGAAGATCCCTTGAATCTAGGAGTTCAAGACCAGCCTGGCCATCATAGGGAGACCTTGCCTCTACAAAAAACTTGAAAATTTACTGGGCATGGTGGTTCATGACTGGTAATTTCAGTTACTCGGGAGGCTGAGGCAGATGGATGGCTTTGAGCCTGGGAGTTTCAGGCTGCAGTGAGCTATGAGCACACCATTGTACTCCAGCCTGAATGACAGAGTGAGACTCTGTCTCAAAAAAAGAAAAGAAAAGAAAAGAAAAGAAAAAAGTAAGAAAGCTCTCAATTCATTTTAAAAGCCAACAATTCTAATATCAAAATCTGACAAATAGAGAAAAAAACACCTAACATAACTTAAATTTACTCAAGGATATACATGTAAAGATTATAAATAAAAGACAAGCAAACCCTATAGTATATTAAAATAATAAAACATCACAATGAGAAAAAGTTTATTCCAGGGTGTTAATATTAGGAAATTATAGGCAAAAATGTATTACATCAACAAATTACATCAACAGAAACAGTACTGACATGGTGTAAAAAGGCTTTTGCTAAAATCCAGGGGTAATTTCAAATAAAAACTCTAAGTAAAGTAGGAACAAAAGAAAAATATATAAAAGTGATATAGATTAACAAAAAAGAAGAGCAAACATCCTATAGAAGGGTAACATATTAAAGTCATTAAAATTAAAATGAAAATTAAGAAATGTTTTCTTCGCTTGACTTCCAGGAAGTGGTGTACTTTCCTCTGAGTCCACTGGTCTGCCTTTCTGTTTTTTGTTTTGTTTTGTTTTTTAAACAGAGTCTCATTCTGTCACCCAGGCTGGAGTGCAGTGGTGTCATCTTAGCTCACTGCAACCTCTGCCTGGCGAGTTCAAGTGATTCTCCTGCCTCAGCCTCCCGAGTAGCTGGGAATACAGGCATGTGCCATCACAACTGGCTAATTTTTGTATTTTTAATAGAGACACAGTTTCACCATGTTGGCCAGGCTGGTCTCCAACTCCTGACCTCAAGTGACCTGCCCACCTCGGCCTCCCAAAGTGTTGGGATTACAGGCGTGAGCCACCTCGCCCGGCCCCCACTGTCCTGCCTTTCTTGGTCACCTTTACTGGTTCCTTCATTTCTCCCTGGTATTCTTAACATTGGAGGTCATTTGGGCTCAGCCCTTGACCTTGCTTCTTCTCTGTCTGTATATTTACTTGATACAGTACTCACAGTAGTCTCATAGCTTTACATACCACTTGTTTGCCCTTTCCTGCCACATTTACATCTCCAGCCTAGACCTCACCCTTGAGCTCCAAGCTGTGATGTCCTCCTGCCCATGGAAATCACTGCTTGGATGCCTAATTTTGACACATCTCACACACCAGACCCCTGATCTTTTCCTCCTTCCAAGCCTGCTCTTTGCACAGTCTTTCCCGTTTATTTTGTTTGTTTTTGAGACCCAGACTGGAGTGCAGTGGCACAATCTCAGCTCATTACAATCTCCGCCTCCCAGGTTCAAGTGATTCCCCTGCCTCAGCCTCCAGAGTAGCTGGGACTACAGGTTCGCACCACCAAGCCCAGATACCTTTTTGTATTTTAATAGAGACGGTGTTTCACCATGTTGGCCAGGATGGTCTCGATATCCTGACCTCGTGATCTGCCCGCCTCGGCCTCCCAAAGTGCTGTAATTACAGGTGTGAGCCATCGGGCCCAGCCTCTTTCCCATCTTAGTAAATGGCAATTCATCCTTCTGGTTGCTGTGACCCAAAGCCTTAGAGTCACCCTGACTCTTCACTTCTATATTTGCCCTCTTAGAGGCGAATCTCAACACAGCAGACAGAGTAATTCATGCAAGATATGAGTCAAAACCCTTCAGTGGCTACACATTACTTGGACTAAAAGCAGTTTCCTTTTAACGGCCTATGTACTCCTGCATAATCTGGTCCTCGGGGGACAGAACCCTCTTACATCCTTGACTTCATCTACTCCTCCTCCATTCTGCATCTTCTACTCTGCTCCAGCCATGCTGGCCTGCCTTCCCCAGGGCCTTTGCACTGCCCATTCTTCCTGCCTGGCTTGTTCTATTGCTCTTTTTCCAAATCCTTGAGTTAAACTTGTAATTTCTAACATTTAAAAATTTTCTGTTAAATATATTTAAAGTTATAATTTTACCTAATATTACTTTTTATAAGGTTTCGTATATTTAGACATAAATGTTATCATTATCCTTTAATTATAAGCATCTATTAATTTACTTGATTTCCCCTTAAAACCAAGACTTACTTACTAAGGTATTCATCTTCACACATAGAGGATTTTTAAAATTTTTTATTTCCATAGGTTTTTGGAGAACAGGTGGTGTTTGGTTACATGAATAAGTTCTTTAGTGGTGATTTCTGAGATTTTGGTGCACCCATACCCCGGACAGTATACACTGAACCCAATTTGTAATCTTTTATCCCTCACCCCCTTCCCACCCTCTCCCTTGAGTCCTCAAAGTCCATTGTGTCATTCTTAGGCCTTTGCATCCTTGTAGCTTAGCTCCCACTTATCAGTGAGAACGTAGGATATCCAACATAGGGGATTTTTTTTAAAAGTTATATCTTTGTGACTAATTTCTAATTTTACTGAGTAAACTACAATTTCTACTTGAATAAATTACAAGTTGCAAGTTCTGCAGGGAGACTTTTTTTTTTTTTTTTTTCCTCTCCAGAGCCTCAGCAGAAACCATGCATGGCCTTGATCTCTTCCTGAGTGAATTCGGCCCTCCCCAAGCCTGGCTTGTGCGACGGAGCTCACTTATTCCTCCAGCCTCTGCCTCCAAGGCAGCTGTGGCAACAGGCAAAACCGCTCTGGTTTTCAGCACCCCTTTAATTCTTAGCACCTGATTACTTTCCCCTTTTGTTCCTGCAAGCTCAGCTCAGCTCAGCATTGAAAGGGATGTTTGTAATATACTAAACAGCACTAGTGGGAGGATTTTCAGGTAATCCTGTCTTCTGTGTTGCGTATAACTGGAACAAATTCCAACTACACAGAGGGGCATAAAAGAAAAGTCTACTCCTGCCCAGGGCGGTCATCCCAGTCTCCAGTGCTAACCAGTGGGAACAGTGTGGTCTTTTTCCCAACAGCCTTTTCCTTCATATTTTGCAGACCTGTGTGTTGCAAGGAGTGGTAATAGAAAGACCAGATCCAGTCCCAGCTCTGCCACAAAAGACCTATGTGACTTTGAGAAAAATCACTGACTTCTGTAGCTCTAGTTTTCTCCCTCAAGGGTCATGAATAATAAGATGTAGTATTAGTAAGCTTATTTTTTCTTATATGGTCTGTTTTTTTGTTTTTGTTTTTATTCTCTCTCTTTTTTTTTTGGCTTCTGTACTTATTTCAGAAAGTAGATTGTGGTTAGTAACATATAACTTTCCTGGAATTAAAAAGGAAGAAAATATGAGGATTCAGACTATATCTAAGGTCTTTTTTATTTAGCACTAAAAGCCCTCTGTGCTTATCTACACGAACAACCCTAATAACCTACACAGGTACTTCCCAAACCTGCCTATGCATCAGAATCACCTTCAAACACTTGATAAAAATGCAGGTTTGTGTTCAAAATACAGTCCATTTGTTTTGAAAAAAAGAGCCCTTGAGGACTTTGACACGCAGCCAGCTGAGTGCTGAGCAAAGCTCTGGCTTTGGGGAGTGTGGCCTTGACAATTGCACAGGGGACTGCACAAGGGCATTGTTTATGTCACTACTGAAGCCATTTTGCATTCAGATTGTGAAGTCCCCACGCTGACCTTGGCCAAGAACCTTTCCCGCCCCTGGCCTCTGCTGCTGCTTCTACAAAAGGAAGGGTTGGATTTTCTTCCAACTTGGACATTCTACTAGCTCATAATCCAGTGCTCCCTTGTACTCAAACCTGTCCTATTTAGTAGAACATTTTCGCCTAGGGGTCGTCTTCTGCAGAATTGTGAGGTGACGCTGTCTTTTACACCCTGAGTTCCCAGGGCATGGTTCTAATAGTCTCTTTTCTTAATAAAATAAACGAAATCACTAATATCCATATGTTACTTTTCTCCTACTGTGAACAGATTTAACTACTCCTTTGAGAAGTCTCTGATTTCCAAATCAAATCTGAACCCTTCCTGCCTAGGAAGAAAATATTTGGCTATCACATTTATTTTAAGGGGAGTGGTCCACCCTGCCTAGGGATGTTCATATTTTCAAAGAGGCCCTTAGGCATGGACAATATTTAAGCTGATGAAATAAATTATTGGAAAAATTAAATATCTGCTTGGCTGATCTATGGGATGTGGGGGAGGTCCGATGTGTTGCAACACATACTCCTTAAGTGACCACCCATATTTCCTGCAGATAAGGAAAATTCTATTTGTATATTAATCTTGCATCACTAACTAGTTCATTCAGATATTCAAGCTACTTCGAGTAAGCCAGAGTCCCCACTCCAGGGAGCTCACACTTTAAGGGAAAGACTGATATTTACAGCGTAAGTGAACCTGAGAGGCAGGATCAAAATGTGGAGAAGAGGTGGAGGCACCACAGAGAAGCCGACCTTTGATTTCCTCTTGAAGGGCATGGAGGAGGGTGTCAGGTAAGGAGAGTTAAGGGAAGGCAGGGAACTATTAGAGCTTAACAGAGGTGCCTAGTTTTAGCGGAAGGATGGGCTGTCATGTTTGAGATGTCAGTTGGGTGTTCCCTAAGAGACTGTCTACCCTGAGTGTTCAGAGGCTCGATGTCTTTTCAGGGAATCTTTCTTCTAGTAGTCCCTTTTCTTAATAAAAGTAAACGAAAACACTTATATCCATATGTTACTTTTCTCCTACTGTGAACAGATTTAATTATTCCTTTGAGAAGTCTCTGATTCCCAAATCATTAAATAATTAGTGACCTGACTGAGCACTGTTTTAAGACTCATTTGCTACTTCTCAGACTAAGAAATGAGAGAGGCTCAATTTCCTAACACTTACAAACCTTAGGGAAAGGACCAAGTTAATTCTGGCAAGTACCTGACTATATTATAAGTGATTACTGAGGAAAGGCAAAGATCTGAAGAATAGTGATGTCTCTCCACTCAGCATAGTCACAATGCACTTTTTTGGAGGGCTAGGGAGGGAATGCATGGATGTGGGGAGACTGGGCATCTGATCATAGCCACTGTTTGGACACTGGGTTAGGAAAACTAGTCCATTTCTGCAACTTGGCCCATTTTACAGATAAGCAAACTAACTCAGAAAATGAAAGTTCACGTAAATATGACCTGTTTTCCCATTACATCACACACACTGGAGGGTAGAGTAATACAAAGGGTCTTTGCAGCTCTGTACTAGATGCTAAGAGAATGCATTCTATGGAACTTCAGAAAATACAGACTCCCAGATCCTATTCAGACTTAACCAACACAAACATTCAGAAGTGGGATCGAGGAATGTTTTCCTGTTTTAAGCTAGGGTGATTCCAATGAGTATCTCTGATTAAGAACCACTCTATTGAGTTAAGAGACAACCCGCAGAAAGGGAAGAAATTTTTGCAAACTATGCATCTGACAAAGGTCTAATATCCAGTATGTATAAGGAATTTAAATTTACAAGAAAAAAACCAACAACCCCATTAAAAATTGGGCAAAGGACATGAACAGACACTTCTCAAAAGAAGACATACACATGGTTAACAGTTATGTGAAAAAAAAGCTCAACATCATTGATCATTAGAGAAATGCAAATCAAAACCACTATGAGACACCATCTCACACCAGTCAGAGGGGCCATTATTAAAAAGTCAAACAATAACAGATGTTGGCAAGGTTGTGGAAAAAAAGGAATGCTTTACATTGTTGGTAGGATTGTAAATTAGTTCAACCATTGTGGAAGACAGTGTGGCGATTCCTCAAAGACCTAAAGACAGAAATACTATTCAATCCAACAATCCCATTTTTGGGTATATACCCAATGGAATATAAATCATTCTATTATGAAGACACACACATGTGTATGTTCATTGCAGCACTATGAACAATACCAAAGACATGGAATCAACTTAAATGTCCACCAATGATAGACTAGATAAAGAAAATATGATGCGTATACACCATGGAATACTATGCAGCCATAAAAAAGAACGAGATCACATCCTTTGCAGAAACATCGATGGAGCCGGAGGCCATTATCCTTAGCAAACCAACGCAGGAACAGGAAACCAAATACCACAATGTTCTCACTTATAAGTGGGAGCTGAATGATGAGAGCACATGGACACAAAGAAGGGAACAATACACACTGGGACCTATCAAAGGGAGAAGAGTGGGAGGAGGGATAGGATCAGAAAAAAGAACTAATGGACACTAGGCGTAATACCTGGGTGATTAAATAATCTATACAACAAACCAATACGCATCACACATGTTTACCTAGGTAACAAACCTGCACATCCTGCCCATGAAGTCCTGAACTTAAAATAAGTTTTTTTTTTTTTTAAAAAAGAATCACTGTATCATCAAATGCTCTATTTATACTTAAATTGTTTGGTTTACTTGGTCCATTGATTCGTTTTCCCCCCTTTACTCAGCCCAGTTTCTGTTAACACAGCATATCTGAAACCACTAACATTTGGAGTTTTGCCAAGCTTATTCTCAATGCATGCATTTGGCAAACTCATTCTTATTTATTCAGGATTGCAGTACTTAAGAAGGTTGTATTCACCAATTTCCTGCATGGCCTCAATTGAGTCTTGTCTGTAAAAGGATCATATGACAACACTGTTGGACTCCAGGATAAAAACCCGGGCATGCATCTCTGTCCTTGAACAAACTGAGAAAACGGGTCTCCTTTCCGACTGTAGCCCTCAGAGGACTTCTGTGTATTCCCGGAGCTCGTGGCTTCCAGAGCCTCCAGAAGCCTCCAGTGCCGCCTGCTGGAAGAACATTTTATTTCACGCAACTTTACTAGATTGAATGCGGTGAACCCGGGAAACTTGGAAATTCCCATAAAAAGGCAAAAGCTGTAAGCCACCCAATTCATGTTCCCTTAATGTCAGCAAATAGAGGCCCACCCTAAAGGGAGATTTTGCAAAAAGGAGAGAGGGAGGAGAGGGCTGGAGAGAGGGAAGTAGGAAGAAAGGAAAAATCAGTTGCTGCTCTTCAGCTAGGCAGTCACCTGGTTAGGTGCCCTACATACTCTATCTCTAAGCCAATGCACAGCTGGGCAGCTTTATGGGATGCCTAGGAATAACAACATCAGTATCATATGGAAAACATATGCCCCAAAACAACAAAAGCAAGATATTAGAACCCATGGTCCTGATCCACAATGAATAAATATTGCATTGTATGCCAACATCGGCTCTAAGCCAATCAAAACAGCTCTCAACTCAGTAAGTCTTGCATAAAATAACTACAAGGAAGTTATAGGATCCTAGGAACTACTCCAGCTAGAAGCAAAAATGAAGGGCTCTGGCAAGTTTTGACAAGGAAGATAGAAAGACACTATTTCAGAGGGTGGCCTGGTAACACTGCTACTTTATACCTAGGAAAATTTTAATCTTGGGATAAATCAGAGACCATAAATAACATACAAATGAAGATCCTGGGTATGTTAATCTGCAGTTTTTCGGTTCTCTGAACATAAGTAAAAGTTGGTATCAGTCCCCACGTGGGGTTTGGGGTCACTAGGCCCCTTTGTCACCACCATTGCCACCCACAGCAGTAATTTTTTGACAATGATGATTCTGTGTATAGGTATAGATACAGGAAGGTACAAACCTAGCTTTCAAAACTGAAAACGTGTGACTCTCTCATCCTACATCTCATAAAGTCACTCATTCTGTTTATTCTTCTCAATAGCAGAGATTTTCTAAGTACAACAGCAATAACAAAATTGCTACAGCTAAGACTGATCATGCCATTGAGAATGGAGTGGCATAGGGAAGGGAAAATTGTAGCAGAAGTTTTCAAAACGAAGGCCTTTTGGCTGTCAGTGACACACCAGGAAAGTCTAAACTCCTTCAATCGTCCTTTAAAGGTTCCTCAGGTGGGGGCTGGACACAGTGGCTCACACCTGTAATCCCAGCACTTTGGGAAGCCGAGGTGGGCAGATCACATGAGGCCAGGAGTTCAAGACCAGCCTGGCCAACATGGTGAAACCTCTTCTCTACTAAAAATACAAAAATTAGCCGGCTGTGGTGGCACATGCCTGTAATCCCAGTTACTTGGGAGGCTGAGGCACAAGAATCACTTGAACCCGGGAGGCAGAGATTGCAGTGAGCCAAGATTGCATCACTACACTCCAGCCTGGGTGACAGAGCAAGACTCAGTCTCGAAATAAATAAATACTAAATAAATAAATAAAATAAAGTCTCCCCAGATGAAGTGTTCTTTAGAAAAAGGGTCAGAGACTGAGATTTCACTAAGTTACTGTTGTCTCTGTAATGTCCCCTGCCTCACAGACTAAGCCATCTGATTTGTTTAGAAGGATCTGGAATCTCTCTTGGGTTTTTCAGCATCATGCGACAACTTAGGACATTTAGTCGTGTTGCGAGAGCAATTCCAGCCTTGAAAGAAAAGGCCAGGGCAGATGGCTGAAAACAACTTTAAAGGTTGACTCCATGTATAATTGTATTTATTTCCTTCCTCTGCCACTCTCAGCCTAATTGGTTCTAAAAGTCGGTACGGGGTAATATACGGAACATGAGCTTTGAAGTCAGGCAGACCTGAGTTCCAATCCCAGCTCTGCCATGTATCAGTTGAGCAGCATAGGCAGACTTACTCAACATTTTTTTTTTTTTTTTTTTGAGACAGAGTCTCACTCTGTCACCCAGGCTGGAGTGCAGTGGCACAATCTCAGCTCAGCAACCTCCGCCTCTTGGGTTCAAGGGATTCTCCTGCCTCAGCCTCCTGAGTAGCTAGGTCTACAAGCACATACCACCATGCCCGGCTAATTTTTGTATTTTTAGTAGAGACTGTATTAGTCACGATGATCTTGATCTCCTGACCTCATGATCCAGCCACCTTGGCCTCCCAAAGTGCTGGGATTACAGGCGTGAGCCACCGCACCTGGCCCTTACTTAACGTTTCTGAACATTGGTTGCTTCATGTATAAAATGGGAATACAATGGGCCTATCTCATAAGCTCTTCCTAACAGGTTGTGGAAAGGAAATGAGAAAGTGTGTGATCCCCTCAGCCTGGTGCCAGCCTCCTCGGAGGAACCCAGAGAATGAGCAAGATCATGGTGCTGAAGATGAGATGTTCATATGGGAAAAGGGAAGAACTTGGCCGTGCTCTTCTCCCACCTTCTAGGGTGAAAATGACCTAAATGCTCTAAAACCTGGCCTCTGCCCTGCATGGGTTAACTGGCCCAGCCACTAGGAGGTGGAGGGAAAGACTGAGGCTCCAAAAGAAAAATGTTTGAAAGGCCCAGCATGATGATGAAAGATGGGACCTCGCAATCTGCACTGTACCACCTGCTTCCTCAGTGTCATTTCTGGCACCTCGCACGATGCGTGGGACATGGTAGGCATTGCAGGAATATTTATTGAGTGGATCCTTCGGCCCCAGGCATGTGGATGAGCAGAGAGACCCAGGCCCTGGGCAACTCTGTTGCTTCCTTTGTGTCTGGCCACTTAGGGTGGCAGTAGATTCTGTGCCCTGTCTGTGCCCTGGCCCAGCTACTTACTAGCCCTGGGATCCCAGGCAGATTAATGACCCCCTGAGGCTCAGTTTGCTAATCTGCAAAATGGGGACAACAATTTCACATAGCTGTTTATAGAATTAAAATGTAAGATATAAAAGGCACATCTTACAGTACCTAGCACACAGTAAAAACTTAATGCCAGCTGTTTAAATTGCCATCTTCATTATCATAGTGTTATTACTAGAATTATTATTCTGGCTACATGCTGATTGTTATGTTACTCTAGAACCTGGCTTCTGGCCCCCAGGTAACCAATTTCAGGCCACTCTCAAGCATAGTAATCAATCTTGTTAAGGGCAGTGGCATCTCTCACTGTCTGAGCTTCCTCCATTGCCAATGAGTGGTTTTGTGGGATTCCCAGTACAAAGCATATGGCCGAGTGGGGTGGCTCATGCCTGTAATCCCAGCACTTTGGGAGGCCAAGGTGGGCAGATCACCTGAGGTCAGGAGTTCATAACCAGCCTGGCCAACAGGGTAAAACCCCATCTCTACTAAAAATACAAAAATTAGCTGGCCGTGTTGGCAGGCTCCTGTAATGCCAGCTACTTGGGAGGCTGAGGCAGGAGAATCGCTTGAACCCAGGATGTGGAGGTTGCAGTGAGCCGAGATCAGGCCATTGCACTCCAGCCTGGGGAAGAAGAGCGAAACTCCATCTCAAAATCAATCAATCAATCAATCAATCATAAAAAGAGAATCCTGTGGTTAGAGGACGCCTCTTCAGGTAGTGACCCTTCTCCTGCAACATCATGTTTATTCAAGGTTGCTCATTCCTGTTCGTCCATGTGTGGAATGTCTCTTGGACAGCCTGCGAGTTTGAGGGCTAAAACTGAACTGAAGCTACTATGTGTGCAGTCACGGGTGGCTGATAAGGGCCTGGGATTTTATTTTATTTTATTTTTTTTGAGACAGTCTCCATCTGTCGCCCAGGCTGGAGTGCAGTGACACAATCTCGGCTCACTGCAAGCTCCGCCTCCCGGATTCACGCCATTCTCCTGCCTCAGCCTCCCGAGTAGCTGGGACTACAGTCGCCCGCCACCACGCCTGGCTAATTTTTGTATTTTTAGTACAGACGGGGTTTTACCATGTTAGCCAGGATGGTGTCGATCTCCTGACCTCGTGATCCACCTGCCTCGGCCTCCCAAAGTGCTGGGATTACAGGGGCTGGGATTTAAATACATCTTCTGAAAAGGAGCTTCCACGTGTAGAAATTTTCTGTCATGCCTAAAATTCAACCCCCAGAGAGTCATTCCTTCTGCATCTGGAGAACATGGTCTTCCAGGGAGCATTATTACATGGCACTACTCCTAGAGAAATCACTCCTGAAGGTGCCATTACAATAGCAGCAGCATAAGAAGATAAGTGAATATGATTTGCACATTAATATCATTATCTTATGCCAGGCACAGTGCTGAGCCCTTTATGTGCATGATCTCATTATATTCCAACAGCTTTTGAGGTAGGCATGGCCAGCCCCATTTTTATACATAAGGAAACTGTGCTTCAGGGAGATTAGGAAACATGAGCAAAGTCATGCAATTAGTAGATGGTGGACCTAGGCACAGTGCCAAAAACTTGGTGGGTGAAAACAATAGAAATTGTTTTTCCGAGAGTTCTGGAGATTAGACGTCCCAAATCAAAGTGTCAGCAGGGGAAACCTACCTGGGAGAAACCTGAAACCTGGAGGAGAGAATCCTTCCTTGCCTCTCCCTAGCTTCCTGTAGGGGTCACCAATCCTTGGTGCTCAATGGCTTGCAGCTGCCTCGCTCCAATCTCTGTCTCTGCTGTCACATGGCCTTGTCTCTGTGTGCCTGTGTCTTCACCTGGCATTCATCTACCCGTGGGTCTCTCTCCTCTTCCTTTAAGGACACCAGCCATGTTGGATTAAGGACCCACTCTCCTCCAGTGTCAGCTCATCTTAATGTAGGTAATTACATTTGCAATTATCCTCTTTCCAAATGAAGTCACATTGTAAGGTATTGGGGATTAGGCCTTCAATATATCTTTTTGGGGAACCACAATTCAACCCATAACATTCAGTAAAATATGTCCTGTGTCATGTGAACTAAAACATGCTCTTACCAAGCAAAAATGTGATACCTTGCAGTTCATATTCTGTTTCACTCTTAAATTTTTAAAAAACCATATAAAAGCTCCAGGTGGCCACTTGAAGAATGACAAAATTGAAGGACACATTCTGTTTCTTTGTCCTTACAATTCCTGTGTTAGCTTTATTTTAAATCTAATGTTTAAATTCAAATAAGTGTATTACTTCCAAGGTTGTAGACACAAACTGCGCCTCAAGTGAGTTCAAATCACTCACAACTGTGATAAACTTGTTCTCTGAAAGCACGTATTTGTGTTCCCATGTATAATTAGTAGACTTGCCGGATGAAATACAAGACACCTGTTAAATTTAAATTTCAAGCAAACAACAATGTTTCTTTTGGTATAAGTACGTCCCAAATAAACATGAGGCATATTTATACTAAAAATCATTTGCAGTTTACCTGGAATTTGAATTTAACTGGGCATCTCTTATCCTTATTGTTAAATCTGGCATCTCTAGCTGGGAGATCTCAGAATTAAGTTTCATGTGGAATACAAGGCTTATTAGAGGTTAAGAAACTAAAATGTGCTAAGTTGAAGCTTTCACACATATCATTAAAATTCAATAGTAACCACAACAATTGTTTGCAATAGTGACCTCCACAATAATTTTTCAGGAAAGAGTATTTTATCACTGACATGATTTAAAACTGCCAAACACAACAATAACAAAAGCAACCTAATTTTTAGTCGGTTTTATAATTGTTTTTACATTTTCAACAGATAATACAGCCTCTTATTGTTTGCATAGGAAGCTGGTGGTATCCACTGTCCCACCCTTAATCCATTACTGACTGTGAATATTAAACATCCAACATGAGCAGAACACAGTCTCGAAAGCCCTCTTTCACATCCATTATTCAATTCAATCCTTGTAGTGGCCCTTTGGATAGGCAGATGTGGTTTAAAAAGTATGTAAATGAGGAAGCTTGCGTGACTGACTTACTCAAAGCCATGCACTTCCCGCAAGGTAAATCAAGGGCCAGTGGCCCTGTCTGTTAACCTTTTGCCCCAAGTCCTTTTGCCCGGGACACCTTGGTTCTAGTGCTAGTTTTACCACAAACTAAACTGACTTGAACCACTTTATTTGTCTTGGCCTCACTTTCCTCATGTATGGAAAAAGACAGAGTTGAGCCAGGTGACTTTCGAGATGTCTTCCAGCTCTGAGATTCTACAGTTCAGATCTTGGGACCAGTTCAGACCCGGGCATTTAGCCTCTTACCATTGGCTGGGAGCAAGAGAGGAGAGCCAGGACACAACACAGGGATGTGGGAGCGGTGTCAAAGCATCCCAAACTTTACCTCTGTCATCATTTGGCCCTGGAGCAGTGAAGTGCCGCTGTGCAAACAGCGAACAATACACACTGCACTCGCCCCTAAAACTAGAGAATGGTGCCAAAGAATTTTGCTGGGAACACCCCTCTCATCGGCTCACACTCACACATGCATGCATGCACGCAAACAGGCATGCACGCACACGTACACACAAAGTCAAAGGACTGAGACTCTTCAGGTTCTATATGAGAGCCTCATTAAGGACGCTTCAAAATTCTCACCATCAGCCAGTGGACGGGGGTCAGCAGCCCCATTAATCTACTTCCAGGGTGGGTCTGATCTCATCGACACCCATGTGAATCCAGTGACTTGGTCTCCAGCACAGAGTTTTATTCAAGCCTCGGTGCACTTGCTATCTCTGCCACTCAGTTTTTGTGTTTTATTGTTACCCTTGTGAATTTTTAAGATATTATGTGGGTGTGCAGGCAGATGAGGCCTGGAGAGTGTGCTGGGCTGGGAGAAGACAGAAAAGCAGGCAAGGAAGAACATAAAATGCAAAGAAAAAAGAAAGGGTGCTGTGGCCTAAGGAATCCTCTTTTTGCCTGCATCTAACACATATATGTATGTATGTATAATACCTGTAATTCATATACATATATATCAAAATAATAACTGCAGCAGTAACAAATAGAACAATAGATATATTTAATTGCAAGACTGAATAGAGTAACATACTTTTTTCCTTCCAAGTTAATTTACAGATTTAACACAATCCCAGAGCTGGAAAATGCTCTACGAAGCAGACTATCTGCTACGTCAGGGGTGGCTTCATAAATCAGCACAACACTTGGAAAGCAAGTTGGAAATATGTGTAAAGAATCAAAAAATATCAAAGCCCATTGGCCATAATTTACCTCTGGGAATCTGTCCTAAAGAAATAATCCAAAATATAAAGAAAAACCATATGTTCATAGATGCTCACTACAGTATTTATAATAATGAAAAATTGGAAGGAATTTAAATGCTTACTAATGGAGAATGGTTATGGAAAAACATAAAAGGGATATTATGCAGATATCAAAATTACTGCACAGGAAATAAGGAACAAAGTACAACGTAAGTCTCTATTATTATAACTGGCAAAGAGCTTAGAAGCAAATGTTTTTAAAAGTTGCCTTTTTGATTTGGATAGTAGGTAACTTCTTTCCTTTCTAAATATTCTGTAATTTTCCTGTTATAATAAGAGAAAGGTAAAATGTAGACCAAAATTGAGTTAGTCAAGTGTACTTTATTCTTTATGATGCAACAAACCACATCCCATATTTGGCCTGCCAAATATCACTACTCACCTGGTAGCCTTTTTCCTTAATTGTGGACACAGTCCCTAAGAAGAAAAATATTAATCTTACAAACCAAAACAATTACACAATAAGTATTTTATCTCAAAGCAGCCCATGCATAGAGCAGGCCAGGGTACACAGCTTACCGGCAGTTAGTCAAGCTGCAGGGCTGCACTGGCCCTGGAGCGGGCTCAGTGGAGGGCAGTGTCTATAAACAGACCTGGCCCATGTAATGCGTGACTTTGTTATATCACAAGAGGAAACAGTATAAGAAGAACCCAAAAAAGAACCATAAATGAGATAAAGGTCATTGTTTTTAATACCCCTGTTTTAATCTGTTCTCATACTGCTAATAAAGATATACTCACTTAAGACTGGGTAATTTAAAAAGGAAAGAGGTTTACTTGACTCTCAGTTCCACATGTCTGGAGAGGTCTCACAATTGAGGCTGAAGGCAAAGGAGGAGCAAAGTCACATCTTATATGGCGGCAGGCAAGAGAGGGCATGTGCAGGGGAACTCTCCTTTATAAAACCATCAGCACTCATGAGACTTACTCACTATCACCATAACAGCACAGGAAAAACCCTCCTCCATGATTCAGTTACCTCCCACTGGGATATTCCCATGACAGGTGGAAATTATAAGAGCTACAATTCAAGATGAGATTTGGGTGGGGAAACAGCCAAACCATATCACCCTTTCACTATAATTTCTCCTTTAGGACATTGGTTTAATCTCCTACTGAACTATGTGTATTTCTGTAAGCCATCTCAAATTTATATTGGAACAAGATGATTACCTACATAAATAAAACAGTCAGATTAAAACAACACAAGAATCAACTCTACATGCAGCACTATTGAAGGCATATGGGATGAGGGGCGAGCCGTTAGAATTCTCAGACATGGTGCCTCTCGCACAAGAGCCAAGCATCTATTCGGGGAGGTATTGGGGGAAATGGGGCCATGAGATATGAAGGTAAATTAAGAGATGAAGGAGGCCGGGCATGGTGGCTCATGCCTGTAATCCCAGCACTTTGGCAGGATGAGGCGGGTGGATCACCTGAGGTCAGGAGTTCCAGATCAGCCTGGCCAACATGGCAAAACCCCATCTCTACTAAAAATACAAAAATTATCTGAGCATGGTGGTGGGTGCATGTAATCCCAGCTACTTGGGAGGCTGAGGCAGGAGAATCACTTGAACCCGGAAGGCGGAGGTTGCAGTGAGCAGAGATCACACCACTGCACTCCAGCCTGGGTGACAAAAGTGAAACTCCATCTCAAAAAAAAAAAAGAGATGAAGGGGGAAAAAATTATAAGGAAAGAGAAGGAACAGGGAACTGTAGGTCTGGGAGAGATACCAAAATAAAAAAGACATCCCAAGGAAGACAGGCTGCCTTGTGGACCACAGAACACATAAGATATAATAGCACCACTATGAAATCAATTGAGTTTTGGTTTGGCTTCATATTTCTGCTTTCTGGTTGAGGTACTGGGGAACCTCATTTTGATTCAAGTGCAAACACATCTTGTTCATTTTTATTTATCTGAGAAATTTCGATCAAGTATCTTAGCCCAGCACAGTACTCAGGGTGTCATTCCTTTGAAAAAAGACAGGTGATGTATGGCTGCAACCGACGCAGGGTCTTCTGCATGCTGGGCTTTGTGGCTGCCCTGGCAGCTACTAAGCTTATCAATCTTGGCCCTTGGCTGGCACATTCAGCCTCTATTGTTAGAGGCTGCTGAATATGGCTTAGGTCCTGGTCAAAAGATTATGTGAAAGTTTAAAGAGACACTGAAATTATTCTGTTTTTCATTGCTTGAATGATGAACTGAGCTATTATTCCTGAAGGGTATGGCCTGGGTTTTTATTACTATGCAGATGAGCTAAGGTTATTTCACTCTGCTGTCAAATTAAAAAGCTGTGCTTTCTTTTTTAACAGCTCGCACGATGCTGGGACAGGGACATCACTGAATTTTTTTGCAGCAAATTGAAGACCAAGTGGGAATTTCTGCATCAATCAGCATCCATTGGGAATCAACTTGATGTGAGGCGTTACGCTAAATAAGGCAAGTTAAAGAGATATATACAGATGACATGAGTCCTGGTTCCAGGTTGCTGAGAAGGAGCACCTCACAGAGATCAAACCGAACATTTACGTATGAAAAAGAGTTCAATAATGGCATGAGGAGGCAATGTGAATAATTTCAGGCTGGAGAGTAGGAAAGTCATTAAAATATATTGATCGCAAGCCCTACCTGATCTGCCACCCAGCCCCCACCCTCAGCTCTGCCTTAATCTCCTCCAGTTCTGCCTTCTCCTCCTATGCTCCAGTCACTCTGGCCACCTCCCTGTTCCTGGAGCATTTCAGGTGGGCTCACATCCAAGGGCCGCTGTTCAGGCTCTCCCCTTTGTCTGAAAGCTCTTCCCCAGATGTCTATATGGCTTCTCCCTCACTTCCTGTAGGCTTTTATGCACATTTCACACTGAGAAAAGCCTTCCCTGAACACCCTATCTACACTTGCAACTCCCCTTCCAAGACCCACTCTCTGCTTTATTTTCGTCAGCACTTACTACTGTCTAACTTAATGCATGATTTACTTGGCCATATTGCTTTTTATCCTGGTCCCTCTCTTAAATATAAGCTTCATGAAGGCAGGAAATTTTGTCTGATTTGTTTTTTTTTATTTTATTTTGAGACGGAGTCTTGCTCTGTCACCCAGGCTGGAGTGCAGTGGCGCGACCTTGGCTCACTGCAAGCTCTGCCTCCCGGGTTCACACCATTCTCCTGCCTCAGCCTCCCGAGTAGCTGGGACTACAGGCACCCGCCACCACGCCCGGCTAATTTTTTGTACTTTTAGTAGAGACGGGTTTTCACCGCGTTAGCCAGGATGGTCTCGATCTCCTGACATCGTGATCCGCCCGCCTCGTCCTCCCAAAGTGCTGGGATTACAGGCATGAGCCACCGTGCCCAGCCATTTTGTCTGCTTTGTTACTGCTACATCTCCACAGCCTGGAACAGTGACCAACACATGGTGGGCATTCCTGAATATTTCTCAAATGAATGAACTAATTGCCTCTTGCTTCTCTTGCACTGTGCGAAGTGCTTTATGTAAGACGTGTATTTGAACACTCTCAGCAATTCCATGAGGCAGATGTTATTTGGAGGAATTACAATGTGTGCCCTTGGGCCCACAGCAATGTTTTAGAGTCCTCATCAGGGCAAGGTCTGTTGGATGTTTCCCAAAAGGTTTCACAGGGCAGTGTTCCTCACTTTGGCAAATTTACTCTGGACCAAGGTGTGTGGACTTTGGCCTCGCTGGATCAGAAACACTTTTTCAAATTGCCAACATATTCATTAACAGTGGGAGAGAAAACTGCCCAATGAACAGGCGTGAACACAACATGCTGAGTATATTCCTTTCTATGAAGTCAGACCCACGTGGGAAGCCAACCCAACAACAGCACCACCGCAAGCCTCCAGCATTCATCTCTACGTTAGGACTTTCCCACCCAAAGCTCAGCCCAAGTCAAAGCTCCCTCTGCTTTGGGCAGAGCTTGGAGAGAGAGCTGATTCATCTCCTTTGCTCCTGTTTTCATTCTCCATCGTTCTCTGTTCTGCTCTGTGCCACAAGACCCCAGCCTTTACAGCTTGCCTCCTGGGTTTATTTCTTTTGGCTTCTGGTCAGACACCAGTGGGAGTCACCAGCACGACAGCTGATGAACAGGAAGAGAAGGAATCGGTATATTTCCCCAAACTTCCCACTGCAGGCTCATCAATTTGGCGGTGGCTATTTTCATGTACAGCCAAGCTCTATCTAGCCAGGTCCAGTGATGTCATTTCTCCTTCCAAGCCTGGGGCAGCGGCGGAGGAGGGGATAGCTCCCAACTGTGCAAAAGCCCTGGAGGTTCCACCATCTCGTTGGTTCTCTTAGCCCTATCCACACCTTTGTTAACCTCCTTATGAAACTCTCTTCAATTAATCTTTAAGTGTGCTATCTGTTTTCTACCAGCACCCAGACTGATACAATGTCACTGCCAGGGATTGACTTGAAGACTTTCCATTGTCTGTACTTCAAAGATTAATCAATTCACCAACTCATTTATGAATTAACTAGTGCTTTTCTTGAGCAGTGCCATCCAACAGAGCTTTCTGTGATGATGGAAATGTCCTCAATCTATGTTGTCCCACTAGCCACATTCTCGGTGGACACTTAAAATGTGACCGGTGAGATTGGGGAACTGAATTTTTAACTTTGTTTAAATTTACTCAATTTTAGTTTAAATAGCTACACGTGGCCACCATACTAGATGATGCAGGTCTGGCCATGTCATCAGTCAAGTACTGTTGACCTGGTAGTTATTTTTCCTTCAAACGACATATCTGTGTCTCATCATTTATGGGAGCAGTCTTCCTAATTTCCAAGATATGGATGGAAAACTCACTGTAGCCCCCAGGAATTACAACAATATTATCTAGAGAGATTAAGCAACTTGCCAGCATGGGCTGCGTGACAATACTTATGACAGAGTTAGTTAAACAAGAGAACAGTGTTACACAGGAAACTCTTTAATGGGGTCCCTGTTTCTGTAGGAGAAGTGGAACAAAACTTTCCCCCTTCATCCCAATAGCAAAGAATTCAGCAGCAAGCTAACAATATCACAGTAGCATGTAAGTTCCTGGTGGGTAGTGACTTGGTGATAGTGAATTAGGAAGGGGAATTGGACATGCACAGGATGGGCTTTCTCCTCCTCCTAGGAACCAGCTGTCTGTAGGAAACCTGCGATCAGCTCTGCTCCTCCAAGGAAACCTGCAATCAGCTCTGCTTCTCCATTAGGAAGCAGTATAGGGAAGGCTGCCAGGTGGAGAGCCTGAATTGACCTGAGGTGTAGGTGTGTCTGATCCGGGGGCTCAGTGCCCAAATGCCTTCTGGTCAGCAGATACAAACTGTGCCCCAGCATTTATCAGTAATAAAATCGTCATCTAGGTGTTCCATCTGCCTTCCTCTTGTCTAATTTTTTAAAATTTTACTTTAGTAGCTTTAAGGGTACAAGTAGTTTTTGGTTACATGGATGAATTATATAGTGGGGAATTCTGATGTGTTAGTGTCACAAGAGTAGTGTACATTGTACCCGATATGTAGTTTTATATCCCTCACCTCTCCACCCTCCACACTTCTGAGTCTCCAAAGTCCATTATACCATTCTGTATGCCTTTGCATACCCATAGCTTAGCTCCCACTTGTATGTGATAACATATGGTATTTGGTTTTCCATTCCTGAGTTATTCTACTTAAGATAATGATTAACTCCATCCAAGTTGCTGCAAAAGACATTATTTCATTCTTTTTTATGTCTGAATAGTATTCCATAGTGTATATATATATTTTCTTTATCCACTCGTCAGTTAATGTGCACTTAGGTTGGTTCCATATCTTTGCAATTGTGAATTGTGCTGTGATAAACATACATGTATGGGTGTCTTTTTTAATGTAATGATTGACTTCTTTTTCTTTGGGTAGATATCCAAGTAGTGAGATAGCTGGATAGAATGGTAGATCCACTTTTACTTCTTTGAGAAATCTCCATGCTGTTTTCCACTGAGGTTGTACTAATTTACATTCCCACCAGTAGTGTGTAAGTATTCACTTTCACCACCTCCACACCAACATCTATTATTTTTTGACTTTTTAGTAATGGCCATTCTGGCTGGGGTAAGGTGCTATCCCATTGTGGTTTTAATTTGCATTTCTCTGTAGATTAGTGATGTTGAGCATTTTTTATATGTTTGTTAGCCATTTGTATATCTTCTAGAAATGTCTATTTATGTCATTTCCCAGTTTTAATGGGATTATTTGTTTTTTTCTTGCTGATTTGATTGAGTTCACTGTAGATTCTGGATATTAGTCCTTTGTCAGATGCATAGTTTGCAAATATTTTCTCCCAGTTTGTGGGTTGTCTATTTACTCTGATGACTATTTGTTTTGCTGTGCAGAAGGTTTTTAGCTTAATTAAGCCCCATTTATTTATTTTGATTGTTGTTGCATTTGATTTTGGGGTCTTAGTCCTAAGTTATTTGCGTAGGCCAATGTCTAGAAGAGTTTTTCCTAGGTTTTCTTCTAGAATTTTTATAGTTTCAGGTCTTAGACTTAAGTCTTTATCCATCTTGAGTTGATTTTGTATATGATGAGAGATAGGCATCAGGTTTCATTCTTCTACATATGGCTATCCAGTTTTCCCAGAATCATTTGTTGAATAGAGTGTACTTTCCTCAATCTATATTTTTGTGTGCTGTGTCAAAGATCAGCTGGTTTTAAGTATTTGGCTTTATTTCTGGGTTCCCTATTCTGTTCCATTGGTCTATGTAGCTACTTTTATATCAGTACCATGCTGTTTTGGTTACTATAGCCTTGTAGTATAATTTAAAGTTGGGTAATGTGATGCTTCCAGATTTGTTCTTTTTACTTAGGATTGCTTTGGCTATCTATCTATTCAGGCTCTTTTTTGGTTCCATATGAATTTTAGTATTGTTTTTCTAGTTTTGTGAAAAATGATGTTGTTATTATGATAGGAATTGCATTGAATCTGTAGATTGCTTTGGGCAGTATGGTCATTTTCACAGTGTTGATTCTTCCAATCCATAAGCATGGGATGTATTTCCATTTGCTTGTGTCATCCATGATTTATCTCAGCAGTATTTTGCAGTTTTTCTTGTCGAGAACTTTCATCTCCTTAGTTAAGTATATTCCTAGATTTTTGTTTGTTTGTTTGTATCTAATATGAAAGAGATTGAATTCTCAATTTGATTATCTGCTTCGTCATTGTTGGTGTATAGCAATGCTACTGATTTGCATATATTGATTTTGTAGCCTGAGACTTTATTGAATTCATTTATCAAATTTAGGAGTCATTTGGAGGAGTCGTTAGGGTTTTCTAGGTATATGATCATATCATCACCTAACAGAAACAATTTGACTTCCTGTTTTCCAATTTGGATGCCGTTTGTTTCTTTTGCCTGACTGCTCTGGCTAGGACTTTCAGTACTATGTTGAATAGAAGTGGTTAAAGTGGGCATCCTTGTCTCATTCCAGTTCTTAAGAGGAAGGCTTTCAACTCTTCTTCATTCGGTATGATGTTGGCTGTGGGTTTGTCAAATATGGCTTTTATTATTTTGAGGCATGCTCCTTCTATGCCTAGTGTTTTGAGGGTTTTTATCATAAAGTGATGCTGGATTTTATTGAATGCTTTTTCTGTGTCTATTGAGATAATCAGATGGGTTTTGTTTTTAATTCTGTTTATGTGGTGGACCATATTTATTGTATAGTGTATATTGAACCATCCCTGCATTCCTAAGATGAAATCTACTTGATCATGGTGAATTATCTCTTTGATGTGCTGTTGGATTCAGTGTGCTAGTATTTTGTTGAGGATTTTTGTGTCCATGGTCATCAGGGATATTGGTCTGTAGTTTTCCGTTTTTGTTATGTTCTTTCCTAGCTTTGGTATCAGGATGATACTGGCTTCATAGAATGAATTAGGGAGGCTTCTCTCTTTCTCAGTCTTTTGGATTCATTTCAGTAGGATTGGTGCCAATTCTTCTTTGTATGTTTGGTAGAATTTGGCTGTTAATCCACCTGGTCCTGGGCTTTTTTTGTTGTTGGCAAATTTTTTATTACTGATTCAGTCTCACTGCTTGTTATTGACCTACTCAGGATTTTATTTTTCCTTGATTCAAGCTGTGAGGATTGTATGTTTCCAGAAATGTATTCATTTCTTCTAGATTTTCTAGTTTGTGTGCCTAAAGGAGTTCATATTTGTCTCAAAGGATCTTTTGCATTTCTATGGTTTTAGTTGTAATGTTTCCATTTTTGTTTCTAATTGAGCTTATTTACATCTTCTTTCTACTTGGTTAGTCTAGTTAATAATCTATCAATTTCGTTTATTTTTTCAAAAAACCAATGTTTCATTGATCTTTTGTGTTTTTTTGTCTCAATTTCATTTAGTTCTGCTGTGATCTTTGCTATTTCCTTCCTTCTGCTACTTTTGGGTTTGGATTGTTTTTGTTTCTCTAGTTCCTTGAGGTATGACATTAGGTTGTTAATTTGTGATCCTTCAGACTTTTCAATGTAGGCATTTATAACTACATGTTATGGGGTTTTGATAACTTGTGTCACTGTTACCATTGATTTTGGAGGATTTTAAAATTTCCATCTTGATTTCATACCCCAAAGTCATCTAGGAGCATATTGTTTAATTTCCATATGTTTGTATAGTTTTGAGGGTTTCCTTTAGAACTGATTTCTAGTTTTAGTCTGCTGTGGACTGAGAAGGTACTTAATATAATTTTGATTTTTTAAAATTTACTGACCCTTGTTTTGTGGCCTATCATCTGGCCTACCTTAGAGAATGTTCCATGTGCTGATGAGAATAATGTATATTCTGCAGTTCTTGGGTAGAATGTTCTGTAAATATCTGGTCTATTTGTCCCAGAGTGCAGGTTAAGTACGGTGTCTCCATGTTGACTTTCCCCTTTGATGATCTGTCTAGTGCCATCAGTAGAGTGTTGAAGTCCCCCACTGTTATTGCGTTGTTTAATTGATCCTTTTGTCATTATATCTTCTTGTATAATTGATCCTTTTATCAGTATGTAGTGTCCATTTTTGTCTTTTTTTCACCATTGTTGTTTTAAAGTCTGTTTTATTTGATGTAAGAATAGCAACTCCTGCTCACTTTTATTTCCATTTGCACAGAATATTTTTTTTACTCATTTACCTTGAATCTGTAAGAATTATGTGTTAGGTGTGTCTCTTGAAGAGAGCACATATTAAGTTTGTGATTTTTAAAATCCATTCTACCAATCTGTATCTTTTAAGTGGAGCGTTTAGACTACTTACATTTAACACTGTTAATATTGAGATGTGAGGTACTGTTCTCAAAGTCATGTTGATTTTTATCTAGTTACTTTGTTTTCTTCATTTGTTATTGTTTTATAGGCCCTGTAAATTTTAGGCTTTCAAGAGTTTATACTCTAGTGCACGTGAACCTTTTTTTTTCAAGATTTAGAACTCTTTTTAGCACTTTTTTTTTTGTAAGACTAGTTTGATAGTGACAAATTCTCTCACTATTTGCTCATCTGAGAAAGACTTTATTTCTCCTTCATTTATGAAACTTAGTTTTGCTGGATACAAAATTCTTGGCTGAGAGTTATTCTGTTTAAGGAGACTAAAGATAGGAGCCCAGTCCTTTATAGCTTATAAAATTCCTGCTGAGAAGTCTGCTGTTCATCTGATAGATTTTGTTTTATAGGTTACCTGATGCTTTTTTGTCTCACTGCTCTCAGAATTTTTTCCTTCATGTCAACATTAGATAATCTGATGACTATATGCCTTGGTGATGTCCTTCTTCATAACTCTCTCAGTAGTTCTTTGAGCTTCTTGTATTTAGATGTCTAAATCTCTAGCAAGGCAAGGGAAGGTTTCCTCAATTATTCCTTCAAATACATTTTCCAAACTTTTTGCTTTTTCTTCTCCTTCCGGAACACCAATCATTCTTAGGTTTGGCCATTTCACATAATCCTGTATTTCTTGAAGACTTTGTTTCCTTCTTTAAATTCTTCTTTCTTTTGTCTGATTGGGTTTATTCAAAAGCCTTGTCTTCAAGCTTTAAAATTATTTCTTCTACTTGGTCTAGTCTATTGTTAAAACTCAACTGCATTTTGTAATTCTCCAATTGTATTTTTCATTTCCAGAAGTTCTGATTGGTTTTTCTTTAAAATACCTATCTCTTTAGAACATTTTTCATTCATATCCTGAATTCTTTTAATTTCTTTATGTTGGTTTTCACCTTTATTTTCCATCTCCTTGAATAACTTAATAATCAACCTTTTGAATTTTTTATCTAGTATTTCAAAGGTTTCATCTTGGTTTGGATTCATTGCTGATCTTTTGGTGAGTGTTATAGAACCCTATTTTTTCATATTGCCAGAATTATTTTTCTAGTTTCTTCTCACTTGGGTAGACTGTTTCTTCTAATCATTTTGAAATTTATTTTTCATTTGACTGTGCTTTAAAAAAAATTTCAGGGTTTTTTTTCCTCCTTAAGGATGTGGCTTTAATATTTATAGTTTATTGTAACCTAATTTGGCTCTGGGTGCTTTCAGTAGTGAAGATTCTGTATGAGTTCCTTGGCCATAGAGAGTCTCTGTGTGATCCCATTCTCAGGTGCTAGTTGTAGTAACAATGTACTTTGTGTGTGAGTGGCTTCACTGTCTCACTGTGTGTGAGCCTTCACTGTGTGTGAGGCTGAAATGGCAGAGGTCTCATGAAGCTTATCTCATTCCCCAGTGGTGTGCACTTATTTATTTATTTTTCCCCATTTATTTCTTCACTGGGTTGAACAGTTTAGGCTTCAGGCCAATAGGATGTTTCCATGGGTAAAAAGTAGTTGTGGCTAAAGCAGGTGGGTAAACATAACACCCAATGGTGGGCAGAGTCCCCAGCCTTCACAGAGGCAGCTGGGGAAGCTCTCAGTGACATGTGTTGAGACCTTTTTGGGGAAAGGATGGGAGACACTTTAGTTCCCCTACTAGGCCAGCAGGAAGGTGATCCATCTGTCAGTCACACTTCTTACCCAGTGTCCTAGCCATTCAAATCAAACAGGCACCTCTTTTTATCTGCAGGAATGCTGATGTTCCACGTAGATGGGTCTTGTGACTCTATCCCTCATGCAAGATTAAACATGGATGGCACTCCTCTTATGGGGATGTAGTCGCCCTGAAGTGTTACAGAAAGGCTGTCTACAGGTGCACCCATGCTGAGCTCCCATGGGTGAAGCCTCCGCTGTGTCTGCAGTGGTGGGTGAGAGGAAGAAGAAGTCTCCTTTTCCAAGATGCTTCATGAGCCTTGGGGCTGCCTGAATGTTGGGGTAGAGCTGCAGACTTTCCCCACTGAGCCTAGCATTCCACTTGTGCCTCTGCTGAAACATTTCGTAAGCAGAAACTTCCAGGACTCAAGGCCTACAGTCTGCTTTCTGTTATCCCACAGCGTGCTCCCTTAATATGGTGCATTCTCCCTTCCCTTAGAAGTAGGAATCCCTGAGAGCCAGACTACTGTGAATCCTGCTGCTTCTCTGGGTCTAGCTCTGCAGTGGGGCTGCCACACTTCAGGCTGGTGCTAGGGGATGTCCACAAAAGATCCAGTGATGTGACCTCTCTTCTTGCTTCCCAGCAGCAGGTACCAGCAACAGCTCTGATGGTGTTGGAATGGGAATGATGTAGACTCTGTGAGATTTCCTTCCTTATAAATCACCTTAGTGTGTTGGCCTTCTCAAATGCCAGCTGTAGTAGTAATGTACTGGTCATGTAGACAGAGTGAAGACTTCCTGGTTAGGCAGGGTGATGCAGGCTTGGGTAATAGCTAAGGCGGTGCAAAAGTCTACTCGTTCCTAGGCACTGTGTTACTATGCCTGCAAATGTTGTAATGGCATGTGTTGGTTGGCCTCCAGCTAGGAGGTGGTGGATGCTTGCAAAAGAATGCCAGTTGCAGTGGTACTGGTGGGATTTGTGCTTGCCTTCTGTTATCCAGGGGAGGTATTCTGGTGTCTCAGACAATGGGTGGCACCATGGAGCTCTCAAAAGTGCCTGTCCTTTATATTAAGCTACCAGGGTGGGTGGAGGGACAAAATCAGGTGGCGCTGGGTCAGGCAAGGCTGTACCCTAGTTTCCCAAGTACAGGTGCAAGCAGCGGCCCCAGTGGAGATTGGAGGGCAGTTCCCTGGCCACTGGGGTAATAATCCAGGAGGACCAAAGCTGCCTCTGCTGCACAGAAGAATCTGCACAAGGAGTGGGGAGTAGCAGGTAGCAGTTAGCCCTATCCTGCTCCCATGCGCTTGGCAAGGCAGGTCTGACACGCAGTGTTCCACCAGCAGTAGCTAGCTGGGTTCGAGTTAGCCTGCACTCTGAACCCAAAACCGCCCCGGGCTATAAACCTTCCCTATCCAGACAGAAACTAAGGTTTTCCAACTACACTTCTCCTGGTCTGCCTGTGAAACAGCACAATCAGCTCCTGCACCTGTGGCTAAAGCACACATACTGCTTGTGCCTCAGTTCTGGAAAAGGGGGTTCATCACCACTCAAAATTATATCACAAATCTCAGTTGGGAGCTTCTGTCAACCTGTGACCACCACCGAGTTAGCTGGCTGATTTCTGCAAGGTCCCCTATGAGGTAGGATCAGGAATGGCTTCCTTCTGTCCCTGCTGGAGTCTGGGAATGCACAAAAAGCACATCCCAATGCTGCTCCATCTCATACACTCCATACCGCTTACAAAATCAGCACTGGGCAGGGTTAAGGCCTCACCCCATGGCCTGGATTGCCAGGCCCCACAGTAGGAGTGAATAGCACGGAGGCAGCGTCTTCCACCTCACACTGTAGGGACTCACAGTTTTCTGCCTGGCTCATTCATGGTGTACGCTACCGCCTTCTGCTTCTTTCAAAGGGTCTATAGTTTCTTTCCGTTGTTTTGTTACGTTCTTGCGTTGCTTCTTGGAAAAAAGTTCACAGCATAAATCTCTACACACTGTTTTGTCTTTCCAAGGGGAGAGGCAGGCTAACAATGTCTCCAATCTGCCATCTTGGAAACAAAATGTTTTCCTCTTGTCTTATTTTTTAATTCGTTCAGAACTTGAGGCGGAAAAAAGAGTGGCACTATTTTGGGGGGACGCTTCAAGAACTCCAATTTAAGAGTTTGGCAAATATTTTCTGATGATGAAACTACCATCTGATAGAGCAGAGGAAGAGAGCTATCTAAAGAATCATGTAGCCCCAAGAGGAGGCTCTGGAAAGGAAGTATACACAGGAAATGCAGGAAAAAGAAAATAAGGCGAGACTTATGATCGTCATGTATCTGAATTAATCATTGTTCTGATTCCTACTTTACTGATTAGGTATCAATAAAGCTGCACAAGGGAAAGCAGTTTGTTTTGTTTCATTGCTGAATTTTTAGCACTTAGAGTTCTGCCTGGCACGTAGTAGTTGGTCAATGAACACTTTTTAAATAAACAAATAAAATGCAATTGCCCATGGTGGAATTATAGATTTCTTTTACAGGTGACTACACTGAAGCCAAGGGAACTTGATTACCCAAACAGAAACTGCTAATTCCTGGCAGAATCCAGGCTTCCTGGACGCTATTAAAATGCGTTTTCCATTATAACATGCTGCTGCCCTGGGTGGCCTCCCACCTACAAGCCCTTGCCAAATTATCTTACCTCTAATCTAATTAACTTTAAAGCTCTTTATTCTCTGACTTTAATGTTTTGGGCTACTCCAGCAAAGTGGTAGCTCTCCCCAAAAAATGACTCTCTGAGTTTCTGTGTATTTTCTTCCCTCTACCTGGAATAGACAGTGACTCATCAAACCTTTAAGTTTCCATTCATAAACCTTCTTGTTTCCAAGAACCCCTTCCTGATCAACCTTATTCATCTTTAGTCATACATTAAGGCATTTATTTTACCTACTTGTAAATACTTTCATAACTACATTATTTTTACTTAAACTTTAAGTAGAACTAAAAACATATTGGTATGGGCACCCAGATCTCATCTACCTTGCCTTTCTCTGGAAATTGTAACCTAGCTTCATTCCTACCCAAAACACGGGTGAGCCAACAGCTATGGCTGTACTTGAAGATCCAATCTGCCTGGTCATAGTGATGAATCCAGGTGTGAACAGCTGACCCACCCTGGGTTGAGCAGACTGCCTGTTCTAGAAATTAAAAATTCCAAGTTGAGAGACACAGAGGGAAAGAAGGGGATTGGAGAGAGGGAAGGGGATTGGAGGGAGAGAAGGGGAAGGGAGGGAGGGAAGGGGATTGGAGGGGGGAAGGGGATTGGAGGCAGGGAAGGGGATTGTAGCTGAATCTTGTGCACAGCAAGATGCTTGAAAGAAAATCCACAAATTCAGCTTTCTGGAGCTTCCTGGTCTCTGTTTCTTCTGTGGCCTGGTTTTCCACCCTTCTTTGGATTCTACATGTTCCAGCATCTTTCCAGTACATTCTTGCTTTTGCAATGGCCAGCTAGAGCTAGTTTCTATGAGTTTCTGTAAAACTGAGAAATAATCCGCTCTTCTCATTTTGAAGCTAAGAAAACTGAGGCCTGGAGATGACTTGCCCAGAGTAGCTTTCTTTAGGTTTCCTTGGGAGTATCTGTCCTTTCTCTCCTGCTAGCTTGTCATGCACCTCTTCTCTGTCTCTTTCCATGCCTGTATCCTCACCACCCTGCTTGCACACTGGTGAGAATGTGCTTTTCACCACCCAGCCTGGATTCCCTAATAGCGTTATGTGTTTCATCTCATGCCTCTCTTCACCTGTTTTGAGAGAGTCATTGTATAAAACATTCATTGCCTTTTTGGCCTTTTTGCCCTTGTCTTTCCACAGCCATGTATCATGGGTCATTCATCAAGGTCATGTGTTTGCTAGCTTCCAAGTTGAAGTCCAGTTATGTGAAAAGCGCTGTTTAGGAACATGATACTGGCTGGGCACAGTGGCTCATGCCTGAATCACAGCTCTTTCAGAGGCCGAGGTGGGTGGATTGCTTGAGCCCAGGAGTTCAAGACCAGCCTGGGCAACACAGCCATACTCTGTCTCAACAACAACAACAACAACAACACCATAAAAAAAATACAAAAATTAGCCGGGCATGGTGGCAGATGCCTGTGGTCCCACTACTTGGGAGGCTGAGGTGGGAGGATCGCTTGAGCCCTAGAGGCAGAGGTTGCAGTGAGCCATGATAGCACCATTGCACTCCAGCCTGGGAAACAGAGCAAGACTCTTTCTCTGAAAACGAACAACAACAACAACAACAACAAAAAACCAACTAATACTAAAACATAATACTGTTCATCATCTGCATTAATATTGCCAGACATCACACCAAAATCCCCAAAATTAAAACCCTTGATCTGGATTCAGTAACAATAGAAGGTGATCACTGATGCTTCTGGCTCAAAGATTTAGATTTTATTTGCAGGTCTGCCCCTTTGTACGGCTGTGGACAGGACCTGGACTGGGTATAGACAGCCCTCCTGTAAAGGCCACTCTCAAAGGCTTCTAGGTCCGACGAGGCTGGGAAGCGAGGGTGCAACATGGATAGGGATAGAAATGGCCTTCTTTGTAAAAATAATCTAAAAAATACAAATATAAAGACTGAGTATTTTATTTTAAATTCTACTGTGGGAAAGACTAGTATATTTGTTTATGGAATTGAATGTCCTTCAGAAACTCGTGTTATTCTTTTTTTAATACCCTTTAAAAATAACTATTCCATTATACTCATGAAGATGTGTCATTTAATTTTAACTACAACAGAAATAAAAAGGAGGCTGCACTCGCTTGGGGATTAAATAGTTTTTTCCAAAATAAATTCTGAAATGTTGTTCATCATTTAAAACTTAATTTTTAGGCCGGGTGCGGTGGCTCATACCTGTAATCCCAGCACCTTGAAAGGCCGAGGCAGGTGGATCACCTGAGGTCAGGAGTTCGAGACCAGCCTGGCCAACATGGTGAAACCCTGTCTCTACTAAAAATACAAAAATTAGCCAGACATGGTGGTACATGCCTGTAGTCCCAGCTACTCTGGAGGCCGAGGCAGGAGAATATCTTGAGCCCAGGAGGCAGAGTTTGCAGTGAACCGAGATCATGTCACTGCACTCAAGCCTGGGTGACAGAGTGAGACCCTGTCTCAAAAAAAAAAAAATTAATTTTTAGTACCTAATGATAATTTAGTATCTGTATATTTTCTATTTGGTCTGGCAACAATATTTATTAGGTTTTACATTTATTGTGTGCCTAGCTGTCTTGATATGTCCTTAAGGAATTTAAAATCTAGATGTACAGCCAAGATTTACACATGCGAAACAATCAAACGACCTAAGACAGCATAGATTTACATCCGTGAAGGTCGAGAAGCAGGAAATGATTACTATTAATAAATACGCTTATGATTTTCAGAGGATGGTTTCCCTTTCAAAAACATTATACTGATTGACTATTCAACAATCCAAATTATGAAGTATACTTGACGGAGGCAAAACATTTTGCAATGACTAAAAATTGGTATGCTTCATTCACTACGTCTCTAAGTATTTAAATCAAAGAATATTTTTCAAGTAGTGTTTCATAACCACTCAAACAACGCCACTATCCAAGGAAGTTATAAAAGTAAAGAGTCGCCTTGAAAAATTATTTCCCCATGCGATGTCAGTTGAAAAGCTGGTTAGACAGCTTCACTTTCAGACAGGCATGCTGACTTGAAAACAGTAAGTGCTAGCCAGATGCTCACGCCAACAGTGACTCAGAGATATGCTGTTGCTTCATGGCAGGGAGGCCAGCGTTGCAGATAGATTAGATTCTGTGGATGATTCTGTGGATGCCAAGCATACTTTAGGTTTGCAACTTGGCTGACACAAATTCAAGAGGAACGTGAAATGTGACAAAGAAGACTCCTAATCCATTTTTCATTCCAGGAAGGCAGAATGCGTAAAGGTTAAGGACACAAACATGCGAATCTAACAACCTGGACTGATATCCAAGCGCTTCCACTCTTAATCTTCGGCAAGTAACTTCTCTGCCTCCTTTTCCTCGTCTGTAACACAGAGATAACAAAAGGTTTATTTGATGGTTAAATGAATTAAAACACGTAAGATACTCAGTGTCCAGCACACAGTAAATGTTCAATTAGTGTAAGCTTTTCTTGTTTCATGGAAGGCTACTTGAATTGTTTCTTCTCCCCCCACCCCCCACCCACCGCCTGTGCCGAGAGGAGACTTGATGTGTTGCCCAGGCTGGAGTGCAGTGGTGAGATCTCAGCTCACTGCCACCTCTGCCTCCTGGGCTCAAGCAATTCTCCTGCCTCAGCCTCCTGAGTAGCTGGAACTACAGGTGTGCACCACCATGCCCGGCTAATTTTTATACTTTTGGTAGAGACAGGGTTTCGTCATATTGTCCAGGCTGGTCTCAAATTCCTGACCTCAGGTAATCCGCACTCCTTGGCCTCCCAAAGTGCTGGGATTACAGGTGTGAGCCGCCGCACCTGGCCTTGAATAGTTTCTTAAAGGATACACCAATTCACATAGAGCAGTGGTCTCTGAACTCTTTTCCTCAATCCCATATCCAGTTGTACGAAGCAGCTGGAGAGAAAAAAAGGGGTGAGGAATGAGAAAGTCCACTTGGATATATGCTGCACACAAGTTACATGTCACTTACACCTGCATGGAAGCCAACATTGTGTTGTCTATCTATGCCATGGGATCTAGAAACACACAGAGCTCAAGGCAGATGGAGGTAATAAACTGTGGATGGAAGTAATAAGCTGTGATCATTATGTCCATTTTCTTTCTTTCTTTCTTTTTTTTTTTTTTTTTTGAGATGGAGTCTGGCTTTGTCGCCCGGGCTGGAGTGCAGTGGCGTAATCTCGGCTCACTGCAAGCTCTGCCTCCCGGGTTCATGCCATTTTCCTGCCTCAGCCTCCCGAGTAGCTGGGATTACAGGTGCCCGCCACCATGCCCAGCTAATTTTTTTTTTTTTTTTTGTATTTTTAGTAGAGACGGGGTTTCACCGTGTTAGCCAGAATGATCTCAATCTCCTGACCTCGTGATCCGCCCGCCTCGGCCTCCCAAAGTGCTGAGATTACAGGTATGAGCCACCACACCCAGCCCATTCTGTCCATTTTCTTAATTTCAAAGTATACAGTAGTCAGAGGACAAAATTAGAGCCAGGCAAAGACAGAAGAGGGAGCAGACTCCCAGGGAGATAAGAGAAGAGGATACTTCATTCGTGTTTTGAGTGTTTAAATCCATCCTGTCATGTGTGGGATTTCAGGTAACCACTTTGGGGAGAGAAGGTGATGGGCAGGACGCTTAAAGTCTAAGTGATGTCTTTGCCCTAATAATCCTGGTCTTCTGCAATAGAAGCCTGGGAGAAACCTATTAAAATCTTTGCTTGATCAATCGATTTTTAGTCCCTTACCCACTGGACTAAAAACTTGAGGGCAGAAGTTTCTCTATCTTGCTTTTTCACATATTCCCCTACCAACCACTGTGCTTAGAACATACTAGGGCTTGACATGTATTTTTGTTTTTAAACTTGAATTTTGATTTTATTTGCTTCTCATAATTATTTTAGGGAACAGTAAATATGAAGATTAGTGTAAATTAATAAAATGTATTAGAATTTAGGCTCTCTGAGAAGATTTTAACTATGTAGACCATAAAACAGATACAGCAGTGCTCTGCCATTAAAATAATTATGAGTTATCACAAACTCTGTAAAAACAATGATTTGCATGCATAAAAAAGTCAAGATATAAACATGTTGGTGACCTCTGGGGTTCTTTTAATGAGTGTTTCCACAGGGGTTGTCTGAGATTTGGCAGCCCATGTTCTGGCTGGTTACTTGCACCTTGAAGAGCGTCCCATCAGCACACATGAAGAGATTGTAGCGTACCCAGTCACCACTACCCAACTGGTCTCCACTGGAGGAACTGGGTAGGCAGGTGGTGCTGACCATCACAGATCCATTTAGGATGATACTGTTTTCTGCCTTTAACTCCATATTACCACCCATGTGAAATTCTATGGTTTTGCCCATAATGAATACTCCCTACTCCTTCATTTCCACGCACAATAGCATGCCCATCACTTTTATATTTAAATCACTGGTAGCATTGCTGGTAATCCTTTCAGTAGATGCTTTTTGAACATTCAAACTTTTCACTCCACTTGGCAAATGAAGCTCATGAGTTTCATAGTCTGTGCTGAATAAGATATTTTGAGTCCACGGGTCAAAAAACTGCATGCCGATGTCACTTGTAATAGAAGTTTTGTTGTTTTCTACACTGAGCTTTGTTGTCCCTTGCTGAAAAACAATAGGCTGGTTGTTGCCAGTGATGACCAAATTTTCATTTCGCCTTCCTCCTACTGTGCTTTTATAAAGAGGATGGATCACTCCCATGTCAGATACTTGCTTAAATTGAAGCAGGCCACTTTCATGAAACTCCATACTATCACAGCCATTTGGTCCAATGCGAATCACGGCCCAAATAACAAGTGTTATTATTCAATTGGTGACAGCCAGGATAAACAAGAGGATAATCACACAGATGGCTAAATTGCCCTTTCTTCCTCTCAACCCTGTTTTGTGGAGACGATCTCCATCGATCGGAATGTATCCAGCTTTAAAGTTACTGTTGTGCTCTTTATTGACATTCCTTCTCTCAACAGCCTTCTCACGCATGGACTTTTACGGGACCATTGGAACTTTGCTGCTCTGCAGCCGCCGCCGCCGCCGCCACTGCCGCCATCTTTCCGCGCCCCGACATGTATTTTTTATTTTTACTGTTGAATTTGATCTTAGAAACTTGTCATTGAAAAAATTCAAATATTTTAGCTTCACATGGGTGCCCATGCATTTGTAACACTTATTTTGAGAGTGCTGGACAACAAGCTGGGAATGTAGGAAGGATTTGGGAAGGCTGCACAGGTGTTGAAATCCCATCACCGTGTCTAATCTGTAAAGCCTCCTCTGCATCAGCTCTCACTAATCACCACTGGCCGATGGGCAGTGGGTCAGACCTCATTTGACCTTTGGTAGACGGCAAAGCAGTTTCGAAATCCATCTAGATGCTGCATCACGAGAAACACAGGAGGGCATTTATATCCTTCCAGACCCTTGATTTTTGTGTGTGTGTGTGTGTGTGTGTGTGTGTGTCTGTGTGTGTGTGTTTTCTGAGACAGTCTTGCTCTGTCACTCTTGCTGGAGTGCAGTGGTGCAATCATAGCTCACTGCAGCCTTAAACTACTGGGCTCATGTGATCCTCCCTCGTCAAGTTTCCCAAGTAGCTGGGACTACAGGCACGATCCACCTCACCTGGTTATGAAGAAAAATTTTTGTAGGGATGGGGTCTCACTACATTGCCCAGGCTAGATAGAGCCTTGTTCCTTTGAGGCTCCAGCAAACTGCCATCACTGTGACACATCAATGCTACATATAACTGGCCTGCCTGTGGATTTCAAATTAATCTTTAAGAATGAAAATAAAAAGTTAAGCGATTATAGGAAAATGCCTCTAGCCCAACTGACGAACCAGAATTTTTAGTCTTGAGTCATTTCTCACTTAAACCTCAAACCATTAGGTGCCTAATTTGTGAGAGAAGAAAAGACATAGATTGATGACTGGATAAACCCTGTCAGGAGCTGGAAAAACCAGAGTGTTGGCACTATTAAAATCTTTCTCATATATTGCTCTTTTTCATTTCTCATTTGTTCTTTATTATAAATGTAAATATTTGCTGGAATTTAGAAACGTATAGGATATGCTTTTAATCACACTTAACTCAGATTCTCAGGCTGATTTGTTGTCTGATTCTCATGATTCATGAAAGGTAGAATTTTGGACTTTTAGATTCCTTTCCTTGCAAGTTTTTCATTGTGTAGATAAGGACATTGGGGCTGGAGAGAGGAGTGACTGAGCCATGGTCCCCTTGTTTGTTCTGTTAGAGCCAAGATAGCCTCCAGGTATCCTCACTCCTCTTCCTGTTCCTCAGGTATTCTTTGTTCTGTTCCAAACAGCCACCCATCTTTCAATTCCAGGACATGTCTACAAGAGAATTGAGTTTAGCTTGGAGGGGATCACTTCCAGAACCATCAGTGTTTTAGTTAATGACTAATTCACCACTTCCAAAAATGGAGCTGCGAAAAAGTTTCTTCTGTTCTCTAATGAATTTAATTTCCTGCCAAAAACACAGCCACCCCCTAGATGTGGAACAGAAACCAGTCCTGATGCTGCCTGTTGTCACACTGAGACCCACATAGCGAAGGGGAGGATCCCTGGCCAGGAAGAGTACAGAGTTACATCTCCTGACAGTGCAGGGAGGAGAGGATGGTGGCCTCATGCCAACAGATGGCATGACCCAGGACAGCAGTTCCCAGGACAGGGGTTCCAACAAAGTTAACAGAACAGCAGGAACCATTCCATAGCCTGCCCTAGAAAGATCACAGGATTCTCTCAGTTATGGGCTCATGGGTGTAGCCATGGCTCTCATTGACAGCGACCGGTTTATCATGAACTACACAACTCAAAAATAAAAATAGCCCACCAACTATTTCTATCTTAATGATAGTCAATTGTATGCTTGTAATTCAAACCTGGCATTTGTGCCTACAAAAATTTATACTACTGCGCTGTAACACATCTTTGTCATCTTCATTACACTGTAATGTCCATAGCCTGCAGCCTGTAGAAGAGGACAGTTTATTAAATAAAGAGGAAAGAATATTTTTACCTGGTGGCATTTACTCTGAGAACTCATATTCTACCTTTGGGAGAAGTTTCCCTGGGGACTCACATGAATACAGACGATTAATGAACATGAACTCAAAATTTTCCTTTTTTAAAATAAATACACATTTAACTTCCCAAGGTTTCTGACTATTTGGCCCTTTCGGAGGTCTGACAGTATTTTGTTTAGCAGCAGATAAAGTGGTCTTCACTGTTCCATTTTCACTTCACAGAAGGAAGGAACACGTGGGTCCCTGTGAATCCTACTTGGTATACTGGCATCCTGGTAATTTACATAGTGGCCTTCAGCTCTGCTTAGCAATTGCCTACAAGTGGATTTCAAAATAGCTCCTTAACTAAGGGTTAGACCATTTAAGGACTGAGCGTGTCAATTCAGAGAACTTACAAGCCTTTAAATGTTGTGCCATTGTCAATGCATGCAATAAGAGCTTCTTTCCTTTTTGGGTGTCAAAAGAAAATATATTTACTTCACCGTATTATTTATTCCGCTCCCCCTTCCTAATGATTCATTTGTCTTGTAGTTTAATAAGTGATCTTTTAAACACTCACTAGGTCTAATTTCAGCCCAAAGATTGCAAACGCACTGGATATTTGACTTTCTCTTGGTGTAGTCTTTCTTCTCATTTTGCCTTCCAACCTCGGACATGCTCTAATCATCCATCTAGCGGGGCTCATGGGTCAGTGTTGGGGTTGCTTCTTAATTTTAGACAAAAGTTGTCTTTACTGTGCTAGGCTTCTGATACTGATGATAAAACTGTGTAAACACTTTTTAAAGTGCTATTAGAAATGTGTTTTGGTGGCCTTGAAAGTCTTAAATATATACAAGGTTATTAAATGACAGAGCCATTTTTCACGCAAGGGACCATGAGAGGCTTCACATCTAGGTACCAAAATTAGACTTCAGGGTTTGTAAAGGTAATCTATTATTTTATTGATTTGTCAGTCATGCATAAAGGATCTACTGGATGCCAAGTACTTTACCAAGTTCTGGGGTTACGACAAGTAATGAGACAAAATTTGCCCATAAGAAATTTAGTCTTAATTCAAGTGTTTCTAACATAAAGAAAAGACAAATACTTAAGGTGATGAATAATCTAATTATGCTGATTTGATCTTTATAAATTACATATGAATATATTGAATTATCACAGATACCTGGAAAATATGTAAATGTATTATGTGTCAATTTTTAAAATAATATAATAAAATCACTCCATTAAAAAAGACATTTAGAGTCTAATAGGACATAAAGGCCTATTATAACTTGATATTATAAAATACTGAGTAAGTACTTTGAAGAGTACATAATAGGTATTATGGGAGCTCTCAAAAGGGGGCATATCTCTACAGAGGAGGAGAAAAGAGGTCAGGAAAGGCTTTGTGGAGGATCTGATGACTGAGCTGAGTATTAAAGGATGAGAAGGAGTTAGCTTGTGTTTTGTTTTTGCTTTGTGGAGTAAGGGTGGCAGTGTAGAAAGGAAAAAGGAAAGAGGATTTAAAGCAAAACAGTATGTACAAAGACAGAGAAGCCAAAAATAGCATGGGGGGTGCAAGAAACTGGATACATTATTTAGTGTTTTGAAGCCAAAAGTGAGAGACAGATTAAAGGATGAAGCTGGAGAGAAAGACGGGAACTTGCCTTGGGTCTATAGAGCTTTGACTTTACTCTCTCACTGATGGGTTTTGAGGTGCTATAAACACAGTTGGCTTAACATTTTTTTTAGCATGTTACTTCTGTGGCCCTATAGAAGATGGATTTGGAGAGGATAAGATAAGAAGAAGGGAGACCAGTTGAGAGACCATACAAGTTAGAAATTAGGAAATAGATGATGAGACCTGGGTCCAATGACAGCAAAGCTGTAGAGGCTGGGAAGAGTTCAGGAAATATTTGGCCAATAGAATTCACATCGCCTGATCAGAATTGACATGAGATGACAAGTAGTGAAGAGGAGGGGAAGCCAAGAACAGCTTGAGGGGCTGGTTAGCATAACCAACTAAAAGAGATTAGAGTCAAAGAGAAAATATGAATTCTGTTTGTGCTGTGTTGAGTTGACACTCATATGGAATGCTCATGTGGACATATGCATCAGGTATTTGTTATCCAAGTCACAATTTCAGGGAAGAGATCTGGACTAAAGATAAAGACTTAGGAGGCATTGACATGTGGATTTTAAAAGGGTGTGCAGATGAAGTCACCCAAGCAGGGTTTGTAGAGTCATTATAATCAGAGGAGTCAGAAGGGAGGGTAGTACTCTTAGGAACTCCAGCATTTAAAGGTGAAGAGGCAGATGAGCATTCCAGGAAGAAGCATTAAGGACAGATTAGAAAAGTTCGGAAGACCAGGAGATGGGGCACTCACAGGAGCTAAAGGAGAAGTAAGTTTCAAGAAACAGGCATCATCTCCAGGGTCAAAACAAGCAGATAGGTGCTGTGAGTTAGAGGAATTAATCCATGTTCATTAGATGTGACAAGCTGATGGTCATTTGTTTGCCACAGTAAGAGCAGTTTAAGTGGAGAACAGGTTTGGGGCACTGAATCATGGGTCAGAATCTGATAACAATGGGTTGGTGGTGAATTGTAGATGAAGACGTGGACAGTGTTAGTTGAATCTATTATTTTAAGAAGTTCGCTTGAGAAGCAAATGAGAATGTACTGCGGAAATCCAGGGAGGGATTTCTAGGATAGGAGAAGCTTGAATATATTCATAAACTAAGAAATGTCAAAATGGGGAAAGATTCAGAATATAGTAGTGAGCGGATAGAGGACACAAAACAGAAAGGGTTGAAGTTAAGCATAGAAATTGAGGATGAACTTCAAAGTAGAAGGCATTGTGAGGAGAGGGAAGGAGGCAGGAAGGGGTATGCAGGAGACAAAGTTTTTGGTCAAAGAATGAGAAGCTAAGAGATTATGGGAGACGTTTATCATGTTTGTAGCTCTGAAGCATCTCTTGAATGCTCCTTCTGTATTTGAAGAGTTTTACACATTATGAATCCTGATTCCCCAAGGTAGAAACCAGAACTCATTCTCCTAGCATCATTTGCCACTATAGTGCAGGCATGTGAGCTCACTTCCATCAGTCAGGTGCTTCTGCATGAGATGCTGACTTGGAAGAGAACAATGTGAGGAGGTAGGCGCACGGAAACTCCGTATTCTGTTCAGACACAATAGGGACAGAACTTCTGGTTTCCAGTTCTAAGCATCAGCAATGCATGGTTCTAGCAAAGGTTTGGATTCTGGCAGTGGTGCTCACCACAACAGCCCTCTTGGCATGGTTGGGACTGGATAGCTCCCAAGCTGGCTTTCTGGCTTTCCTGGAGATTCCTTTAACAACTGTGGCATTCAACCAGTAGACTGGGCTCTGTTGTTTATTATGAAGAATGCTGACTGATACAGCAACCATGTGTAAAGGCATCAATTTTCTCAAGAAGGGAGGCAAGGTCATCTGCTGAAATTGAGAGGGAAAGGGCATGAAGAGAATGATAATGGCTTGGAGTCACTGATGAAATCACTGGGAGATGAATCTGAGCCAGAGATAACTGAAGAATTAATGGGAAACCCAAGGGTCTGGTATTTAAGGTCAAGTCAAAGTTAGACCCATGAATCTGTGGTAGGCTTTATCTTCGTGGATTGCTTGATTTTCTTTTCCTATAAGAATTAGGTAGGGGAGGAAGGGAAGTGAAAATGGCAGTAAGAAATCAACCAAGGAGGTCTATTCTGGGGAGAAAAAAAGGAAAGGCCAGAAGTGAGCTGAGAAGCCAATAAAATGGGAAGAATCAAGGGATTAAAAATTCATTTGAGTTAAAAGAGCAAGTATAGTATGAGTGAGTTAACGAGAAAGCTGAGAGCATAAGAGACTGTCTCCAGAAGTTGCAATCTTCAAATATTATATTTTAGAGGTAGAGAAGCTCCAGGTCTTGAAGAGATTCAAGGGGGTAAAGAACATCTCTGGCATTAAATAAACTCAGGAACCTCTAAGCTAAGATGTAGGATGAATTGTCCATTAACATTGATGGTGAAATTTCTTAGGATGATGGTAGGAGGTGGAGAGAAGAAGATTTAGTATCAGATGCCAAAGTTTATGAGTGAGGGACAGTGTTTGGGAGGTGAGTAGGTGGCAGTGGGTGAAGGAGATCAATGACAAAGCCTGCTGGTCTCAAATGTATCATGGAATGAGCTTTAGTACAATAGTTCAATAGTAATAGACTAGAAGCAGCAGTGGTTCATAGAGGGTGAAAAGATCTAGAAAGAAGGCACACTCATAGCTAAGGATGGTAAAACTCAGTACAGGGCCAGGAGAGGGTGAAGGTGGCAGTGTGGTCCTCTTTTGTCCTTCATTTGCTAGGTAATGACTGCCTCAAAGAGGGAAGACAGGCTTGGTGAGCAATAACAGGTCTCAAATCTCCAATGTCCTAACTTTGTCCAAGGAATTTGTAGAGCGAAAATGAACTAAGTCACATCCGCATAGACTCCTTAAGATACTTGGAGATGTTCCCACATACCGACAAGACTTATTTTGTCCATGCTAGACACCCTCAGTTCCTTTAGCTATCTGCCACTTCACTCATTCATTCTTCTCTGGAAAAAAAAATTGCCACTTGATTGTTTTTTTCTTGAGCTTTTACTCATGGCAGAAGGTGAAGCAGAAGCTTGCACATCACATGGTGGGAACAGTAGCAAGAGAGAGATGTTGGCAGGGGGAGCTGCAACACACTTTCAACCAACCAGGTCTCACAAGAAGTCGTTATGATCAATGTCATCTTAAAATGTGGCACTCAAAATCAAGCACAATTTTCCAAAGACAATCAGATGTAAAAAGAACATGGTAAAATGGCTAACCTTTATTTCTTATGAGTTGAAATTGACTCAGGTGAGCTAAGAAAGCACCCTGACATCACTCTGAGTGTAGCCCCCTTTCTTCTCTTCATTCCCTTCAGATACACTTGGGCCTGAACAAAAATTTTGTTATTGATGACAAGGAGAATTCTATGGCTAATAATGATTGTGATGATTGCCTTAGGCCATTCTTGCATTGCTATAAAGAAATACCTGAGACTGGGCAATTCATAAAGAAAAGAGATTTAAATGGCTCACAATTCTGTCTGCAGGCCAGACAGGAAGCATGGCAAAAGCTTCTTCTGCTTGGCTTCTGGGGAGGCCTCAGGGAGCTTTTACTCATGGCGGAAGGTGAAGCAGAAGTTTGCATGTCAGATGATGAAATCAGTAGCAAGAGAGAGATGTTAGCGGTGGCAGGTGCCACACACTTTCAAACAACCAGATCTCTTTAGAACTCAAGATCATGAGGACAACACCAAGACATGAGGGATCACCTCCATGACCCAAACATCTCCCACCAGGCCCTACCTCCAACACTGGGTAAATTTCAATGTGAGATTGGAGGGGACAAATATCCAAACTACATCAATGATGCCATTGATCATGATGAAACTCAAAGCAAACTGTGGGTGACAGGCCCCTCATGGAACTAGCATTAGAACTCAGGAGGTAATAAGTAGGGTTTTGTTTTGTTTTGTTTTGTTTTCAACATGAACCATATCTATATGTATATATATGTATACAAATATATGACTTGTTCAGGGACCTGCTGTCCTAATGCCCAAGTTACTTCCTGCTTTAAATCCGGTAGCACAAGCTAAGGGTGTTGATGTGGTTTCCAGAGATGCCTAACTTATTCCCACATAATGGCTTATGTACTGGGAAATTCTGACTCACAGAAAAGACACAGCAGAAAGAAGAACTTAAAAGTCTAACTCCTATATGGCATTTCATTGTTTGTTAAATTATTCCTTTAGGCTTGATGAAAAATAAAATCAATAAAAGATGCTACTTTGAATTTACTTGTAGTTACAAGATGTGGTTTGGTTGATGCAAACTGATAACTTTTTTTCCTGGAAAAAAAAATTATCAAGTATTAGACCACAGTCTTGCAGTCAGAATAGCAGTTAAAACAAGGTAAATAAAAGTTAATAATAAACAGGAGGGTACATAGTTTTGGGAACACATCTGGTTCAGTGCTATAAGATCAGGTTTGGGGCCATTTCTCTTTAGTGTCTCCACCAGTTAATTTAATGTTAGATGTGATAAAAATGAAATTATTTCAAAATTATGAACTAACAAAGGTACATTCTCAGTATTGAAAAGTAGAGGAAATGCCAAATAAAATAATTAGAAACATGGAAAACTAAATGAAACATTAGATAAGAAGTCCTCAAATGTATAATTTAACATAAAAAAATAACTGGAGATCAGGTACGCACAGGACATGAAGAGGGAGGTAATTTACTTGTGCAAAGTTCACTAGAGTGATGCTTGAAAGATCTGAATTCTAGTCTTTAAGGTCCTCTAAATTAGCCTGGCAAGTCATTGCCTTTCTTGGTCCTCATTTTCTATATTTGTCAAATAAAGGGTTTGAGGGATTAATCTTAATAACTTGACTCAAATATTCAAATGATTCCATGAAAAAAAAAACAACAGGAAGAAAAGCAGGAAGGAAGGAAGAAAGGGTGGGAGGGAGAAAGGAAGAGAGGAAGAAAGGGAGTAAGGAAAGAAAGAAGGAAAAAAGAAAGGAAGGAAGGAAGGAAGGAAAGGGAAAGGAAGGGAGGGGAGGGAGGCAGGGAGGGAGGAAGGAAAGAAGGAAGGAAGAAAGGAAGGAAGAAAGAAAGGAGGGAAGGAAGAGAAGAAGGGAATGAGGAAGGAAAGAAGGAAGGAAGGGAGAGAGAGTAGGAGGTAGAAAGGAAGAGAAGAAGAGAGGGAGGAAGGAAAGAAGAGAGGAAGGAAAGGAAGGAAAGAAGCAAAGGAAGGAAGGATGAGAGGAAAGGAATGAGGAAAGAAAGAAGGAAGGAAGGGGGAGAGAGGGTAGAAGGTAGAAAGGAAGAGAGGAAGGGAGGGAGGAAGGAAAGAAGAGAGGAAGGAAAGGAAGGAAGGATGAGAGGAAAGGAATGAGGAAGGAAAGAAGGAAGGAAAGGGGAGAGAGGGTAGAAGGTAGAAAGGAAGAGAGGAAGGGAGGTAGGAAGGAAAGAAGGAAAGAAGAGAGGAAGGAAAGGAAGGAAAGAAGGAATGAAAGGAAGAAAGGAAGGGAAGGGAAGGGAAGGGAAGAGGGAGGGACGGAAGGGAGGAGAAGAATAGGTAGATCCCTGCAAAAAGACCCACAGTAGTTTGTCTAATTTATGAATTGTCCAGACACTCTACATCTGCAGAAAAAAATCATCCCAGGACACCGGAGAATAAATTCTTGTAAAAAATTGAGCGTCCCAGGGTATGTTGTTCATATGCTGGAGAACTCTATACTAGACTGTGTGGTAGACTGTTGCACAAACAGGCCTCAATAAATCACACTTTTCAGCATCCATGTCATTGTATGGTCCTCTCCTAATTGACTCTAGACTTGGCCCACATGGCTTGCCTCAGCCAAGAGGACATTGGTACATGTGTTGCTTTGGGGCTTGTCCTCCTGAAATGCTGCCACTACAATGTGAAAATATAAAGAAGCCAGCCTGGACTCCTTGAGAATGAAAGACCACATGCAGGGAGAGGCCCGATAATTCCAGCCTGTTCCAGCTTCTAGGGGAGCTAGAACAGGACTGAGCCCAGGCGAGACCAGCAGAATAACCACTCAGCTGACCCATAGACTCATGAGAAATAGTGCAGTGTTACCATTTAAAGCCACTAGGTTTTGAGTGTTTGTAATGCAGCAAACGATGACTTATCCAAGTTGGAAAGATCAGGCAGACTACTAAAAACTTCTAATTAAGAGAATGTTCCCCAAATCCTAGAGCCTTAAAATTTTATGTGTTCAGCCTCATGCACAATCCCAACTGTCCCTGTAACTCTGTGACTCTGCCCCATGAATTTCTCCCATTCCCATAAGAAGGTATGTGACGAAGGGGAAGTTAAAATAAACTTTATGATAACCAGTGGAGTTTATCATTTATAAGATGAAGAGACCATAAAATATAATGTCAGGACAACTTTTGGTGTGCAGATTGGATTTCCTTCCAGAACATTCTGTGTTTAGAGAGTTGCTGTGGAGGTTTTAGTCATAGACTCAAAGAAGGTGAGCACAAGCAGATACATGAAATGGCCTTCTAATTGAGCTCCATTTTTCTCCCTCGGTCTCTCCCCATGCCAGCCTCCGTGATGTTTGACTCAATTGACCTTGGGATTTTCTAGGACCCCTGAGGCTCTTCTGGGCTTGAGAAAGTGAGATGGCTGAGTTGGATAACAACAGTCATAGGATTACATAAAAAATTTAGCAGTAGTGTTGATTCAGGATCATGTAGCTTCACAAGAGGCCCCTAACATTCTGGAGGGAGATGGTTTGACCAGCCAACAAGGAAATTAGAAATTCAAGCAAAAGAAGGAGACATAATTGTGTTGGTCACAGGCCAGCTCACCTGTGTTTTGCCTTCAAAGGTTCCCATAAGCCCAAATGACAAGATAATGCAGTGGCTGTTTGGTATTGTAGTAGAGGTCTCTACCATATTAACTTAAAGCATGGGAGCTGAAACGGGTTCTGTGGTCTTCCTAGCACTGGCCCTCCCTCCCCATTCCTCACTGGTACGGAAGCACTGCAGTTCTATTCATCAATCTATTTTGTATCCTTGTATTAGACCGCTCTTGTCTGGCTATAAAGAAAAACCTGAGTCTGGGCAATTCATAACAAAAAGAAGTTTAATTGGCTCGGGGTTCTGCAGGCTTTGCAGGAAGCATGGGGCCAACATTGCTCGGCTTCTGGGGAGGCCTCAGGGGGCTTTTACTCATGGTGGAGGTGAAGTGGGACCACAGGCATGTCACATGGCAGTGAAAGCAGGAGGAAGAGAGAGAGAGTGGGGTGATGGGGGAGGTGCCACGCACTTTTAAATGACCAGATAACGCAAGAACTCACTCACTATCATGAAGATAGCACCAAGTCATGAGGGATCCGCTCCCATGATCCAAACCAAACCCCACCTCCAGTATTATCTAAATTATATCAATTTTCTTCCTCCTTTTTATTCCTGTCACTATAATTTAAGCCCTTGTTTTGAACTTGTTCACTTTGCCTTCAATCTCTCCTTGTTCAGATACTGCCAGATTAATCTTTCTAAAATACAGTACTCCCCTCTAAAAGCTCACCAATAGTCAATGAGAAAAATATATAATTTTGGTCCTGCATTCCTGGCTCCCTTCAGTCTAATCTTAAAAAATCCCACTGGCCATATCATTCCTAACTCCTCTTCATCACCCTAGAATCACAGTTCTCTATATAAGGCCATCTTTCTTATCTCCAAGCCTTTGCTCTTAGAATCTCCTTGCCTGGAATGCCTTTGTGTCTCTTTTTGGCTTGTCTATGTCAGATTCCTCCTTGAAGACCCATCTGAAATACCACATCCTCCGTGAAAACACTACTGATCCCTCCATGTTGATGTAATCTCTCTTCTCCTGAATGCTCACAACTTCGTCTCCGTGGCCTTTTTGGCACTTATACTTTCTACTTCTTTATTTAAAGCATTATAATTATTTTCATTCATGACATTTTACCCTTTTAGATATTATGCTCACTGCCATCAGGGACTGTTTCCTTTCATTTTCCCCCAGCACTAACAGAGGCTTACCACATGTTTGATGAACAAGCAGAAGCAATCATTCATTTTCCTTTCACGTTATCCATCGAAACTACACCCCTGTGTGTTCCAAGCATATCATGTGAGTACGAAGAGATGAAAAGCAAGAAGAGAAGAAATGCAGGAAGGGAAGGAAGAGGAGAGCCATGTGTGGCTTTTTAACTCAAACATCCTAGAAGCAGCACCCTCAATTCTGTCTCTATTGTTTGCCCTAGGAAAAAAAATGTTTTATTATAAAAATATATAGCTATTGGCCAGGCACGGTGGCTCATGCCTGTAATCCCAGCACTTTGGGAGGCCAAAGCGGACAGATCTATAGAGCCCATGAATTCCAGAGCAGCTTGGGCAACATGATGAAACCCCATCTCTACGAAAAGTACAAAAAATTAGCTGGGCATATTGGTACATGCCTGTGGTCCCAGCTGCTTGGGAGGCTGAGGTGGGAGGATCACCTGATCTTGGGAAGTTGAGACTGAAGAGAGCCCAGGTTGTGCCACTGCACTCCAGTGGGGAAATGGGAATGAGACTCTGACTCAAACAAAACAACACAAAACAAAACTATATATATATATACACACACACACATATATGTATATGTATATGTATATATATGACTTTTATGAAAGACTATGAAGAATTTAATAAAACATTTCATTCTAACTATAGTATTCGTTAAGCTGGATCAATATAAATTAAAAAGAAAATTATCTTACAAACATTTTCAAACTAAAGCGTCAAGAGAATTCTACATCCTTTGATTTAGACACTAAGAAATTCATCTTTGTGCAGTCAGTCCTTCGTTAGGCATGAGGGGTATATACAATAAATAAAATAAATGCACAAGTCATGGTCTAAAGTAATTTACAATCTAGTTGGGGAATCAAGAATAATGAAATGATTGAATAATAATTCAAGATGGCATATTACTAAAATTGTAAGAAGAATCATGTAAATACTAATCACTCTGTGTCAGAGTTCTAGAAATGCTGTATTTCAACACAATGGTTACTCAAATCAGTATCACTCACATTTTAGGGATAAATATATATATATATATCACTGCATGTAATGAATAATAATTTGAAAAATAATAAAACTTCAAGAGAAAATAAAAATAGGACAGGCATGGTGGCTCAGGCCAGGCATGGTGGCTCAGGCCGGGCACGGTGGCTCACACCTGTAATCCCAGCACTTTGGGAGGCTGAGGCAGGCGGATCACCTGGGGTCAGGAGTTCGAGACAAGCCTGGCCAATATAGTGAAACCCTGTCTCTACCAACAATACAAAAATTAGCTGGGTGAGGTGGCACACACCTGTAGTCCCAGCTACTCGGGAGGCTGAGACACAAGAATTGCTTGAACCCAGGAGGCAGAGGTTGCAGTGAGCTGAGATCGTGCCACTGCATATCAGCCTGGGCGACTGAGCTAGACTCAGTCTCAAAAAAAAGGAAAAATAAATAAAATAAAAGCATGTGATTCTGTGACAGGATAATAACATGATCTCCATGAGATCACCTCCTCCTTTTATACAGAATAGCATCTCATCTGAGAACACTCAGGCTACAGGAACCATGCCTGAGGTTAAGGTATTCTATAGAACATATTAATAGCTATTAAGTTACAGAGCCGCTTAGGCTTAATTTCCAAAAATGAGCTTACTCAAGTTAATCAGGAAGCCTCTGGCTGTCCCTGGGCTAACCCAAATTTACATGCATTCATTTGTTCAACAAACATATATTAAGTACTTACTGTATACCATGCACTGAGCTAGGCTCTGGGAACAGAAATATAATGAGGTTAAGTTCCAGCCTTCCTGATACATGCAATGTAACTAGGGAAATGAGGGTGTGCTGGGGATAGCATGGTGTAGCAGAAAAAGCCTTGGACTGCACGTTAGAGGTCTTGAGTCCCAGCCTTGGATCCCCTGCTGCCTAAGTTACTATGTAAACCTAGGCAAGTCATTGATACTCCCTGTACCCAAGCGTCTGTGTGTGTCAATTGAGGATCACAAGGGCCTACCTCACCAAACGTATTATGAGGACAGAAGGAAGTAATAGCCTGAAAGTTCTTTGCAAAGTTAATCTGCACAGATTTATGGTGTCATTATCATTTATAGCTCCCTCAGAGGACTAGAAACAGTATTGGAGCATTAAGTGTCATCTAAATCTTTAGTGACATATTTCTTCCTTGGACTCTAACTAGGAAATACTGTCTTAAAAAAAAAAAAAAGTAAGATTGGAGTCTTTTGTTCCTGGGCATTTAATGAGACTGTTAATTCAAACAACTTGGAAATGCTGCTTGCCAGATACCAAAACTAACAATGAAATTCATACTTTCAAGTTCAGTATTGGGCAGGAATTCTTCTTTCATTAAAGACTCTCAAGATAATTTCTGAAGCCCAGAGGCATTCTTCCTTTCTCTCTTGTGTGAACCATTTCTCTATTAAAAAGAAGTGCGGATTTGAGACTCTACAGGAAAGTACCACAGTGAAGCTCACTTATACAATCAACTATATTACAGATTTCTTTTTAAAAATCTCCTCCATTCTTTTTACCCTTCTGGTATTGATTCCTCTTTCTCTTCTCATTTTCTTCTTCCTTCTTTTTTTCTTTATGTTTCCTCTCTGGGTCAGAATTTGATCTAAAAGAATCACTTGGAATTGTTTGGTTTTTCATCAATACCTTCTTATTGTACTTAAGATGAGTCACACACTGGGTGCGGTGGCTCACACCTGTAATCCAGTGCTCTGGGAGGCTGAGGTAGGAAGATCGCTTAAGGCCGGGAGTTCAAGACCAGGCTGGCCAACATGGCAAAACCCCCATCTCTACAAAAAATAAAAAATTAGCCAGGCCTGGTGGCACATGCCTGTGGTCTTAGCTACTTGGGAGGAGCATTTGAGCTTGGGAGGTTGAGGCTGCAGTGAGCAGTTATCAAGCCACTGCACTCCAGCCTGGGCGATAGAGAAAAACTCCGTCCTAAAAAAAAAGAAAAAAAAAAAAAGAGGAGTTGCTTTGTTCAGGCTCGAAAGCTTGCATGTGACTTGCAGGTCTTCAACTCTGAGCCAAGGACTGAGAGTAGAAACTGGAGCCGAGTCCTGTACACACCCAGCCGGCCACGAACAAGTGCAGCTTTGGAGGTAGCTCCCATCTGCTCTCCATCAAGAGACGTAGGTGCTGTCTGTTAGAAGAGAGACCCGATGGTAACTTGCTTCACTTTCATTCCCTAATTCAGTAAGGTAAATGAGCTAATTAACTTAATGTAGTGTAATAATTATGTAAAGAGATTATGCATCAGAAAGTCTTTGTTTTAATTCTGTATGCCACTGACTAGTTCTGTGATGTTTAAATTGGTGAATGTGGCTACATAATTTCTATGAATCTAGAACCCTCTCTCCGAAGGGTTCAGGGAGCTACCCTCTTTGATATTTCTCTATTTGTATAGAATGATCTGTCATCTATGGACCATGCCCTTCCACTAGAAGCTATGCCAGGTGTTGTAGTTGTACACATTTAATTGTCCTTAAAATACCAACACGCCAGCCAAAACCAATTCTGTTTCAAACTTAAACAATGGCACTTATCGAAGAGGCCATAAGCTGGCCTCAAACATACACTTAGAGGAAGAGGCAAAGTGTCTTACTTTACCAAACGGCAGAATGAACTTCAACTTCCAGTTAGAGAAATCTGGAGAACACTTGGAGCCATGCATGGGGTGTATGCGGGAGACGGCGAGCCTTTGGTGCCAAAGAGGTAAATGCCTTCCTCAGCTAAAGGGGGAGAGGGAATGTCGGGGGTTTCAAAACCAGAAAGAAGTGGAAGGACGGAAAGAAGAAAACTTGTGTATGTTGCGCATCCCATAAGAAGCCAGACACTGTCATCTTATGCATCTCATTTCATTCCCATCCTATTAAATGACAGTCTGGGTTTGGTGGAAAGTCTATCTCAGACTGACTTTAGGAACTCACTCAAAAACCAGAACAAAGAAGATGATTATCTAGCCTTATATATGTTTCAGTAAAGTCCAGGAAGTGCCACTACTACTTTTTCAACATTTCTCATAGCCAATTAACTTTATTCCCATATATTTTAGTGGCTCTTAACCTTGGCCACACATTAGTATCCCCTTGGATGCTTTGAAAAAATGCTGATATCTGCGCTCCATCCCATCCCAATCAAATAACTCCTTGGATGAGTAGACAAAGAGGCAAATGTTACAAAGAAAATCTCCCTGGGTTATTTTAATATGTACTTGAGAACTGCTGTACTCATTTGCAGAAAATTCCTTATAAAACTAAAAGGGATTTGTGCACTTTTTGCAAAGACTGCCTGTAAGAGAGAAGCTAGGAAATGGAAACCCATTTCTGAATCTGGTCCAAAAAAAGAGATGAGATTTGATTTTATGAGTCTAGTAGACCTTATCAAAACTGCCTGGGAAGATCCAAGGAACACCAGAATATTAGAAAAAGTTTGCTTCTGCTCCTTTCTCAGAGCTTTGACTGATAAAAAAGCACTGGTTACCATAGGCCACTGCAGATGTCCCATATCGCTGGGATAGTGACTGCCCAATTCCACCCATAAGTTTTAGGTCAGCAGTTCTGTGAGACATGGGCTGCTTGTCACTGTATTATGGAAATATAAGAAACCGCCGGGCGTGGTGGCTCACACCTGTAATCCCAGCACTTTGGGAGGCTGAAGCGGGCAGATCACGAGGTCAGGAGATCGAGACCAGCATGACCAACATGGAGAAATCCTGTCTCTACTAAAAATACAAAAACTTAGCCAGGCATGGTGGCACGCGCCTGTAGTCTCAGCTACTCTGGAGGCTGAGGCAGGAGAATCACTTGAACCTGGTAGGTGGAGGTTGCAGTGAGTCAAGATCGTGCCACCACACTCCAGTCTGGTGACAGAGCGAGACTCCATCTAAAACATATATATACACACATACATACATACACACACATATACATATATACACATATATACACACACACATATATATATATACATATGAGAAACCAGAAATGTCTAATTAGCAACTCAGAGTGTGGATTTTAGAGAAAGAACTCCATAAAGGTAACTCTTGGAAAAACATTAAATATTACAATAATGTAATTGATTCCAAGATGAATGTAAAGACCAATAATTTATCTTGGTGTTTATGAAGATGAAGAAATAAAGGCCCATACAGAATCATACACAAATGAAAATAGTTCAAAATCAAATGTAACTGCTCACAGAGAGCTGAAAACACAGCAGACCCTAAATATATTTTTAATGATTGATGAACTGATTAAGATTTATTTTGAGATTTGATCAGTTTTTAGTAAAGTTTAAATGTTTTTGTATTTTTCTTTCATATGTACATTACATTCACTGTGGTACAAGTGTATACCTGCTTTAACGGTTAAAAAGTGGTTGAGGTTTCTGCTGCTGATCATAAAATATGACAGGAAAAATATTTTATAAAGAAAACATATGAAGGTAATTTTCATTGTCTGTAGAACTGAAATAAGGATTAATCTTTATCTTAGAAAAATTGCAAAGTGGCTTATCCTGTCTTTCTGGCAACAATAGGGCTGGCAGTGTTGCACAACTCCAGGGGGTGCCTTACACACAGTGAACTCTGTGCTTGTCCCCTCCCCACCCACAGTTGTACAAGGGCCATGCTATGCCATTTTACTTGACAGCCCTGGGCAGTAGGGCTCCTAAGCAACATTCCAAAAGGAAGGCCAAGGAACACATCCATTAAAATGTAGGCTATTTGTTTCATGGTATTCATTACTACGAATAAATGACAAATTAAAAATATTAGTAACCAATGAATAGATATTTAGCTTTTCTCTTTGAGTTCTGGCAGTGAACGCTGCAGCAGAGCATTCCTGAACACATGTGTTGGTGCTACCATGTTCCATGTCTGTGACTTGTCAGTGGCCAGCCCCTGTCAGCAGTCTTCCCCACATTCATCCCTACAACACATCCTAGATCATGGAGGGGGGAAATGTTTTCCTCTGAGAGTACTGGCCCAAAGGGAGGGAAAAAGTAACTGAGGGCCCCACAAGCAATAGGCCACCCGACTTTTTTTAGAGCATTATAAAACATTCTTGGCCGGGCGCAGCAGCTCATGGATGTAATCCAGCAATTTGGGGGGCCGAGGTAGGCAGATCACCTGAGGTAAGGAGTTCGAGACCAGCCTGGCCAACATGGTGAAACCTTGTCTCTGCTTAAAAAAAAAAAAAAAAAAAAAAACAGAATACAAAATTAGCCAGCAGTGGTGGCACGTGCCTGTAATCCTAGCTACTTGGGAGGCTGAGGCAGGAGAATCACTTGAACCCAGGAGGCGGAGGTTGCAGTGAGGCAAGATCGCATCACTGCACTCCAAGCCTGGGCAAAAAGAGCGAAACTCCATCTCAAAAAAAAAAAAAAAAAAAAAATTCATATTGTCTACTTTTGAAACTAGGGGAAAAACATCTACCTTTTCTCTTCCAGACCATGCCAATTAAAAGAGGAAATTGCAGGAGTCAGGAGAAAGGGAGCAAAAAGAGAAGGTGGTAGAGGAGAGGGAAGACCAAATGAAGAGGATGGAGAAGAAACTATAGAAATAAGAGAAGAAGAGGTCATGGCAAATACAGAAAAGACTCAAGAGACAAGAAGGATGGAAACGGGCACATGAGAGAAAACGAGAAAGAGTCCGGGTTCTGAGTTGTTTGCAGTATTTGTGTACAGCGTGTGTTCCTTTGGGCTGTTAATATTATTTCAAGATAGAAGCTCCAAGGTGTTTCCTTACTTAATCTCTGAAGTGGCATACCATCATCACTTCTGCCGGGTTCTATAGGTCAAGCATACCAACCTTTACAAAGTGGTGGGGAGCTATGCAAGGGTGTGAATACCAGGAGGACGGGATCCCTGGGAATGACTTGGAATGTAGGTGGCATGGTGGGCAGAACCCACAGCCTAGGGTGAGATGGCAGGAACCTGGAATTACAGTACCTTAACGTGATATGAACTGATCTGAGTGAATGTGTTTGAACACTCACCACATGCCAAGAGCTGTTCTAATCTCTTTGCATGTAGTATCTCATTTAACCCTCTTAACAACTTACCGAGGCAGACACTCTTTATTCAGAGGAGGAAAGTGAGGTACAGAGGTTAGTAGCACAGTGATAAAGCTGTTATAAGGAAGGACTTGCCGGGACCTGGAGAGAGACTGGGTGTGAGGAAGGTAACTGGCTGTCACAGTGTCCTGTGGGATTTTTCCTAACTGATAAACCATCCTGTATAGCTCAACGGATCCATCCATGCAGGGCTAGGATTCATTTTGACCTCGTCATAGCAGCTTTCCAGGGGCCAATCCCACTCCAGCCTTAAGCACTCCATAGGCTATCATTTAAACTGCAGTAGGAACTAAGCCTTAGACCAGAAATTCCTCCCTGATGGGATTCCTGGAATGGTTCCTAAATAGCTGAGTCTTATTTCCTGACAATGCCGCCTGCCGCGAGGCTTGATGTAACTCTGCATAGCTTCTGCAGTTTGGAGAGGCAGGGAATGCCATTTTGTGTTTGAACCCAGCATGTCAGGCTCCTGAAGAGGTCAGGTAGTCCGTGGAGAGGACTACTGGTGTTTACTGTTTATTACAGCTCTCCCAACACACAAAATCGGAGGTTCACCAAAGCAGGCGGTTTTCTTCCACATGCTCCTCTAGCATGGAAAATGCCCTCCAGTGGAAATGCCTTTCCGCTGTGCTTCTGCTGAATTTTCCTCCAAGATTTCCTCTAACTGCGGACTGCCAGCTCCTCCCTGACGTCTTCAGGCACCAAGCCAACCTGTTCTTGTTGCAATCCTCAAGACTCCTTTCAGCATCTTAACTTTTTCCCCAGTTTTCTTTCATTTTCTCCACCTGTCTGTGTTGACCGCGGTCTCCTTCCTTCCAGCCTTTTCCTTCCTTCATCTTGTCCTACAAAGCCACACCTGCACCGACAAGTGCCAAAGAGTTTGATCATTTACTTAACGTCAACAAAAGAAAAAAAAAAAAAAAGCTCTAGAGTCGCCTTGGCCTGCAACGCCCAAGCAGAGTGAACGAGTGGGGCCTGCGCACCCTCCTACCCTCCACCTAGCAAGGAACCCCGAGCTCTGAAACGTAGAAAGGCCCAGATCTGCAGATTTAATCTAAGCCCTGCAGTCCCCAAGAGATCACAGACTGCAGATCCCTGTCTCATGAACTAAGAGAGAAGAGGAGCAAGGCTACCCCGGACTACCGCAGCTCAGGGACAGCGCGCTGGCCAGGCGGCCCGAGATGCGCAGGCCACGCAGCCTCGCCGACGAGTGGCCCTGGAGAGCCTCCAGGCGCCCGGGTGGGGCCGCGATCGCGCCCCGCCAGTCACCCCGGCATGTGGGCGCGGCGGGGCGGTGCGGGCGGGCAGGCAGGCTACAAGAGCTGTTTGGCGTCCGGGCCGGAGTATTTACTCAGCTCGCCTGCGCCGCTTGGGACGCCTCTGCCTTTCCCTCCCTCCCTTCCCCGACGGCTTCTGGCGGCCAAGTGGATGTGGCGGGTGATCGGGCCACCCTGCCCAGGGGCGCCCAGCACTGGTAGGTGCTGGGGGTGGGGAGAGGCTTTGGGGAGTGTGCATGGGGTGGGAGTAGGGGGAAGGGAATTTCCTCGGGGGTTGCATGGGTACATGGGAGGCGCAGGGGCCAGAGCGGGCGGGCGGAAGCCTCACCCCCGCCTCCACCCCTTCGCGGCGCCCGGGGCGGGCTCAGGTGCGGGGTTGGGCGGGGAGAGCGGTCGCGGCGGGTGTCCGGTGTCCGGTGTCCGGTGTCTGGAGCCGCTGGCTAGGTGAGCGGCGGTCCCGGGGGCCTGGGGGCTTGCAGGGGGTGGCGGGGGGAACTTCGAGGGAGAGGGTCTGCCGGGGCTGAGGACCTTCGGGGAAGTTCTGGAATCCGGCAGGGACACGCGGCGCGTGCTTCCACCCGCGGGGAGTGCAGGTCCCGGGAGGGTCCGGGCTGGCCTAGAGTTTCTAGACTCCTAGCAGGAGCACGTCCTCGACCTGCGCCTGGAGATCTTCCAAGAGGGAAGTTCCGGGAAACGGTGGCAGCCGGCGCAGCACCCCGCAGCACGTTCCCCGCGCGCCGGCACCCAGGGGCGCCCCCACGTGGGGTCCGGGAGCGCGCGGAGGCCAGTGCAGCGCCACCTCCCTCGGGCTGCAGCGGCGGGGCTGGCCCAGACCCAGACCAGGTGCCCAGTGCGCTCAGCCGAGCGGCGCCCCTGCCCGCTCCTGGACTCGGGGGTCACGCGGGCACCGGAAGGAGCTACAGTTTGTAGGTTTTCTGAGTTGTCTCTCCCTTCCCAGGGAGCTTAGAGAAGCAGCAAGCGTGGCACCTGGCCCTTTCAAACAGATGCTCCTCATCGCCCCAAAGGCTTTTGTTTGATTGCTGGTTTAATAGAAACAACGGCTTGGGTACCATTATTTAAAAATAGTGAATAAATAAGTGGAAAGCATACAGGGGCATAGATTTGGCATATGAGTGGAATTCTCTATATATACTAAATCTGTGTGTACAGTAATCTCAAATTTCTGAAGAATAGTATATATTTACAAACTGCTGTCATCTCTGGTAATTTGTTTCATCCTCAAAAACAGTCCTTTTGCTGGTAGATGAATAAGATAAAGTTTGAATAAGAAAACAAAGTTGGACCACAGCGCTGGCTGTTTTAAAAGAATTAGAATTCAAACTGTATTGTTAATGTTATAGTTACACTGTCCATACCACAATACTTTTATTTATTTTTTATTTTATTAGGTCGGTGCAAAAGTAATTGCAGTTTTTACGGCAAAAACCGCAGTGACTTTTTTTTTTTATTATACTTTAGGTTTTATGGTACATGTGCGCAATGTGCAGGTTAGTTACATATGCATACATGTGCCTTGCTGGTGGGCTGCACCCACTAACTCGTCATCTAGCATTAGGTATATCTCCCAATGCTATCCCTCCCCCCTCCCCCCACCCCGCAACAGTCCCCGAAGTGTGATGTTCCCCTTCCTGTGTCCATGTGTTCTCATTGTTCAATTCCCACCTATGAGTGAGAATATGCGGTGTTTGGTTTTTTGTTCTTGCGATAGTTTACTGAGAATGATGATTTCCAATTTCATCCATGTCCCTACAAAGGACATGAACTCATCATTTTTTATGGCTGCATAGTATTCCATGGTGTATATGTGCCACATTTTCTCAATCCAGTCTATCATTGTTGGACATTTGGGTTGGTTCCCAAATGTGACTTTTTTTTGGCCATATAAAACACAATAACTTTTGCACCGACCTAATGTTTTTAATTTTTGAGACAGGGTCTCCTTCGGTCACCCAGGCTGTGGTGCGGTGGTGCTATCTCGGGTCACTGTAGCCTCAAAGTCTCCAACTCAAGAGGTCCTCCCACCTCAACCTCCCAAGTAGGTGGGACTATAGGTGTGGGCCACCATGCCTGGCTAATTTTTCTATTTTATGTAGAGACGGAGTTTTGCCATGTTGCCCAAGCTGGTCTTGAACTCCTGAGCTCCAGCAATCCACCCATGTCCACCTCCCAAAGTGCTGGGATTACATGTAGAACCACTGTGCCCGGCCTACTGTTTTTATGATTTAGGCTGTATCTTATGCCTTTTAAAATTTGTATCTTGTTTAGGTCTCAGAGTTATCCAAAAGACAGTTGTATTGTAGAACAGTGTGAAGGTGTGAGAATCAGGCCAAATCTATGGTATCATGGAAAACAACTGATTCTCTGACCTTTTAGCAATTGCTTTTCAGAATAAATAGCAGGTGTGGGCTTGTTGCTTATCATTTCTCTCTTTTAAGAGAGGTGCTGTGTTAGCTGAGCTATTCCTTTGTTGGATCTTGAATAACTGGAGGTTTGCTGCCCTTAATATAGTATGGGAAAGTCCTCTGAGTTTGAATCAGTATCAGCAATGATTACTTCCTTGTCAGGGAGTGAAAGCGGGAAAGTCCTAGTTAGTTAATTTCCTGATTTCTATTTCTTCTACCCCGGCTCCACCAGGCTCCTTCACTTCACAGTAGATTATGTCAGATACCCACAGATTAGGAGTCACAGACTGAACCAGCCCTCATTTCACAGATAAGGAAACTGAGTCCCAAGGAGGCGAGGTGACAGCGTAGAGTCACACCGCTCATTAGAGGCGGAGCTGGGAGTTGAGGCTGGAGTGCCTCTGGGTGTCTTGGGTGCACTGTGCTAAGCTTGAGTTGGGGTCTGAGAAAGCCTTGGAGTGGGGGTTAGGGGTTGGCAGTTAGAGGGTGAGGGGGACAGGTGATTTACACCAGTACCATTCAGCAGCGGCAGAATGGCCACATCGTCAACGGCCTGACCACAGATAGTTGTTGGCTGGGTCCTCCAAGTATTCTTGGAGGCACAAGGAAGCCAGTGTCTTTCCTTCAAGATGAACTAGTTAATTTTAATGTTAGAAATCCACGTTTGCTATAAAAAGTAAAACAAAACAACATAAAAATGGAAATAATGTGAGCATTTCATCACAGAGGTGCCATGAACCTCCTTGCACATGTGAGAGGCTGTGCTTTTTGCGCTGTTCTTCGTGTTTGTTTGGAAGGGGAAATTGTGGAGACGAAGTGGATGACTAAGTGCAAGGGGAAATGGAGGGGACTAAGTGTCTGGTGAATGAGTGGGTAAACAATGTCCACACCTGCGCCAGTGTGACAGTCGGTTCCTTGCTGTCCTTCCTGGCTGGGGTGTGTGCACCTGGCCTCCCCTAAGCTTAGCTATAGTTGACCAGGAGGAGGCTTCTGCCCTGTGTCAAGCACCATCAGTTCAGCGTTTCTGTTGCTGCAGGAATTTGCTGGCTTCCATTCTGAAATTTCATACATGGCACCACATCCTGCTGTTCTGATTCTGGGCACACAAATAAACTCACAAAAAGGCCTCTGTGTTGTGTATTACAGTGAAGCTGAGTTAGAGCTGGACTGCCCGGCTCTGCCGCTTACCAGCTGCTGACCTGTGCTCTATCTTCCTAATCTGTGAGATGGGCATAGTGATGGGCTGGACGCGAAGGGTTATTGTGAAGATTAAGCGAGTTAACACATGTAGAGTGCTTAATTAAGATGGTGCCTGGTACAAGAAGTGTTAGCTGTGTTATCAGGAATATGCAGGGCGGAGGAGCCAGGAGGAATGTGACTTTGACACTTTAAGGGTTTTAGATTTTAGGATCTACCAACGCCTTGAGTAGGATTCACCGCATTCAAAATGGGGGACACAGCAGAAGTCTCAACCCCAACTGAACTGTTCATCTTCTGCCGTGTGTGATTTCTGCGAAAACCAACCATTGAACATAAGGACATTTACTGGAATGTCAAGGAGTCATTCCGTCTCGTTTCTTACCACTTATCTCGGAGCTTGTGGATTTCATTGGCTCTACCCTTTCAGAAGGTGCTAGAAACAAAAAGTCAAGAAATCTTGACAAGACATCCTTTTTTTTTTTTTTGGCTGTTCAAGGCTGTAAGGGTATCTCAATGCAAAATACAAAGTTGGCAAGTGGACCTGGAAAGGGCGTGACATTACTTTTAGTCCTTTAAAATTTTTCTCCTAATGTTTGGTTCCATTTGGATTCTGGTGGTTGAATGCTGCCGAGATGATAGGTTGCAGTCAGTAGGGATAGGTGTAGTTTCATCAAGGGCCTGGCTTCACAATGAACAGTCAGCGAATCTAAGAGCTGCGTATGCACACCACTCTGTGGTAGCCTAGCTGTTGAGCGTGCTTGTCTCAAAAGACAGGTGTAAATCAAGGAGCTACTTTGCGTGGAAGAGGAGGAAGACGGGAAGCTGAAGGAGGCCCCCAGGTGGTGAGAGGGGCAATACACATCTAGCTGTATCAATGACAAGGTGAACGAAGAGAAACCAACAACACTACGATGGCCATAATATAGCTAAGTGACTTGTCTGAAGTTTAAGAGTGTTTGAACATAGTATGGAGAAACAAGATATTTGAGAGCACATGGCAAGGTGGTAAGATTATTGAGGTGTTATTATAAACAACAAATTATTGGTCAATTTCTTTTTTTTGTTTTTTTTCTTTTTGAGACGGAGCCTCCCTCTGTCGCCCAGGCTGGAGTGTAGTGGCGCGATCTCGGCTCACTGCAACCTCTGCCTCCTAGGTTCAAGCGATCTCCTGTCTCAGCCTCTTGAGTAGCTGGGATTACAGGCAGCCACCACCATGCCCAGCTAATTTCTGTATTTTTTGTTTTTTTAGTAGTGATGTTGGTCAGACTGGTCAGATTGGTCTCGAACTCCTGACCTCGTGATCTGCCCGCTTCGGCCTCCCAAAGTGCTGGGATTACAGGTGTGAGCCACCACGCCTGGCCTATTGGTCAATTTCTTAGGACACATGTGATTCTGAAAAGTTGTAGTAAGTTTTTTTTCTTATATCTTATTACATCCAATCCAAAGTCTTTTGTTTTCCAGAATAGAAATATTTACATAGTTTCCTTCTGATTACAAATGTATGATGGTTTATGAGACTTAGAAATTGTTTAAAAATAGAAAAAGTATGACAGTGTGGTAATATTTTTAAGCCAATATTTTAAAATAGAAATGTGGAAAGTAGAATGAAACCTCAGTAGGATTTCCAACCCCAGGAGAACTTCTAGGAGGCCACTGTGCACGCTCGCTTTATGGTTTCTCTTTCAAGGAGCCATGCGGTAAAGTCATATAAATCAAGGATCCTTTGTTATGAACCTAACAACCTCTTTATCCCCCTAGTTTATCTGGCCTGTCCATTTAGATTTTATTAAACTAGGTTATCTGGAAAAAGCACACCTAAAACTCGGTGACTTTCCAGAATGTAGATGGATGTTCTCTCTTGCACCTGCCCTGATTTTCATGGCTCTAGTAGGTTATCTGGAAATTACATTATCCTTTTGTGAAGAGGAAAGTACATAATTTTGTTTATTTAATGCTACTTTTTAGGGAAATTGCAGAAAATGCCTGGTGCTCTAGTTTTTATTTCTTCCTTTTTCTTCCTTGAGCATGGCTCTATTTTGGTTTGGTTTGGGATGAGTTACTCTGTGACATCTCAAAAATGGTATTTTCTTTTGAAATAGGTACTTTGCAGAGAGCCTTTTAATTTCTTCCTGTGACAATTTTTTTTTCTTTCTTTTTTCAGACACACAGTTGGTGGTTTGTTAGGCTCTGGGGTAATAATGTGTTTGCTTAGTTGGGAGCGGGACAAACCTCTGTGAACATTTTTTGTTTGTCTGAGATTGACGTGTATAAAGTTAGGGTTTGTTTTCTTTTTTTTGACAAAGTATCTTTAGAAATTACAGGATAGAGGTCATACAAACTCTTAACAAAGCGTGCCTCAGGTTTTCTTCTTCTCTTTTCTCCCTGAACTGTAAAGTGATACTGTGTTTCCTCCTAGCTTTTTTTTTAAACCCGTCCTAGCCAGTGTCCACACATTTTAACACGCTGCCTGAATGCCGGCTCTTTCTTTCTGCAGGTTCAGTGAACAGCATTTTGGACAGGACATTTGGTGCCAGGTCTGAGAAGCCAGTTTGCTGAATTATTGTCCCAGTCAGCCAGGATTGTGAGCTGTTTGGGAAATTTCGTGGACAAGCCCAAGTGCCAGCACAGGTGGAGGGACACCTGGAGGCCAGTTTCAGGAACTTTTGCCACAAGTATAAAAGACATCAGAACTGCAAAGATGCTGAAACAGATACTGTCGGAGATGTACATAGATCCTGATCTACTGGCAGAGCTCAGCGAAGAACAGAAACAGATCCTGTTCTTCAAGATGAGAGAGGAACAGATCCGACGATGGAAAGAAAGAGAAGCAGCTATGGAAAAAAATGAGTCCCTGCCAGTGAAACCCAGACCAAAGAAAGGTAAACTTATCCACGTTTCTTCTGTGGATGTGTTGGTAGAATAGCTCCTGGCTTGCTTTGACAATTTCACACTAGTCACAAGCAAAGCAGGTGCAAGTTGCAGTTTGGTAGATGAATCCTAAATGTTATTGAGAATCTAATAGTGCATTATGTCCACCTGAAGTCTAGACACACCCAGCATTCACCATGGAGTTGCATAGCTGTGAGGAAATCTTTTACTTGAAACCAGACTAACCTGAAGCTGTATTAAAAGTCACTTATGAGGTTTGATTTGAGGGGTATTAAGAAAGGTTTCTATCTCATTTATTGTTACTGGTTCCTAATATTCTACCACTAGAACACAAAGTTCTTGTATCAATATATTTATAGCAATTGTGTTTGCATTTCTTAGACCTCAGAGATTTTTCTTTGAGGTATCTTTTTAGGGAACACCTCCTCTTAAAATGTAAGGAACTGGTATAAGGAAAAAAATCATAATACTGTCTTTTTTTAGTGTGAATGAGTTTCTCAGATGTAAACTTTTCCTCATTATCAAAGGAATCTCTGGTAGTTTGAGAGGGTTCTTTTGAGACCATGGGGGAGGAAATCTTTGTACATTAAGACTTAAAGCAGACAAGGTGCAGTGGCTCATGCCTGTCATTGCAGCACTTTGGGTGGCCGAGGCAGGAGGATCACTTGAGCCCAGGAGTTCTGACCAGCCTGGACAGTATAGTGAGACCTTGTCTCTAGGAAAAAAATTAGCAGGCATGGTGGTACATGCCTATAGTCCCAACTACTTGGGAGGCTGAGGTGGTATAATTGCTTGACCTCAGGAGGTCGAGGCCACACTGAACTGAAATCACACCTCTGCGCTCCACCCTGGGTGAAAGAGTGAGACTGTGTGTCAAAAAAAAAAAAAAAGACTTAAAGCATATACACATACAGACACAGAAAAATACACATTGTCCACCCTCCTCACTCCGTTCTCACTAACCCCCACACCCCCACCTTGCTGTTCACATGCGAAGTCTGTCATGGGTGAATACCAAAGTTGTGAAAACACAGCACACTTTTCAAGGTCACTTGCAGAGGCATCTAAGACCAATCTCTTTTCATGTTTCATTAAACCAGGAAAATAAAATTTTGTAAAATCACATATGGTTTCAAAGATTGAGAAAATGAATCTCATTTGCATCCCTGGTATATGTAGCGTCCTTTACTTTTTACTGTCTTTTATTAAAACTTTTTTCCAATGATGCCTTTATCATGACAAGGAAATAAACAGAAATATGTCATTTCCTCTTGTTATGATCAATACAACTATTTATGAAACACCTCCTGTTTCAGACACTGTGTGAAGCACGTTTATGTACGTAATGCCTAACCTTCACAAAACTTCTGCAAAGTCAGCATTGACAGCCCTGTTTCATAGATGATGAAACTTAGAGAAGTTCATTTGTTTTGTTTGTTTGTTTGTTTGAGATGGAGTCTCACTCTGTCGCCCTGGTTGGAGTGCAGTGGTACAATCTTGGCTCAATGCAACCTTCGTCTCCCGGGTTCAAGCAATTCTCCTGCCTCAGCCTCCCGAAGAGCTGGGATTACAGGTGTGTGCCACCACACCCAGCAAATTTTTGAATTTTTAGTAGAGATGGGGTTTCTCCATGTTGGCCAGGCTGGTCTTGAACTCCAGACCTCAAACGATCTGCCCACCTGGGCCTCCCATAGTGCTGGGATTACAGGCCTGAGCCACCGCGCCTGGCCATGAAACTTAGATAAGTTGAGTAATATATGCAAGGTTATACCACCAATAGATGCCCAGTTCTGTTGGATTTTACATTATTCTGCACTATCCAAAATACAACTTTTCCTGCAACAAAAAGCATGGCCAAACTGAAACATAACTGTTTTGTCTTTCTAAACTGGTTTATGCACCTTCTTGGATTCTCTAGTCAGAGTTTTTCAGATATAATTGGGTCTCTTCTGGGCACCATGTTCATTGTGAACATACCATATATTAGTATGACGGGGTGACCTTGGGGACTGGCAGCCAAAGGGTTCTTGCCACTAGAGTCAATGGCCCAGACTCTGTTAGACTTTGGGTTTCTCGTGTTTGCTGAATTGGTCTCCTTGTGATGACTTAAAATATAATAATTTCAGTTTCCTTGCTTACATTTCTCACTTGTAAGGTTTTGAATCTACCTCTCAGAAACCCTGTGTTAACTTTGTTAGTCAAATGATCATGAGAAAAGTATGTTAATATAAGTGGGGAAAGTTCTATCAATATCTCATGTCAAAAGTGTATTACCCCCTTAAATTGAAAACTTGGAAAAGTATATTTTGCATTAAATTAGTTCCTCTTCTGACTACAGAAAAGGAAAAAGTTACTCCCACTTCCCGTAAAATCACATCACTGCTCTTTCATCTTGCGCTGTCTTTGAAGATAAAGCCATAGACCATCCAAAGCAATGCTGTCACGGCTGGTGCTACCAGAGGTGCTTATCTGTGCTGCAGACCTGCTAAGCTCGTGACCCTTGTGGGTTGACAGGTCACTTGTGCATCTGATCCCTGAAGGCTTGTGCTCCCTGCCTTCCCTTCTCCTGCCTTTCTGGTTAGTACTGGGCTAAGTGCTGCTTTTCCTTAGCAGTTCTTAGCCACACGGTGGTTTTGAAGGTTGTTCATTTCATTAAAAACATCATATGCCACCCCTGCCATTCCTTGACCCCCTCTAGCTTATCACTTAGAAGTTCTTTCATTGTCATCTGGTCATTTTTCACTCTGAATACACAGACCCCTGTGCTTGGTGTTTAGGGATCATCACTAAAATTGTTGTGTATTGTGCATCACAGGACCTTGTCTATTATTCTTTTTTTTTTTAAGACAGAGTCTTGCTCTGTCGCCCAGGCTGCAGTGCAGTGGTGCGAGATTTCAACTCGCTGCAACCTCCGCCTCCCGGGTTCAAACGATTCTCCTGCCTCAGCCTCCTGAGTGACTAGCTGGGATTATAAGCACCTGCTACCATGCTCAGCTAATTTTTGTATTTTCAGTAGAGACAGGGTTTCAGCATGTTGGCCAGCCTGGTCTCGAACTCCTGACCTCAAGTGATCCACCCACCTCCGCCTCCCAAAGTGCTGGGATTACAGGCATGACCCACCGTGCCCGGCTTGTCTACTTTTTAGTAATCTGAAGGCTGAAGTAGAAGGGGCTGAAAAACTATCAGCATGTGAATTTAACTTAGTACTATATGAGAAGATCATTTCTGATTTCTGTAGTGGGAGAATATGATACTTAGGGAGAGAAGTATGGACCTACTCTGCTTGCTGGGGTAGCTAGAGGTCTACAGCCGCACTGTCCAGTGCAGTCACCACTAGCCACATGTGGCTCTTGAGCACAGGAAATGAGGCTAGTCTGGATTGAGGTGTGCTATATATGTAAACTACTAGATTTCAAAGACTTGGTAGAAGGAAAAGAAAATGCCACGTTAATAATTGTATATTCCTTATATATGGAACTGATAATATTTTGTATGTCTTGGGTAAAGTAAAATATTTAAATTAATTTCACCTGTTCCTTTTGATTTTTTTTTTTTTTTTTTTTGAGACAGAGTCTCTTGCTCTGTCACCCAGGTTGGAGTACAGACGCACGATCTCAGTTCACTGCAACCTCTGCCTCCTAAATTCTAGCGATTCTCCTTTCTCAGCCTCCCAAGTAGCTGGAGTTACAGGTGTGCACCACCACACCCAGCTAATTTTTGTATTATTAGTAGAGATGGGGTTTCACCATGTTGGCTAGGCTGGTCTCAAACTCCTGACATCAGGTGATCCACCTGCCTCGGCCTTCCGAAGGGCTGGGATTACAGGTGTGAGCCACTGCACCCGGCCTCCTTTTGATTTTTTTAATGTGGCTACTAGAAAAGTGATAGTTATGGATATGGTACACATTTTTACAGTGCTATAATGGTAGCATCAGCCAGCATTCAATACGTTTAACTTGGTATCAGACCCTGAGCGTTGAGATTAAGTATATTATCTCATTAAATAATCACAGCTAAGCCTGAGGTGTATGTTGCTATTCACACTTCACAGACGAGGAAAGTGAAGCTCAGGGATGTTCACTAACTTGGCCAGGGCAAACAGTAAGTGACAGAGCTCGAATAGATCCTGGGTCTTGTTCTCCCAAAGCCAGCGCCATTAACAAATGAACTACACGTAGAGCTTAACTGGAGCTTAATGACAGTGACTTTAGTCTGAAGCTGCCTTCACTGGACCTTAATGACAGTGACTTTTATGTGAAGGCACCTTGCGCACATCTAAAACATGTGCTCGCGTCAGAAATCTGCCACAGAGCCTTCTTCTTGGGTGATTTTATTGGGTAACACAAACAGAAGACGCCTTCTCTTAGCAACGTGTTTCCCAGCACTTGTTTCATGGGGTCTGTGTCGAGCTGATGGAAACCTAATGCAATGGGCTGAGATCTGGTTGCTGTGCAAGGTGCGGAAGGGGCTCCTCAGTGTGCCCTTGAAACAGACTTGGATTCATACAGCTTTGTTTGCTGCGTTCTCATTGTTCCCAAGGGGGCAGATCCTTTATGCAAAGCCTTCCCTCCATTTTTGTGAAATAATGTTGAGGCCATTGGTTCGTGCTATTGACAGTGTTTGCCTCCCTGCCTTTCCCTTTTGAACTCACTGCATGCAGTAGGGCTATCAGCACAGGGGCATCAGCTGATGGATTCCTTCCTTATCTTGATCAATTCCTCAGCCGCCTCTGGCTCTAGATGCCTCTTGGTGTCTCTCTCTTGGAGTTGCCGCCCAGTCACGAATCTCTTGCTCTGTCCCTGTTTCTTTTTTCTTCTCTGCCTTCATCTTGAATATCTGTATTCCTCAGGGGGTGCCTCACACTGCACTGGTGGTTTGTGATTTTGAGATGAGGCTGGGGGCTCATAGACTCCTTTGAAAATTTACCGAAAGCTTAGAGCTAGGAAAATGCACAGAGACACCATTCTGTGTATAACCTCACAGTGTTCATAGACTCCCTGAAGCTCATTCATAGACTCTCAGAGGTTCACAGATCCTAGGGTAAGGTGAAAGTTCTGATTATCTTCCTAGGGCAACTCTTATAACCTTTAAACGTGAAACATCACCTTCATGCCAGTGACTCAAACCCAGATTGCCAAGCCGGACCTCTCACCCAAGTATCGGTTGCCTGGTGAGCACCTCCGTTCAGAAGACCTGTAAGCCTTGCAAGCTTGATGCAAAACCCAATTCACCAGCATCACTCCACCTCTCTCCAGCGTCTGCTGGTCCTACCTTTTACTCTCTGTGATGCTGGGTGGTATTGCTCTGTTCCCAGTCACCAAAACCAGAACTCCAGGAGCCACGCTGTTTGCTCTCTGACCCTCACCCACCCACCTAGTCTCTGATGCCTTGGATTTTGCTTCATCAGTCCCATTCCATAGAGATTTTCCACTACCAAGATACTGGTCTGTTAGGATGTGCCAAGCATAAGTTTTGTATTCATATGATTTCATTTAATCCTCACAAGAATCCGGTTGGGTAAATTTTGCCCCCTTTATTGTTACAAATAAGGAAACATACTTAGAGACATAATTTATGTGAGTCGGTGGTGGAGTTAGGATTTGAACTCAGGTCCAGTTCAACTCCAAGTCTGTCCTGAACTACCGGCCCTGAGCCCCACTTTTCTGTTCCCCCAACTCTGGGCTTTATAATTTAACTGGGATTGGCTTCCTAGCTGCGTGGTGAACATCTTTTTTGGGTGGCACTGTCAACTTCCTTGAGCCATGGGCTCCACTGATGTCCTCTCTCTATTTTCTAGTTCTTCCATCTGCTTTTCCAGCGGAGGTTCTCTCATTTCTGTACTGCCCTCTGTTTCCCTAGGCTGTAGTGCCTTGCAGGTTCCCCAACTTTCTTTCTGTCCTCATCTCTAAATAAGCATAAAAATTTATTAAAATGTTTAAAAATGGACTTTGATATTAATAACTTCAGGATTCTTACCTATGCTAACAAATGTAGGAAATAATGGGGAAAGCAACGGTTTGAATCATTTCAGGAAGTTCTGATAGAAATCGGCCTTGGCCTTCATTAAAATGAATACGGGGCTAGACCTAGCGTTTTCATCACCCCACTGCTCTGTGGAGCTGGGAAAGAACATGATGGTGACTTCACATCCCTGCTTGCCCAGTGGGGTCCTGTGTGTGGTTGCCACCCCAGCGTCCCTTTTCAGTTGCTCCATTTTCACCCTCCAAAGCATTTCAGTTTGGACTGTATGAGTTAAGCTGGCCTAAACAGGTTTTGCCATCACTCATGCAGAACGGTTTTGAATTCTGGTCTCAGCGTTTACTAGCTCTGTGATCTTGGGTAAGTTATTTAACTTCCTTGAGCCTCAACTTCCTCATTGTAAAATAGGTGAGTAATCACCTGAGCTGATATTTAGTGACAGATAGGGTACGGGCATCAACCAGTTGGAAGGGATGTGGCCTCTGCCAGTCAGGCATTTGTCTTCTGGTTTCTGGGTCAGTTGAGGGGAACCGGGGTGTCCCAAAGGGGAGGCCAGAGGGAAGGAAGATCCACTTGGGACAATATGGCAGTGGTTTCTGGGAGTCTGCCAGCATGGTAACAAGCTTGGTGTTGGTGGGCATCTTGATTCCATCAGCCCTGATGAGACCCCTCTGTAGTTAATATGGAATGTTGCTGTCACTGTCCCCTCTACCTCATAGGAGGCCCTGGTGTTGATTCTTTTTTGCAGCTGTTGGCTCAGTCTTTGGTCTTCTCTTTGTGAGGATAAAGTACATGATTCTCCTTCCCTTTCTCTCTGTTCTCTTCCCCCACATCGTGTGTGTGTGTAGTGTGTGTGAGAGCATGTGTGCATGCCTTTCCCTCCTCTCGCACACGCATCTTTTGCTGTGATTGCCCATCAGATTGGATCCAGTGGGGGTGGAGACCAAGGGCTGACTCCTCAAAGGTGAGTCTTAGCCCTTGATCTCCATCTTAGCTGAATCTAAGGCTGGCATTCACTGCCCCTGAGGAGCTAATCCACACTGATGTCCGCGTCGCACCCTCAGGTGCCCCTGTTGAACCCATTACCTGGGAATAAATCCAACACAACAGTGTTGTGAGTGGCATCACCCTGCAATCTAGGACTGGACCAAGCCCAGCCATCTCCTTGCCAGGGACATGTGTCACCCTTCTTTTATCTGATGTTTTTCAATACTGCCTAGTTAGAGGAGGCCCTGGGGGAAATGTCTCTCAGATCTTAGAGATTTCTCTGCAGAATGAAGTGTGGATGTATCTCTACTTGGCAGTGTGGTTCTGAGCAGGACTGACCCGCCTTTCTAGAAAAATTGGTTTTAGAAAAACACTTCAAGAAACCCCCAAGATAGCAAACATGAAGAGTCCTGCAGTGTATAAACATGATTCAGGGACTGGAAAGAGAAACCCTGTAATTAAACGAAGTGCTATAAAAAGCTCCCTCCTTCACTCACCTCTGATTAAAGAGTGCATGTAATTTTAAGGTGAAGCAGACAGAAAATGCAGAATGCCTGGGTGGTATTCAGGTAGGAAAAGACACGTGTATGCCCCATTAGGCTCCCTGAAATGTACCTTAAGAAAGCACACTTAAGGAGGTACACTGCTTGCAGAAATGTGGTTCTGTGTATCTCCATTTTCAACTTCTCTTACCAGACTGGAGCTTTCCTCAACTCTTTGTCAACACTTTGTTCTTTACCTGCACCTCCTTCTGTCCATCATTCTCTGGGCGTCATCCTTGACGTCCTTACTCCTGCCTCTTCCAACACCCCAGGTATACTCCCTGCCTGTGTTTCCCCCATTTAAAGAAATTGTTCAGCCAACTGTGCTCTTGAAGTGCTCTTTCTGTCCCTTGGGTCTATGGAGCAGTGCCGGGAATATAGCAGACACTCAGTAAATACTTGCTGAACCAATAACGGGGAATCCTCCGTTTCCTCTTCACAATAAACTCCAGAGCACACGCTGACTGCCGACACCAGTTCTCATCATCCCTTCCATCTCGCCTTTGTAGCCTGTCCCCACTGCCTTCCCCAGAATGAGTCTCTCTGAAGTCCGAGGCTGCCTGAGATCTTTCTCAGTCTACATCATCCTCCGTTTCATCTCAGCAGGGCTTGACACTGCCCTGTCCCTTTCCTCTGTCAGCGACATGGCAGGACATTCTCCCTGGTCTCCTCCACTGTTTGGTTATTTGGGGCATCAGAATCCTCCGTGTTTTTCGTTTGTTTATTGTCAATCAGGACTCTCTTTTCCCTCCCCTTTCTTCTGCCCTCTGAATAAAGCACATGCTTTTCCAAAGTTCTCTTCTTGGCTTCATTCTCTCTATGAGCTCATCTGTACCAGTGGCTTCAATGACGCCATCTATAGAGTCATTCCCAAGTCTACGTGGCTAATCTCGGCCTCACTTCTGGACTCCAACTCTGGATTCCAGATGTCAATTGAAAGTCCTCATATGGATTTCTAGTAAAAGTAAAAATAACATAGTCTACGCTTCCAAAACAGCTCTTTTTTTTTTACTCCTTAAGCAAATTAATTTTCTTGTCACTACTTCTGCCTGTCTCCTGCTGTGTTCCCAGTTAGCGAGTTTCAGGATTCTGGCATCATCTTTGAGTCCTTCCTTAAATCCAGTGGCCTGAACCTTCCTATATTCTTGAACACTGTCCTTTCCTATGTCTGCCCTATTTAGGACCTGACTGCCTCACTCCTGGTCTTTTGACCCCTAGTCTCTCCCCATTCTCTCCCCAAATGCTGACTGAACACCCACTACATGCCACCCTGGTCCATCCTGTATATACTGACATGCAGAGCAAGCTTCCTCAATCACTTTCTGATTCTTGCACCATCTGCTCAGAAATATTCATGCGTTCTTCATTGGCCACTCAGATAAAGAATGTGAAAATAATACACTCTGAGCATTTGTCACCTAGCAGGTCTGTGAGGTAGGACTTTCTTACCTCTGTTTACTATAGAAGGAACTCAGGCTTGGAGAGATAAATTGATGTATGCATGGTCTCATAACTTGTCAGGGGTAAAACTGGGATTTTGCTCTAGCTTTCTGGCTCAACTGCAGTACAGGGCCTAAATTTCAGTCCCTTAGCCAGGTGTGTGGGACTCTGTGCCACATGGCCCTCTGCTCCCCTGTGTGATGGTCAGCCTATGCCACACACATGCAGGTGACTTCTGGTGCCCCTCTCGGCCCTGGTGGAGACCCTCATTTCCTATTGGCCATGGCTGCCTGCTGATTCCCTTCTCTGTTCTTTGGTCACGCTATTCTTTGCATCCAGTGTCAAACACACCCTCACTCTCTGTCTAAATCCCATATCCATCCTCCCATACTCAGTACAAAGAACTTGTCGTATTTCTCTTCTGTCTTTCCAGAGCAATCTCTCCATCCCCTGAATCCTCACTGGACTTAGTAGAAAATCCACTGTGGTTATAATGTATGCTGCCCTGGCCCTCCAGGGACTTAGTTCTTTTTTTTAAGCATTCCCGTAGCATCATTTAACACCACCCCCCACCACCTTTTGAAGTTCTAATAATTTTATAATTAATTAAGTATCCATGTCTGCTTCCCACAACTAGAATGTTAGTTTCCTGAGGACAGGGACTACTAGAATGTTAGTTTCCTGAGGACATGGACTAGACTAAGTGTTTACCTGTGTGATATGGTTTGGCTCTGTGTCCCCACCCAAATCTCATCTTGAATTGTACTCCCATAATTCCCACATGTTGTGGGAGGGACCTGGTGGGAGGCAATTGAATCATGGGGGCAGTTTCCCCCATACTGTTCTCATGGTAGTGAATAAGTCTTCTGAGATCTGAAGGTTTTATCAGGGTTTCCACTTTTGCATCTTTCTTACTCTCTCTTTGCCTGCTGCCATCCATGTAAGACGTTACTTGCTCCTCCTTGCCTTCTGCCATGATTGTGAAGCTTCTCCAGTCATGAAACTTTAAGTCCAATTGAACCTGTTTCTTTTGTAAATTGCCCAGTCTTCGGTATGTCTTTATCAGCAACATGAAAATGGACTAATACACTGTGTCTACCTCAGTGCCTGACACGTATTAGATATGTGATGAAAATTCATTAAGTGCATCACCTAACGTCTTGCTCCTTCTCTTGTAGACTCTAGGTTACTTGCAGGGGAATGGGCACATCTCTTTCATCCCTTTCATCCATGTATCACCTGCAGCATCTAGCTCTACATCTTGCTAATAGCAAAAACTCATTTTTTGCCTTGTAGAATGAACTACAATGAAGGCCTTGAGAGTCATCCCCTCATCTGATGTGAAGCCAAGGGTATCCCAGCTAACACTCATTATACTAGAACAACTTCCCCCTCCTCCTACAGCTTCAGGGAGTTCATGGAACCACTTGAAGCTCCTCCAGTATCCCCGCTCTCTGAGCTCATTGAAGAGCTCTTAGAGGTGAAAAGTCAGCAGAGAGACCATTGTCAGTGCCACTCTGTCAAGAGCCCGTTTTTCAGCATCTCACTAACTCTGACATTTCCCATCTCATTCTCTTTCTTCTTGCCACGAGCCACTACTTCTTTATGGTCACTGTGCTCTCTCTGTTCCCTCCTTTAAAGCTTTCTCAACTCTGCTCCTCTCCTTTGCTCTCTTCTCTTTGTTTAGCTTTGAAGCCCCAACTGCTCACATGCAGTTCTAGGATTTCTCTCCCCACCTGCAGCAAGGCCCCTTTTGCCTAAGAGTTCCTGCCCTGCCCATAGCCCATGGCCTCTCTGGAGGCTGTTCTGGGCTGTCCTAGCTGAGTTGCTGGAGTCCCTCTGCTCTTCCTTTTTCTTCCCCTGGCAGAGTGCCACTTGCCATCCTTTCCGGGCATCTTCCTCTTGCTGTCAAAAAAAATACCGACAGAGAACTACTTAGGTGAAGGCTGAGAGGCTGACATAATAAAAATATTATTAGTTGGCCTGAGAGAGTGTAATAAAGGGAGTTTTATGAGGTCTGACAGCTTTCTAAAGTTAACGAACCATCTGGCATTACGTCAAACAGACAAAGAGCTTTCCAGGAGCTGGCACTGGTGCCCAGCCCCATTCGGGCATGGTGGGATTGATCTTCCCCTCCTTACCTGGAGGCCACATTTGCTGTTTCTCCACAGTGAAAACAGTAAACAGGAATTCTTTGGTAGTGCAGAGTCTGAGTCTATTCCCTCTGCCTAGCATCTCTATTTAGAACATACTGCAGGAGTGTCCACTGCAGTAGAAGGGTAGAAAGGGTCAAAAGAAAGCACGACCCTGGCTTTGAGCAGCCTGCTTTGGTAATGTATCCCAAGGCCACAGTACAAAAGTCAACAATACACTGGACAGAAGACACCTTAATTGGAAACCTCCTTTGACTTAGTGTGAGAGGACAAGACACAATCCCAGTGTGGATGTTTTGCTCATCAAACAGGGCCCAGCATGCACACCAGCCAGGTGCCCTCTTCCATGCAGTCAGCACCACTGCTAGTTTGGGGTCTTAACTAGAGGTCCACCTTTGGCCCACAGTTGCCCTGGGTAGGCCTGACAGACTCAGGGATGGTCTCTGTTGGCCTCTCCTAGGTACGCTCCACCTGCCCCCGGTTTAAGGGAGCATGACCGATGTGGCCGCATTTCAGGAGCACTAGGATGTAATCTAACCTGGGGGCCAATTGTAAACAAGAGTTATTTAAGTAGCTTCACCAAGTATCACACTACCTGGTCGCATTATCTTCTCACAGGCTGGTGTGAATCTCTGAGGCAGCCATATAAGTAAATAATAGGCTAGCAATTATAGCAGTTAACCTCTATTGAACTCCTGTTATGTGGCAGGCACTAGGGGAAGAACTTGGCACAGGTAGCTTGCCTACCCACAGCAACCCTAGGTAGTGAATATTGGTATTCCCATTTTGCAGATGAGGAAATTGAGTCTAAAGAGTTTAAGAAAGTTGTCCAAGTCACATAGCTCATAAGTGACAGGGCTAGGATTTGAACTCAAGGTGGTCTAAATCTAAAATGCCTCCTTATCTGAGGCAAGAGGATTGCTTGAAGCCAGAAGTTTGAGACCAGCCTGGGCAACAAAGCAAAGCCCTGTCTCTATAAAAAATTAAAAAAATTAGCTGGGCATGGTAATGCATGCCTGTGGTCCTAACTACTATGATCTTACCACTGCACTCCAGCCTGAGTGACAGAGCAAGACACTATTTCTAAAATAAAATAATAAATACAAATAAAATACAATATAAATAAAAACAAAGTAAAATAATAAAACCTGCTTTTTACCCACCAATGAAGCCTCTGAATGTAGTACAAATGCCACACCCTTGAGCAGCTGTGGAATTCTGGGTTACAGGGAGATAGATTTAAGAGATTATGGTGTGAAGTGCTAGCTCTGTTACCCTGAAGGATAATGCAAACAATGAATGCTTTCTTCTCATTTCAGTTTCTTCATTTATAAAATAGGCATGTGCAGCTGGGCGCAGTGACTCACACCTGTAATCCCAGCACTTTGGGAGGCTGAGGTGGGTGGATCACGAGGTCAGGAGTTCAAGACCAGCCTGGCCAAGATGGTGAAACCCTGTGTCTACTAAAAATACAAAAATTAGCTGGGCGTGGTGGCAGGTGCCTGTAATCCCAGATACTTGGGAGGCTGAGGTGGGGAACTGCTTGAACCCAGGAGGCGGAGGTTGTAGTGAGCCAAGATCACGCCACTGCACTCCAGCCTGGGCAACCGTGTGAGACTCTGTCAAAAAAAAAAAAAAAAAAAAAAGCACGTGCAAAAAACATACCCCTAATATTTTTAAAACAAATATTTTCACTGAAGCTACCTCTCACTGCCACCATTGCCATTGCTACCTACAGATGTTCCTGAGCAGTTAGAAGTACTTTGTCTCATCTAATATATATATATTTTTTCAAAGACCCTAAATACTTTAGTGATGGAAATAGTAATCTATGACTAAAGATATTTGTTCATTCTGAATTTTTTGTTTGTGTGTTTGTTTACAGAGAATGGCAAATCTGTTCATTGGAAGCTGGGAGCCGATAAGGAAGTCTGGGTATGGGTGATGGGCGAACACCATCTAGATAAACCCTATGATGTGCTCTGTAATGAAATTATTGCTGAGAGGGCCCGGCTGAAAGCAGAACAGGAGGCAGAAGAGGAGCTCAGGTATGAGATCTGCAAACCAACCAGAGGCTTAAAGACTCTCCAGACTTTAGAAAACATTGCAAACATGCCTCTTGCTCACAGTATCAGGTGGGAGAGTAGGGTTGGGTTGGAGGGTCACAGAAGTCACTTCGGATTTCTTTGGAAGGTTGATTTAGACTTTTGGTCTAAAGACCTTTTGGATCTCTTTAGAAGGTTGATTTAGACTTTCGATCAAAAGTCTTTGATAGCACTAAAGACCTCATGAAAGTCTTTAGTGCTGTCAAATCAGCTGCTTCATCTCCCTGCTTGTCATTCCAGTTTTGATCTGTATGAGTGTGTGAGTTCCCCAGTGATCACCCGTGGCTGCACTAGAGTCAAGTTAGAGCAATGCAGGCCGACACAGCTGAGTATCAGGAACATATGTGAGAAATGCAGTGACTGTGCAAGCTTCAGGTCTTCCAAGGAGATCACTTAGATCCAGGCGGCTGGATAATCAGGCTCTTTAGGTGCCTACACAGTGCAAGGTACTGGGAATTGAAAGAGAGACAGGGAGCTTCCAGTCTAGGAGGAGAAGTAGACATGTGCACAGCTCACTGCGGCCAGTGCAGGCTGTGATTTGTGCTATAATTAAGGTATAAACAGAAAGTTTACCAAGCATAGGTGGGAACCTATCATTCTGATCCACAGATGAGGTGAAATCTGGACCAAACCTTGAAAGGAGTGGTTTTCCAGCTACAGAAGGCCAGGAAGGAAAGTGCAGGCAGAGGGCTTAACCAAGATGCCTAGACTTGACTACGGATGGTTCTTTGGGGAATGATGAGGTCTTCTGATCATTTGGAATACACTTGGACAACTGCTTCAGAGGGCAGATTTAGGAGTTTGGACCTTATTCGGTGGACGGTGAGGTTTTTCAATAGGGAAGTGACATCAACTGCAGATGTAGGAAGGTAACTCAGAGGGAAACTGAGGCAGGTGATGGCGCTCCTCTCCTGGGTACCTGGGGTGCTCTGGGTGTCCTCCTCTGGCTCTGGGCAGTGATGTTGACAGCCTTACCCTGAGGTGGTGAAGTGGAAATTGGGACAGACATGAGGACCACAGTTCTGTTCCCAAGGGCTAGGGATGCAAAGCAGACTCTGTGGCACAGTGGATGGTGCATTGGACTTTCAGTGGGATGCTGCCCACTAGTACCTGTAACTTTAAAACTATCAATGGATGTATGAAGATAAAGAAATTATTTAATCATCGATTGGAAGGAGATGGTGTGTTCTAATAGGCTAATTTCTAAACCAGGAGTTGGGCAGACCAGGGTTCACATCTTGGCTGTACCACTATGTGGTCTTGGATGAATTACAAAATTTCTTGGAGCTCTTATAACAAAGTGAGGATGACAATGCCTTCCCCACAGGGTTGTGATGAGGATGAAGTTAACGTCTTTACACACCTAGCCAGGGCCCAGCATGTTAGAAGCACTCAGTAAGTGGTGTCTGTTACTGTTTTTCACATAATTTGAATGTCGGCATATGCTTTGGAAAAGCTCTTCCTGTTGAAGAATGTTTTTTGAGAATTTCACTTTTGCCTCTCTTCAGAAAAACTCACTCTGAAGAATTCACCAATAGCTTGAAAACAAAATCACAGTACCACGATCTGCAGGCTCCGGATAACCAGCAGACTAAAGACATCTGGAAGAAAGTGGCAGAAAAGGAGGAATTGGAGCAAGGATCTAGGCCAGCACCAACCCTGGAAGAAGAGAAAATCCGAGTGAGTCCTTCCTGTCTGTAGATGTGCGGGATTTCATCATGGGGGAGAAAAAGCTATTGAGGCCACAGAGACTTCTGTGGCTGAGTGTCAGGATCTTCCAATGGCTTTCTTGGGAGAAATGCCTCCTAACTTTAAGATCCTCCAGGGCGGGCACGGTGGCTCACGCCTGTAATCCCAGCACTTTGGGAGGCCAAGGCGGGCGGATCACAAGGTCAGGAGATCGAGAGCATCCTGGCTAACACGGTGAAACCCCGTCTCTACTAAAAATACAAAAAAAAAATTAGGTGGGCGTGGTGGCAGACCCCTGTAGTCCCAGCTACTCGGGAGGCTGAGGCAGAAGAACGGCGTGAACCTGGGAGGTGGAGCTTGCAGTGAGCTGAGATTGCACCACTGCACTCCAGCCTGGGCAGCAAAGCGAGACTCCATCTCAGAAAAAAAAAAAAAAAAAAAAAAAAAAATCCTCTTGCTCGTGTCGCTTGGGGGATTTACCTTCCATGCTACATCATGAAAAATAAAGCACCCCTATTTTGTGAGACTGAAAGTAACAAGCAAGAACGCTAGGAATGCAATTTGGCATTTTAAGATATTTTCAGGTTCTCCTCAATGCTGCCCCATTATATGTCTTCTGTTACAGCAGAGGTTGGCAGACATTTTCTGTAAAGTGCAACATAGTAAATGGTTTAGGCTTTATGGGCCATGCCATCTTTGTCACAGCTATACACAAATGAATGAGCATGGCTGTGTTCCAATAAAATTTTATTTTCAAGGACAGGCTGAGGGGCAGATTTGGCCTGTTCATGATTTAGATTACATTCTACTGAGTCTTCGCCTTTTTGTTGCAGATTCTAAACATCAGTGCCTGTTGGGCTTCATTGGCTCTGCCTGTGACTTGGGGACAGTTACCTCCCCAATATAATAGAAATTTTATACTCAGAATTGGTATGAATTCTCTTAGGTTCAGGTGGTTTAAAAAACTCAAACATAATTTGCTGCTTGGATTATAGTTTGGGAGAACAATGAAACTATATTATGAAGTACCTTATTATTCTGCCAGGAATTTAATTACACTGAGAATTAACAGAGATTTGCAGTTGTTTGATTTCCATTTATGTCTCCAGCCCTGCAGCACTGGCTGTGTGTGCTTTTGACTTCTTTGAGGCTATCAAATGGGAATCCAGATATCTCCTGCCTCCTTCTAGGGCCTAGTGAGACTCGGATAACTAACATGGTCAGGGGTTATTCCACAGCAAAGCACACTGCTGAGTGTCTCATGTAATCCTCACAATAACATGAACTAGAGACATTTGTCCATTTTACCCCTGGGGAAACTGAGGCTAGGTGTGGTTAAGCAACCTGCCCAAGGTCTTATTCAAACCCAGGTCTGCAGGACCCCCAGGCTATTCCTTAAATATTAACTACTAACTCTTTAATTCTTAACTCTCGTATTTGGTTGTGTCATTAATATGAGGGCTATGAAGAAGCTTTTTATGAAGGGCTACAAATATGAGGCTCCAAATATTTAGGAAGAGAAAATTCTAAATTTGGTTTTTCATCTCAAGGTCAGCCCTGGGCATGCTCCCCACATCCTCAGTGAGGCCTCCATTCCTCCCCAGGTGTGCTTTATACTCAGCATGCGTAACACCAAACTCCCCCAACACGGCTCCCCTTCCCACACCCCTCAAACCAAGAACAATAGCAATAACAAGAAAGCTCCTTCCAGAGTATTAATTATGCAGCTGAGTGTGTTTGCTCACACTTGTAATCTCATTGCTTTTGGAGGCTGAGGCAGGAGGATCCCTTTTGAGGCCTGGAGTTCCAGACAAGCCTGGGCACAATCCTGTAGAGATAGTGAGACCCCAATCTCTACAAAAAATAAAAAAAAATAGCCAAGCACGGTGGTGCATGCCTGTAGTCCTAGCAACTCAGGAGGCTGAGGCAGGAGGATCGATTGAGCCCAGGAATTTGAGGCTGCAGTGAGCCCTGATTACACCACTGTAGTGTACCCTGGGCAACCGAGTGAGACCCTGACTCTTAAAAAGAAAAAAAAGTATTAAGTATGTATGCTTATCTTTGTGCTTGAATTACAGTACTTTTTTAGACCTTTTTTTTCCAAAAGTAGGACAAAAGATTTAAATGGAAATTAAAATAGATACTACAGTTATTATTATTTAACCATCTCATAAATATTATATTGAGAATGGTACTGTTCCATTCCTTAGGTGCCTGCTAAACTGTCATACAGAAAGAGATGGGGGCAGGGGAGAAAGAAACATTCAGGTACAAGGAATATGGAAATAGATGGGTGACAGGTTTTTATATTCCTGCTTTTTATCTTTCCCTGTGTCAGAGAAGATGCTGTCAGGGGCTCCTGTGGTATTTGCTGAAGTTCACTCTGACAGCAGGCCACACAGTGAGGAGGGTGATTTCACAGCTAGTGTGAGCCTTTAAAGAGGTCATCTGCTACCTCTTAGACAATTGACTCGACGGTACATTTATATTTTTATTGTAAGTTCTGTATATGTCACTATAGTGGCCTGAATATTTATCCCCCGAAATTTATGTCCACCTAGAACCTCAGAATGTGTGCTTATTTGGAAATAGATCTTTGCAGATGTAATTAAAGTAAAGGATCTCAAGATGAGATCACTCTGGATTTAGGGTGGATCCTAAATCCCACGACAGGTGTCCTTATAAGAGGAGAGCCGAGGGAAATGTGAGACAGAGTGTACTAGTCTGTTTTCACGCTGCTGATAAAGACATACCCAAGATTGGGTAGTTTACAAAACAAAGAGGTTTAATGAACTTACAGTTCCATGTAGCTGGGGAGGCCTCACAATCACTGTGGAAGGTGAAAGGCACATCTAACATGGCAGCAGACAAGAGAGCTTGTGCAGGGAAATTCCCCTTTATAAAACCATCAGATCTCATGACACCCACTCACTATCACAAGAACACCATGGGAAAGACCCGCCCCCATGATTCAACTGCCTCCCACCAGGTTCCTCCCACAACACATGGGAATTGTGGGAGTTGCAATTCAAGATGAGATTTGGGTGGGGACACAGCCAAACCATATCAGACAGAAACACTGGGAAGAAGGCAGAGTGAAGAAAGAGGCAGAAAGCGGAGTTATGCTGCCACAAGATGGGAGCCACCGGAAGCTGGAAGAGGGAGCACAGCCTTGCACAGCCTTGATTTCTGACTGTAGCCTCCAGAACTGTGAGAGAGTAAATATCTGTTGTTTTAAGCCACCAAGTTTATGGCCATTCATTGCAGCAGCCCTGGGTAGTGAATGCAGTTACTTCTCATTGACTTTCTCAGAAATGTTTCATTATGCTACCCTAATTATTAAATAGTTATTAAAATGGAGAAGCAACCATTTTAGAGAGACAGACCCACTTTCTGGAAAACCAGAAATAATTTGAATCCTGCATCCCTCACCTCCTCGTGCTGTAGCTTTTAAGTCTTGAGTTTCTCCCTCTATCAAAAGGGGATAAACAATCTATTTGTTAGGCAGAATAATGCCAAATATATCCACATTTAGATCTCTCGGACCCACAAACACGTTACTTTACATGGAACAGGGGACTCTGCCTCTGGGACCAAGGTTAAGGACCTTGAGATGGAAGATTATCCTTGAATATCCAGGCAGGCCCAGCTTAATCGCATGAGTCCTTAAAGCAGAGACTCTTTCCTGGTTGAGGTCAGAGGGAGATGTGGCTATAGGATAATGATCAGAGACATGTGATGTTCCTGGCTTTGATGATGGAGGAAGAGACCATACGTGAAGCAAGGAACGGAGGCAGCTTCTAGAAGCTGGAAGAGGCAAGGAATCGGATTCTCCTTGAGTCTATGGAAGGCACGCAGCTCTGTTGACACCTTGATGTTGGCCCAAGGTTGGGTCTCTGACCTACCGAAATGTACCATAATTTGTGTTGTTCAAAAGCACTGAGTTTATTGTAATTTGTTACAGCAGCAGTGGAAAACCAATACAATCTGATAGGATTTTGTGATGAGTAAGTGAGGTATTGTATTGGTCAGGGTTCTTTAGAGGGACAGGACTAATAGGATAGACGTATATATGATAGGGAGTTTATTAAGGAGTATTGACTCACACGATCACAAGGTGAAGTCCCACAATAGGCCATCTGCAAGCTGAGGAGCCAGGAAGCCGGTCCAAGTCCCCAAACCTCAAAAGTAGGGAAGCTGACAGTGTAGCCTTCAGTCTGTGGCCGAAGGCCATAGAGCCCCTGGCAAACCACTGGCATAAATCCAAGAGTCCAAAAGCTGAAGAACTTGGAGTTCGATGTTTGAGGTCAGGAAGCATCCAGCACAGGAGAAAGATGGAGGCTGGAAGACTCAGCAGGTCTAGTCCTTCCATGTTCTTCTGCCAGCTTTTATTCTAGCCACACTGGCAGCTAATTAGATGGTGCCCATCTAGATTGAGGGTGGATCTGCCTTTCCCAGTCCACTGACTCAAATGTTAATTTCCTTTGGCAACACCCTCACAGACACACCCAGGAACAATACTTTGCATCCTTCAATCCATCAAGTTGACACTCAATATTAACCATCACAGATATTCAATACTGAGCACTTATTTCAGTGCCTCCAAACACATATCAGATATTTAGTTAGCTCACTTTCCTCTTCCCTATAAATTTTTTTTTTTTTTTTTCTTTTTGAGGCATGGTCTCCCTCTCCCTGAGGCTGCAGTGCAGTGGTGCAATCATAGCTCATTGCTGCCTTGAACTCCTGGGCTCAAGCAATGTTCCTGTCTCAGCTTCTCTAGTAGCTGGGACTACAGGCACAGGCCACCACCCCCAGCCAATTTTAACAATTTTTTATAGTGATGGGATCTCACTCTATTGCCCAGGCTGGTCTTAAACTCCTGGCCTCAGGTGATCCTCCCACCTCAGCCACCCAAAGTTCTGGGATTACAGGTGTAAGCCACTGTGCCTGGCCCCTATACATTTTTCTTAGCTTAAATGTATCGACAGTGAGGAGAGGATCCCAAGGCTGACTGATTTACTTATAACATATTTTGAGTACCCAGTAGGTGCTAAGTATTGAGGTTATGATACTGGAGTAAAACAGAATCACTGCTCTCATGACGTTTCAGTTGGGGAGGGAGAGAGAGACATCACATAACATATAATTTCAAACAATAACAAGTGCTGTGAAGTGAGGGATAGGTTTCTGTTCACCCCAATTACATTAGCACTGGGGCAGCCCCAAGGAGCCAAGGATGGCTTTGCAGAGGACATGGCCCCTAGGGCTGGCAGTTCCAGCTGAGGAACAGTGTGGCAAAGGCTCCATAGCTGGAGGGAAAGTGGGCTTTGGAGGAGCCAAAGGGGCCAGTGTGACTGGAGTGCAGAAGCAGGGAAAGCATTGTGGGGGGTGGGGCAGGGCCAGACAAGACAGGGTCTTGGGGGCTACTTACTTGTTTTGACTCTTTTCAAGAACAATTGGAAATTGTCAGTGATTATCAAGCAAAGGGTTGAGCTGATCAGGTTTATATTTTGAAAAGGAGGGATCATTCTTGCATCAGAGAGGGTGGAGGAACAAGGTAGCATGACCCAGGTTTCTAAGCTTGGATGCCTGGGAGAATGAGATGTCATCAGGCTGGATGGGCGTGTCTGGAGGAAGAGCTGATGTTAAAGGAGAAGGTGATTCTGGTTGAGATGCATCAGGATTTCCCAGGCTGCTTGCAGCAGTGGTAGTGGTGGATACACGCTGATTTTTTTCTTTTCTTTCTTTCTTTTTTTTTTTTTTTTTTGAGACAGGGTCTTGCTCTATCACCCAGGCTGGAATACAGTGGCACAGTCATAAGCTCACTGTAACCTCCAACTCCTGGGCTCAGGTTATCCTTCAGCCTCAGCCTCCTGAGTAGCTAGGACTACAGGCACATGTCTGGCTAGTTTTTAAATTTTTTGTAGAGACAGGGTTTCACTGTGTTGCCCGGGCTGGTCTTGAACTCCTGGGCTCGATCCACCTGTCCTCCTGATCCTCCTGTCCTCCTGATCCTCCTGATCAGGGGTCCTCCTGATCCTCCTGTCTCAGCCTCCCAGAGTGCTGGAATTACAGGTGTGAGCCACTGCACCCAGTCAGGCTGATCTTATACATGTGATTTGGAGTTCACAACACTTTTTCTCATTGAGTTAAGTCTTTTCGCAATACTCCTGTGAAACAAACAATACATTACCATTTCTTTTGTACAGATGAAGAAACAAATGTTCAAAGAGATTAAGTGATTAACCCCAAAATTACAGTTAGAATGCCCTCATTTTTGTATGTCTACTTTAATCCCCACTCTCATCGTAACTATGACATATTTAAAACAGAATACATCACTGCCCCCAGGCCTTCTCCTTTAGAAGAGAACTCTGGTTTCTGGTGAGAAACCAAGACTGGAGGTTTAGGATGCATCTCACTTGTTTCTAAAATGCAATTCAGATTTGCACAGTAAGGATTAAAGATTTCCAAATTTCCGCTATAATTTAACTCTAAGATCTAAAAGTATATTGTCATGTCTTCAAAATTGCATTGTATATGCAAGGCCCAACATTTGTTATAAAAAATCTTCAAGCAGTTTTTATTGAAGTTAGTGACCATAATCCTTATCTGAGTAACTCTGGGGGGATTTAAAGAACAATCAGTCTTCCAGGATTATAAACAATATTCAAGGGAAATCAACTATAAATTTATTAAAGTAAAGCTGTCTTGCTAGATTTGTAGTAAATTTCCAATGAAAGGTCATCACTAGAGTCCAGGTGCTGTGACTCACATCTGTAATGCCTGCACTTTGGGAGGCCGAGGCAGATGGATCACTTGAAGCCAGGAGTTCAACACCAGCCTGGGCAACATGGCAAAACCCTCTCTCTACAAAAAAAACACAAAAATTAGCCAGGCACGGTGGCATGCACCTGTAGTCCCAGCTGCTTGGGAGGCTGAGGTGTGAGATCACTTTAGCTGGGCAGGCTGAAGTTGCAGCGAGGTATGATCATGCCACTCTATTCCAGCCTGGGTGACAGAGGAAAACCCTGTCTTAAAAAAAAAAAAAAAGATCATCACTAGAAACTGTGCCCCATTTTCTAAAAAAATACTCCAGACCTGAATCAGAATGCACTTCTTACCAGTCTGATTTAAAATCTCCCAAGGGCTGTGGAGAATGGGAGAAAATTAAATTCAACCCAAATATTGATGTGTATTCAGCATTGTAGAATCTCTTGTGGAGAATTCAGTTTCTTCTAGGAGGTAGTGCTTCTAGTTAACAGTGACCCTTTTTATTTGTACTGATTTATCAGCTGCTGCCAGAAGAAGTCCAAATAATGGAAAAATATCAGGATTGGGGCTGGGCATGAGAGTATTCAGTCTTATGCACGTCACACTGGATTTCTGCATTTGTATCAGTAGTGTTTTTCAGCTCTGCTGTGATTATCTCATGGAAGGAAGGATTGAAGCAAACATGTAGCCAGAGTCCCCTTTGAGCTTATGTAGAACTTGGGGTAAATCCTACAGTTACTTCTTCGTTATACTTCCTCTTTACTCACTAGTATTTTGAATAGGATGAAATCAGGTTAATAGAATGCCAAGACCAGCCTCAAGGGAAGAAAGCAACACGTGGTAAGAGGATAGCTGGGAGCTTGGATGCTATTTGGTGAAACGGGCAGATTTGCCTTAGTGCTGTTCATTGGGTTGACAGTGGTTATAGATAGCCCTCTACACATTTGGAAAGATGTACATTCACCATGTTACTTCATCCTCACAACTGTAGGAGGTGTGAAACAGGTATTTTTATTCCTGTTCCAAGTGGGGGGATCAGGGCAATGGTTTGATTCACAGGGGAAGCTGGGTCTTCTACCTTATTCAGGTCCCTCTTATTATCTGCCCCAGGGAAGGTAATCACGTCTGCATCCTAACGATCACACTGCTGGGATTAGAGTTTTTGGGCTTTTCCCTTCCACTAGCAGTGATACTTTAAACCAGATATTCTTGGCTTTAAATTAAACAGAAAAGCTTTTTCCATAAGAAAACACGGAGAAAGGGAAAGAGGAGGGCATCAGGGAACAGTGGAGAAATAGACAGGATTAAATCTACTTTCCCGGACACCTTGAGCGAGTCTCATTCACCTCGGAGTTTTTGCAGAGCTCACAGCTCTAGCACGCTGCTTCCATCTCTGTGTGCCTTGGATTTTTAGAGCAGCCTGTCTGCCCTGCACTGTGAGAGTGTTGTAGCTATACTGCTGGGTTTGATACCTATGCTAGCTGTGCAAATCTCATAACCCTCTGGAACCTCTGTTTCCTCATCTATCAAAAGTGGGAATTAAAACCAGGTGTGGTGGCTCATGCCTGCAGTCCCAGCACTTTGGGAGACCAAGGCAGGTGGATTAGTTGAGCCCAAGATTTCGAGACCAGCCCTGGCAACATAGCAAGACACTGTCTCTACAGAAAAAAAAAAAAGAAAAGAAAAAAAGCTGGACATGGTGGTGCACACCTGTAGTCCCGCTACTCCAGTGGCCGAGGAGGGAGGATTGCTTGATCCTGGAAGGTTGATGCTTCAGTGAGCTGTGGTCACACCATTGCACTCTAGGCTTGGCGACAGAAAGAGACTCTGTCTCAAACAAACAAAAACTGGAAATTTAAAAAAACCTGCCTTTTTTATCTCATGAGTGTTTTGGTAAAAACAAAAACAAAACAAAACAAAAAAAAGATGAGATAGCAAAAAATGACATGAGATAATGTATTTGGAAATTCTTTGAAAACTGCAAATCCCAGTACAAATCTAAGGAGTTATTTTAACTAGGAGCACTAGACATTGTTCCTCCCCTGTGTGACCATCTCCTACCCAAGGACTGCACACTTCAGTGCCCAGCACTGTTGGGCTGCATCAGTCATTCTCTGAGCAAATATCCATCAAGCTTTAATCTGTGTAATGATAGGCATTACAGCACCACGAGGGAGGGATAAGACGAGGTTTTCATCTTTCTGGAGTTTTAACCCCTGAAAAGAGCAGCAGTGAGTGCTTTGTAGGGCAGGATTTAATCACGTTCTAGGCGGCCAGTGGCCTGTTCACTGGTTTGTGGAAGGCAGGGATGGAGCCTGTGGCAGAGAAAGGCAGAGAGGCCTGGGGGAAAGGACTCTGCAGTCCTGGCCGGCGAAATGTCAGTAGTAAGAAAGTGCAAAGCCTCGTGTGTCGGGGAGGGAGAATGCAGGGGAAGAGTCTAATGGGGTAAAGTGCTTTGGCTGGGATGCAGAAAGGTAAGTTTGAGTGGATGCTAACAGGACACCTTATGGAAGAAGAGTCAGGCTTGTTCCATGTATTAGTTTTCTTCATGGCTTACCCACGTGTTATCTCCCAGTTCCTCAGGTGGGAAGTCTGACATAGCAGGACTGGGTTCTCTGATTAGGGTCTTAAGAGGCTGAAATCAAGATGTCAGCCATGATGGACTCTTATCTGGAGGCCCTGGAGAAGAATCCGCTTCCAGGTATATTCACGTTGTTGGCCAAATGAACCAGCGGGAGGCCCTGATTCCTTGCTGGGCATCAACCAGGGGCCAATCTTTGTACCTGGTGCCGCCTGCATTCCTTATGCTTTTCGAGTGGCCCCTCAAGCAATGGCAGATTGAGTCCTTCTCCTGCTTGGAAGCTCTCTCTGACTTCCTCTTCTGCCGTCTCTCTCTGATTCCAGCTGGAGAAAGTTCTTTGCTTTTGAAGAGCGCCTGTGATTAGATTGGGCCCACAGTTAATCCTGGATAATCTCATTTTAAGGTCCACAGCTGGTAATTAATGTCTGAGGAGCTCCTTTTGCTGCATAACATAACAGATTTACAAGTTCCAGATTAGGGCATGGGTATCTTTTAAGGCCATGACACCGACCACACCCCTGTAGGCTGTCGGGTCAGTAGTACAGGCCTGCCACCCCTTATCCAATACATCTGGGCCCAGAAGTGTTTCAGATGTCAGCTTTTTTCCCAGATTTTTATAAAAGAAATACTGTGCATATATTATGTAATATATAATGCCTCCCAGCAAAGTCTGGGGCAACACTCTGTAAACAAATGCTATAAATACTGTAAATAGCCTCATGTTAGTTCAAATTAGGATCCTCCCTGATAGGAGTTATATATTTTCAGAGCTTTTTGGATTTTAGAATTGTTCATAAGGGATGGTGGGCCTCCAGTCCATTTTTGAGCTACGGTAATATAATGAGAGAAGTAGTCAGAGGAACTGGATTTTCATTTTGAGTTTGTCTCTGCAGGACTTTTGTTTCTTAATCTATAAAATGAGAGACTTAAATTGTTTAGTGACCATAGAGCCCAGGTGCAGGTACTTCCTATGCTGCCCCTGCGACAGACATCACTAATCAATCACAGCACTCTCCTGATGAGCCAGGATAGGACCTCACATCCTTGTCAACAGGGCTGCAGGCAGCCAAATGGAGTCCTAGGAGTTAACGGTACAGATGGACTCCGTTTGCTGAGATGATTTCTCAGAAGTTTCACTCTAGCTCTACACACGCAGATCTTAAAGCAACACTCGATGCCTGTACGACAGAAAGAATGCTTTTTCCTATCACTACTAGCTGTTAAGGAGGGTTGCCATACTGTTTCAATGAATAAGCCATGCCACAAGGTCTAGACTTTTGTATTTGAGCAGCAGTTAGACAGGGGTGTGATAGCAAACTCAGTGGTATGTGGCAAGGTCAACTCAATTTTATTTCTGTAAATAAGGCACAGATGATGTATTCTTTGGTCAATTGGCGTTCCTATCCTGAGCTGGTTTTCACTTTAGTCCTCCCCTTTGAGACTCAAAACGTATTTTTTGGTCCACCTGGGTAACAGCTAATCTTCTCACATATAAAAATGTAGAGAGCTGTACCTTCCTGCCATGCAACAGTGTCTGTAGTTTTAACCAGAACACCAAACCACCCAATCTGTAGGTTTGCATTTGGATATGATTTTATACCAATGTAACCCAAGTTATATCTTCATTAGTAAATGGCTTCATTCAAGGAGATCCCTTACAGAACAATGGAAGACTTGTTCCAGTTCTAAGAGTGAAGAATTTCTGCTTCACCCTAATACCCATGAGAAGCAAATCTTGGGAATCTGAGAAGTGTTTGATGGCGGCTACAGGCTTTGGAAACCTTACGGTCCAGTCTCAGAGTATCTTTCTACACACGCATGACAATCTTTACAAAAGACTTTCCAAGGATATGTTTTTGTTGGTTTAAAATTTTTATTATACCAAATAAATATCCAAAAGTAAGACTGCCTGAATAAGTACCAGATACCTGGAAACCATAGCACCCAACACAGTAGAAGATCTCTAGTCAAGGAATGGAAGTTTCAGTCCTTACAGGCAGCCCCGATACTTGGGGCAGTACCCTCTAAGGCAGGAGCCCCTCTCCCTGGGGTACCATTGGTCTGTGATCTGTTAGGAACCGGGCCACATGGCAGGCGGTGAGCAGCAGGCAAGCAAGCGAGCATTACTCCCTGGGCCCCGCCTCCTGTCAGATCAGCAGCAGTATTAGATTCTCATAGGAGCACGAACCCTATTGTGAACTGTGCATGTGAGGGATCTAGGATGCATGCTCTTCATGAGAATCTAATGCCTGACGATCTGTCACTGCCTCCCGTTACCCTCAGTTGGGACTGTCTAGTTGAAGAAAAGCCACTGATTCTGCATTATGAATTATGATGAGTATGTAATAATTATAGAAATAAAGTGCACAATAAATGTAATGCCCTTGAATCATCCTGAAGCCATCCCTCTGGCGCCCCCTATCTGTGGAAAAATTGTCTTCTACAAAATCGGTCGCCGATGCCAAAAAGGTAGGGGACTGGGGCAGTAAGGGATCCGTTTCTTCTGTAGATGTTAAATTTAGCAACACTGACGCTTTACAAAGGAAGCTGATAAAATGTATAAATAGGAGAAAGCAGCTTGCCCAGTATTGTCTGATGGAAGCAGCAACAATTGCCTCCTGAAGTCCTTCAGTTACAGGATACCGTTCTCTCACCCCCAACCCATATCCTCTTGGCAAGTATGTAGAGCAATAAAAGATGTTGTTCTTATCAGGAGCCCAGGCTTGGTCCTTCGCATTCTTCAGATGAAGAGTTGGAGGCAAAAGAAGGCTGTCTGGCTGGATTTTCCTAGCTGAGGAGTAGGCTGAAGTAACATCTAGATTAGACCTGAGTATATGGTTTTTATTCTGCAAACCTGTTGCCTTCTGCAAAATAGCTGGCTTGTCCTTATTTTTTGGCAGTGGTGATGCAGCTGAGGAACCTCTGAAGTGATGCTCTGCTTAATACTGAGTCAGTGTTGTGGTTCTCTGTGGATCACAGCGAACACACAGGGTTACTGGGTGCCTACACTGAACTGGAGGTGCTGGGGAATAGCTGGGTTTCTCTGTCCTCCTGCCACGTTTTGAGACATGCAGGTTCAGAGCAGACGCCATTCTCAGGCAAAGATGAATGTAATGGGGAGTTAATGGGACTCAGAGAAAAAGACAGTGGCGTACTGTGTGAACAGACTCACCCTACCTAGGGGAGTTTGGGTATGAACTGCGAGTCCCCTGCAGCTGAAGAGACCCTTAGAGACCCTGTACATGGACAGCCATCTGAATGCAGTGATGTCCCCGCCCCCATTCAGAGCTGTTCTGCATGTCGTTGGGAGAATGGCAGACTCTGCCAAGTGAAAGATAAGCTTCTCTGTGTTTCTCCGCTTATATATAATTTGCAGGCTTAGAACTCATTAATCAGTACCGACTGTCCTTGATCCTGAAGGGGACTTTGAATAAAACTATATCTGCTCACTTTTAGATTTTATCTCCAGAGAATTCTTCATTATTTTTACAGAAATGGCCTTCAGAGTGGGCCACACTGCAAAACAGGAGATAAAAAATATTAGAACCAAGCATCTGGGATTCAAAGCATTACACACACACAAAAAGAAGACCTTGTAGCTGGCAGATTAAAAAGCCTTGAACAAAAGTCTTTCCTGTGACATATTCTTTAACCAGGTGGAGTTACAGATGAGGCCTCTTACTTCTCCACCTCCACCACACAGGCACACACATGCCACACATTGCATGCATGCATGCGCACACAACACACGTATGCACGCTTTCCACACTGCCCCAACGCTCTGATACCTGTTTTTAAGTCTGTCATTTTTCTATAACAACTAATGATCACAAAAACATGCCACTAAAACGTACATTTTAGTTGCAAACTTGACACTGAAACTATGGTGGTTTTCAATTTTTGTGTGCATGTGTGTGTGTGTATTTTTAGAAACAGGATCTTGCTGTGTCACCCAGGCTGGAGTGCCACGATGCAATAATGACTCACTACAGCCTCAAACTCCAGGGCTCAGGTGATCCTCCTTCCTCAGCCTCCCGAGAAGCTTGGACTACAGATGCATGCTCCCATGCCCAGCTAATTTTTTTATTCCTTGTAGAGACAGGGGTTTCACCATGTTGCCCAGGCTGCTCTTGAACTTCTGGACTCAAGTGATCCTCTTGCCCCTGCCTCCCAAAGTGTTGGGATTACAGTTCACTTACAGTTTTAAGTGTTATTGTAACTCATAGTGTTATGTTTCCATGAGTAGAGAGCAGTTAAGTAGCAACCTGTAAAATGATTTTAAGATATAATATGAAACTTCCACTTAGATTTTCCTTCTTCTATACCTTTCTTTCGAACTAAGAGTGCTGTCCACTCTGAAATGAGCAGTTCTGTAAAACTGGACTTCAGTGGTTTGCCTTTTTAAAGGAGAGATTCAGAAGAGAGTTACTGAGATCAGAACAAGTCTTTGAAAGAATAGAAAAGAATATGCTGAATTATTTCTAGGATTCTCATTCATCTCAAAGTGTTATTGCATAGCAACAAAAGCTTTCGGTTTTCTGTCACTTGGGCTTCAGGTTAAGAGTGAAAAGCAGTATTAGCAAAATAACACTTTAAGGTGATTTAAGCAGAGGTGAGTACCGAGCTTGGTGAGTAGGCTGGGTTGAGAAGCCTGCTGCAGAGTGGATACCTCGTTCCTGGGGTTAGCAGAACCAGTGTGGCATTGCCTGGTTCTGACTGCAGACAGCCACATTGTCAGTCTCTGGAAGGCAAGGGGGTTCACACCTTAGAACAAGGACCACCATGGTAAATAGAGATCATGTGCTTCAGAAACACAAGCTAGAATTTTGAGGATTGAATCGGATAAAGAGATAAAAGGGGAATAATCCTATTCCAAGCTAGGAGTCATTTGCCTTGATGTATATTCCATTCTAGTATACATGAAGGAAGCATTTCAATATAAGTTTTGTGAGAAATAAAGCACTGGACATACCAGGTAAAAACAGATAAGTAATTAATTGTGCATATCTTATTAATTCAAGAGTGGAGCCCTAATCAGAGGGCTACACAATTACCCAAGTAGTTTCTGTGTAACTGTAATAGAATTTCATGGTAGCTAATTTGTAGAATAAAGTCTTATATAAGACAGAATCACAAAATGCTAGCACCTTAAAATTCACTTAAGCTGTTGTGCTTTTTAAAAGCAAACAAATAATCAAAATTTCTAAAATAAAAAGCTTGATATAAATTAGAAAAGAGAAAAACAGATTTCTCGTCTTAAGGGTTTACTCAATTTGGTTACCAACTTCATAATGTACAGCTGCATTGCGGGAGATATTAGCATTGATTCACTTATTGAACTCATTAAAAGTAGTATGCTAGATTCCTGAGTCAGGAGATTTGTTGACCACTTCAAGGTCAGTTGTTCAACCTCTCTGAGGCTAAGTTTCCCAGTCCATAATATGGACATTAAAATAGCTACGTGCCATGGGGTTAATGTGAGAATCAAATAAAATAATATACATAAAAGTGTTTTGTAAAGCATTACATATGATATGAATATTGTTTTCTATTATTGTTATTATTATTTCTTGAGATAGAGTCTCGCTCTCTACCTCCAGTGTTCAAGCGATTCTCCTGCCTCAGCCTCCTGAGTAGCTGGGATTACAGGTGCCCATCACCATGCCCAGCTAACTTTTGTATTTTTAGTAGAAACGGGGCTTTACCATGTTGGCCAGGCTGGTCTCAAACTCCTGACCTCAAGTGACCTGCCCACCTTGGCCTCCCAAAGTGCTGGGATTATAGGCGTGAGCCACTGTGCCCAGCCTATTATTTTTCTATTATTATTTGTAGTTAAGTTTTATGTTCCATTTCATCAGGACTTCCTGTATCAATCATGTTTTTTTAATCATGTTTTTAAGATTCTGAATATTTTCTCAACAATCCTTTATTATTTTATGCTTACACTTTATATTTCACAATTCCTTTATTTCTCTTGCTTGTCTTTTGCTTCTTTATGGATCCTATTTCAGGCGTCTCCCTGGATGAGAATGTAAGAGTGGCCTTTGAAACTCCCTCACATGTGAATGCTTTGCCCAAGCAACCTGCACCAGCTCTGCATCACTGCATTTTCCAAAGATGTTCCTGCCCATTTCTGTTGTTCCTTGCTTAATGGTGTTTTAGGGGATGGTGTAATAGGAGTGAGCTATTGTTCGTCTAACATGACTTACGTTCTGTGCTCTAACATGCTCAAAATAAACTCGGATACCAAAGACAATGTTTTTAGTTGTTGTTGTTCTTTATTGTTTTGTTTTGTTTTTGAGACAGAGCATTACTCTGTCTCCCAGGCTGGAATGCAGTGGTGAGATCTTGGCTCACTGTAGCCCTGACCTCCCCAGGCTCAGGTGATCCTCCCACCTTCGCCTCCCGAGTAGCTGGAACTACAGGTGCGCACAACTATGCCCAGCTAACTTTTGTATTTTCTGTAAAGACAGGGTTTCACCATGTTGCCCAGGCTGGTCTCAAACTCCTGGGTGCAAATGATCTTCTGACTGGGCCTCCCAAAGTGCTGGGATTACAGGCCTGAGCCACCGCAGCAGCCGACAATGTTTAGTGAAACATGTGCCATCAAATCTCACATCATATTAGAGTCTGCTGTACTTTCAAGTCGGGGTATTAAGTAGTCTCTGTGCATGGATTTTGCTTGGAACAATATTAGAAAAATAAGGAAAAGATTTGCTCGGGTTTCCATTGTCCTAATTCATGTGTCAGTAAAATCACTCTACAAGGAGTTTGTACCATATTTTTAGCAATAAAATTTACTGTCCCGCTTTTCATCTTGTTAGTCTACTTGGCCTTAGGAAAATCTCTCCTGTCTCTATTATTATTCTTTATAACTTTATTGAAGCAGAGTTCCATTATTCTGCCTCTCCTGTTATTTTAGAAGCAAAAAGCTAAATCCCAGTATGCTCAGAAACTTAATATTATAGTCATCATTGGGAAATTGCCTTTTTGTTTAAAATGGCTGAGAAGAGGATGATCTGATTATTTCAATGACCTGGTTGGCAAAATGGGTGAGTTATAGACCACTGATTTCTCAGAGTATTTGAATTCATTCTATCTTGATTAATAGTGAAACTAGATCTCGGCTGGGCGCAGTGGCTCATGCCTGTAATCCCAGCATTTTGGGAGGCCGAGGCGGGTGGATCCGAGGTCAGGAGATGGAGACCATCCTGGCTAAAACGGTGAAACCCTGTCTCTATTAAAAACACAAAAAATTAGCCTGGCATGGTGGCAGGCGCCTGTAGTCTCAGCTACTCTGGAGGCTGAGGCAGGAGAATGGTGTGAACCCAGGAGGCAGAGCTTGCAGTGAGCTGAGATCACACCACTGTATTCCAGCCTGGGTGACGGAGCAAGACTCTGTCTCAAAAACAAAACAAAACAAAACAAAAACAAAAAAACAAAAATAAACTCTGATTTTATGCTATTAATTCTTCATTTTCATCTTTACCATAAAAATTGAGTCCTGACAATGTTCTGTTTGTTGGAGCTTTCTGGTTTATTTGGAATTAAAGATACTTGGCATTTGTTTGACTGTACAACCCTACCATTATTATTATTATTATTATTATTATTATTATTATTTTGAGATGGAGTCTTACTCTGTCGCCCAGGCTGGAGTGCAGTGGTGAGATCTTGGCTCACTGCAACCTCTGCCTCTCGGGTTCAAGTGATTCTTCTGCCTCAGCCTCCTGAGCAGCTGGGATTACAGGCACCCACCATCATGTCTGGCTAATTTTTGTACTTTCATAGAGATGGGGTTTCACCATGTTGGCCAGGCTGGTCTTGAACTCCTGATCTCAGGTGATTCGCCTGCCTCAGCTTTCCAAAGTGCTGGGATTACAGGCCCGAGCCACCGCCTCTGGCCTATAACCCTACTTATAAACAAAGGGAATATTAAGTTAGAAGCCAGAATCAACTGTTTCTCAAACCAGTTTGAAAAGTGAACATAATTAGAATAATTCTTCTCATATGAAAGACAGACTCTGGGGGAAGCATATTTTGTAACTATGTAATACTGATGTTGTGAGCAGCATCATTTTGTAACCCAGTTGCTTATTTAGATTTGAAATGCCATACTTCTAAGTTTAACTGTAGTTATTATTTTTCATACTATCCTTTGGCCAATCAGATGGGGTACACTCCCAGATCCATTTGGGAGCTTCACTGATTACAGAGGGTTATTCTGACTTGATGTCTGCAGGAAGTCCACTAGCTTCTGATGTTATTAGCTTTCAGTTTTTCTCTTTTGGAAGCTTTTGCATAAATATTCATGGCAGTTTTTATGTTTAAATAGAGCAGATATGAGGCAGATAAGATTGCTTTAACTCTGCTCATAGAGCTCCAGCAGCTGTAAGAATTTCTGTAATGTGGCAGATGGATGATGCGCAGTGGCTGTTATGCGTAAGAGCATACATACGTTCTCTCTTGGAGACCTTGAGGAAGGAGCAAGCTTCAGACGTGGAGATGACATGCATTTGGGTCCCTGTCCTCCTACCTATTAACAGGTCAACTTAGGCCAGGTGTGGCGGCTCACACCAATCATCTCAGCACTTTGGGAGGCTGAGGTGGGAGCATCACTTGAGCTCAAGAGTTTGAAACCAGCCTGGGCAACATAGTGAGACCTTGTCTCTACTAAAATTAAAAAAAAATTAGCCAGGTGTGGTAGTGCACGCTTGTAGTCCCAGCTACTTTGGGGGACTGAGGTGGGAGGATCACTTGAGCCCAGGAAGTTGAGGCTGCAGTGAGCCCTGATCATGCCACCGCACTCCAGCCTGGGAACAGAGCAAGACTCTGTCTCAAGAACAAAAACACCACGACCAACAAAACAGGTCACCTTACCTCTTTGGTAAAGGGATAAGGCCTATTTTGACACCTAATATGAAGGTCAAATGATGTATTAGACTTCAAAGTGCTTTATAAGCAAAAATTATACAGGTAGGAGGGTCATTTTCTTCCCTTTTTTGGTATAGAGATAACTAAAGAGTGTATTTCCTGGGTCACAGCAGCATATGGAAGCTTCAGAGAGGGCATGGTACCCTCTTTGAAAAGCCTCTTCATCCTGCCTGTAGGAGTGCTTCAAAGAGGCAGTGGTATTGCTCTGATATTGCCGTCATAAATCATCTCTTTTGAGCCCATTAATCATCTAGCTTTTTTTTTTTTTTTTTTTTTTTTTGAGACAGAGTCTCACTCTGTCACCTAGGCTGGAGTACAGTGGCACAATCTTAGCTCACTGCATCCTCTGCCTCCTGGGGTCAAGCAATTCTCTTGCCTCAGCCTCCCGAGTAGCTGGGGACTACAGGTATGTGTCACCACGCCCGGCTAATTTTTGTATTTTTAGTAGAGATGGGGTTTCACCATGTTGGCCAGGATGGTCTGGATCTCTTGACCTTGTGATCTGCCCACCTCAGCCTCCTAAAGTGCTGGGATTACAGGCGTGAGCCACCACACCTGGCCTCTAGCTGTTTTTTGTTTTTTTTTTTTAATAATGGAAATACCTTTTGGATCCCACTATTTTCAGTCTGTTCCTTGTTGTGCATTTCATGGATTTGTAGAACGTGTAAGTGTATCTAAATGAGCCTGCTTTCTTCAAGTTTTAAGTTTTTCATGTTATTTTAACCCTTTAGAATAATGGCAAAATCTTGGTTCACCTTGAAAAGTAGAATTTTTATAAATGTGGTTCTTAGTATGTGTGAATAGCTTTAGAGCTTACAGTATGTTTTAGACACATTGAATAGAAGTGTTTAAATCGAAGGATTCATCTCTGGAGTGGTTGTTCAACTAATTTTTTTTTTTTTTTTTTTTTTTTTGACACGGAGTCTCACAGTCACCCAGGCTAGAGTGCAGTGGCACGGTCTCAGCTCACTGTAACCTCTGCCTCCCAGGTCCAAATGATTCTTCTGTCTCAGCCTCCCGAATAACTGGGATTACAGGCATGTGCCACCATGTACCACCATGCCACCTAATTTTTGTATTTTTAGTAGAGACGGGATTTCACCATGTTGGCCAGGCTGGTCTCAAACTCCTGACCTCAGGTGATCCGCCTGACTTGGCCTCTCAAAGTGCTGGGATTACAGGTGTGAGCCACCGCGCGTGGGCATAATGAGTTTTTATGCTAAAATTCTTCTACTCAAGAACAAGCTTGTGAGTTTTGGTATACTAAAGACAAAACCTAAAATTTCAAAGAAAAGAAAGATCATCAATCAACTCCAACTACCATGAGTGGATGGTGTTGGTGGCCATCGCAGTCACTTTAGTGCCAAGTGGCATCACTTCCATGCATACTGTCTGGAGCATGTGTCTGTGCTTCATATTATTTTAATAACATAATTCATAACCGCGTCAGATCTGACAAATGCAAAGGCAGTGAGCATGTTGAAAGTACTAGTAAGAAAAGGTATACAATGATGATAGGAAAAAATGTAAGATAATTTAAAGAAAGCAAGTAGTAAAAATATCTTGTTCATGTGTACATGAGATGAACTGTTTGGTTGAAGGAATAACTGAGAGATGGAGGATAACTCATGCATTGTGTTCAAAGCACTGTACCCAATGCAGATGATAGTAATTGGCGGGAGATTGAAGGGAAACTGACAAAATAGACAACACTTTTGAATACATGGATTAGAAGATAACCATCAGATGCCTATTAGCCTAATGCTAATTCAGGAAGCAACTAAGAGTGTGTTTCAAAGCTCAAAGACTAAGAACAGCAAACGTGCTGCTGACAAAACCTTGGTCCAGAACTCCAGTTTCATAAGTCCAGATCTGTCTGATTCTGCAACAGCTGCTCTACATCTGTTCTATTTTAGATGTAGAGCAGCGAAGTAGCCTTTTATAATATTAAAATGAGAAAAAAATGAAAGTATGATAAGTAGCAATTGTGAAACGTACAGGATTCATTAGTTTGCCAAGTAACAAACATAGCATATTTGAAACATTCTCTGCAATACTTGCGGGAGTATTCAGAAAGAAGGGTTACCTGCCTCCTAATTTAAGACTGATCCTTTTTGCAAAACGGTGCCCCAAAGATCTTATATCATCAAAGAAAGGGAGAGTGGGCCTGTTTTTAAAGCTCTCATTCCTGGTGGTGGAAATGCACTCCGAGATTTTAAAAGTCATCTTGGACTTTTGAGCAGACGTGCTTACATGAAACTTGTGGGAACAGTTCACTCTGTTCCCAAATAGAGGAACTGATTACTGTTCTAAGTTTAGATGCAGAGCAGCAAAGTATACTTTTATAATATTAAAATAAGAAAAAAAATGAGAATATGGTAAGTAGCAATTGTGAAACCTACAGGATTCATTAGTTTGCCAAGTAATAAGCATTAGATATCTGTTGACCCGCATCTCATTTTCTTATCACTACAGTGTCAACATAGTGGAAAAAGCATAAACTCTGGCACAAACCAGCTGTCTGGTGCTGAGCAAGCTCCACAACTTGTCTGAGACTTGGTTTCTTCATCTGAAAATTGCCCATTATGTTGCCCATCCATCACAGATGTTGTGTGGAGTAAAAATAATACCAAGACACTAAGATGGTGCCGGGTCATAATACGTCTTCAGTATGCATTAGTGCTCATTAGTGGAATTAGCGTTAATCTCACCACCTATGATTAATTATAAAACTTCAGCAGAGAGCTTGAAACATGCCACCAGCAACTGTTGTGACCAGTTTTATCAGTTGATAGGCTAAACTTTTGAAGCAAATAGTCCCCAAATGCCATGGCCAAAAATACAATACAAGTTATTTATTTGTCTTCTGACAGTCCAGAATAGGTGTTCTAGTTCAGGAGGGCTCTGCTCCACACAGTCATTCAGGGACTCAGGCTTTTGTAGTCTATATCTGCTATCTTTAGTAGTAGCACTACTGCTATCACCATTCCACCCCAAAGGAAGGTGGAAGTGGCCTGGGGGAGTGTGTGAAGGAGGTTTTAAGTGGGCCTGGGGAGAAATGGCAAATGCCTGTTGTCACCTGCATTATGTTGAGACAACTGCTAAGGCATTTGGGAAATGCGGTATAGTCGGGTGGCCACATGCCAGCCACTGTGAGAAAAGGGGAAGATTGAGAAAGCCACTGGTTTATTGCATGGTGTAGTAATGATCCTCTGTACTCCTTCTGAATAGTGGCACCAACCTTTTGCTGAAATTTTGCTGACAATTTCCGATCTATGCCAAAATTAAGAACTCAGACACAAGGCATATACTTTGTGGTAATGTGGGTTGTGGGTAGGTATATCTGGGTACTCAGGACATGTGACTACCCATGTTGGGACTTCGCTTAGGCTCTGCACTCCAGCCAGGGACTGATAGGGGCCTGTGTCTTAAGAAGCACCCATTGTGATTTGCTGGCATACTTGTGATGCCAGAGGGTTGGCCTGTGGCAGGCAGGAATGACACCAGGGAATTTAGGCGACGAATCTGGGAACCCCACTGGGGAAGTTGCCTCACGGGAAATCCATCTAGAGCAGCAGAAACATAGATACTGGGTGACAAGGGCGGGAAAAGAGGAGAAGTGTGGGCCAGGCAGGGAAACTGGACAGGGCTCCCAGGCACCAAACTGGTGCTCCAGGCATGTCTGCAAGGCTTCATATAGTTAAATCTGGAGACGAAGGCATTTCTTTGGCCTGCAGTAAAGCAGGGTATGCAGAGATTAAGCAAGAAGAGAATTTAAACAGGGGGTAATGTTGATGTCTAGAAGTGATCCCCAGGGCCCTCCAGGGCCAACCAGATGGGAGCAAAATATACCAAACCACCAGCTCCTGGCTCTTGGGCAACAGTTCCTTTGTAAGCCCTACTGAGTGGGGATACTGAGGATTCACATGCCCGTTGCTGTAGTCAGGATCGGCCCAGGAACTCAGGTGCCAGTGGGAGCCTTGGGTGCATCCAGCTGTAGGGGTGGGGGCAGCATAAGGGAATGTTGAAACCAGGGAAACATTGACAGATTATCTTATGAAACTGCACTGCAGCTCCAAATGCCATAAATGTGTTTCGTTTAATTTTTAGTCACCCTCCAGTTCTTCAAGAAATATTCAACAAATGTTGGCAGATTCAATCAATCGTATGAAGGCATATGCATTTCACCAGGTAAAAGACTTCCCTTCTGTCCTCCGGGGGCTGCATACCTAGGCATTTCCACTAATGTTTCACAGATTAGTTGATTAATCTCATGCAGAAATGAAATTAAGCAGCAGAATGGGAAATCTGTCCTAAAAGCTGCAAACACTGTTCTGCATCTTTACCCGTTTATCTGGAGTTCGGGAAGTGTTGAATGTCATGGAAAGAACAGATGCCAAGATGTATCAGCTAAACTCCTCCCAGAAGATCTAACATAGAGGCGGCATCCCAGGCTGCTGCAGACATGGAGGGAAGACTGATTTCAGACAGTGATAAATGGAGCTTTACACTTGGCAGAAAGAGTGAATTCAGATAGAGTTACTTCTGTGCTCATTGTTTCTGAACCTGTCCCTTGAGGATAAGCAGCTGCTGTGTCCTCCACATCCACCATGCCTGGAACCCCTTCTGGCACTCAGCCCTCTGTCACATCCATCCAGATGTGACATTCTCCCTCCAGGCCAAGCCCTGCTTCCTCCATCGTGTGAGCTTGCTATCATGTCATAAATTGCTCAAAATAAATGACGCATAGACTGGTACTTGGAAGCTGTAGTAGGATTTGACCTACAGAGAGTCTGAAACAGCAGCGTAAGATGTGAGCCTGTGAAGAGAAGGTTCCTGAGATCGGGCTGTGGTGGAGGTCAGCCCAGGGACCTGTGTTCCTGTGGACCATGCCATGAATTCCATGATTCCTCTGAAGGGACATGCATGAACTTGCGTTTTTAAGACTTCAAGAAATCAGGATGAAGTTGTGGAACTGTAGTCCTGTATGCATACTGCTGATACAATACATACTTCTTTCTAAAACAGCAGCAATAGGGAATCTAAAGGACATTTTCATTAATTCTGCTTAGATCTTGCTATGTCATTTTAAATGGGGACAGCTGAGGAAGACAAAGGATCGTATATTCATCCAAGCAACATTTATTGAGTGTCTACTACACACTAGGCACCGTTATGGGAGTTGAAGATACATTTTATGAAAAAAATCAGATAAAATTCCTGCCCTCAGGGAGCTTATATTCTTCATGAGAGAGAGAGATGATAAACATATCTGTGAGGACAGGTAATCACTTGTTAAGCACTGCAGAGGAAAATAAAGCAGTATGAGAGAACTGAAGAATCCTGGGAGGATGGAATTGGGATGGGACAGATAGTCAGAGAAGGCCACTCTGGGAAGGCAGTATTGGAGCAGAGACCTGAAGGAAAGAGGGAGGGAGCAATGTGGATGTCTAAGCCATGTGGACGTCTTTTCCAGGCAGAGGGAACAGCAAGTCAAAGACACAGAGGCAGGACCTCACTTGGCATGGTCGGGAAAGGGCTGATCATTTGAGGGAATGAATGAGCCAGCTTGCTAAGCTTCTCTGTATAACAAAGGTGATAAAACAGAGGCATCCTGCTTTGGGGGCAGTTGTGAGGCTCTGATGAAGGAATTGGTGGGGAGGCATTCTAAGTGCTTCCATCAACAGGCTGGACAAGAGGCTTTCTGTATGGGCCCAGCGGCTTTCTATATGGGCCCAGCGTGGCCTTGTTTTCTGGTCCTGTTAGCTGAGCACATTTTCACAGCTCACACCACACATCTGGGTCTCTGGATTAGCATCTAGCCTCAGCCCCTCGGCCCCTCCACTCCAAGCCATCACCTGGATTTCCCCATGCCTGGCTCACAGTCCTGAGTCCTGGACCAACATGCTTCGAGCAAAACACTGCTGAAAAGGAAATGATGGTCTTCTGAATAGAGAAAGTAAACCATTACAGATTTTGATAAAAGTAAAATTCTTTGAGAGACTCAGGACAAGTTCCTTACGTTTTCTAGCTTTCTTGAATAAATACGGTGGTCAGGTCCATATATAGATGGGTAATAGCAGATCTCATCTGCTATTACTCTGTGAAACTCGTTAATTTTTCTTCTTTTCCACTGTGCCTGTACATAATTACATGCAGATTAAAGGAGTAGATTTATTAAATATAGCTCTGTTAGACATTTGAGTAACATCAACCAAGTACTACATCTGTTATTATTAATATTTTCTCTTAGGTAGAATCATGTTCCAAATTTCTTGCTTATCCTCAGCAACAATATCCGTGATGATCATAGCTTGATGTTTTCACTATATGTTTCCTAATCATTGAAAAATAAACACGTATGCATGTGGAAGCATGAACAAAGCTCCACTTTGAAGCTTTTTCTGTTTAAGCTTAGAAATTGCTAGCAGCACATTTGTGTATCTTGGGCCTGCAAACAGCTTCAATCAAAGGATGGCAAATTTTAACAGTCCTTTCAAACATCAAAGCTGTCCTTTGGATTTTCAAATGTTGGCAAACAAAAGGAGCTTAGCTCTAGGCAGGAAAACAATGTAAGGAAAAAAAATGAAAACAGTAAATGCCCAGAAGTTTAGTTACATCTGCAGTGAAACACAATTTATGAATGATGATTACTTGAACTGTGACTTATGACTGCCCACAGCGATCAGAAACAAGTTTCACAACATTAATGTTCATACTTTATGTTGTGGTGACATAACAGCAAGGAAGTCTTTACATTTCTATGGGAAAGCACAAAAGAAAAAAGCTTGTCACTTGTGATAGAGAGGTGGGTACAGGCAGCCCTTCCTGGCCATTTCAGTTTGTTTTATTACTTAGCTAACCAAGGCTTTTATTAGTCCACCAAACTGTAAATTCAGTCTTTTTGTGAGCACTCAGAAGGTTGTGTCCAAATAAGCAAAGTACTTTTCAGGTCTAAGTGATTTGGTTTGTTCATTTCTCTTTTGTTTAAAATGATTTCCCTTGAATGCTCTTAATGCCAGGAAACAGTACACTTAAAAATGGTTAAGGTGATAAATTTTGTTATGTGGAATTTTACCGCAAGTTTTAAAAACCAAATTCTCATTTTAAAGGAATATTTACATTTTAAAGGAATATTTACCTTCTCAAAAGATGCTTTTGAAAAATATTTTTCTGTTTTTTTTTTTGAAACAAAAAAAATACATATTCTGGCAGGGTGTGGTGGCTCATGCCTGTAATCACAGCACTTTGGGAGGCTGAGGCGGTGGATCACTTGAGGTCAGAAGTTCGAGACCAGCCTGGCCAACATGGTGAAACTCCGTCTCTTCAAAAAATACAAAAATTACCCAAGTGTGATGGCACGTGCCTGTAATCCCAGCTACTCAGGAGGCTGAGGCAGGAGAATTGCTTGAACCTGGGAGGCAGAGGTTACAGTGAGCCGAGATTGTACCACTGTACTCCAGCCTAGGCGATGGAGTGAGGCTCTGTCTTAAAAAAAATAATATTTATTTTGAACCACCTAAAATCATGTAGTAAGTACCACATTTTGGGACACATGATTCGGGGGGAGAGATTCAGCTGAGATTGCTCTGGGAATATGCATTTCTTCTGTGGAGTCTGTCAGCTACCGTAAAGTAGGTTGATGCTAGTTCTATGTAATAGTGTGTTTACATCCTTCTTCAGGAAGTCAATTTGAAGCAGCTAAGTACTGTGTCTGAGGAAAAGGAATATTTTTTCTTACTATATGTTATACACTGTGCCAGGAACTTCTTAAATTATCTAATCCTCAATATAACCCTAAGAAATATTTTTTTCTCATCTTTCTTATGGGGAAACAGCCCAAGAGAGGTTCATTTGTCGCTCCTGGAGTTACACACTAGCTAGCAATGGTCAGTCCAGCTTCAGGTCTTACTGACTGCGAAGTCCACACTTGATCCTCCCTCATGGGCCAGAGAGTTAGATACAAATCAGCTGTGCCGGGTATCCCTGTCCTTCAGGAAACTGCTGGATTTGCTCACCAAGGTTCATTTTTGTTTTATTTTGTTTTGTTTTTGTTTTGTTTTGTTTGTTTTTAAACAGAAGAAAGAATCTATGAAGAAAAAACAAGATGAAGAAATAAATCAAATAGACGAAGAGAGAACGAAGCAGATTTGTAAGAGCTGGAAAGAAGACTCGGAATGGCAGGCATCTCGTGAGTACCCAGAGGTCTCCATAGCACCTTCCAGGCTGTCAGCTGATTCTCTCACTTAATAATGTGATCAATCTAGAAAGCGCTTAATGTGGGTTGTTGAGAGATACGTTCACAGTAAGTTACCACTCAAATGTTATTACTAACTTATTGCTCAAATGCTTACAAGCTACTTTTGAACAGCAGACTGGTTCTCCATTCATTTCTGTGTCACCAAAATTATGATGTAATTTATCAAATAGCATGATATACAGCTATGGAAAATAGGTTTTGGAAGAGTGTTTAATGATCTTAGACTGTTTACATCTCATTAGCTTGGGGATGAAATAGAATGAAAAGCTTCGCTATTTAGAAATGTCTAAGTATCTGAAGGAAAAGAACTGGAAGGTTATAATAACATGTAAACATTAGTTTTCTTGGAAAGGTGAGATTCAAGATTATTTATTTGAATGTTTTTCTTGTAATTTAATATTGTGTTTTGGATTTTTTTCCCCTAAATTTTTGATAGTGAATACATTTTAACTTTGTAATCAGAAGCACACAGGAATACCAGGCCAGATGTGTTAGCATCCCGCTCGTGCCTGTGACCCAGCCCTGACTCCTACTTGAGTGAGCAGAGCCGGTGAGAAAACTCATAGGAGAAGAATAAGCCCATGCAACTGAAGGCAGAGGAGAGGATGCTCCAGAATGCTAGAAGAATTAGGTTTGAGAAAGAATTAGTGTTTCCATCTGACTCAGAGAAATCTGAACTGCTAGATCATCCTGAGGTAGCTTGAGGAAGACAGCAGATATGGCTATATTCGCAGGATGTTGAGATCCTACATTGATCTGCAGTCCCATTACAACCAATGCCATTTAAATGACAACTACTGTGAAATGAAAATATTTGCAAGATCCAGTGGCCTCTTTGTACTATGCAGTGAAATCCTAGTATAAGGGAATATTTTGTGTGTCTCTTTGAAGTCAAGTATGACAGGATTTGACCAATAATGCTTGAAGTGTAAATATACTCAGTAAAAATCATTTTTACATTCTGCATTTGAGTCTCATTGCTACAACAAAAAATTCTCTTTTACAAAGTAGTCATGCACTGTATAATGATGTTTTGGTCAACGATGGGTCGCGTATATTTTTTAGGCCAGGCACTGTGGCTCACTCCTGTCATCCCAGCCTTTTCGGAGGCCAAGGTGGGTGGATCACTTCAGGTCATGAGTTCAAGACCAGCCTGGGCAACATGGTGAAACTCCATCTCTACTAAAAATACAAAAATTAGCTGGTTGTGGTGGCGTACACCTGTAGTCCCAGCTACTCAGGAGGCTGAGGTAGGAGAATTGCTTGAACCAGGGAGGCGCAGGTTGCAGTGAGCCGAGATCGTACCACTGCACTTCAGCCTGGGCAATGTAGAAAGACTCAGTCTCAAAAAAAAAAATAAATAAATAAAACACAGACACACACATACACAAAACCAAATAATAATAATAATAATAAACCCAAAATAATGGGTCACATACATTTTTAAAATAAATTTTATAAATGTAGTGTAGCCTAAGTGTGAAGTGTTTACATAGTCAACATCAGTGTGTAGTAATGTCCTAGGTTTTAACATTCGCTGAGCACTCACTCACTGGCTTATCCCAGAGCAACTTCCAGTCCTGCAAGCTCCATTCACGGTAAGTGCCTTATGGAGAGGCACCATTTTTTTTGTCCTCTATACCATGTTTTTACTATACCTTTGCTATGTTGGGGGTATTTATGATTTTTATTTTTTTTGAGATGGAGTTTTGCTCTTGTCACCCAGGCTGGAGTGCAATGGTGTGATCTCAGCTCACTGCAACCTCCGCCTCCTGGTTTCAAGGGATTCTCCTGCCTCAGCCTCCCCAGTAGCTAGGATTACAGGCGCCTGCCACCATGCCCAGCTAATTTTTTGTATTTGTAGTAGAGTTGGGTTTCACCATGTTGGCCAGGCTAGTCTCAAGCTCCTGACCTCAGGTGACCCACCGACCTTGGCCTCCCAACGTGCGGAGATTACAGGTATGAGCCACTGTGCCCGGCCTTATGTTGGAGGTATTTAGACACACAAATACTCCTGTGTTACAGTTGCCTCATGATGCATTTCTCAGGATGTATTCCTCTCATTAAGTGACTGGTGACTGTAATATTAAAAGGCAGGCTTGGGGTACTCTTTTATGTATTAATGTGTTCTACAATTACCTGTGGTTAAGCATCCCTTTAATTTTTTGTCTGTCGTCCTGGTTCTCATTTTGTCCTGCTCTCTGCTCCTTCACCCTATGCACAGCCCCATGCCACTGAGTAGTCCTGATCTTTGCTAGTGAGTCAGGCACACTGCATCTGAACATGAGTCTATGCAGGAGGTGATAAATGCCTCTTATTACTCAGCACCCCTGCCAGTTTGAACCCATGCTCAGGCGGGGGATCCTCACTTGGTCTTGCCAACTGCAGGAAATTCTTGCACACTTTCTCTACTTCTCTCTCATCCCTTCTTCCTCCTCTTCCTTTTCTCTCCCTCTCAGAAAACCCCCAGTCCTGTATGTAGAGAGGAATCCTGCAGCGAACGCTGGGCAAGACCTAATGGCCTGGATCATAGGTGTTAATAATGATTGTTCCTTATTATAAGCAGACAACAAACTGCTGAGAACCTGCGCTGCTGCCCGTTGTGCAATGCTGAGCCTTCTCACCTGCTCTGTGGGCTGATGAGGGTTTCCTCGGACCCCGTTGTTTTTCTAGTGCGAAAATCCAAAGCAGCTGATGAGAAGAGACGCTCCTTGGCTAAACAAGCACGAGAAGACTACAAGAGGTTATCCCTCGGGGCCCAGAAAGGAAGAGGAGGTGAGAGGCTGCAAAGCCCCTTGCGTGTTCCGCAGAAACCAAAAAGACCTCCGCTTCCACCCAAGCCTCAGTTTCTAAACCCAGGAGGGGCATATCCTCAAAAACCTCTTAGGTAAGAAGCCACACAGATGGGTTTATGCATAAACATTGCAATGGGCTTTGAATAAGCGTTGAAATTAAAGGGGAATTGTATGAGCTGCCATGGGGTGTGGAGGGCCGACTGGCAGCCTGTGTAAGTAGTTCAGGCTCACGTCTAAGCCTTCTTCCTGGGTGATCTGGTCGGGCATTCGTCCCCTTATTAGCTGTCAAATGTCCATAGCTGTTATACTTTGGATACCCAGTGAAATAGTAAAGCTGTGCATGGAGTGAGAGACCTTCCCATGTCCCTACCCCACTCTCCCCTTTCCCTCCCCCGCCCCGCCCCGCCGCCAGGACGCAGCCGGTGAGCCAGTGAGGGGAGAAGAGGAAACAAGTGAGGTTTCACTGATGCCCAAGATCACCCCTTAGTCAAAGATTATCAAAGTAGGAACTCAAAGGCTTGCTGACTTTCGCGTGATCAGCAGGATTACGTTTTCACTGCCAAGGATTAAAGGTTTGATGGTAATTCTCATTCAGGGATACATAGCCAAGTTCATCTTTTAAGAATTTGGAAAGGCTCCTTTTTTAAAATAAATTGTCTATTTGGTGGTGGAGATACCATTGTCTGCTAGGCTGTGGAAGAATTAGGAAGAACCATTTGTTCTGGAAAAACTGCAGAAAAGTGCAATGATGCTGTTATAGAAACCCCCATCCCTTATGTTTGCTGATTATAAATTTTATTTCTGGTTATTGATCTTATTTTTAACATCCTAGTATTTAGAAGTATTAAAATCAAATATTGATTGAAAGAAACAGAATTGTCTAAAGGCTTGCCTTCTGAAATAAAAACTAAAAATAACTTGAAATACTTCTCTAAGATTATGGAGAAATGAAAAATAAGACTCTACTCCTGCTTGGAGTCGTAGTTATCGTCAAGGTTTCCTTTAAACAGGAATGATGACCTCAGGTGAAACACAAAGGCAGATGTTTTTCTTTGCTATAATTATTTCTACTTACTCTACTGGAAAGTTCCATTTCAGGAAGTGGGGACCAACATGGAACTCAGTGGAGTAAGTGGAAATAATTACAGTAAAGACCATGATCTCCAAAGTGATGGTTTGGGTAATGATTCTTTTCTTAACAACAACAAAGCAAGAAATGTAGTCAGGAAATAGGAGTCTCCTTAATTATGTGAACAGCTGACAGAGGTGCACACGGCCCTCTAAGTGCTGGAGCTTGTCTGTGCGCACATTGGCGACAGAGCCTCAGCAGGGATGTTTTTGCAGCTAACTCCTGTTCTCCGTCTCTTCCAAGGGTAGCATGGAAATGACTTGTAGATGTCCCTGTCCCACAGCATTTTGAAGAACAGTATATTTGATTGACAGCAATGAAGGTGGTCTTTAAAAAAGGGCAATTCCTATTTTCAGCTGTGCTCAGTTAGCTCGTTTTTTCCAACTGAAGATGCTGCATGAAGTGCTTTTTGTGAGTCAGATTGGGTGGTTTTAGGGCTGGGACTTGACACAGGGATGGCAGAGGTCACCTTGGAGCCACTCCAGGAAAAGACAGAGATCGGCTCCTACAGCGTCTGTGGAGTTTTGCTCGACCTCCAAGGACTTCCCAAAAAAGAGTGTAATTTGGAAGCTAGTAAGAGAATGTATAATATAACTTAGTATGTGTGCAGTGTCTGCCTCCCAGAGAAGTCAAATATTATAGGATATTTTCTCCAAAAGGCTCCGAAAGTCATTAGGGATAATATATACACATACATGCATATGTACATCTATATATGTATATCTGAAAGTATGTCACACGTAACTCAGAAACACATGTTATAAAAAGCGTAAAGAACCATAAGTTGGTTAATTACAATAAATTCTAGTGGTTCATCCAAACTTGATTGTGGTGGTTGTGTTTCATAAATTGTATTTTGTTTTTGACACACAATAATTATATGTATTTATGGGATACAGTGTGATGTTTTGATACATATATACATTGTGTAATGATCAAATCAGGATAACTCACATGAATCACCTCAAACACTTGTCATTTCTTTGTGGTGAGAACATTCAAAATCCTATCTTTTGGCTGTCTTGAAGTATGTAGTACATTACTGTTGAATGTGGTTACGCTGCTGTCCCGTAGAGCAGCAGAACTTATTTCTGCTGTCTCACTGTAACTTTGTGCCAGTTGACCAACCTCTCCCCATTTACCATCCCCCCTACTCTCCCCAGCCTCTGCTAACCACTGTTCCATTCTTCTATAACATCCACCTGGCTGGGTGTAGTGGCTTAGGCCTGCAATCCCAGCACTTTGGGAGGCCGAGGTGGGTGGATCATGAGGTCAGGAGTTTGAGACTAGCCTGACTAACATGGTGAAACCCCGTCTCTACTCAAAATACAAAAATTAGCCTGGTGTGGCGTGCACCTGTAATCCCAGCTACACTGGAGGCTGAGGCAGGAGAATCACTTGAACCCAGGAGGCGAAGGCTGTCATGAGCTGAGATCGCACCACTGCACTCCAGCCTGGATGACAGAGTGAGACTCTGTCTCAACAACAACAAAAAAGGTCAACCTTTTTGATTCCACATAAGAGTGAGGTCATGCAGTGTTTGTCCTTCTGTGTTTGGCTTATTTCACTTAACATAATGTCCTCTAGGTTCATCCATTTTCTTGCAAATGACAGGATATTATTCTTTTTATGGATCTTTTGTTCTCTTTAATTTTTTTGAGAAACTTCATACCGTTGTTTATAATGGTATGCTAATTTATTTTCCTACCGTCAGGCAATGAGAGTTCTCCTTTCTCCAGATTCTCACCAGCATATTTTTTATTGCAAATGACAGGATATTATACTTTTTATGTCTGAATAATATTCCATTGTGTATACACACCACATTTTCTTGATTCATTCATTGTTGGACACCTTGGTGGATTCCATAGCTTGGCTATTGTGAATAGTGCTGCAATAAACATGGGAGTGCAAATGTCTCTTTGACATACTGATTTCATTTCCTTTTGACATAGACCCAGTAGTGGGATTGTTGGAGCTTTTGTTCTACTTTTAATTTTTTTGAGAAACTTCATACGGTTGTCTATAATGGTATACTAATTTATATTCCTACCAGCAGGCTATGAGAGTTCTCCTTTCTCTGGATTCTCACCAGCATTTGTTTTTTGTTTGTCTCTTTGATAACCAAAAATACAAAACTGGGCAAGGTGATATTGTGGTTTTGATGTGTATTTCCCTGATTAGTGGTATTGAGCATTTTTTTCATACACCTGTTGGTCATTCGTATGTCTTCTTTTGATAAATGCCTATTGAGGTTTTTTCTTATTTGGATTATTTGTTTTTTTGCTATTGAGTTTGAGTTCCTATATTGATGCTTTGTCAGATACATAGTTTGTCAGATACATAGAGTATGAATATTTTCTCCCTTTTTGTAACTTGTCTCTTTACTCTGTTGATTGTTTCGTTTGCTGCAGCAGAATCTTTTTTAGCTTGATATAATCCCATTTGTCTATTTTTCTTCGGTTGCCTGTGCTTTTGAGGTGTTACTTTTTAAAAATCTGGGGCTAGGCGTGGTGGCTCATACCTATAATCCCAGCACTTTGGGAGGCCAGGGTGGGAGGACTGCTTGAGGCCAGGAGTTTGAGACAAGCCTGAGCAACATAGGGAGACACTCATCTCTATGAACAAATTAAAAATAAAAATTCTTGCTCAGACCGAGGTCCTGAAGTGTTTCCCCAATATTTTCTTCTGGTAGCTTCATGGTCTCATATATTCAAGTCTTTAACCCATTTTGAGCTGATTTTTGCACATAGCAAGAGTGGGTAGTTTCATTCTTATACATGTCACTATCTAGTTTTCTCAGTACCATTTATTGAAGAGACTATCCTTTCTCCGGTAGGTGCTCTTGGTGCTTTTGTTGAAAATCAGTTGACTGTAAATGTGTGGATTTACTTCTGGGTTCTTTCTTCTGTTTCACTGTTTATGTGTGTGTTTTTATGCCAGTACCACGCTGTTTTGATTACTATAGATTTGTAGTATATTTTAAAGTCATTTAGTGTGATGCCTCCCAGCTTTGTTCCTTATGCTACAAATTGCTCTGGCAATTCGTAGTAGTCTTTTCTGGTTGCATAGAAATTTTTAAAGTTTTTTTCTTTTTCTGTGAAAAATGTCATCGGTATTTTGATAGGAATTACATTGAATCAGATCTTTTTGGGTAATACAGCCATTTTGACTATTAATTTTTCTAATCCATGGACATGGGATGTTTATTTTTTTGTTTCCTTTCATTAGTGTTTTATAGTTTTTCTTGTAAAGACATTTAACCTCCTTGGTTAAATTTATTCCTAGTTATTTTATTTTATTTTGCAATTGTAAATAAAATTGCTTTTTTTTTTTTGCTAGTCCATTGTTGATGTATAGAAATGCTACTGATTTTTGTAAGTTTATTTTATATACTACAACTTCCCTGAATTTTATAAGGACTAAGAGTTTTTTGGTGGAGCTTTTAGGGTTTTCTGTATGTAAGATCAGGTCATCTGCAAACAGACAATTTGAGTTCCTCTTTCCCAGTTTGGATGTGCTTCATTGCTTTCTCTTAACTCATTGCTGTGACTAGGACTTTCAGTACTATGTTGAATAAAAGTGATGAAAGTGGACATTCTTGTTTTGTTCCAAGTTTTAAAGGAAAAACTTTCCATTTTTCCTCTTTCAGCATGTAAACTGTGATTTTGTCATATATGACCTGTATTGGGTTGAGGTACATTCCTTCTATACCTAATGTGTTTAAAGGTTTTATCATGAAGGGATATTGAATTTTAGTAAATGCTTTACCTGTGTCTGTTGAGATGATCTTGTGGTCTTTGTCTTTTATTCTGTTAATGTGATGTGTCATGTTCATTGATTCGTTTATGTTGAACCATCCTTGCATCCCTGAGATGAATTTCCTTTTGCATGGTGAAGGATGTTTTTGACGTGCTGTTGGATTTGGTTTGCTAGTATTTTGTTGTGGATTTTTGTATCTATGTTCATCATCATCAGGAATATTGGCCTCTAGATTTCTTTTTTTGTTGTGTCTTTGTCTGGTTTTGATATCAAGGTAATGCTGACTTCATAGAATGAGTTAGGAAGAATTCCTCCAGCTTCGGTTTTTTGGAATAGTTTAAGAAGAATTGGTATTAGTATTTCTTTAAATGATTGATAGGATTTGGTGGTGAATCCATCAGGTCCGGGGCTTTTTTGATAGGACACTTTATTAATGATTCGATCTCGTTAGTTGTTATTGGTCTGTTAAGTTTTCTGTTTCTTCATGAGTGAATTTTGGTAGGTTGTATGTGTCCAGGAATTTATTGATTTACTTCCAAGTTTTCCATTTTGTTGACATATAGTTGTTGATAATAGTCTCTAGTGACCTTTTTATTTCTGTGGTATCAGTTGTGATGTCTCCTTTTTCATCTCTGATTTTATTTATTTGAGTCATCTCTTTTTCTTTGTGTAGCTAAACATATGTCAGTTTTGTTTATTAAAACCACTCTTCATTTCATTCATATTTTGCATGGTTCTTTAGTCTCTATTTTATCTATTTATGCTCTGATCTGTATTATATTTCCTTCAACTAATGTTGCATCAAGTTCTTGTTTTTCTAGTTCTTGTGGTACAACAATAAAATTACTTATTTGATATCTTTCTACTTTTTTGATATGTGTGTTTATTGGAATAAACATCACTCTTAGAACTGCTTTTGCTGTATCCCATAGGATTTGATATGTTGTTTTCATTTTCATTCGTCTCAAGAACATTTTTGGTGTCTGAAATTTATTTATTGACCCATTGGTTGTTAAGGTGCATGTTTAATTTCCACATATTTGTTTCTAGTTTTCCTCCTATTACAGATTTCTTGATAAGTTTTAACTTAAAACAATTAAAGAATTGTTTTGTGGCCTAACATATTCCTAGAGAGTATTCTATTTGCTGTTGAGATACTGTGTATTCTGCAGCTGGTTGATTAGAATAGTCTATAATTGTCTGTTAGGTACATTCTAGAGTGTGGTTTAATTGTTGATTTTCTGTCGGTATGATCTGTCCATTGTGGAAAGCTGGGTGTTGAAGTCCTCTACTATTGTTGTATTGCAGTCTTTCTATTTAGGTATATTAATATTTGCTTTCTAAATTTAGGTGCTTCCATGTTAATTGAGTACATATATAACTGTTCTTGCTGTATTGAACTCTTTGTTATTGTATACTGGCCTTCTTTGCCTCTTCTTACAGTTTTCAGCTTCAGGTCTGTTTTATATGATATAAATATAGCTACTCCTGTTGTCTTTTGGTTTCCATTTGCATACAACGTTTTTTTCCCTATTCTTTCCCTTCCAGACTATGCATGTCCTTACAGGTGAAGTTAGCCCCTTGCAGGCAACATATAATTTGGTCTTGTTTTATTTTTATCTAGCCACTCTATGCCTTTTAATTGGAGAATTTATCCATTGATATGCAAGGTAATTATTGATATGTAAGGGCTTACTATTGCAATTTTCATTCTTATTTTCTAGTTATTCTGTAGATCCTTTCTTCTCTTATAGTCTTTGTGGTTAGGCACTTTTCTCTAGTAGTACATTTTGGTTCCTTTTTATTTTTGGTGTATCTGTTATAGATTTTTGCTTTGTGGTTACCATGAGACTTACAAAAACATCCTGTAGTTATAACAAGTTATTTTAGAGATTTACAAACTTTGTGAAGGAAAGAAACAAAAATACTGTACACTTTACCTCGATTCTCTCCTTGTATTTTGTATTTTTGAGTGATGACTTACATTTTTATATTACCTATCTTAAGTTATTGAAGTTATTTTTGATAGTTCATTTTTTAGTCTTCATATTAAAGGTATAAGTGGTTTACACATCATGATGATAGTATTATAACAAAAATCATGTTAGCATCCTGTTTATGTTTGAAGAACTATTTTTTAGCATTTCTTATAGGAGAAGTCTGGTAGTGGTAAATTCCCTCAGCTTTTGTTTGTGTGGAAAAATCTTTCTCTCTCCTTTTCTGCAGGAATACTTTGTTGTGTGCAGTATTCTTGGTTGCATTTTTTTCCCTTCAGTCTCAGCATGTATCATCTCACTTCTTTCTGGCCTATAAGGTTTCTTCTGAGAAGTCTGCTGTCGGGTGTATTGGATCTGTCTTACATGTTACTTGCTTCTTTTCTTTAGCTGCTTTTAGGATCCCCTATTTGTCTCTGCACTCTGAGGGTTTGATTATAATACGTCTCGGGGTATTCCTATGTAGGTTGAATCTGACTGGTGACCTTTGACCATCCTATGCTTGGCTATTAATTTTTTTTCCAGGTTTGGAAAGTTTTCTGTTATTATTTCTTTGCATAAGCTTTTAACCCCTTTGTCTTCCTGAATTCCCTCTTTAATAACTCCAATATTTACTCTTTTCATGTTGTCCCACAGACCCCATAGGCGTTCTTCATGTCATTATATTCTTTTTTATCTCTGTGTATTTTCAAATAGCCTGTCTTCTGGCTCACTAATTCTTTCTTCTATTTGATCAACTGTGCTGTTGAAACTCTCTTGCATTTTTCATTTTATTCATTGCATTTTTCAGCTCCAGGATTTGATTTTTTAAAATTACTTTAGTCTTTCTGCTAAATTTCCCTGATGAATTTTTGAATTGACTCTGTTCTTTCTTGAAGTTTGTTGAGCCTCCTTAAAACAGCTATTTTGAATTGTTTTAGAGATCACACGTCTCTATGACTTTAGGCTTGACCTCTGGTATCTTATTTTGTACATTTGGTGAGGTCATATTGTCTTGAATCTTCTTGATGCTTGTGTATGTGTGACAATATCTAAACATTTAAGGATTAGGCTTTTATTCCACTCTCCACAGCCTGGCTTTATTTGTGCTTGTCTTTCATAGGCCCTTCCGGAAATTCTAAGCCAGCTTAGAATTCTTAAATTGTTTCCTGAGCCTGTGACCACTGCAGCCATCTCAGCACTAGAGGGAGCTCCAAATCCAGGCTTGCTGCAGCTCTCCCAAGGGCTCCATGATTTACACAGCTCTCCCTCCTTGATGGACCTGGAAGAACTCAAGGAGGGTACAGGAGCTGTGTGGGAAAGCTAGTCAGGGACTCTAGTACAGAAGACTGTTTTAATCACCCAGACAAGTGTGTCTCCTAGTGGATCCCTGCAGGGAATGGATAGTTCCTTGGCTTCGGTGGTGGGAGGGGATGGAGCTGATATTGGACCCCCTCAGTATCTGTTTTTGGAGAGTAACTGGAGAGCCCATCTCATTGGCTCAGATAGACGCTTGTCTCCCAGCAGGTGCCTCTACAGACAGGATAGTTCACTGACTGCAGTGGTGGTGTTGTGTTTAAATTGAATTCTGCTCAAAATTAGTAGGCTGTTGAGTAGGACTTGGAAGTCTGTTTATTACATTGCAAGGTTACTCTTTGTAGTAGAAATTGACTTACATCCTAGAACTTAAGTTCTGCTACTGAATCTATTTCAAAATGATTCTGCTGCCTGTATCTTTGTCTTATCAAACTTCAAATACTCTTCTTCCTTTTACTTTATATTTCTTTATTTTTTTTAGCAGAAATAAATGTCATCAAAGTGTGGAAGAGGATAAAGCAAGTCAGGGAGGTTAGTGGAAAGAGAAGAGAAAATCAAATAATGCAAACATTAGAAAAGAAATCTATTTTATTGCATTTGATTTCTTTTGTTTGCAAATACCTGCTTTCCAGGAAAATGTGCTGGGGTAAAAGTGTATTTTGCCTTTTAATGCTTATTTTCTCAGATGTTAATTAGAAGTTAATGGAGCTTATAATTCCTATACAAATGAATTTAAATCTGTGTGTTAACACAGCAGTGGCTCATTTCCATAACTAGCCCTTTAAGACTGGAAGGACAAGTGACAGATTTATATTCCTTCCTCTTCTGCCCTTGAGGAGGTGTATAATGGTAGTGTGTCACGGCTCCAGCCTCCTGTTAGCTGAGGTCATTGAATTAGATTTGGAAATATATATAATTCTCTCTCCCTCCCATTCTCTCTCCCATTCTCTCTCTCCACACACACACACACACACACACACACACACGTGTATATATATATGTATATATATTTGCATGTATAAAGCACCTCTGGTATCTACAGACATGCATGTATATATATGCATGTATATGTGTGTGTGTGTATATATATACACACACACACATATATATATGATTTTGAGGGCATTATTTTCAAATTAGTTAAATCTAACTTGAAAAACTTTTATAAATAACAGAAATCAGGGAGTGGCGAGGACAGTGTCCAGCTCTGCGCAAGAGGACATCATCCAGTGGTTTAAAGAGGAGCAGCTACCACTTCGAGCGGGCTACCAGAAAACCTCAGACACCATAGCCCCCTGGTTCCATGGTGAGTGCAGAGATTTCCTCAATGGTGTTTCGTCTTAGGGCGGATGAAGCTGTGCTGATCTACCAGGAAGACAGAATAAAAGCTTCCATTTATTGGTGCTGCCCAAAAAGAGCCTTTCAGATTATTTTCACAAAGCAGTTCTTCAAAGACGCTTCAGTAAGCTGCATTCTCATGACTGTTTAGAAAGCAGTCAGCATTCATGGGCGCTATATGCACTGTGGGGCAGATTTATCACCACAAATAAAATGCATCAGATGGGAGGGAAAAGAGATATTCCTGGTGACTTAGCACTAGGGTGCTTGATTGTGACTTCCATCAAATGGCCACATCTTCCTTTCACCAAGGGAGACACAGTTATGGGTGTGGGAATGTGCTGGTCAGGACACTGGCTGAGCAACCTTGAACAAATCATTATTTTTTTCTGTAGGAAATCAATTTAAGCCTCATTTTCCCCATCTGTTAAATGAAGGAGTTGAACTTTGTGGTCTTGTGAGTGAAAACTTCTGTAGTTTTGATTCCTTGTTTCCAGTACGTAGTTGAGTGAGTAACATAGGTGGTTGGATCCTGAGCAGATATCAACTAGTAAACATTTTCTGTATTTGATCCAAGAAACTTGATTCAAGCCCCTCTTCCACCTAGCAGATACTTCATAGTCCCCTCTGTTTCTTGGATCTCAAGAAAAGTGAGTGGCTTCTTGCCTTAGTTGACTTCCATAAGGTCTGTGGTTGAATTGGACTAATTGGTTATATGGACAACAAAAGGTGCTTTAAAACAAAAACACAGTCCCCTCCCAGAGTATGTTTGTCCTAAGGATGTCTTGGTTTGCATTATGTTTAAGGCATCTTTCTTTGAAGTAGATCATCTCACACAGAAATATACCCCACAAAAAAAAACTCCCAAACACATATCATGGGAAACTCTTCTAAAAGGAATAGCTATTTGTGACAGGCTTTCTCCTAAAGTGCTGCTTGTATGGTCAGAACATCACAGAAGAACTGTCTGGCTTCTCTTGGAAGTAGGTGTTCTTTGGCGATTCAGACTTTAAGTGTCCATCCCAGAGGAGTCCCCTCTCCTTCCCAGGATGAGGTTGTAAGCCTCCTTCCTTTCTGCTTTAAGACATTGAGAGAGAGATGATGGTGTCAAAGATGAACAGAAAGAACATGGGACAGTTATGCATTAGCCATGGCTGTCTCAGCTGTCTAATAATGCCTTGCTTTCCTTTTTAAAATAAGCACCAAGGAAATCAGCCACTTTGTAGTTTCAGTGTCTTTGGACAGAAGATGCTGTCATCTCTGATTTTAAGAAGGGTAGTTTTTTTAACAGCAGGGAGTAAGAAATGGAAAATGATGGTTGTTATTAAAAGCCCTGGTACTTTAACAGGCAGTTCTGTTTGAAAGGCCGAAAGCTAGGAAGACAGAGACTAAAAATCAAGTTGGAGGTTTGGTTAAAAAATATGACTCTCGAGTTTTACGTAAAATAATTTATTCAGGTGTGATTATTATCGATTTATTTTCCCTTATACACATATTTTTCAGGCTCATAAGCAAAATAAAACTGTATAATTAATAACCATTACATAGCCATATAGTCAGTATACATCTTTATTTTCAGTTTCAAGAAGATACAGTTTCACATTTTCATGATAAAGAGAATATGCGTCACATCTTATCTCTTTGAAATATAATCGTTTATTACTGGGAAGCCTGTTCTGAAATATTAGGATGGTAGCCATTTATAGGTTTATCATCTTTTCTTTGTCACATCCACCATGAATTACCCTTCATAAGATGCTATTTTGGTTGCCTAATTTTCCACTCCACAAAGTTTTATACTTTCATCTTTTTCTCTCAATTAAGCTCAAGGTAAGGATGGGAGTGGGTAGGAGAGGACAAAGGGATTGAAGACTGTTGGATTTCTGGCTTTTGTGGCTGGGAGGAAGGTGGCTGGGCTATCAATGGAGGGAAGGAACATAGGGAATGGGGAGGGTTAGGGAAGCAGAGAAGAGAACAGAGCATTCTATTTCACAGCATGATAAATGTAGTTAATAGAGTATTGTATGTTTCAAAAGTGCCAAAAGAGTAAATTTCTAATGTTCTCACCAGAAAAAAAATGCTAAGTATTTTAGGTGATGGATATGTTAATTAGTTTGTTTTAATTATTCCACATTGGGTTCATATATCATAATATCACTTGGTATCCCATAAATTTATACAATTGTAAATTGAAGATTTACAATGAAAAAGTTCCAGATTCCTCCCTGTGATCCATGATGCCTACTTGATCTGCCCATCTATTGCTCCAGACCCATCTCAAGCCACTGTCCCTGCCTCGGTCACCTCTGCAGGCCTCCCTTCCGTCCCTCAGACACACCACACTTGTCCCTACCTTAGGGTTCTTGCAGTTGCTCTTCCTGCACACCTTCCTTTGGCTGACTTCTTAAGGAATTGACTCAAGTGATTACAGAGGCTTGGTAAGTCCCAAATCTGACAGGGTAGGAGGGAAGGCTGGAGATGCGGGGAGGAATGGCTATTCCCATCCAAATGCCCCCTGCTGGCAGCATCCCTTCCTGCTCAGGGGAGGTCAGCCTTTGACGTAGTAAGGCCTTCAACTGACTGGATGAAGCCCACACACATTATGGAGGGTAATCTGCTTTACTCCAAGTCCTCCCATTTAAATCTCATCCAAGGCCGGGTACAGTGGCTCATGTCTATAATCACAGCACTTTGGGAGGCCGAGGCAGGTGGATCACTTGAGGTCAGGAGTGGTTGGTAAAAACCCCATCTCTACTAAAAATACAAAAATTAGCTGTACATGGTGGTGCACACTTGTAATTCCAGCTACTCGGGAGGCTGAGGCAGGCAAATTGCTTGAACCCAGGAGGCACAGGTTATAGTGAGCTGAGATTGCGCCAATGCACTCCAGGCCTGGGCAACAGAGTGCTACTCTGTCTCAAAATAATAATAATAATAATAAAATAAAAACCAAATCTCATCCAAAAAATCCTTCCCAGAGACATCCAGAATAATTTTTGACCAAATATCTGGGACCATGGCCCAGTCAAGTTGACCCATAAAATTAACCATGGAGGCAGCTTTCTTGGTGAGACTGTGCTGGTCCGCTTGCTATAGACAACATTCAGATGAGCAGTTAGTTGTCTCCTTAATGAAGCTAGATTTAAGTTCTCAGAATGTAATCAGGCAAAATCATCTCAGAAATCCTCAAAACCACAGGCATGAAAGATCACACAAATTTTAATTTTTTCCCTTTATTTCATTAAAAATTGATTTTTCTTATGGAATATTTTAAACACAAAGTACCAAGAAAAATACAACACCAGTGATATAACAAACATTGTATCTGTTCTCCAGGTGTAATGAATATTAACAGCCATATTTACTTCATCTCTGTTTTTCTTAAGAAATAAAACTTGCCAGGGCAGTCATGGTGGCTCATACCTGTAATCCCAGGGCTTCTGAGAGGCTGAGGCAGGCAGATCACTTGAGGTCAGGAATTCGAGACCAGCCTGGCTAACATGGCAAGACCCCGTCTCTATTAAAAATACAAACATGATCTGGATGTGGTGGCAGGCACCTGCAGTTCCAGCTACTTGGGAGGCTGAGGCAAGAGAATTGCTTGAACGCAGGAGGTGGAGCTGGCAGTGAGCCTAGATGGCTCCACTGTACTCCAGCCTGGGAGGAGAGTAAGACTCCATCTTAAAAAACAAAATAAATAAAAAAGAAAATCTGCCATATAGAATTAAGTTCTCCTTTGTTGCTTTTCTTTTTAATCCCATTTCCTTTCCTTGTATCCTTCACTGCTCTTCTGAAGCTGCGATTTCCATCCATATTTTATATGCTGTAAACATATATATTGTAATAAAAATATACAGTATTGTGTTTACCATTTCAATGGGATCATGTTACACGTAGGGTTTTCTCCCAACATTGTTTCTGGGATCTGTCCTTGCTTATACATATAGACAGGCTCATTCGTTTTACCTATCATGCAGTGTTTTATTTTATATATATATATATAATGTATATAAAAATATATATAATATATACACACACATATATTACACACATATCGTTATTCATCTCTTCTACATTTGCTGTAACTTTTTTGCTCTTACAGAAAATGATGTGGTATACACCCTTGAACATGTCTCGCTGTAAACATATATGATCATTTCTTCAGAGTATATATCTAGAAGCAGAATTCCTAGGAGGTAGGATATGTGCATCTTTAATTACACTACATATTGCTAAATGCCCATGAAACTGATTATACCAGTATATACTCCTACCAGCTGTACTTGAGAATTTGTTTCCCTATGTACTTGCCAGTTCTTGATACTGCCAGATTCTCAATTTCTGTTCCTCACAGTGGAATCTTCTTATTTTAATTTGTACTAATTTATAGTGAGACTGAGCTCATATTTTACTGGCTGGATGAGTAGGTCTTCTGTAATTACTTATACAGATCTTTTGACCATTTTTCTAATGAATTGATTTTTTATATTGACCTATAGGATTTTACATATTCTGGAGACTGATCCTTTGTCAATTATATGGGTTACATATATATTCTCCTAGTTTGTGACTTGTCTTTTAAGTCTTTTGACACATTTTAAGGGAGATAAGTTTTTCATTTCAGTGTGAGGTTAAATTTAGCTATTTTTCCTTTATGGTTTTTGCTTGTTGTATAATGCACAATCCACCCATATTTTATTTTTGCATATAATAGACATGGAGACTCTATTTATTATGTAAAAGTATGCACTATATACAAATTACCACCTTCACAGTTCTTTGTTGTTTTTGTTGTTTTGAGATGGAGTCTCTGTTGTTGCCCAGGCTGGAGTGCACTGGCACGATCTTGGCATACTACAACCTCTGCCTCCCAGGTTCAAGCAATTCTCCTGCCTCAGCCTCCTGAGTAGCTGGGATTACAGGTGCTTGCCACCAAGCCCTGCTAATTTGTGTATTTTTAGTAGAGATGGGGTTTCATCATGTTGGCCAGGCTGGTCTCGAACTCCTGATCTCAGGTGATCCACCTGCCTCACCCTGCCAAATTGCTGGGACAACCATTTTTAAGTGTACCGTTCAGTGTTAAATACATCCATAATACTGTACAACTGGTCATGTGTGGTGGCTCCCATCTATAATCCCAGCACTGTGGGAGGCTAAGGCAGGTGGATCCTTTGAGCCCAGGAGTTTGAGACCAGCAACTTAAACAGGGCAAATTTCATCTCTACAGAAAAACATGGCAACACCCCATCTCTTAAAAAAAAAAAAAAAATTGCCAGGCATAGCAGTGCATGCCTGTAGTCCTAGCTGCCTGGGAGGCTAAGGCAGGAGGATCGCTTGAGTCTAGGAGGCAGAGGTTGCAGTGAGCCAAGATCACACCATGCACTCCAGCTTGGAAGACAGTGACAGACCCTGCCTTAAAAAAAAAAAAAAAAAAAAAAAAAAAAAAAAATTGTACAGCTATTACCACCATCCATCTGCAGAAGTTATTTCACCTTGTAAAACTGAAACTACCCATTTAATAATGCTCCATTCACCACCAATCCCCAGCAACTGGCAACTACCATGGTGCTTTCTCTATGAATCTGACTATTCTAGATACCTCGTATAAGTAGAACTGTACAGTATTTGTCTTTCTGTGACTGGCTTATTTCATTTAGTATCATGTCCTCAAGATTTATTCATGTTGTGCATGTCAGAATTTCCTCCCTTTTCAAATCAGAATAATACTCCATTCTATGGATGGACCACAGTTTGCTTACCCATTATCTGTTGATGGACTCTTGAGTTGCTTCCATGTTTCAGGTATTGTGAATAGTGCTGCTGAGAACACAGGTGTAGAAATAGCTCTTCGAGACTCTGCTTTCAGTTCTTTTGGGTATTTACCCAGAGGTGGAATTTCAGGATTATAGGGTAATTCTATGGTTTAACTTTATAGAAACTGGCCATACTGTTTTCCATAGTGGCTATGCTATACTATTTTACCTTCCCACCAACAGTGGCTATGTCATACTATTTTTACCTTCCCACCAACACTGGCTATGCTATACTATTTTACCTTCCCACCAACAGTGCACAAGAATTTCAATTTCTCCACATCCTTGCCAGCCCTTGTTATTTTTCTTTTTCCTCTTTTCTCTTTTAAGAGACAGGGTCTTGCTCTGTTACCTAGGCTGGAGCGCAGTGGCACAATTAGAGCTCACTGCAGTCTCGAACTCCTAGGCTCAAGTGATCTTCCCACCTCAGCCTCCTGAGCAGCTGGAACTACAAGCGTGCAGAACCATGACTGGCTAATTTATTTTTTGTAGAGACAGGATCTCACTATGTTGCTCAGGCTGATCTCAAATTCCTGGCCTCAAGCATTCCTCCCTCCTCAGCCTCCCAAAGAACTGAGATTACAGGCATGAGTCACTGTGCCTGTTTTCCTTCTTTCTCTCTCTCTTTCATAGCAACCATCCTAGTGGGTGTGAGGTCATATGTCACTATGGTTTTGATTTGCATTTCCCTAATGACTAGTAATGTTGAGCACCTTTTCATTTGCTTATTGGCCATTTGTATATCTTCTCTGACAAATGTTTACTTGAACTCTTTGCCCAGTTTTGGATTGGGTTCTTGTTGAATTATAAGAGTTTTCTATGCAGTATATTCTGGGTATCAATCCTTTATTAGATGTCTAATTTAAAAATATTTCCGCCTGTTTTATGAGTTGTCTTTTTACTCCGTTGAGAGTGTCTTTTGATGTATAAAATGCTTTAATTTTTATGAAATTCGATTTGCCTATTTTTTTCTTGTGTTGCTGGTGCCTTTGGTGTCATATCTAAGAAATCACTGACAAATCCAATGTTGTGAAGATTTGGCCCTCTGTTTTCTTCTAAAAGTGTTCCAGTTTCAGGTCTTACATTTAAGTCTTTGATCCCTTTTGAGTTAATTTTTATATATGGTGTTAGATACAGGTCCAATTTCATTCTTTCACATGTGGTTATCCAATTTTACCAGCACCATTTGTTGAAATGACTACCCTTTCCCTATTGAATGGTGTTGGCACCTTTGTCAAATATCATTTGACCATATCTATGCATTTTTATTTCTCGGTTTTTTATTATAATCTGTTGGTCTATAGGTCTGTATGTATGCCAGTACCACACAGTTTTGATTACTGTAGCATTGTAGTAAGTTTTGAAATGAGTATGTGTGACATCTTCCTGTGTTTTCTTCTTTTTCAGGATTGTTTTGATTATTTGGAGTCTCAAGATTCCATATGAATTTTTGGATGGGTTTTTCTATGTCTACAAAAGACGTTGGGATTTTGGTAGGGATTACATTGAATCTGTATATCGTTTTGAATAGTATTGTTGTCTTAAGTCTTCTAATCTGGGAACATGGGATGTGTTTTTATTTACTTATGTCTTCTTTATCTCAGCAGTGTTTTGTAGTTTTTTTGTTTTTTTTTTTTTTTTTTTTTTTTTTTAGACGGAGTCTTGCTCTGTTGCCTAGGCTGGAATGCTGAAGTGCAGTGCTGTGATCTCTGCTCAGTGCAACCTCCACCTCTCGGGTTCAAGCAATTCTCCCATCTCAGCCTTCTGAGTAGCTGGAATTAAAGGCAACCACCACCACGCCTGGCTAATTTTTGTATTTTTAGTAGAGACAGGGTTTCACTATGTTGGCCAGGCTGGTCTTGAACTCCTGACCTCAAGTGATCCACCTGCTTCAGCCTCCCAAAGTTCTGGGATTACAAACATGAGCCACTGTGTCCAGTCATGAATGTTTTATAGTTTTTATTGTATAAGTCTTTCACTTCCTTGGTTAATTTTCAAGTATTCTTTTTGATAATAGTGTAAATGGAATTTGATTTGTAATTTCCTTCTCAAAGTGTTCATTGTTAGTGTATAGAAATGCAAATGATTTTTGTGTGTTGACTGTGTATCCTGCCACTTTGCTTAATTCATTTATTAGTTTTAACAGTTTTTTGTGGAATCTTTCTGGTTTTCTACATAGACGATTATATCATCTGACAACAGAGATAATTTTACTTCTTCTTTTCTAATTTGGATACCTTTTACTTTATCTAACTGCTGTAGCTACAACTTCTAGGAATAGTTGAATAGAAATGGCAAAAGTGGGCATCCCTGCCTTATTCCTGATCTTAGAAGAAATGTCATTCAACATAACTAAGATGTTTGCTGTGGGTTTTTCATACGTGGCCTTTACTATGTTGAGGGAGTTTCCTTCTCTTCCTAGTTTGTTGAGTTTTTATCACGATAGGGTATTGCATGTTGTTGGATGCTTTTTCTGCATTAATTGAGATGACCGTGTATTTTTTTTTCATTTATCCTGTTAATGCGGTGTACTACATTGATTGATTTTCATATATTGTACCATCTTGCATTCCAGGAATAAATCCTACTTGGTATGGTATATAATCCTATTGATATGCTGCTGGATTAATTTTGATAGTAACCATGTTACTATAATACTAGCTTTTATAATTGCCTATGTATTTACTTTATTGAGTTACTTGTTTATTTGGCTTTGAGTTACTGTCTGCATCGTTTCATTTCACCATGTAGCATCACCATGCTTGGAGATTTCTTGCATGGCAGGTTTAGTGGTAATAAACTTCCTTAGCTTTTGTTTACCTAGGAATGTCTTAATTTGTCTCTCACTTTTAAAGGACAATTTTGCCAGGATTGGCCAAAAGAATCAAGAATCAGTAGGATTCTTGATTGACAGTTGTTTTTACTTTTAGTATTTTGAATATGCAGATAGTCCTAACTTACAATGGTTTGACTTACGATTTTTCTACCTTATGATGGTGTGAACATGATACACATTCTGTAAAACCCATACTTCAAGTACCCATTCAACCATTCTGTTTTTCACTTTTAGTACAATATTCAGTAAATTACTTGGGCTATTCAACACTTATAAAATAGTCTTTGTGTTAGATGATTTTGCCAAACTGTAGGGTAATGTAAATATTCTGACCATGTTTAAGGTAGGCTAGGCTAAGTTATGATGTTCAGTAAGTTAGGTGTATTAAGTGCATTTTTGACTGATAATATTCTCAACTTATGCTGGGTTTATCAGGATGTAATGCCATCATAAGATAAGTTGAGGAGCATCTTTATTGGCCCACTGCTCTCTGTCCTCCAGAATTACTGATGAGAAATCTGGGGCTAATCTTATTGACCATCCCTTGTATGTGATGAGTTGCTTTTCTCTTTTCTCTCTTGCTGCTTTGAAGATTTTTTTTTTTTTTTTTTTTTTTTTTTTTTTTTTTGAGACAGGGTCTCACTCTGTCACTCTTGCTGGAGTACAGTGATGTGATCTTGACTCACTACAGCCTCAACCTCCCAGGTTCAAGCAATCCTCCCACCTCAGCCAAGTAGCTGGGACTACAGGCACATGTCACCATGCCTGGCCAATCTTTGTCTTTTGACAGTTTGATTGTACTGTGTGTCTCTTTAAGTTCATCTCACTTGGATTTCATTGAATTTCTTGGATGTTTATATAATCTCTATCATGTCAAACATGAAACACATAATGTCAAACATATATAATGTTTATATAATGTCTTTCATCAAATTTGGGAAGTTTTCATTATTTCTTCAAATACTCTCTCTGCCCCCTTCTTCTCCTTCTGATAGTTCGACAAACGTATATTGGGTCATTTGATGCTGTTCCATAGGTCCCTTAGGCTATGCTCACTTTTCTTCATTTTATTCTTTCTGTTCCTCAGACTCAGTAACGTCCATTGTCCTGTCTTCAAGTTCAGTGATTCTTTCTTCTGCCTGCTTAAATCTACCTGTGAATTCCTCTAGTGAATTTTTCATTTTAGTTATACTTTCAGCTCCAGGATTTCTTTTTTTTTTTTTTCTTTTTTTAGGTTTTCTCTTTATATTTACATTTTGCGCATATGTAAAATCTTTGAGTAGACCTGTCATCGGGTCTTTTTCAAGGACAGTCTCTGATTTGTTTTCCTTTGAATGGGCCATATTTTCCTTTTTATTTTCAGGCATTGTGATTTTTTGCTGAAATCTGGGTATTTGAATGTAATAATGTGGTAACTCTGGGAATCTGATTCTTCCTCTGCCTGAAGGTTTACTATTGTTTTGTTTTTATTGTTATAGGCTTTCTCTATGTCAAGGATCAGCCTGAGGTATAAACTTATGGTCTTCACAGCTCCTTTTTGAGCCTGTATCTTTACATGGCCATGAATAGTCATAATTTTCCCCATATATGCAGTTATTTTTGAATGTTGTAGTCTTTAATGTCTGGCTCCCAAAAGGGGGAAAAAAATTAAGGGGGAGGGATTTTTAAAATGTAATGACTAGATTACCTAGGTTTGAGTTGGGTTTTCTTCTCTGTAAAATGAGGATAATACTAATACATCTATGTCATAGGGTTGTTTTTATAAAGTAAATCAGCTAATATTATGTAAAGTGCTTGGAATAGTACCTAATAGGTGGTGTTTGTTATTTTGGTTTATCAGATTTGTGCAGTTTAAGTTCATCTTTCCTGTTCCCCTTTCTTTTCATATCATTTTGAGTAACAGTGTAAGCAAGCAGCACTTCAATAAAATAGATTGTAGTTACTGCAAAAACTGCCCTATGTTATTTCTACAAGTGTTTATTTAGGGCCTGTCTTTAAAAGCTAGGTGGTCACCTCAGAAGGCAACAGTAATTTGGAAGGACAGAGGGTCAACACCCTCACCAACAGAGAATAAAGTTTTTCGGGTAAGTTTGCCAGGACGTTGCAGGTTAAGGTTGAGCGTTGAGCTTGGGTTTGGGAGGGATGGTGCAAAGAGACAGGGGTGAGTCTTAACATTGCTAAAGTAATAGCTACCATTTTCTAGATTTATGATCTTCTAAATATTGTAATTGCTTAAGTCTGCTTGATTTTGTCATCCTTTATCTCTTCTTATCCCATTGTCCTTGAACTCCCATTTTTTCAGTTCCAGACTGTCTTGACCTTCAAATGCAATCCTTGTTTTATTCATTTTATTCTTGCATCTGATAGCCAGATTCCAACATTAAGAAAGACCTTACAGTCTGTAATATTTGTAAACTAAGTAAGTAGCGTTGGAAAGTCCTTCTGGCCAAATTTAACTTCCTGCTGACTGAAGAGTCATCCCAGTTATTCTGACTTCAGATTATGAGTCTCCAAAGCGTGTAGATACATAATTCATTTTACCCACTAACATGCTTTTAAAGTTCCCCAAGACAGGGCCAAAGAATAAATAAAATTGAGATCTGAACTTCTGTCCAGAAACCCACAGGTTCATTTCTTCATTCTATCGACATTTTCCTACTTCTGCTAAAAATACAGCAATATATTGGAGCTCAGAAACTGGCAGGGACTGGGAGTGGGAAGATGGGTAAAAAGAAATCTGTGTATAAACAAGTTTATGATTTAGACAAAAATTCACATATTTGCTTTATGTATCAATGGTTGATCATTATTCCTCTGAAATTTAATGAACACTCTTACTCAAATGTGGATGTAATTAGACTGTTGATGAAATCTTTCCATCTTGATTTGTTTCTTATGGCTGTCTGTTGCTGTCATGGCATACAACTGAAACTGCCCTCCTTGTGCTTTGGTCCCAGCATTTTATATTTTAATCTACTTAGCAAGCACATCCTTTTTACTTTGGTGGGATAGCAATACAGTTCACACTTCAGCTGTTTTTTTTTTTTTTTTTTTTTTTTTTTTTGAGACAGAGTCTTGCTCTGCTACCCAGGCTAGAGTGCAGTGATGCGATCTCAGCTCACTGTAGCCTCCACCTCCCAGGTTCAAACGATTCTCCTGCCTCTGCCTCCCATGTAGCTGGAATTACAAGGCATGGGCCACCACACCCTGCTAAGTTTTGTATTTTTAATAGAGACCATGTTGGCCAGGCTGGTCTCGAACTTCAGACTTCAAGTGATCCACCCACCTTGGCCTCCCAAAGTGCTGGGATTACAGGCCTGAGCCACCACGCCTGGCCACACTTCAGCTATTTTGATTCCTTCCATTTTTTGATATATGCTACTGACTCTTCAGAGGGTCACTCTGAACCTCTTGGAGGTATTCTCTGGAATTGTTGTTCCCTAGAGATGGTTGTTAAGGTAGAATCCTGTGTCCCACTCCTCCCAACTTCCCTTCTTCTACTCCTGACAGTTTTTCATACACAGCTCCTTCAAAATGGGGACCAGATACCACCCCTGACAGAGCATACGTCACTGAATAGGTTGCATTAAGAAGGGCTCATGGAGGCTTCCCAAAATTTCTTTCAAAGATCTTAGCAGACCTGAGTCACTGCCCCTAAGTGATCATCTGTCCTTCTACTATTTTGCTGAAGAATGGAGATTTCTTAATTGTGGGGCCATCAATATTCTGTCCACCTTTCACAAAGGGATTTTCAAGCTTCTGTCTTCACTGAGCACAGAGTAGTTACTTATGTGATTTCTCAAAGCCTTTTTGTTCTTAAACCTCAGATGACATATATATCCTGCCTCATTTACATGGATGATTCACACATTTTATGGAGTGGAGAGGCTGTGGCCAGCAACAATAATATATCACTGCTGGTGTGTGGCAGAGAAGGACAGCTGGAAGTCCATTCCCGGGCAGGACTCCTTTTAGCATGAAGGCTTCACCTACATTAATGTCATTAAAGCAAAGCACGTTTTGTCCAAATTATTCTCCATGGTCCCCCTATAAAATTGCTTAGTATTTGTTCAGATTGTAGAGCAGCTGGAGAAGATGAAACAAAGAGGCTAAAACTACACATATTAATTCGGATTTGGGAAGAGCTATCTTTTCTGCAGAACATTCTATGTAATGCTGGCTTTTTCCTGGAGGAACCTGACTTTTCTCATAAATTACTCAGTGCAGCAGGCTTCCTGCAAAAATGTTAATATGTTTGCCAGTAATGTGGAGAATAGCCCATTAGCCCCAAGCTCTTACTTGGGTTTTTGCAGATGATGCACTTGAGTCCTCATGCTGACACTATCACAATATGGCAGTGGCTGTGCCTGGGAGCCCCAGGCTTCCCAGTACACATGCCCAGGACTGGACCCTTGTAGTTCCCTGTCCTGCTCTTGGAGTCCTGAGGTTGCCTAGAGGGGCCTTAGAGGCAAGGGGCAGGTACAGTGGGTGTGTGAGAACCTAAGAAGAGAGATTCTGCTTTGGGGGTTTCACTTGGGATTTTGAATAGAAAAGAGGTTCTACTGTTTAATTTCGTATTCTAAAAGCCATCAAACTTATGTCATCACATGCTTTTTTTATAAAAAAGGGTCTTGCTCTGTCACTTAGGTTGGAATGCAGTGGCGTGATTACAACTCACTGCAGCCTTGACTATCTGGGCTCAGGTGATTCTCCCACCTCAGGCTCCTGAGCAGCTGGGAATGCAGGTGTATACCACCACACCCAGCTAATACTTTTTGTTGGTCTTTGTAGAGATGGGGTCTTGCCATGTTGCCCAGGCTAGTCTCAAACTCCTGGTCTCAAGTGATCCTCCCGCCTCAGCCTCCCAAAGTGCTGGGATTACCAGCATGAGACAGGGCACCTGGCCATGGCCATCACATGCTTTTTTATTTTTGTAGCATCACATGCTTTCTGGACAGTTTCTTCTGACACAGCCAGATGATGATGCCTGACTTCTTTATGCCAAGGGAAAGTAAGTAAGTAGTGGTTAAGAGCATGTCCCTGGGGCCACAGTGCCTGGCTTCAAATCTGAGTCTCCCCATTAATTAGCTGTGTGGCCTTAGGCAGTCACATGAGTCTGTCCTTCTGTCCCTGATCTGTATAATGCAGATCACTAGGGTTGTTCCTGCCTCAGTATGTGCATGTAATTTGCTGTTATTATTTGTAAAACATGAAGAACTGTGTGGCACAGTTTATAAGTGTTAGCCATTTAAGATAATGAAGTGAGGATGAATAACGCTAATAGTTCTGATCCTTGACTCATTAAGGAGCTTCTCAGTCCTCAGCAGCATGAATGCTAAGCTCAGAGGTTGGAAGAATCAATGATGCACTGTCCCCACATCAAGGCATACTACACATACGTAACCAATGAAAAATGCATCTTCTTTAAGTTGACAAGGTGAGAAATGAACCCCCCTTTGTGAAATAAAGACTCATTTTATTTTCACCTCATTCCAGGAAAATTCCATGAGCCTAGTGGGTTGAAAAGCATAGTGGGTTAAAAGCAAAACCCCAGAATAGGAGACAAGAGCCCTGGAAGTGTCATTTGCTAATCCTGCAAGCTTGGGCACTTGCCTTTTCTGTGTTAGTTTCCTCATCTATAAAATAGAGAAGACGATAATATCAGCTCTGCTTTTTAGAGGAAACAACTCTAAAATGCAGTGGAAGTACATTGAACAGTGTGGTACGCCAGTGCAAAGCAGGTGTTCTGTCTGAGAGAGTGGGTGAGAGCGTGTGCTCCGAGGTCAGCCAGCCTGGGTCCAATTCCAGTGCTTCTCCTGACCTACCCAAATGACCTTAAGCAGGGTTTGCAAGTTTTCTCACCCATTATTTGAGGATAATAACAATATGTCTATGTAGGGTTGCGGTGAGGATGAGAGGAGGTGATACAAACTTTATTTGGCCATCTTTCATCTGATTTTTAAACACATATTTTCCAGACACAGGAAGTTGTACAGATGTACCCAAATAATATTAGACCTCTTGGCACTTCAAAGGAAAATGAAATGCATCTCTTGTCCCTATGATCACAATTCTGAGAACAGAGGCAGTGGCTGCACGGAAGTGTCCCACAGAAGGAAGTTTCTGACTTGATTATAAGACACAAGCATTCATTAAACTCTTTTTTGGTCATCTTCTAAGGGGCAGGTGCTGAGTGTGTAAAAATAAGATGGAGTAGTTGGCCTCTAGGAGCTCACAAGGAAGTCGGGGAAGGCAGGACAGTCATGGCAGAAGGTTCTGTGAATTCTTGGAGAATTCTTGGATAGAGGTGAAAAAGGTGAAAACTAGCTGAGTACACAGATGGAGGTAAGTACAGGTGACACCCTGCATTGACCACTTGAGTGCTCAGATGGAGGTGGGAGCAGGTGCTCAGCAGGTCTAGGAGAAACTGAGACTGACTGCCTAGACTAGCATGAGGACACGTCATGTTCTGGAGTTGAATCTTGTGGAGTGAGTAGGAGTTTTCCAGGAGGAAGCTGTGGAGAAAGATACCATTGAACTGCCCTGTGGGGCAGTCTCTGCCACTTGGATTTCCAACCGGAGCCTGCTGGTTTTGAGTTACTTCTGGGCTCTTGGGTCTGTTTACCGACTGCTATGCAAAAAATATTTCCCCGGGGCCTTTCCTGGGCAAAATGTTCATTGTAGAGAGGTTTAGAGCTACGCTGTCCAGTTAGGGTAGCCCCTAAACGCATGTGGCTTTTCACATCAAAATGAATCACAAGCCCTATTTCAGAGTTCAGTAGCACATGTGGCAATATTTTCATTATCACACAGACAGGAGTGGGACCTCCTCCAGCTGCGATGGACCCCTGTGCTGGTGCTGTTGTATAGGGTGTAGGCTCTCAGGAGTTTCAGTTCCTGCTCTGCCCCAGGTTCTTCAGGGCCAGACACTGCCCATCAGACCTCACGCAGTAACATGTGCTTTCTTGTGGGCTGCCAGAGTTCTGCCAATCCCGGCCTGGATTCAACTCTAAAATCAACAGCATGTTGCCTGGGTGAATATCTGCTTCACTAAACTGATGGACTAACATAGTCCAACCTGGGCAACATGGTGAAACCCCATCTCTACAAAAATTGGCCGGGCATGGTGGCATGTGCCTGCAGTCCCAGCTACCCAGGAGGTGGAGGCTGCAGTGAGCCGAGACTGTGCCGCATCGCTCCAGCTTGGGCAATGGAGTAAGACCCTGTCTTCAAACAAACAAACAAACAAAATACTGTTTTTCTCTAGCACAGAAATCCTCCTATGACATCAGGTTTGGTTTTTTTAAGCTGTGTGGAGAGGGCAGGTCAGAGGGAAGAAGCACCAATGTGTCATAGCCTTTAGGGGCTGGGGTTAAGACCCCTGCTTCAGAATTCTAGAGTTGTGCAAAGGGCAACTCAGGGGACAGGTACCATTAGGTTGACTGAGGCCGGGTGTGGTGGCTCATGCTTATCATCACACTATCATCCCAGCACTTTGGGAGGCTGAGGTGGGCAGATCATTTGATGCCAGGAGTTTGAGACCTGCCTGGCCAACATGGTGAAAACCTGTCTCTGCTAAAAATACAAAAAAATAGCTGGGCATGTTAGTGGGCTCCTATAATTCCAGCTACACAGGAGGCTAAGGCAATGAGAATCGCTTGAACCCAGGAGTCAGAGGTTGCAGTAAGCCGAGATCACACCCCTGCACTGCAGCTTGAGTGACTGTTTAAAAAAAAAAAAAAACGTTGATTGAGTCCTCAGTAATCAATATCTAACATTGGATTTTGGTTTTGTGCTCAAGAATTCCCTATCCCAGCAGATGAACCTCATTGCTTGGCAGTAATCACAGCCAGGACACCCCAAATGCACACGCTGCCCTTGATAGATTCATGACAAATTGTCCATTGACTTGTGTATTTAGCTGCACCAAGCCAGTTTGCTATTAAGGAATAGTAATCCTCTTACAAAGCAAAAAAAGCAAAGACAAACTACCTCTTGGACCATTCAAAGCCTAGTCTCCAGGGCACTGCCCTTTGGAACCTGCCCTCTGTCCCGTGGTGTACAAGGACTCTCCACTATGACCTGTGCTTTGCCAACAACACGTTTGATTGGGTCCTGGTGTCCCAGGAGATTAGATGGCACCAAGATCTGTGGGTAAGGCTAAGGGGCTTTTGGAAAGTTTCAGTTACAGTAACTACAACCTCATCTTACAAGGAATTTGACCTTAGCCCAGGTTTGGTTATAGTTTTCCCGAATAGCTTTAATTTTAGGAATCCAGATTCATCTGGATAGTTTCCAGATGTCATAAATTATAACATCTGCCCCATCTGTTGAAACAGCCTGGAATTTCATAGTGAGCCGTCAGCCTAGGAGGAGGGAGAAATCTTTTTCCAGGATGCTGCTTCTCCTCCAATCTTGGCTCCTTGTTTCTGAAGGGGACTTTTCAGGGTCATTGAAAAACATCCCTGGGTTTCGGAGACAGTCTCATACAGTGTCTTTAGAGATTTGCCATGTGCAGTCCCCACATGGGCTGGTGGTACCTGGTGCCTTGTTACAATGTACAGTTGTCATTTGTAACTTATCAGTGGGACCAGGTATGCTTAGGAAGGGGAAATAGACAAACAGAAGGAGCAGCCCATATCTGTTGGAACTTAGCCATGATTTGAGTACCTCATGTGGATAGTGGAGCATCTGAACTAAGGAGCACTCTCATTGTAAGCCTGGAGTGTGCAGTGGGTCTGTCTCACAGGTGAAGGGGTGGAAAAGCGACTGGACATGATACGTGCAATGCATGTGCATCAGTCTTCTGCTGGGAACGAGTGTAATAGAGCCACTGCCCCTAGGAGAAAGGCCCTGCTCTGTTTCGAGGACATTGACTATCTGCAAGTCGGGGAGACTGTCTGGCCTTTTCACCCACTCCCAGCTCTTACCTGGAGGTCTCACACTGGGTTGACCTTCATACACTGGGACTCTGCAGTGGGACACCTGGGGTCTGTGTCCTCCTAAATAGGAAGCAGGAGAAGGGCTGGTCAGATGATCTTGGCTAGGAGAAAACAGACAATTTTTAAAATCCTCCTGTCATTCAAGGGTCTGTTTACAGAAAAGAGAACAGACATGGTTTTATTTTACTCTGGAGAGAGTTCACTTCTCAATTAACTGTACTAACAAGACAAAAGGGCTATGGCAGCCCGTTGCCTTTTTCTGAGGTGGTTCTGTTATTGTTTTGTTTTCCTGATAATAAGGTACTGAGTATCAACAGGGAGCCAACAAGAGAAGGCAAGAGCTTTGCTGAAATGAAAAAGGGCACGCGTAGAACGCTGCTCCTCCCTCCCAGATCACAGCTCACTGAATAATTCATTGACTTCCCCATCTTTCCAAGATGCATTTCTGCTCTATGAGTTTTACAGCATTATCTATTCATCGACAAATTATGATGGGAATAAAAAATTTGGAACATAAGTCAGACCTCATGAGTTTGGACTAACTGGGGAAAAGGCTGGTCTGGAGTAAGAGTGTGAATTCGTGAGGCATCTAAGCTATGTCTATATATAACTTCATATATGCATATAAAGATACACATATATTTTTATTCATTTAAATGCCAGTGTAGTGTCATTTAGCAATAGCTACAGTCTATGGTACTTTATAGAACTGAGTCTGACTTGGCTCTGTCACTAAATTACTGAGCCTCCCACACCAGGGAGTCTCAACTTCAGCACTACCGCTATGTGGGGCTGGATAATTCTTTGCAGTGTGGGGCTGTTCTGTGTCTCACAGGCTGTTTAGCAACATCCCCGGCCTCTACCCACATCCTCCATCCATGACAACCAAAGATGTCTCTCAGACACCTTTGTCCGAGTGGTTGAGAACCACTGTCCTAGACCAAGTCAAATCACTCCCCAGGCCATTGACTCCTTGTTGGTAAACTGAGGTGGCCTAGGGAGAGTATCTTTAAATCCCCTCCCAGATCTAACATTCCCAGGATGACCATCAAGGCATTCGGCTAGACCCTCATAAACTGTCAAACACCTGTGTGTTGCTCTAAATGGGTATATAAGTAGAAATACATATATATATCTGTTTGTTTTTTTTTTTTTTTTTTTTGAGATGGAGTCTTGCTCTGTTGCCCAGGCTGGAGGGAGTGCAGTGGCGTGATCTCAGCTCACTGCAAGCTCCGCCTCCCGGGTTCACGCCATTCTCCTGCCTCAGCCTTCCAAGTAGCTGCGTCTACAGGTGCCCGCCACTGCACCCGGCTAATTTTCTGTATTTTCAGTAGAGACGGAGTTTCACTGTATTAGTCAGGATGGTGTCGATCTCCTGACCTCGTGATCCCCCGCCTCAGCCTCCCAAAGTGCTAGGATTACAGGCGTGAGCCGTCGCGCCTGGCCCAGAAATATATTCTTTTAAGGTTGACATTTAAGCTCTCATGTGTACCTACCTCTATACATGATTTTTATACAGTTTGCCTCTATAACCTGTTCATGTCTAATTAGCAAATACCAGAAGAATATTCCGTATTCCTAAGAAGCCCAAAACAGACTTAAAATTGCTCTTATTGTGTCTTATTTAGGTGTCATTGGCTCTCTATCCATGCAGCTGGGTTTAACAGACGGGAGTTTGGGGAATGATTTGGCTGAAATACCTGCCTTTTTTTGCTTTGCCACAGGAATTCTCACACTCAAGAAAGCAAATGAACTTCTTCTGAGCACAGGCATACCCGGCAGTTTTCTCATCCGAGTCAGTGAAAGGATCAAAGGCTATGCCCTGTCCTATCTGTCAGAGGACGGCTGTAAACATTTCCTCATCGATGCCTCTGCAGACGCCTACAGCTTCCTGGGCGTGGACCAGCTGCAGCATGCCACCTTGGCGGATTTGGTGGAATATCACAAGGTGAAGCAATGCATAAATTTAATTTGCCTTCTGAGTCACTGTCCTGTAGCAGCTCTAACAATAATGACAATTACAAAGAAAATGACTGAGACAAGTACTGGGGGAGGGGACACGGGTGGGGGCTTGTCTTTGATATTTCTTCCTGATAATCAGGATTGTTAATCGCATTTCATTTACCTTAGAACCTAGTTCTTCCTTAAATACTCAGGGAACCCCACTGGGACAGAGAATACAGGAAATGCTAAAAAAAAAAAAAAAAAAAAAAAAGAAAAAGAAAAGCTGTACCCACATGGATCACATATGACAGCAATCCCCAACCTTTGTGACACCAGTTTCCTGGATGACAATTTCTCCGTGGACTCAGTGTTGGGGGATGGTTTCAGGATGATTTAAGCACATTACATTTATTATGCATTTTATTTCTATTATTACATTGTTATATATAATGAAATAATTATACAGTTCAACATAGTGTAGAATCAGTGGGAGCCCCGAACTTGTTTTCCTGCAACTAGACAGTCCCATCTGGAGGTGATGGGGGACAGTGACAGATCACCAGGCATTAGATTTTCCTAAGCAGCGCACAACCTCGATCCCTCGCATGCACGGTTCACAATAACGTTTGTGCTCCTATGAGAATCTAATGCTGCCACTGATCTGAGAGGAAGCAGAGCTCAGGCGATAATGTGAACTACAGGGAGCAGACGTAAATACAGATGAAGCTTCACTCCACTGCTCACCTCCTGCTATACAGACCAGTTCTAACAGGCCACAGACTGGTACTGGTCCATGGCCCTGGGGTTGGGGACCCCCGACCTATGAGAATCAGCCTTAAGTTAGAACTCAAGCCCTGGAGGGAAAGAGAGTACCTGGCTGCGTGTAGATAAAATGCCTTTTAAGATGATCATAAACCACAAAAGCTTTGTGTAAATCATGGGTAGGCAGCTAGTGGTATCCTCTGAGGAAGTAGGTAGAGCATGTGGTTACAACTTACACTATCTGACCCTGTGCCTTCTGATTGACAGGAGGAACCCATCACTTCCCTGGGGAAGGAGCTCCTCCTCTATCCCTGTGGTCAGCATGACCAGCTGCCTGACTACCTGGAGCTGTTGGAGTGACAGCCTCCATCAGGGTCATCCTACAGCCTCCAACTGGGCTTTCCTCTGGACAAAAGCCACTGCAACATTTATGTGTGAAGCCAAAATCACCCTGCAGCAGAGCCAATACGGATCAACTGAAAAGTATCTGTGGAGTCCTCATTGACACCTCTCTTCTGCACAAATACTGGAATTCAATGTCAAGAGAAAATGACCTCTGCTCAAAAGGGAGAAGAGTTTCAATTTCAGCAAGTACCTGTCACGAAGATTATGACCTTAATGATGTACATAAAATAAAACAAATGAAGAAATGGAAACCTTTTAGAAATTAAGATGTACTTGAAAACGAGTATCTTTGTGAACTATCGTATGACCACTGCACTCCCTCTGTATCATCTCAGGAGGTTTCAGGGGCTTGTTGACATGAAGTTTCATGTTGGCTTTGGAATGGTAGCAAAAGCCTTTCCTGGCTGAGACGATGCTTAAAACACACCTCACTTATTGTACATATTGGAACCAGGATATGAGAGACATAGAAAAACAGAAGTCATAAATGTAAATGGAATGAGAAGTTTTAAAACATAGGATGAGAGGCTTAACATGCATAAAAATACAGATGGACCTGCAGGAAAGTGAGCAAATATCGCTGAGTTTGTTTCCTTGTTCTGGAGAATGGGGCCAGGGCTGGCCTGGCCTCCCCTGGATATACTCTACAGCGCACCAAAAGGATAAAGCATCTACACGTGTATTTTTTTTCTTTTATCAGTAGTGCTTAGACAAGAACAGAATAAGTAGGCTGTTTGGATGCTACTGGTGGTTGAATTGTGTTCCCCCAAAATATATGGTGAAATCTTAACCCCCTATCCCCGTGAATGTGACCTTGTTTGGAAATAGGGTCTTTGCCGATAGTCAAGATGAGGTCACACTGGATTAGGGTACGCCCTAAATCCAATGACTTGCCTCCTTAGGAGAAGACGGAGTTTTGGTAATAGACACCCAGGGGACAAGAGGCAGGTTGGAGTGATGGAGCCAGAAGGGAAGGGACACCAAGGATCGCCGGCCACCAGCAGAAGCCAGCAGAGAGGCATGGGACAGGTTCCCCACAAGCCTTAGAAGGAAGCATGGCCCTGACTTCAGAATTCCAGATTCCAGAACTGGAAGAATAAATCTGTGTTGTTTTAAGCTCCTTAGTTCATGCTGATTTGTTACTATAGCCCCAGAAAGCTAATACAGTCGTTTACATAATTATATAACCTGACACACAAGATCGACCCATTCATTGCTGCCCACTCCACCATTTTCATAATGAAGTAGAAATGGGAGGTAAGAAAAACATTCCAGTCAGTTCTGTTTAGCCCTGGGACACATATTTGTCCCGTCAGGAATCTTACGCACTCCTGGACCCCGCACCCACCTTGGTCCAGTCCCAGTCAGGCGAACGGCCTCTGGACAGGGACTGAGGTGGGTCTGAGCCACTGGAGATCATTTTTCTTGGAGGATGGAGATTGGCTAGTACCTCTGGCCTAACTCTGTAGGTCAACACTCTTTTACATTGCCTTTTAATAAAAGCAGAATGATACAGCAGTGTGGTTACAAGCTTGTTGGTTGCCTACAGCACTCACTGACTGTAAAATGTAGCCAGAGAAGGGGATGGTTGGCGTGTGTGTTCTAATGAGAAAGATGATGGTGGTGATTATTTTTTAGAGACAGGGTCTCGTTCTGACACCCTGGCTGGCATGCAGTAGTGCGATCACAGCTCACTTCAGCCTCGAACTCCTGGCCTCAAGCGATCCTCCTGCCTCAACCTCCCAAAGTGCTACGATTACAGATGTGAGATACTATGCCAGGTAGAGATAGCTTTTCAACATAGATCACTGTTTAACTCTTTCTTGAAATGTTCCGTGTGGTTTATATTGTTAAACTATTGTAAGGATCCATCTCTTGGCTTTTGTTCTTATGATTCAACAATCATGGCATTATTGAGAAACTTCTCAACTCTTCCCACCATTTTCTGTGTAATCTTGGACAGGACGTTTTGTCTCTGAGCCTCAGTTTTTGCTTCTGAACAAAAAAAATATGATTTAACTGGGTGATCTTTATTATTTTCATCCAATTCTGAAATTTTAAGGCTCCAGTGCTTCTCACTGGAATGAATGGAAAGTACCCCCTTGTCACTAATAATTAGGAAGATGTAAGATTCCAGTACTGGCCGGGTGAGGTGGCTCACTCCTGCAATCCCAGCAATTTGTGAGGCCAAAGTGGGTGGATCATGAGTTCAGGAGTTCAAGACCGGCCTGGCCAACATGGTGAAACCCCGTCTCTACTCAAAATACAAAAATTAGCTGGGGATGGGGGCGTGCACCTGTAATCTCCGCTACTCTGGAGGCTGAGGTAGGAGAAATGCTTGAACCTGGGAGGCAAAAGTTGCAGTGAGCCGAGATCACGCCACTGTACTCCAGTCTAGGCTACAGACCAAGACTACGTGTTGGGGGAAAAAAAAAATCCAGTACCCCCCTGTGCCTACAGTTATCTTGTAGGAAATAAGTGTGGCCATATCCAGATATAACTACACAAAGCAACATCCTATTAAAGGAAGATTTAGAAAACAGGAAGTCGCCCAACTGAATTAACCCAGTATTACAAAGGGGAGCAGATGTGCGTTCCGGACTAGTTTATCCTGTTGGTTGCTGATTGATTGATAGAGGAATACACTGTCCAGTGTTGGATGATATGATGGCACGGATAATACTTCAAATTCTTAGGGAAGGAGAATGGTTTACAGATTTCAGAAACTGAATTCAACTGAATGGGGTTCAGGAGGCCTGAATTGTCATCTGAGCTGTGCTGTGGTCTCTGTCCTGCCTACATCTACCCTGAGTTACTGTCTAAGGTGAAGATGTCCAAACTCTGACCCTGGTCTCCTCCTCCTGTTGGCTCCGCAAGCCCAGCTCCTTGACCTGCCTGGGCAAGGTTTCTGGGTCTAGGAATGCTGCCCTCACGTCACTGTCCTGGTTCTCAAGCCTAGGGGCTCTGGTCTGCAGACCCTGACTCACTGGGACTGTGGCCAAATGCTACTCCCCGCCCATCTAGATTCTTCTCTCCCACAATTCTGGAATCTCCCTCCCATGGTCATGTAAGATTTTCTGGCTGCCACCGTATTGCCAGATGCTCACAACCCATCAGCTCACTTGCAAGGACCCTGCTTGTGGCCTCCTGCCCTACCCTGCTGCAGTAGGATGCACAAGGAAGGTCGCTTGGCCCTAAGTGTCACCAGCAGTGCTAGGCAGTCTCAAAAAGTTTTTTGGCGAGGCACGGTGGCTCATGCCCGTAATCCCAGCACTTTGGGAGGCCAAGGCAGGTGGATCACGAGGTCAGGAGATCAGGACCATCCTGGCCAACATGGTGAAACCCCGTCTCTACTAAAAAAAAAAACATACAAAATTAGCTGGGCTTGGTGGCACATGCCTGTAATCCCAGCTACTCAGGAGGCTGAGGCAGGAGATAGCTTGGGAGTCAGAGGTTGCAGTGAGTCGGAGGTTGCAGTGAGCCGAGACCACTGCACTCTGGCCTGGCAATAGAGCAAAAGTCCATCTGAAAAAACAAGGTGTTTTCTGGCCCAAAGCTTACCCTAAAAATGGAGAAAACATAGGGCAAGTTAGGAAAAAAATGATCAGAGAAAGAAGAAAGTAGATGGGCAATGGTAAGTCAGGCCACCAAAAATACCACCGGGACATTTCCACCCAAAATTGCCTATCCAAAGCTAATGCTTTGGAATTAAGCATCCTTTGCTAATATGACATGAAATCTACTTTTAGACTAAAAACAGAAAAATTCATGGCTTAAAGTTTTGCAATTGCCACCTTTTGTAAAGGCAGTTTTCTTAATGCATTGGAGTCCAAACATTTTTTATGGCCCACACATACATATTTTGGGGCTCCTGCTATTTGGTGACAGAGAAGATACAAATGCATGGGTTATGTATGGATATGTTTCCATGGGGCCTCTTTGCTTTCATATTTATCCAGAACGTGGTAAATGCTTTCCTTTCAGGCTGCAATTCACAGGGTTTGTTTTGTTTTGTTTTAGAACATACGTTTTCAACGACTGTATCTTTAAATAATCTGTTTGAATTTAGCTTTTCTCTTCCTTGGGAATAGCTATAAATGTTTGATTTTTCTTTGCTTTTCATTTGGTATTCTCACCCCCATTGTTTTCATCTCTCTCTTCTTTTCTGTTGTATTTTAGGAGAGCTCTTGCATCTGTCCTTTTCCCAACAGACATTAAATTTCCTGCAATGTTAATTCTGCACTTCACTGCCTCCAGGTGGATTTTAGTACCACTTTTACATTTCTAGCTACTTCCCATCCTACCTTCTCTCCCTATGCAGGGATCTTTAGGCTTCCCCCTGCTTCCCCAGATGGACAATTGTCAGGAAGCTTAAATGATCAAAGTACCCTGTTTTAATTGTGGTAAAAACACATTATTTGATAATCAGGCTGCTCAACAGGTGGATTTTAGTACCACTTTTACATTTCTAGCTGCTTCCCATCCTACCTTCTCTCCCTATGCAGGGATCTTTAGGCTTCCCCCTGCTTCCCCCTGCTTCCCCAGATGGACAATTGTCAGGAAGCTTAAATGATCAAAGTACCCTGTTTTAATTGTGGTAAAAACACATTATTTGATAATCAGGCTGCTCAATATAGTAGAGAGCAGGCCCAGCAGGTTTGGGGTGCGGTCCTGGCTATACCATAACTAGCTGTGTGGAGTCGTTAAAGAAAAACAGTAACTAAGCCTGTCTGAGCTTCAGTTTCATCTCTCAGACAGTCGTTACTAAAGTCACCTGGGTTCTGACGATTAGGAAAGAAATATGTTAAATATCTGGCATAGAGAAAGCGCTCCATGGGCCCAGCATGGTGGCTTATACCTGAAATCCCTGCTCCTTGGGAAGCTGAGACAGGAAGATCGTTTGAGCCCAGGATTTTGAGACCAGCCTGGCCCACATAGTGAGACCCCTATCTCTACAAAAAATACAAAAATTAGCCAGGTATGGTTGGCCTGTGCCTGTAGTCCCAGCTACTCAGGAAGCTGAAGCCACAGGATCACTTGAGCCCAACAGTTCGAGGCTGCAGTGAGCTACGATTTTACCAATGCACTCCAGCCTGGGTGACAGAGTGAGACCCTGTCTTTACAAAGAAAAAAAAAGAAAAAAAAAAGCCAGCTCTCCATAAATAATAATTGGGTAATTGCATTTTCCTTTTCCTAGTGAATTATGAGTCCAACAAAGCCAGGATCCTTGCACTCCAGCCTTCCCCTTTGTCAATTCAGTTTATGTGACCACTGGGCTGTTTATCTCCCACCCTTGTTTCCTAGAATTTCTGGGATCAGTTTTAAGAAGGAAGGGGAAACTTCTGAAGAGTAAGGGATATAATGACGAACCACACAATACATTCATTTGCCAGTTGACCTGCAGAGAATCGGCTCACTCTGTGCCAGGTGAGTCCCGGACAGAGGCTGCCATGGATGGCAGGCCCTCACTGAGTCCCTGGGGCGACTGTGGAGGCTGGAGAAGGGTCTTGAAGGAGCACAGCCCTACTTCTCTCCCCAGAGCAACGCCCACCCTTCCCAGGCTGTGACCTTCCCCAAGGCGGCCCTGCCCTGCCCCGCCTCCCCTATGCTTCTGTCCACCTTCCTGCTAGAATAACAGCCGAGGAGAACTGGGGGGTGACTATTCCAGAGGGCATGTTGAAGGGATCACTAATGCACAGTTTAAAAGTCACATCTGCTGACAGAGGCACAGAGGAGCTGTGCTGAAGTGGCACAGAGGAGCTTTTTCTAATGTCTGATTTTGACAGTCCCCAAATTAGCAGTAACCAGTTTTTACCCCCAAATCAGCCACTGTCAAACTGGCTCTGTTGCCTTGGGATTCCTGATTACAATCCCCAAGTATTTGCCTCCCATTTAGACCAAGAGACATTACAAACCCAGCACCCTTTGGGATGAACTCCACCCGTCTTCCAGCTAGGACAGGCAATGCCAAGCAAGCTCCCCCACATTTTGTTTTTCTCTGTCTAAATCAGCTTAGGCTTTTCTTCAATTGGAAGGATGCTTTTTGTTGAAATCTTCTCACCAATGGAGTTGAGATCCTGGGAGCCCTGCATGGGCCTGCACCTCAACAACCAAACAGAATGGCAAATGCCTTGCCCTCCAGGGGTGCCCTCCCATTGGTGTGGCAGTGCTTGAGAAAAGCTTCCCAACCAGGCTGCTCCCTGCTGCTCCTAACAGACCCCCATGCCAGGGATGTGATTTTGACATAGCTTCATTTGAGGCTGATAAAGAAAGAGCAAGTTATGTAAATAAGCTTTTCCTTCAGCCTTTCTTTGAACTTAATTTGTATGTTTTTCTGGTTTTTTATTGACTTATTTAAACTATTTCAAATGAACTTGAGCATCCTAGCAGGCCAGGTGATGTTTACTGTTATTGTTTTTGAAACCTTAGAATGACAGGGTGAGTTGGCAATGGGGGTAGAAGCTTTGGGAATCACAATGGAGGTGGAGGAAGTGGTCTGGCAGGGCTGCACTTCATTTCAAGCTCAAGTATCTGACTCAGGTTGATGAAGAATAAATCCAGTTCACCAGACATCCCACCCAGGCTGAAGGGCATTCGGTGAGTCCCGGACAGAGGCTGCCATGGATGGCAGGCCCTCACTGAGTCCCTGGGGCGACTGTGGAGGCCGGAGAAGGGTCTTGAAGGATCACAGCCCTACTTCTCCCCCCGGAGCAATGCCCACCCTTTCCAGGCTCTGACCTTCCCCAAGGCGGCCCTGCCCTACCCCTCCTCCCCTTCTGTCCACCTTCCTGCTAGAATAGCAGACACGCCAGACACAGCCGAGGAGACACTCGGGGTGACTACTCCAGAGGGCATGTTCAAAGGATCAGTAATGCACAGTTTGAAAGGCACCTCTGCTGACAGGAAAGAACATATTCTGTGTGGTGGAAAAAACTACCATCAAAACCCCCCAACGAACTGGCACCATCCCCATAGTTTTTGGCAGCAACAGCAAAGCACGGAGCCCTGCCAGGAGAAACAGCTTTGAATTAAAATATAAAGCTAATCAGAATATGGATCACACAAAGCTGCCAGTCATTTGATGTGTGTGGGGAATAAAACACCCCTGCCCTGCTAAGAAACTGAGCAAGGTCATTATCTCTAAATCAGCAATTCTCACAAACAGTATCAAGTCTTTTTTTAAAAAAAGTAAGTATTCCCACCTGCTGTCCCCTCCTACTCAAATCATTTTTTCTTTTTTTTTTTTTTTTTTTTTTTTTTGAGATGGAGTCTCACTCTGTCACCCAGGCTGGAGTGCAGTGGCTCAGTCTCAGCTCACAGCAACCTCTGCCTCAGCCTCCCAAGTAGCTGGGATTACAGGCACCCACCACCAAGCCCGGCTAACTCTTTTGTATTTTTAGTAGAGACGGGGTTTCACCATCTTGGCCAGGCTGGTCTTGAACTCCTGACCTAATGATCCACCTGCCTCGGCCTCCCAAAGTGTTGGGATTACAGGTGTGAGCCACCGTGCCCGGCCATCACTCTTTCAATGTAACATGTTGGAATCCTGCATGAGAGCCAGATTCCAGGGCTTTGATCCCATATGGAGTCCTAACACTGCCGGTCATTGCACAGTGGCTGGAGGGGGTGGTCAGATGCCTTACCTGTTCCTCGATCCCTGTGTTAGCAAGCTTTCTTTCCTTGTTACATGATTTCTCAGGTGGGACTAGAGAGCAGAGAAATGGTGGGAAACAGAATCAAAAACAACAGGCTGGCGACTTACCCTAGGCCAAAGCTCATTCCCACAGACCTTCCAGTCCATCTGGAGCTGGCCATGTGACGGGTCATGGTCAGGGACAATGACGGTCCTATCAGCCCTGAAGCTGGCTATTTGCTGGCTGGATCTCTGGGCGAGCTCTTCAACATTTCTGATCCTCATTCTCTGCACCTGGAAAATCCAAGTAATGATATTATCTAGCTTAGAAGGTTGGAGTAATGAACATAAGGTTCCTAGCTATGCTCCTGACTTCAAAAACCTGTAAAGTCTCCCAGCTCCCTAGGAGGGTATCAACTCCATATTACTGAGCGTGGAATGTAAGGTAGAAATTACCCATTAAATTTCACACTCCTAGTAACCCTTCTCCTTCAGATAGATTAAGTTTTGAGAATGACAAAAAGAACAACAGTGTACATGATGGCTTCATCATCTTTACTGTATTGCCTATAATAGCCATCTGATTATATCCAAGCAGCACTGGGCATACCGAGAAGCTTAACAGACACTGCCAGATACACAGTTGTACATGAGGAATTGTGTGCTGAATACTAATAACTAAACACCTAACCGTGTGCCTGATGCGTCCTAAGTGCTTCATACATATGAACCCATTTAATCTTTAAAACAACTGCATGATACACAAGGACTGAATCCATCACCCTGAATGAGGACATCAGGGTATGAAGACATCTAGCAACTCCTTTAAGATCCTGTAAATTTCAAGTAAAATAACTGGAATCTGAACCCACGTTGTCTGGCTGGAAAAACCATGATATCAACTACTCTACTGCACTGAACCTTGATTATATAAAATTAGATAAGACGATTTTTCCTGAAACAAAAGCATTACTAAAATTAGATTCCGGGTAGCTATTTTCCTAGGCCTGATCTTCATCATAGTTATAAATACAAAGAGGGGCTAGGAAGTAGATCACTGCAGAAAAAACAGCCCAGGTAGCCCAGGTATGTCACTTAGAGGCAATGATGTGTGGATATAATTTAACAATGCGCCAGGTCTAGGGGCCCAGGGGTGGTAAGGATGGCTGATTGGCAGCATTTGCCAATTGCCAGTTTCCATGGTGTAAATACTGCCACCGTGATGGATTTCAAGCTACCAGCCTGTCAACACGGAGTGAGGACTGGGAAGAAATGCTCAAAACTGGCTCCCATGAGGCTATACCAGTACACCACTGTCTGGAGGAGACCTCCAGTGTATTAGAAAGCCAAGCTCAGTAAGATAACCTGTGCTGGTCACTGGACAATTTAGGGATAGGAACAGAGAAAGCATGCAGAGTTGGAAGGGGCCTTAGGCAAGCCCAAGACTCACTGTTTCCTCAGCAGCATCCTTGAGAACGTGCGATGTGACTGGGTTCTTGAAACCACTGTTCCGATACTGCTTTCCTTTGCTAAGTTTAAATTCCAGCCTCCTAATTCTAATGTTTTCGTGGGACCTTCTACAATCCTTCTTTTCTGTATGTCTCGGGCAGCCAAAGGGGGTATTCTCCTCTAGCATGTTGCTAAAGAGGGCCTCTACCCTTTGATAAAACTGTTTTACCTGAATAAGCTTTAAAAAAGAAATACCATCGTTTAATATTATGCTGTTCCGTCTCCTCATCAGCTACTCTCCACAATTTTAAAAAACCCAATTCTTAACTACACAGCCATAAAAAAGAAAAAAATAATGTCTTTTGCAGCAACACGGATGGAACCAGAGACTATTATCCTAAACGAATCAACACAAGAACAGAAAACCAAATACTGCATGTTCTCACTTATAAGTGGGAGCTAAATGCTAAGAACCCATGAACACAAAGAAGGGAACAAAAGGGAACAAAAGACACCAGGGCCTACTTGGGGGTGGACTGTGGGAGGAGGGTGAGGATTGAAAATTCATACTGCACTTACTACCTGGGTGACCGAAGAATCTGCACACCAGACCCCCGCAACACACATTTCACCCATGTAACAAATCTGCACAGGAACCTCCTAAAAAGTTGGAAAGGAAAAAAATTCTTCACCACTGTCTTGGGCATCTGTGATATGCAATTTAAACAAGTACAAAAATGGCTGATGAGCCCACAGAGTGCAGCCTGGATGGGACCACCTGTGAGACTCTTAGACCTGCCCAATTCCACAGTCAGAATATTGGATTGCCACTGCCAGCCTTGGTAGAAATGCATCCTTCTGCCGGGCATGGTGGCTCACGCCTGTAATCCCAGCACTTTGGGAGGCTGAGGCGGGCAGATCACGAGGTCATGAGATCGAGACCATCTTGGCTAACACGATGAAACCCTGTCTCTACTAAAAATACAAAAAATTAGCCAGGCATGGTGGCGGGCACCTGTAGTCCCAGCTACACCGGAGGCTGAGGCAGAAGAATGGCGTGAACCTGGGGAGCGGAGCTTGCAGTGAACCGAGATCGTGCCACTGCACTCCAGCCTGGGTGACAGAGTGAGACTCTGTCTCAAAAAAAAAAAAAAAAAAAAAAAGAAATGCATCCTTCTGACACTGGTAGGGTATGGGCAAGAGCATGCAAGTCACTCACCACAAATCCATCAGTACCATGGCAGAGACAGGCTAAACACGTCCTGAATTTACTGGTATCATCAGAGCATATTAAAAAATATATATATATTTGAGACCAGGTCTCACTCTGTTACCCAGGCTGGAGTGCAGTGGTGCAATCAGGGCTCACTGCAGCCTTGACCTCCTGGACTCAAGTGGTCCTCCCACCTCAGCCTCCTGAGTATCTGGGACTACAGGTGTGTACCACCACACCTAATTTTGTATTTTTTTGTAGAGACAGGGTCTCACTGTGTTGCCCAGGCTGGTCTCAAACTCCCAGGCTCAAGCGAGCCTCCCCACCTTGGCCTCCCAAAGTGCTGGGATTACAGGCGTGAGCCACAGAGCCCAGCCACACATGACAATATTAAACATAGAGTTGAAAGGGGTCTTGGAAATCATTTCTCAATTTCCTCTAATGAAAACAGACAAGTTAATGTATTAATAATTCAGGTTTTTCATTATGGTTCTTTTCTCCCTCTAGCCCAGTGGTTCTTAACCAGGGGTGATTTCCCCTCAAAGGACATTTGAGCGTGACTGGAGACAATCTGGTTGTCAAAACCAGGTGGGAGATGCTCCTGGCCTCTAGTGGGTGTAGGCTAGGGATGTGGTTAAACATCCCACAGTATAGAAGACAGCCCTCCACAGCAAAGAGTTATCTAGTCTAACGTGTCACTAGCGCCAAAGCTGAGAAACCATGGTCCATGCACAATATACTATTTCCAAAAACTGAACAAAATGGCATTCTTACTCCACAAAGCAGTCATATCCACAAATCATATTTTATTAGCTGTGCAATACCACCTTCCATTCATGGCCTGTGTTTTAATTAAATTTTATAAACTACCAGTACAAATCAATACAATGCATTTTTTAACACACCAACAGCTTGAATGTTCTTGAAGCTTTTAAACAATGAGTTTACTGTGGGCAAACAGAAGGCAAGGACTCAAAGACATAATTAGCTCATGCATCTGGTGCTGGCTAATAATTTTCACAGGAATGTAGAAACCACTCTATGTTAACTGTATTTATTTTTAAAAAATAGTTTGAAATGGTAATAAAATGCAATTTTCAGAAGCATCTTGGTGATCGAGTAGAACTGCTTAATTTAAAAAATAATAAAGTTACTTCCACCTGGCCTGGGGTGGATAACACGTAGCAAAAACTTCCATCCCGCTAGATTCTGGCAGATGGATTGATCTTTCACAAAATATATATATATATTTTTTTCTCCATTTCCTCTCATGGAAGCCAGAAGCCAGGAGGAGCACCCTGCTTTGAAAAGAGATTGTTTGGTTCACACGGTATACTTTGGTTTATTTAAACAGGTAAGAAAGTGGTCCCTACTTCTGAGGAGAAAATGTGGTTTCTGACTTTTAGCTACATCACAATATCACCAGTCTGAACGAGTTTCCTTTGCTGTAAAGGAGAGTCATTTTCTTTTCCTCCAGTGTTCAGTTGCTCCTCTTCGAAAATACTCTTCAGATAAAGTATCTGTACGTCTCTATTAGTACAAACCATTCCTTCCCTATGTCTCAATGCCTGACATTCAGTGCCTGACAGAATCAGCATTTGGCATGTCCTTGGATATGGGATCAGTTTGATGCTTTGAACTGAAAGTTCTCATAATGCATCTCAAAGTATCTTCTTAAAAAATATAAAAATGTAGGCTAACTTGTGCTCTCTTGTAAGGCTTGCAAAGTGGTAATTAAATAAGCAGACTATAACTCACAAGCGAAAAAAAAGTGCATTTTTAAATAAAAGAGACAGTTAAAAGGACAACCAAAAAGATAAGCAGATTATTTTTGGTTAATCTTGGGAAAAAATGACACGATATTTAAGGTTTCTTTTCTTTTCTGGTCCGTTTGATTTTAGTTAATGTACTCACTAGGATCATAATAAGCCTATCTCCTCTCCTGCCTTCTGGTATTTTAGCATTCCTAGAAACTAGGGCCCTGCTGATAGGCTCATTCATATGAGGAGAAATATGCTTGCCTTTCATGCTAATGAACTTTTTACAGAACTGCTCGTAAATCATGAATATTTCAATGAGCACACAAAACAATAGGTCTCAGTTTGTTGTAAACACCATCAAAATCTCCACACCATTAGGTTTATAATCTCACAAGCATTCTGCCTTTGTCAGACACTTCACAGGGTGCAACTGGGTTACTTTTGCAGGCAAAGTGGAGATTTTGATTTCTGTTGTAAAAAGCCCAACAGAGAGAAATCAGAGGCTCTCTCGTCTCTGACCCATCAGTCCAATTCTTTTGTCGTCGTTTATGGAAGTCTTTTCTCTGTCGCAGCCACTTTCAGTAATTGTAAAAGGAAAGAAAAAGTGTCTCCCACAATCCGTCTCTGGGAGTTCATGTTTTTTTGCTACTTGTCTTCTGTTTCTGTTTGCGAAGGTGAGCCTCTATCTCGTGCCTGAACACCAGCATGCCCAGCTGGCCGTGGGATGCCTCGTTCATGGCCTTCGACTGCATGCACATCTTGTACTGCTCGGGGGTCAGCTCGTCCATGCAGCGCTTCTCATGCCAGAGGTGGAAGAGTCCTCGCACGGGCGTCCGCACCACTATGAGGTTGCTGTGGAGATACTTGCGATAAAGGTGCACATCCTCTCCGCCCCAGCCTTTGATGTCCAGATCAAACCCACCTGTCGGGACAGAACACACTGTTGAATCACACTGCACTGATCTGTTTTGCTCCCCTGAGTTGCAACAAGCACAAACTTTTCATTAAGACATGATTGGGGGGTATGCGAGCTTCACCACCACCCCTCCAAGGTATGAGAGGGTCCACCTGGGTCAGGAGCCCCGAGAATTCCCCAACAAAGACAACTTTCATGGCGGACAGCAGCAACTTCTTCAGATGACAGGACCTCCAAGAAAATTCCAAGCATTTGCCTGCATTCAAGAGTTATCAGCAAAGCTAATTGAACAGCCCCAGCCTTGTGGTTAATGGGTATAAAAATAAGATCTAGTATTCGGTAGCCTTATTATTAACAGACTTATTGTGATTATGAATTAGCTATTGTTAACAATTTATTGTATATTTAAAAATAGCTAGAAGACTGATAAATATGATAAATATTTGAAATGACGGATACCTCCAATGACCCTGATGTGATGATTACACATTGTATGCCTGTATCAAAACATCACATGTACTCCATAAACATACCCATAATAATTAAAAATAGAGGTTTTGTAACAACAAAAAAAAAAAGCTTCTACAGCATCCCCACTTTTCAGCTCAAAACCTCTGAATGCAAATTCCTGTGCTTCTGTTAGGAGGTGGCCTTCTCCTGCCACTGCAAACAGAGAAGAAACGAGGGGCTTGCAGTGCCTCTCGGCTCACTGCAATCTCCACCCACTGGGTTCAAGTCATTCTCCTGCCTCAGCCTCCCAAGTAGCTGGGACTACAGGCACATGTCACCATGCCTGGTTAACTTTTGTATTTTTAGTAGAGACGGGGTTTCACCATTTTGGCCAGGCTGGTCTGGAACTCCTGGCCTCAAGTGATCTGCCCACCTTGGCCTCTCAGAGTGCTGGGATTACAGGCATGAGCCACCACACTCGGCCTAGAAAATTTTTAAATGTCCTTTTTGGGAAGCTGATTTGCACATAACCATTTAGGAATATTTCTCTCAGAGACGTCCAAGAACACCTGCTGTTAGTTGCTGAGTGTCTGCAGGGTACCCACCACTCAGAGACCGGCATCCTGGGTGCTCTGTTCCTTCCAACAGGACTTGACTTCAACTTTTTTTTTTTTTTTTTTAATCTTTAACCTGGTGATTTCCTTGGGGGTTCTGTAGTCCTTGTAGTTCATGTCATCTCTGAACAAAACAATCCTGGGGCTACCCCTCGTCCCTGATTTTAAAGTAAGTAACTTTAGGTCTTGGACCTGAGGGGGAGGTGCCTAGAAGCCAGCGAGACCAGCAGCTCGTGGAGAGCCTGGGGATGGGACGCTCCATGCCATCCTGAGGGCAGGGTCCCCCTGACTCCATCCCAGCTGAGCCCCTGCACCTGAGATCAAGGTTTCGGGACTGTTCATTCATACCCAGGTCATGCATAATCCGCAACTCTATCTCTTTCGAGATCCAAGAGTCAGTATTACTATGGGAAGGTGGGGTGGCATTTCCAAGGGGGACAGGAGGCCTCTATTCTCATCCTGACTCCTCCTCTCACCTGCTGTGAGGCCTGGGAGGGTCTCTTTGCCTTTGACAGGCTTGGTCTCCTCACCTGGATCCCAAGGGCCTTTTCTCTCTGTGCTCTAGAAACCCACAGGCGTGTGCATGTGCATATTTGTGTATGAATTGTGTGTGCATGTGGACATTTGTGTATATGAATTGTGTGTGTGTGTGTGTATGTGTGTATTGGCAGCAACTGCACATTTAGTCAGAGCTTAAAGTGACATTTGGAATTTTGAAGGTTAGCAGAGAGAAATGTGGGTCTTTTCGAGTATGTGTTTCCTCCCAGTTCCCCTATTTCCCTTATACCCTTACTGGGAGCCTTAGGATGTTCTACAGGAGAGGGCAGAGCAGCCAGGACCCTGCTGGGAGGAGGCACTGGAAGACTTGCTGCGAAGCTGCCTGGATGCAATAAGCAGCCTTTAATCTCGGATTGTGTGTCTTATTTGGGGTGACTGAGAGGTGCTGGTGGAGATCACAGGGGCTAAAATGCCACCTACTACCAGGCCCCCTCTTGGTCCAGCCCTGAGACTATGACATGAGGAACAGCATTTTTTTTTTTTTTTTGTAGTGATTCTCTTTAGGAGAATCGCTATGTTGTCCAAGTTGGTCTTGAACTCCTGGCCTCAAGTGATCCTCCCTCCTCCAACCTCCCAAAGCACTGGGATTAGAGGTGTGAGCCACCGCGCCTAGTCTGGAATAGCTTTTCTTTTGAAGGCCATGGGGCAATGGTACCACCTTCTCCATCAGACTCCTTGGAAACCCGACTTGATTCCTTCAAGGCCTGCATGGGCCCGTGGCCTCTGGGTGGCAGTAGAGATGCAGATTTGTCCTACCTATATTGATGAAGTCCGACCGATACTGACACGTCATCCCAAATCCAAAGTCTCTCCAAAATCCAGTTTCCTTCTTTATGACCTGCAAGAAAACCACCGTCATTTGCGGGGAAAGTTTAGGGTGGACAAAAAGAGAGTGTTCACAAATTCCTGTGAGCCACTGTGCAGTGTGGAGCCCATCCCGTCACTGATAAACAGCCTCCACTGCTGCAGGAAACGCAGATGGATTTCAGTCCTTGCAGACAGTCAGGAATACAGTACACACACCAGTCCCAAAACAAGGCCTTGTGATTTTTGGCACCTTTGGCTGGAATGTTTCTAGGGCATAGGTATGAAAACACACACACACACACACACACACACACACACACACACACAATCAAAAACAAAAACCGGGAGAGCCAGTCTTTGAGCAGTGCCGTGGAAAAGCCACCTACGTGCCTGGCCCCACACCAGTGCCAGCGAGAATCGGAGGCTTGGGCCCCTCACACAAGCCTGGGCAGCAAGCCAGCAAAGGGCTCAGGAAGTTGAGAAAAGGGATAGAGAACAACTCGGAATTCAGCTGCCCTGGCACGGTCCACACACAGGACTCCCTTGGGGAATAAAAAGGAATATCTGAGAGACTTCAGTATGTTACCAGCTCTCCAACTCTGCTAACTCTCCGAACTCTCGCTTGCTGAGGAAAAGGGCACTAGAAGTCCAGCTTCTGAAGAAAGGCTCTGTCCATTCATCTTCACACTATTTTAAAACCAAACTGCTCCCAAAAGCATCTACTGTGGTGCCAGCCTGCAGGGCTGCGGAGAGGCCATCCAGGCACTGCCCAGTCTCTTACTCTGCAAGTAAATTTCCAATATATTTGCTGAAACAGCAAGGCTTTTTAAAACTGCATGTGTACATATATAGAGAGAGAGAGAGACAGAGAGAGAGAGTGAGAGAGAGAGAGACAGAGACACACACACACACACACATATACACACACAAACACACACACGTATTCAGCTGAGAGAACTCTGGCAACAGTTTTGAGATCTTAGTTATTTTTCATAATTCATTCTTGCAGTTAACATAGGTGCTTAGGTGAAAGGACATCCCCACATCCTGTCCTCTGAGAAAATGGCAGGAGGTTCCTCTTTCCCCCCTTGGATTTCTATAGATTTTGTTGGGGACATCTGGTTCTGTTCATCGCTAATCAGAAATGGTACGTGAGGGGGGAGAAGCATCAGAGTCTTGGCCCAATGTGACCACTGGCTGGCTTTTTCACTTCAGGCAGGCTCCTTCACTTCTTCATGCATCTATTTTTTTTCTCCTTATAAAACAAGGGGGTTAAATTCACTCATCCCTTAGGTGTCTTTCAGCTTTCACATCCAAGTGTTTGTCACATCTTCCCCTTCCTGAAGTTCCACCACAGGCTAATTATATTTAATAAATGGCTTGCAGAAGGGCGGATGAATCTTAAACGTTCTTTAACTCTGTAACGTATGAAACTGTCTTACTTTCACTACAATCTACAGGTAGATGTCACTTCCACCATGTCACTTACGTTCCACAGGGAATAGGGACCTGCTGCCACCCTCTCCTGCAAGCATCGGGACTGCCCAAGGAAAGTAGGACCAAGAGAGTTTCTGTTGGTTACAGTTGTCCCCAGCAAGTATTCTTCAGTTCTACTTCAGAATACAGGACCGTTATACAGTATCTCCCAAATGACAAGTCAATTTCATTAGTATCAACTGGAAAGATTTTGCAAGGCAGCAAAGTCTGGAAAAGTCTCCACGGAGTAACTTTTGAAAAAATGGACTTTGTTCCATCCCCACCTTACCAGGTACACGGTTTCCATTGCAGCAAATGGACTAATATTCCTTCTGCTGGCAACCTAGATAAGTTCCCTAAGCTTATGGGTAAAAATGGAGTCAAACAGAAATGCCAGTATCCAATCTTCAAATATTTCACTGAGGTTCACATGGAATTGAAAAAGGAATGCTCCAAACGGGAAAACCAATTGGCCAAGCCTTGGGAAGGAAGACAAGAGAGGGAGGCATCCAGAGACTCTGGGCTGCATTGATGTAGGGCCTTTCAAGGTTGAACAAGGTGAAGGGTGACCCTCACATGGGAACAGCTTGATGGAGGCAATCTGGCTTATGAGCTGGGGAGTGAGTTGTGTAAACATTTATTAAAGTCAGTTTGGAAGTTGGCAAGCCACAAAAAGCCACTATCTGAAGAGCTTGTTGAAATTTAGCCCTTTGTGGAAACTCATTTGGTCATGCCCACAGCATGTAATTTCAGGGCAAGACGGAGTTCCCTTAGTCGAGGTTCCACCACCCACAGCTGTGCTGGGTCGCTAACTGGAAGGACGCGCTCAATGGCAGTCTGGCAGGAGTGTGTGCCCTCAAGCACACATCCGATTACATCACGTTCCCACATGAAGCCCTGCAAGGGTTCCCTAATCGTCAGCCATCTCATTTCTTCTTATCCTTCTGCCCTATATAAGGCCCATTTTCTCCCCCTTGGATTCTCCATGCTTACAGGTCTCCAAGGCCAGATACTTGCAGTCCCTCCTGCCTGGGTCACCCTTTCCCCACACACCACTAAGCTGTGCTCCAGTGTCACTATTCAGAGTGGTCATCCTGACCCTCCTGGCCCGTGTTATGCACCTGCCATCCTAACGCCACTTGTCGCACTGGACCCCTGGTTTATTTTCTCTGTAACAATTCTGGCTTCTAAAATGATCCTGCTGATGCATCTGCTTCTCTGTTTGCTGACTGTCTTCAGTCACCAGCTCTGGTGAATGTAAGCTCAGGCTTGTTCTTGTTCACAGCTACATCTCCAGCACCCATAACATTGTCCAGCACACAGCAGGTACTCAGTAAATACTTCCTCAATGAATGAACCAAGAGCAGTCCCTAGGGCAGAGATGGTTCCAAGCCAGTGGAAACAGACACGTTGCAAGATGTTCGCCAGCAAGTGGCCCAGCAAAGGCCTGGGAAATGCAGTGGTGAGAACCTCTCAGAATCCTGTGGCTCTGGACCAAGAGACAAAAATGTTTTCACCTCCCTGGGGTCTAAGGTGGACTGTGTGACTTCTTAGAAACTTTGCTGCAAATGTGAGAAGCTCCACCATTCTGTTCAAGCATTGACAAGTGATGCACCGATGATGTCTGCTACAACAGAGGAGGAAGGAACCCTAAGATAAAGAGGAGACTTTAAAAGAAAAACATCTCTTCCTCCTGTTCTGGGTTTCACTGATCTGTTTTCAAGTGCTGTCCTCCTTTTTTTTTTTTTTTTTTTTTTTTTAATACAGAGTCTTGCTCTGTTGCCCAGGTTGGAGTGCAGTGGCGTGACCTCAGCTCACTGCAACCTCCGCCTCCTGGGTTCAAGCAATTCTCGTGCCTCAGCCTCCCAAGTAGCTGGGATTACAGGCATGCACCACCATGCCCAGCTACATTTTTTATATTTTTAGTAAAGAAGGGGTTTTGCCATGTTGGCCAGGCTGGTCTCGAACTCAGGTGATCCACCTGCCTCAGCCTCCTAAAGTGCTGGGATTACAGGCATGAGCCACCGCACCCAGCCTGCTATCCTCATTTTCTAAAATGTCCTCTGATAGCTGGCCTCCTCTCAACTCTCTCTGCAGCACCCGCTCCCTCCCCACCTGAGATCCCAGCAGAGCACTGCAGGGCATGAATATACCACAAAAGGACAGTTGTCAGCCCTGCTCTCTCACAGGAAGTTTCCAGAGTCACAGCTCTGTGGACGATTCACGTGACAGGGATGATTATTTTCTCTTAGGACCAAAACACAAAGCACAAATCAACATCTCTCCCCAAAGATGTGGGAAGGCAGCCGCCCTGCAGCTGCATGTGAGCTGGGGCCGCGGTCAGTGCCTGTCTGGTTTAATGGTGCTGACTTGGCCACTTGCCCATGAAGCAATCTGGACCCTAAAATAAAATAAATAGCAACTACTCTGGCAGAGCGCCTCCTCTCAATCAGAGTCTCCCCAGCACTGAGGCTGTGTCTGGTCTACCTTGCATTCACAGCAATGCCCGTGAGCAGGGCCGGCTTACAAAGTGACCCACAGAGCTGCACAGGGCCCCCATTCATGGAAGGCCCCAAGGCCTGCTGTCACTGTCATGAAATTTGTAATACTTTTTGAACAGGGGCTCACAATTTCCATCTTGCACCGGGTCATGTCAATTACATGGCGGTTTCTGGCCTGGGAGAAGCAGATTCCCTGAGCTATGAGGACGTCTGTGTCCAGGCTGGGGGCCCCCTGCCCGGGCTGTCCACTCCTTATTATCTGGGCCCTGAGGGCTCAGTGATCATGCTTCACAGGGTGCCAGGAGGGCTGCATGCCCTCTTCTTGTGGCTTCTTGGTATGAAGACAAAATGACTTGCCCAAGATCACTGAGCCAATGTTGCCAAGCCCAGAACAATTCTAAGACTCTGGGGACGGTTCCACGTCTTGAGAAATAAGGTATCCTAGAGCCACAGCTTTAGAAAACTCATTTAAGAACACACTCAAAGGCCATCTCCTCCCAGAAGTATTTGCACTTATTCACAATTTCCTATAAGTCTTTTGTAGGTGTTTGCATAGGAAACACATTGTGTCTTCAAGGGAATCATTCTGGACAAGGAGTCATCCAGGTTCTGCCATTTCCATGAACCTGTCATCTAAAACTAAATGCCCTTGTTGCCCCCATGAAGTGCTTTGAGGGCAAAGGATGTATCCCCTGTTGCCCAGCATCCTCAGCCCAGGTGCAGTCACGTGGTGTGGCACTCGAGTTCCCACCCCTGCCACTTAGCCACTGCAGGCATCTAGCCCTCAATTCCTCATCTGTGAAATGAGAATAATAGCACCTCTTCGCCTTATTGAGTATTATGTGAGATAATGTGGGCACCAGACTGGCTTCTGGAAAGGCTCCATAAAGGGCCTCTGTTCACATTAACTTTGGTATTCAGTGGGTGTATGTTTCCTGAATAAATAAAAACAGAATGCAAGGATGCATAGGATATGCCATGCTCATTTGGCAATTTACAAAAAGGTTTCAACTGAACTGCAATGGTAAAATACTTTCTGAAGGGAGGCAGAGAGGTCAAGGGTGTGACCAGAGAGAGGGGAAGGACGGAAGCCAGCACGCTATGCACACACTGAACGGTATCACAAAGTCATCAGATTTAACCGACAGGTAAGACCACATGGCAGACTAAGATGTGCGGGTCGGATGCCGTGGGCATTAGAAATGGTAAGGAGGTGGCCTTGAGGAGCAGAGACAGCCAGGGAGACTGAGCAGGTGTGCTCACCTGGCAACAAGCCTGGCTTGGGTGACTATGGAGCTGGTACCACGTGCCAGGTTCTGGAGTTTATAGATATTTTCTCTGCGTCCATTTGAGAGTTGGTCTGTGGAGGACAACGAATCCCAACAAGGACTCAGGGCTTGCAGTGCTGTGCTGGAGCCAGCTTGCACCAGCTCACAAGGATTGGGCAAATCTCTTCCCAACCTCGTGTTCAGTGACGTCATGCTGGTAGCCGGAAACAGGCCACGGTAGGAGTATTTACACCACGGAAATTGGCAAATGCTATAAATCAGGTCTTTCTCCCGCACTCCCTTTCCAGAGAGCAGGTTGTTAAATATTTACCAGCACATCTCTGGCTCTGTGCCAAAAAAGATTTCTTAAAAAATTGAATGAATCTGTGATTTAGAAATGTATCTCTGGCAGAGGGTGAACAAAAAACCGGAGTCTAGGGGAGGGAAGGAGGCTAAAGATAGAAGTGGTAGGAGGCTCCTGCGGTGACCTAAACAGGAACTGGCAAAGCTTGAACCAGGAATGTGAGACGTCTAAAGTTAATGTTTGTTTAAATTATAGTCATTCCTTTCTCAGCGAACTGTTTCTACATTAAAGCACCAGCAAGTTTTATCTCATGGTTTAAACTAAAAAATTTAAACGTTAGTATAAAATCCCATAGTTTCACTTAATATGAATTACTAATGGTCTATACACACAGGGAAAAAACAGCAGTTGAAACACACACACACACACACAATCATAAATGTGGTTTCTTGCTTTTGTCTGTAGGCAAAACACTATCAAATGACAGTGGCAACAGTCACGAGAAGGAATAACATACATTGACTAATGTGATCCTATTTCAAAGGCTGCTAGCAAAGACTGTCTTTTGTTTGCAAAACTAACTTTCATGAGAGCAGCATTCTGGATCTCTGTTCTCCCTTCACCTTTGATACTGATGTATTCCAAGAAGGCTGTCAAGGATGTAGTAATTAATATATAGGTGGTATCTCTTTCAAGACTGAGTCAGAATGTACCCTCAGTAGGAAGTCATTACTATTTGATCCATCTCCAACCATTACTTTTAATTTTACACCTTCTCACCACCTAAATAATCCATCTCCATTCTATTACTTTCTATAATTTCGTGTTCTCCTTTGGAATTTTTGTCAAGAGTTTTCCTTCATATATCAGTTCTCTTCTAGATCCTAAGCAAATCTCTTTCCTCTGTACTGATAGAAGGAAATCCCGATTTTGCCCTGAGCTCTGCCACGAGCTAGCTGTGCAATCCTGAACAAGCCTGTCCACCTCTATAAAAAGAAGAAAGTGAGCGAAACACTCTCCCAAATTACTACCAAGTAAATGAAAGTGTTTCATTTCTTCTGACTTCTCCTCTGGCACCTAGGCCAGTCCTCTGTAGGCAGCGAGCGCTCAAGAACTGGTTTGTCCAGTAAAAAACATAATCATACTCTTCTTTTGGGAAGGGGGAGTCCTTCATCTCAAAGAGAAGAATTGCTGTTTCACCAAACTAAATAGTCATAAATACTGAACTCTAAAATATCAGACTTCTGTGGTCTAGGAAAGGTCAAAATTGCATTTGGAAGTAAATGTCAGAGGCTGCAGGATAATTCACAGCCTCTGGCAATGGACACAGGGAATCTGAGTGGTTTCTGCTTTCACCGCTAATTCTGAGGATGTGAAAAACTTGCCTAACTGCACTGTGCCTCTGATTCCCTTTGCAACTCCTACCCTGCGGGAATAATAATACAAGGAAAAATCCTTTGGATTGTAAAACGAAAACAATTCCTTTCAAGCAAATAAGGTCTTTATGAATTTGAAGTGGAAATATTAATCATGTTCTATGTCAAATGCAAAACAACGCATTACTTAAACCCAAAGGAACTTTAACTTTGATTGGCAGAAAGAAAATAAATCCTATATCCTGTTTCTCTTTCAATCCAATTAGAAGCTGAGAACTCTGGGAAAGGAAACAAGAAGTTTCTCTGTCAGTGAGGGTGATACGTGCTGCTTAACCATGCAACTGTAAGCATAGGCAATTGTAACACAATGGTATTTGTGTATCTGAACATAGAAAAGGTACAGGAAAAATCTGATGTAAAATATTTAAAAACATTTTCTTGTAAGTGTAACTTGTGTGCTGCCTAACAACATTTCCATCAACAACAGGCTGCATATGAGATGCTGATCACCCAGGAAGGCAAGGTTAACTTATTATTAAAGAAATGGAAACTTTTTTTTTTTTTTTCCTGAGACAGAGTCTTGCTCTGTTGTGCAGTGGCACGATCTTGGCTCACTGCAACCTCTGCCTCCCGGGTTTACGCGATTCTCCTGCCTCAGCCTGTGGAGTAGTTGGGATTACAGGTGCATACCACCATGCCCAGCTAATTTTTGTATTTTTAGTAGAGATAGGGTTTCATCATGTTGGCCAGGCTGGTCTCGAACTCCTGACCTTGTGATTCACCTGCTTTGGCCTCCCAAAGTGCTGGGATTACATGTGTGAGCCACCACACCCGGCCAAGGAAAACTTTTAAAAAATAAGTTTAGTGTCACCTAAGTCTACAGTGGTTACAAAGTCCACAGTAGCGGACAGTAACATCACAGGCCTTCACATTCACTCACCATCCACTCATTGACTCACCCAGAGCAAATTCTAGTCCTGTATTACAAGCTCCATTCATGGGAACCATTTTTAAAATCTTTTACACCATATTTTTCCTGTGACTTTTCTGTGTTTAGATACTGAATACCATTGTGTTTCAATTGCCTGTAGTATTCAGGACAGTCACATGCTGTACAGGTTTGTAACCTAGGAGCAATGGCCTGTACCATACAGCCTACGTGTGTAGTTGGCCATGTTATGTAGGTTTGCATAAGTGTGCTGTATGATGTTTGCACAGTGATGAAATTGCCTGACGATACACGACATATCTCTATTGTTAAGTAACACATGACTATAGATGAAAACTCACTTTTTTTTTTCTTTGAGACAGGGTCTCACTCCACCACCCAGGATGGAGTGCAGTGGTGCGATCTCAGCTCACTACAGCCTCTGCCTCCCAGGCTCAAGTGATTTTCAACCTGCCTAGCAGCTGGGACTATAGATGTGTGCCACTATGCCTGCCTAATTTTTTATTTTTTATTTTTTAGTAGAGATGGGTTTTGACACATTGACCAGGCTGGTCTCAAACTCCTGGCCTCAAGTGATCTGCCCATCTTGGCCCCCCAAAGTGCTGGAATTAAAGACATGAGACACCAAACCCAGCTGAAAACTGATTCTTAAGACGTGAAAAACTCTTACTGTTTTTATGTATAAAGCACAGATACAGATACACTACAAAAACAGATACACAGTATATCTGTGGTATTACAATTTCCACTAGGGGAAAAGAGAATTGTATTATTAGTAAACCTCGTGCACCCCAAAATGAAGCCATACTAGGATACAAGACATGACATTGTCCAACATGAGGGCCCCAAAGTTGAAACTTTCTGGAAAATATCATAATATTAGCTGCCAGAGGTTAACTCGGGGAGAGAGGATGAAACTCACAGGATGGGGCTGGAAACAACAGGTTTTGCTATTTCTGGAAGATTACACACAAAGTCAATCCTCAAAGAATTTCACAGAACATGCGTTTTGGATGGAAATCAGTTTACTCTCCCATTGCACGGAAGCATCAGAGGCCTGGTGCTATCGTGTCTTCAGGCTCCCACAGAAGATGTCCTTCCTCCACCCTAAGGGGTCCTCAATGGCAAGAAGCATGGATTTGCCTTAGCAAGAAGCAGAGCTACCCACAGCAAGGAAGAACAGACGTCCCTCAGATGGGAGGGACACCACGAGATACAGCCTGGGCCAGAACACAGCTTCAGACAAACCTGGCTCATCTCCCTGCAGGAAAAAATCACAGCCCAACTTGAGGGGGGAGAAGGGCCTTTTCCCTCTCTGTCAATGTTGCCAGCAATACCGGGAAATTCCATCCGTGCCCAGACGACACAGAGATCCTCTTCCGGCTTGCCTTTCCTCCTGCTGCTTGCATTGCTTCTCTGCAAAGTGGACTAACTGCCTGTGACAACAGAGACATCTCAGCCTACAGGGACCCTTGGGGGCTATGTGCATCTACTATCCATCACCTGTGCAGCCAGGATCTTAGCAGAGAAGTCCTTCCAATATTCTTTTGAGAGCCATCTTGCCAGTGACACCTTTAATGCTAACATCTACCCAAACACTGTGATGTGTGGGAACTGTGGCATGATGGGAAGGGAAATGGTGGCATGACAGGAAGGGCACTGGGAGCGCACTGGGAGTTTCCACTTCAAATTCACAAAGACCTTATTTGCCTGCAAGGTCCAGGGAATTGCTCTGGCCCTCTCTGGGGTGAGCCACCCGTTTCTGATTTCTGTCAAATGGGAACATAAATCTCACCTTTGTTACCTTGTAGGATTTTGCAAAACTCAAGAGAAACTGTACTGCTTCCATAATGCAACAATACTAGTTTCCAAAAACCACTGATGGAAACTATGAAGGTGTGAAATTACCTTTCTGTAAAGTACTGCTTCCATTTATTTTCCGCTTTAAATATTGCAAGCACTTTTAATCAACGAGGCGCCGGGAGCAGAGGCCAGCACATCTGCCAAACGTAAAAACTACTAAGGGAATCATTGCACAGATTTCCACTCACCTTTGCTCATGGTCAGGTGCCCCTAGTAATGACAGACACTAAACAGAGCCACACAGAGGCATCTGCAGGGTAATCACTCACCAGCTGCTGTTCCAAGGGAGGGACTGCATCATGGTGGCCGTATATTATGCCAGGATTGTACTGACTGAAAAGAACTGGATAAAATACCTTCTTCCCTACAAACCAGAAAACAAACATTCACTTAAAGTGACAGATCCAAGTAGTAGCTTTGTTCCTTGACATTTGGCCCTCTGAAACACCCCAGATATTTGCACCCACTTTTTTTTTTTGAGAGGCAGTCTCACTGTCACCCAGGCTGCAATAGAGTGGCGCAATCTTGGCTTATTGCAATCTCTGCCTCCTGGGTTCAAGTGATTCTCCTGCCTCAGCCTCTTGAGTAGCTGAGATTACAGGTGCCCATCACCACACCCAGCTAATTTTTTTATTTTAGTAGAGATGGGGTTCCACCATGTTGGTCAGGCTGGTCTCAAACTCCTGATCTCACATGATCCAACTGCCTCGGCCTCCCAAAGTGCTGGGATTACAGGCATGAGCCACTGCACCCGGCCTGCACCCACTTTTCCTTTTCCCTTCACTCAACTCTAAAATGGGTCTTAGAAGTGCAGCACCAAGCGGACCAGACAGTCATATCTGCAAATATTTCTGATCTCCCAGCACAGGGATGGTATTTGAAATACTGACAGTCCATGACCAAGCACTGGGCATCACGCCTTGAGAGGGGGTGTCAAAGAGAGTCCTGATGCCCCGGCCCCAACAAACATTAACCCTTTACTTGCTGGCTCATGGGGTCGTCTTAAATGGTTGACTTTGGGTCAGGGTGACTTTGGGCAGTTGGACTAGACTTAGAGTGTCCAGGGTGGTTGCTTTTTATCAATTTACACAGAAGAATTTCTGTATTTTAGCAACTGGCATGGCTGTGCCAGTGTTCATCAGCTCAATAGCACCCTTGCCTATGAGTGGAGTCTGTGAAAGTCATTTTAGTACTGTGGGTTCTTTGTGCGAATAGCTCTTCTACCCTAGGTAACTGCCCACAGGTACCCCTTTCTCTTTAGGGTTGGCAGTTTTCCAGGTCCACCTCCTCCCCACCTCGCCTTCTCCTGGGAATGTTCATGAAAGCTGACCTCCCAGTTGCAGATGGAAGAGGGGTTATGGACATGAACTTGGGAAAAGAGTCCCAGAATTATGGTGGCTGACAGGCCCATGACGTGGCCTCAAAGGAGAACTCAAACCAGATGGTGACATGGTTTGGCTGTGTCCCCACCCAAATCTCATCTTGAATTGTAGCTCCCATAATCCCCAGATATCCTGGAAGGGACCTGGTGGGAGGTAATTGAATGATGGGGACAGGTTTTCCCATGCTGTTCTCATGATAGTAAATAAGTCTCAAGAGATTTGATGGTTTTATACATGGGAATTCCCTTGCACACATTCTCTCATCTGCTGCCATGATAGACTTCCCTTTGCTCCTCCTTCACCTTCTTCCATGATTGTGAGGCCTCCCCAGCCACGCAGAACTATGAGTCCATTAAACCTCTTTCCTTTATAAATTACCCAGTCTTGGGTGTGTCTTTATTAGCAGTGTGAGAATGGACGAATACAGATGTTTTCCTTTTCTTTGCTATTGGAGTAAAACAGGCTGATTCAGAAGCAGGACATCAGAGTGACTGACCCATCAAGAGGATGACACATGGGCCCGAGAGGGCTGGGTGCCACCTGAGCGTGACAGAGGGACGATCCATACCTGGCTGTGTATTCAGCCTACACGTATTGAGGAATTCAGATGTGAAGTAGATGTCAACATCACAGAAAAAGAGAAGGACGTTGCTTCCCTTCCAGAAGCGTGCTCCAACATCAAGTCCCTTTCCCCGAGAAAATTCTCCATTCAGCTGGATGAAGGTAAAGTTCCTGAAGTTGGCAGCTCTGAAAGGCAAGACAAGGTACTGTCACTCACATGCCCACAGGTTGGCAGCATCCCCTGAGAAAATATGTAATCAGGGCCCATCCACGTCTTGACCCATTTCTTTTGTAACCTGAGGGCACTGGGACTCCTCAAGCAGTTACCGAACGGCCCAGACTCACTGGATACTCACTGGGATCGAAGGTACCAAGAACACCTAGTGGAGTTTTAACACTAATTTCTTCCTTGTTTCTCTGGCAGCTTCCCCATATTGAAAACAGTATTGTCATCATTAATGACTATTCTCTGTGATGGAGAAAACTTGAACCAGGGAAGACTAGAAACACAACCCTGGAAAATCTTCGTGCATCCTGAGGCAACCAAATGAGGCCACTGAGCCAAGGAAATAAGATCACATTGCAATGGCCCCACTTAGCATCTTTTCATCTGCATTCAAATCCCAGAGCCAGGCAAAATGTTCTTGATGTGAATCTTTCCCCCAAACAGATTTAAACCTGGATTCCTTCCGCATCCTCAGATAAAGCAGCACAGCATGGCAGGAAAAATGACCAACTTGCAGTTAGAAGAAGAGGACTGTCTCAGGCCTGGCTCTCCTACAGATAGCTCGGTGATCTAGGCCAGCCCATGAATCTTCCTGAACCTCAGTTGCCTCATCTGCTAAATAGGTGTAGTAACACCTTCCTTCACTATCCCACAGGGTTATTAGTGAGATAAACAGTGCCAAGAGTATACAGCACTCTGTAAATATCAGCTATTGCTGTGATTAGCTGGGCAAGGATTCCTAGGCCCCAGGCAGTGAAGCCAGGATGTTTCCTGCATTTGTTGTTCTTTCCCAGGGACAGCAGAACCTTCTGAAATGGGTCCCGTCTTAAGCTAACGTTCCACGAATTCATTCCATGCCCAGTGGGACGGGTATTGTCTTCTACCAGATAATATTAGAGAACCACCTTCGATCTTCTTTCAGCCTAGCAAATCCCTTTTCCTGTCAATGACTCCCTTCTTTTCCTAATGGCTTCCTTTCCTCTCACACTCCCCGTCCTGCCAGCTACCTGGCCTATCCCCATGCCCCAACTTCTCTCTACTCTTTCTTTCCAAAAGGTACAGAAACTCATTTCCAGTTTGTAAAGTTTGCATTCCAAGTGCCTATCTTGGGTAAAGGCCAACACAAATATAGAGTCATAAACTTTTAAAATGCTAAGTTGTATTTGTATCTGGAATTGAATCAGTAAAACTAGTTCTGCGACTCTCTCCTTGACTCATCTTCTTTTGGATCCGGGAGTGAGCTTGGTGTTTTATCTTAGGGATCAGTGAGCCCATGTCAGAGTTTGATGCCAAACATGCCTTTCAGATTTGGATCAGGTTAGGAGGCCTCATGATGGGTAGAGCACTGGTCTAGGAGTCTGGAAACCCGGATCCAGGGCTAGAACTGTGCCTGGGGCCCCGTAGGTGTTCAACAGATGTTTTTCAATGAGTGCATGAAGGTATGAATCATTCTAAACCTAGCTGTGCCTCTGATGGATTTGAGGCAAGTCACTCTACCCCTTTTATCTCTGTTTCCAGGTACAAAATCCAGTGGTTACAGAGCTCAAACTCCCCTTTACACACTAAGACGCTATTTTTCTTTGGTTAAAAAAACTTACTTTACATATGTACGTTATATATACTTGTATATAATACACTTTTTCTTTTAGAGACAGGGTCTTGCTCTGTCACCCAGGCTGGAGTGCAGTGGCATGATCATAGCTCACTACAGCCTCAAACTCCTGGGCTCAAGCGATCCTCCTCTCTCAGCCAAGTCCCAAGTAGCTGGGACTACAAGTGCATGCCACCATGCCCAACTAATTCTTTAAAATTTTTTATAGAGACAGAGTCTCACTTTGTTGTCCAACTCTTGGCTTCATGCGGTACTACTGCCTCGGCCTCCCAAAGTGCTAGGATTACAGGCATGAGATACCACACCTGGGCAAGACCCTATTTTCCTATGATCCTGCATTCACTTCAGCACCACTCTACATTTGCAGGGATTCTCCTCCTCTTTCAGAACTTTGTCTTGAGTCTTTTCTCTGGGTGGGTGCCCCCATTGCACATTTTCTGTGTGTTGCATTGAAGTTATGCTCCAAAACATTTTCAGTATTAGGTATGGCACTAGTCAAGGACAGCACTATCCTCCCGTCTCCAAAGACATTCAGACGGCGTGAGGTCACTGCGAGCACCTTCATGTCTCTTAGAGGTGTCTGCAGCCCCAGCTGCTGTAAGTCAGGTCAACCCATGTTTCCCTTCCTGGTTTGGTCAGTTTCCAGGAAAGTTTTACCCATGGGAGATGCCTGGATTTTTACCTGTTCATCTAAAGGCATCTGATCCTGAAGTCCATCTTGGTTTAACTTTCTGTGTATTTAATATATATAGCCAGTAGCCATTCTCTTTCTTTGTTGTTTCAAGGTTCCTATCTTTTGGGACCTCTTCCTCCCCATTATACAGGGATATCTTCTAGATTTCAGAGCACAAACACAATGTATGAGCAAGTCCTTCCTCACTCAGATTGTACCTGACTCATAATTCAGCTACCTTCTCCAGGAGGGTTTCCAGGATCTACTATAGGAGAGTTCAACTACAAAAATACCTGAACAACAGCAAGTGACTTTTGCCAAGGGAAGAAGAATATAGGCTCTTAATAGGCTGCATTAAATGAGCTGTGACATCAAGAATATCCCCCTTGAACAGCCTACAGTCCATTTGTATAGACAGGCCAAATATTTACAAAAGTTAAATCACGTTGAGTAATTAAATAAGAATACAAGACAGTGTTAGAAACTGAGGAAACAGCATGAAAGAAATGACAAGTCTATGAGTGACTGATTAAATGCCGAGTGAACGGTAGAGACAGTTAGTGCTACAAATTTAGAGGGGAGAGTGGTAATTTGGTGGTGTGCATGCTTACCCAATGCACAAGTTAATCTAGTTTATTCGGTGCATCAATCCCCTAACCCTGGCTTGAGCTGTTGCTAATAAATGTTGTTCTCTCCTCTGCTGCAACAGAGGACTGGGTATAGGATGGGCTTCCCGTCATAGTCATGGGAAAAGGGGTGGGAAGAACTCAAGGTACCTAGTGTTTGACATGACCTTAATTTGGAAGAACTTTTTTTAAGCCTTAAAATGTAAATCCCTATGCTTCCATGATGTGTTGCTTCTAGAGAAAGAAAATGCAGGCAAATGGATGCTGGGGAACATGTTATATGGCCTAATGCAAAAGGCAATTTGCTTCCTTTCTCTTCACGCAACCTTTCTACAAGGATAAGACAATGCATGTTATATCCATGGCACTACCCAATCTGAATATGCATTTCAAATTCACTTTGTGTGTCCACAGGGTGCACAGAAAGCCCTGGGAAGTGGCACCCAGCTCTGTCCACGCACTGTTTCCATGTGGAGCATACGGGGGCCGGCGTACACACACACAGCAGCAGACACCTCTGCTTGCCTGTTCTCCCTGCCCCACGCAGGACTCTGCCCTGATCTAGCTTTGCCTGGGGCTTTCATCCACCCTGATCAATACTGGCCAGAAGGCAACATTGCTGGCTTGGCAGTATGGGTCCATGTTAGAGATACTCTGAAGCCCTGACCACTCACCAGGTCCTGATGAGAGAGCTGAACATGAGTGTGTACAGAAGGCAGGGTGGGGACAGAGTCACTGCTGGCTTGGGAAACACCATCAGGCAGTCACAGACACTGGAGAAGGCCCAGAGTGCTAACTCTGTCATCCATGGGGCAGGAATCAAAGACAGATACTGCGACATAGGGTGCCCCGGGGCCAGCGTTTCGCAGTGCTATCGCATGCACAGTGTTTCCCAGGGTGGCTGCCAGGTCATTATACTCAGCTAGGGGTCCGTCTGAGGATGAATAATGGTACAATTTTCCTTCGTGCTTCCTCAACCCAAAGCTTTTTTCCAATAAACCAGTGATCTGAAAGAACCCCTCCATCTCCTCTCTTGCCATCAGGAAGAGCCTCTGATAATTACCAAGCACCCTCTGCCAAGAAAGAGGACTGAACTGGAAAAACCATGAAAAAAATCAAGACAACTTCCTGTCTTTGCCAAACCTCCTGGGCCTAGAAGTGGGGCAGCCTCCTCATCTGAAACTTATCAGTACCGGCCATGTGGGCTCCAGAACAGGATATGACAAGATGAGGAGGAATTGGCTTCTTCAAGTAGTCAGACCCTTTATCAATGCCCCATATCCTCATTTTGAAGCAGTGCTCATTGGGCAGGGACTCCATCACTAGACGAGAGTGCCCCCTGCTCAACAGTGGATTGAAAGGCAGCAGAACCATTCAAACGCAATGACTCATTTCAACTCAAATCACTGATGTGCCCAACGCAGTGTGATGGTGTGGTTTGGGAAGGTCCACACCATGGCCATGAGGCTACAGCCCCCAAATGCAGGCTATAGTGGTTCCCAGGCAGGCATGCTGCTTTATCCTCTGTCCTGCTTCCCCGCTTCCAAGTAACCAGCCAGGAGTAGATGATTACGATTGTGAAAGAAAAATAGAATCTTAGGACCCCAAACTCACCATGCCAAAAGGAGAATTAAGCTTGAAAACTGAGTCACCAAGACTTTTCTCCTGGCCAGGTGCAGTGGCTCATGCTTGTAATTCTAGCACTTTGGGAGGCCGAGACGGGCAGATCACTTGAGGTCAGGAGTTTGAGACTGGCCTGACCAACATGGTGAAACCCCGTTTCTATTAAAAATACAGAATTAGCCAGGCGTGGTGGTGGGCGCCTGTAATCCTCACTACTTGGGAGGCTGAGGCAGGAGAATCGCTTGAATCTGGGAAATGGAGGTTGCTGTGAGCCGAGATCGTGCCATTGCGCTCTAACTTGGGCAACAGAGCTACATTCCATCTCAAAAACACAAACAAACCAAAAAACCATTTTCCTGCTGTTCACTGACAGTAGCTGTAACTTCACAACCCCGTGTCACAGTCTCATTTTCGTGACTCCCTCCTTTTACGTGTGTTCGTTTTTTCAAATGTAAAATGTAGATTTACTGAGCATGAGGCAATGCAGAATCGATTTTTTCCTCTGTTCCCTCTTTTCACATGTAAAACAGAGAATTACTGAGGCTGATCAGAGCCTCACGAGAGTGGAAGCATCTACCTCACTGCCTGCTCTCCATCCCTTTGTTCCTCCTCCTCCTAGCCCTTTCCCCTTTAAATACCCAAGTGGACAAAGCCCCCTTTGGAAAAAGCAGAGGTTGCAGATGCTCCTGTGGTTTGTGATTTTCCTAGGCGCATCCTCAACCTTGGCTAAATAAAACTCGGATAGACTGAGCCTTCCCTCAGTCCCTTTTTGGTTTACATAACAGACAACTCACCAAGGTGTGGGCATGGCTGGGGCGTCCTATCTTCTCACTGTTCTCTTCCCCCAAATGCGCGCTCTGCATCTACTCCTGCGAACATCACTCAGTCTTTAAGGCCCATGTCAAGCAACACCACCCCTCCTGTGCCTCGCCACAAACTCATAGTGCACACTCTGAGCTCCCAACATTTGACCCAGCCCTGCCTCTGTCCCTCTGTGTCCTGGTGCCTTCAAGTGCCTTTGCTTGCACAGATCTGTATGAGTTGCTCTAGCAGACTCCACACGCTTCAAGGACAGCAATTGCCTTACTTTTTTTCTACCTGCAGAGATTATCCAGCACTGTGCAGTAAACGGCACACACACGGTGACCAATATCCACTGGACGAATCAAGAGCTGAACAAATGGAAAACACAGGCACATTTCAGATCTGTCCTGAGCGGGGTGCTGCATGGAGATGCCTCCCTGCCAAAGAAAGCTCAGCCCACTCAGATGGGCACCAGAGAAACCCCTCCCTTGTGTATATACACCCACCTCCAACATCAGAAAGAGGCTGTGACCAATGGATTCGGAAGGACAGGCACAAACCCAAGCTTTTAAGAAGATGAAAAATATGTAAATAACAGAAAAGAGATGAGAAAAATACATTGCAATATGGTTCAAACTGTTGAAGTTACTCATACAAAGAAATATAATGTTTAGTGTTGCCTAAAGCAATGGCAAAGAAATGTGCATTTATTATGGTAGGATGGGGGCACTACATTTTATATTACATAACTTCCTGTTATGAAACAACGTGCAGTTCCACTAACATCACATGATTTGCTCATAATTATTTCTTCTTCTTTTCTTGAATTGTATTATCAACTGACAAAACTCTTCCATTTCCCACTCAATTCCCGTTTTTATATAATAAATCTGGTGCATGGAGACTCCTCTAAGTTAACACAGAGTCATTTTTATAGAGGTTATAATGACCTGACAAAGCTACTGTTTCTACTGGAGATTTAATTTCCCTAATTGACTTGCATATCCCAGAATTACTGGATTAAAAACGATAGATCTTCTTGTCTAATATGATTTACTCTAATATAGACTTTTTCCCCACAACTGCAAGGATAGTCTCTTAATGTAACACTTCTCACAATAGCCTTTCACTTTAAAAAATCTTTAAAAATTTACATAGAAAACTTGTATTATATCCAATGTGTGATTTTAAATCTCACAGCTCTAAGTACTGAAATCACTTATGAGTTCTACTTCTTGAAGATATTGGAATACAGTGAAGAATTTAAAGCTGAACATGTTATCATCCAATTTTTCATAGTAGGCACTTTAAATAATTAATTTAGAATTGCCTAGATTCTAAGCCTCTTTAAGCCTGTTTTAGCAAGTTTCTTTAGGAACTTCATTTTTGCCTTTCCATCGGTTCTAAAAGTTCATGTGGGCATGAGGCACAGTTCATTAAGAAGAGCAAATGAACGTTTCTGAATCTCAGAATGGTCACAATGCAGGCATCAGCTGATTAGAATTCACCATCTTCCAAGCTACATCCTCAGATTGTCTTTTCTTACTCACAATTTTGCATACAATTTTGTTTTGTTTTGTTTGCTTGTGTTTTAAATTGCGAAATCAAAGCCAGCTTTAGGAGGTACCAAACAAATTTGCAGATGCACAGAAAAATGGTGAGATTCAAACATCTGACATGACACCTCCAGCATGGAGTTTCCTTAGAAAATTAGGGGCTAACGGCCAGGTGTGGTGGCTCATGCCTGTAATCCCAGCACTTTGGGAGGCCAAGGCGGGCAGATCACGAGGTCAGGAGATTGAGACCATCCTGGCTAACACGGTGAAACCCTGTCTTTACTAAAAATCCAAAAAATTAGCTGGGCGTGGTGGCGGGCACCTGTAGTCCCAGCTGCTTGGGAGGCTGAGGCAAAGGAATGGCGTGAACCCAGTGGGCGAAGCTTGCCGTTAGCCGAGATCGCGCCACTGCACTCCAGCCTGGGCAACACAGCAAGACTCCATTTAAAAAAAAAAAAAGAAAGAAAATTAGGGGGTGGCAATCTGAACACCATGCCAAGCCCTCATGCACCTTTGCCACAGGGAAGTGTGAGTGACTGTGCGCAAGGCAAGTGAGGAAGGGAAGCCTCCTTCCTAATCAGCGAATCTCCCATGCCCCAGGTGAGGAAAGCAGTCTCATCGTAGGTGTAGGATAAGACACATAAAGAACCTGGGCAGAGGCTCAAGGTTGCTACCTTAGGAGGACACAATCCTTCCTCCTTCTCCTCTGGATCCCCTGCAGGTGGCCTCTATCCTCAGACTTAGCTCACTGCATGTGCCATTTCTCCTTGCTCTGTAAAGTCTGGATGGGTAATTCCCAGCTCCTGTCTTGCCCTGTACCCTGAGGCATGCATCCCTCTGTTTCCCACACAATATCCAAATGTAAACCAGCATCGGAGTCTATATTAGTCTGTTTTCACACTGCTAATAAAGACATATCCAAGACTGGGTAATTTCTGAAGGAAAGAAGTTTAATTGCCTCACAGATCCATGTGGCTAGGGAGGCCTCACAATCACGGCGGAAGGCAGAAGAGGAGCAAAGTCACATCTTACATGGCGGCAGGTGAGAGATAATGAGAACCAAGCAAAAGAGGTCTCCCCTTGTAAAACCATCAGATCTCATGAGACTTATTCACTACCACGAGAAGAGTGTGGGGGAAAATGCCCCCATGATTAAATTCTCTCTCACCAGGTCCCTCCCACAACATGTAGGAATTATGGGAGCTACCGTTCAAGATGAGACTTGGGTGGGAACACAGCCAAACCATATCAGAGACTTTCCTCAAAAAGCCTGGGTAAGCTGCCCTACATAAGGACTGGCAAATAGTGGATACTGAGCTTTTACATCATTAAGTACGATGCTTCTTTTATGTCTTAAATAAACTACTATACAGCAGCACGTTCAATTTGGTTCCACAGACGAAAAGTATACCTGGCTCTGCAGAGGACACAAGGTGTTTAAGACATTGATTAGGACAAAACACCCTTCTCACATAAGACACGATGTGTGTGTGTGTGTGTCTCTGTGTGTGTATGTGTGTGTGTGTGTGTGTGTGGGCATGCTGTGTATTTATATGTATACTTTTTATTGAGTTAAAATTCACACAACATAAAATTTTAAAGTGTATAAATCAGTGTCATTTAGTACATTCACAATGTTGTAAATCGTCACCTCTTTCTAGTTACAAAATGTTTTCATCACCCCAAAAGGAAATCCTATACCCATGAAACAGTCACATCTAATCCCCTCATATCCCTAGCCCCTGGCAACTGTTAATGTACTTTCTGTCTTCATGAATTTATATATAAAGAATGTTTCCTATAAATGAGATTATACATTATCAACCTTTTTTGTTGTTGTTGTTGTTTTTCTTTTGAGACAGAGTCCTACTCTGTCACCCAGGCTGGAGTACAGTGGTACAATCTTGGCTCACCACAACCTCCACCTCCTGGTTTCAAGCGATTCTCCTGCCTCAGCCTCCCCAGTACCTGGGATTACAGGTGTGAGCCACCATGCCCGGCTAATTTTTATATTTTTAGTAGATATGGGGTTTCGCCATGTTGGCCAGGCTGGTCTCAAACTCCTGACCTCAGGTGATCTGCCTGCCTCAGCCTCCCAAAAGGCTGGGATAACAGGCGTGAGCCACTGCACCTGGCCATTATTGACCTTTTACATCTGGCTACTTTCATTTATCACAATGTTTTTGAGGTTCATCCCATTGTAGCATATATTAGTACTTCATTCTCTTTATGCCTGAATAATATTCCATTGTAAGGCTATGTTATATTTTGCTTTTCATTCATCAGCGGATGGATATTTGAGTTGTTTCTACCTTTTGGATATTGCGAATAATGCAGCTATGAACATTCATGTGCAGTTATTTGTTTCAATACTTATTTTCTGTTCTTTTGGGTATATAATACCCGGGACCAGAACTGCTGAGCCAGATAATAATACTATGTTTAACCATGTAAGGAACTGCCACACTGTTTTCCACAGTGGCTGTACCATTTTTCATTCCCAAGAGCAATAGACAAGAGTTCCAATTTCTCTGCCTCCTCAGAGACACTTGTGATTGACTTGTGGATTACAGCCATCCTGGTGGGTGTGGTTTGCATTGTAGGTTTGATTTGCATTTTTCTAGTGACTAATGATGTTGACCATCTTGTCCTGTGCTTATTGGCCACTTATGTATTATCTTTGGAGAAATGTACATCCAAGTCTTTTGTTCATTTTTAAATTGAGTTATTTGTCTTTTTACTGTTAAATTCTCTCTCTAGTTATTGAATATAGACCCTTATCAGATTATGATTTGCAAATATTTTATCCCATTATATAAGCTGTCTTTTCACTTTTATGGTAGCACCGAAGTTTTTAATTTTGATAAAGTTCAATTTATCTGCTTATTCTCTAGTGGCTAGGGTTTAAAAGTCACATCTAAGAAATCACTGCCTAATCCAAGGTCATGAAGACTTATACCTGTGTTTTCTCTTAAAACTTTGATAAGTATAGCTCTTACATTTAAGTCTTTGATCTATTTTGACTTCAAGTTTTGTGTATATAGTGGATGTATACCTATCAACTACAGAAAGCAACTTTCATTCTCTGCACATGAATATCCAGTCATCCAAGAACCATTCTTAAAAAGATGATTCTTTCCCCCATATGATGGTCTGGCACCCTTGTTAAAAATCAAATGACCACAAATGTATAGGTTTATTTCTGAACTCTGCTTTCCATCCATTGATCTATACGTATATTTTTATACTAGTAGCAAAGTCTTAACTACTATAATTTTATATTAAGTTTTGAAATTGAGACTATGAGTCCTCCAGTTTTAGTCTCTTAAGACTGTTCTGGCTATTTTGGGCCCTTGCATTTCCATGTGAATTTTAGAATCAGCTTGTCCATTTCTACAAGAAAGTAATCTTGGATTTTAACAGGGATTGTACTGAAACTATAGATCAATTGACTGAGTACTGTCATTTGAAGAATATTAATGAACATGGGATCTTTCCATTTATTTAGGCCTTCTTTAATTCCTTTCAAAGTTGTGTTGTAGTTTTCAGCATAAAATTCTTTCACTTTTTTATTATGTTCATTTCTATGTTTTTAAACCTTTTTTATATTACTATGAAAATTGTTTTCTTAATCTCATTTTCAGATTGTTTATTGCTCATGTATAGAAATACAATTAACCTTTGTATATTGATCTTGTACCTCACAACTTTACTGAATTTCTCATTAGCTCTAATAGTTTTGTGGATTCCTTGTAATTTTCTATAAAGAAGATTATATCATCTGTGAATAGCATTTACTTTTTCCTTTCCAATCTGGATGACTGTTATTTCTTTTCCTTGTCCAATTATCCTGGCTAGAACACCCAGTACAATATTGAACAGTGAAAGCAGACACCTTTGTCTTGGTCTTGATCTTATGGGGAGAACATTCAGTATTTCACCATTAAGTATGACGTTTTTCATAGATGGTTTTTTGTATGTGTCCTTTATTAAGTTAAAGAAGTTCTCTTCTAGTCCTAGTTTGAGGATTTTTATCATAATAGGATGTTAGATTTTTAACAAATGCTTTTCCTATGCATATTGAGATGGTCATGTGATTTTTGTCCTTGAGTCTATTAATATGGCATATTTCATTGATTGTTGTATATTGAGCCAAACTTGCATTCCTGAAAAAAAATCACACTTAGTAATAGCATATAATGCCTTTTTTTATGTTGTTGGATTCAGTTTGCTAGTGTTTTGTTGAGGGTTTCGCATTTATATTCATAGGGATACTGGTCTATAGTTTTCTTTCCTTGTTCTGTCTTTGTCTGGTTAGGTTTTCAGGGTAATGCTGGCCTCAAAGAATAAGTTGGAAAGTGTTCTCTCCTCTTCCAATTTTTTTGGAAGGGTTTTTGACACACTAGTGTTAATGTTAATTCTTTAAACACTTGGTAGAAATCAGCAGTGAAGCCTGGGCTTTTCTCTGTGGAGAGTTTTTTTTTTTTTTTTAATTAAATCAATCCATTTGCTTGTTATAAGTCTAGTCAGATTTTCTATTCCTCTGTTCCTTCTCCATTCCTGTGCTGTTACTGTATTAATATTACATCTTTGTGCACTGTGTGCCCATCAACACAGATTTATAATTTTTTTGTATGAAGCTGTCTTTTAAATCAGCACAAAAAAAGAGTCACAAACAAAAATACATTTATACTGTCTTTTATATTTGCCTATGTAGTTACTTCACTGGCAATCTTTATGTCTTCATGTGGATTTGTTTAGTGTCCTTTCATGTCCGCCCCAAGGACTCCTCTTAGTATTTCATACAGGGCATGTTTATTAGTGATGAAGTCTCTTCATTTGTTTATCTGGGAATGTCCTAATTTTGCCTTCATTTGTACGGAATGGTTTTGCTGATAATAGAATTATTAGTTGAAGTCTTTTTCTCACTTTGAATATGTTATCCCACTTTCTGGCCTCCATTGTTTCTGATGAGAATTCAGCTATTAATCTTATCAAGGATCCACTGTACTGGATGAGTTGCTTGTCTTTCTCTTTGAATTTCAAAAATGTGATTATAAGTTTAATGTGGATTTCTATGAATTTATTCTATTTGGAGTTAAGATTATTAGACATGTAGATTAATGTTTTCCATCAAATTTGAGAAATTTTTAGCCATTATTTCTTCAAATATTTTTAGGTGCCCTTCTCTATCCCCTTCTTGACTCCCATTATTCATATGTTTGCACGCTTGATGGTATCCCATGAATCTCAGGTTTGTTCATTTTCTTCATTCTTTTTTCTGTTTCTTCTGAGACTGAGTCATTGCAGTTGGCTTATCTTGAAGTTTGCCAATTATTTCTTCTGCTTCTTCAAACCTGCTGTTAAGCCTCCTCTGCCTTATTAATTTTTCATTTTTGTTATTGTAGTTTTCAACACTACAATTTCTATTTGGTTCTTTTAAATAGTTTCTACTTCCTTGTTGATATTCTGTATTTAGTATAACATGTTTTTCATATACTTCAGTTCTTTAAATGTGTTTTTTTTTTACTTTTGTGAACATACTTAATATAACTGATTACAAATTTTTGTCTATTAAGTCAAACATCTAAGCTTCTTCAAGGACGAGTTCTAATGACCGATTTTTTTTCTCATGCATGAGCCTTAGTTTGTTCACATGCCTCATAATTTTTGCTAAAATTGAACATTTAAAAAAATGTATTATGGTAAGGCTAGAAATTAGAATCTCCTCCTTCTCCCAGGATTTTTGTTGTTTGTTTAGTGACTTTTCTGAACGAATTCTGTAAAGTCTCAATTCTTTGTTGTGTGACCACTTAATGGTCAGCTAATGAGTGGACAACAATTTCCTTAAATGGCTGGAACCAGTAAGTCTCTCTGATTTTGCTGAGGGATTCTGTTTGCATATTGGGATACATCTTCAACACCCAGCCAGGCAATCAATGACTTATTTATCCTTTACTTCTTGCTTCCACAGAGCCTGAAGCTCAGCCACAAGTGGGAGCTTAGGACATACTTGGGTTTTAAGTAGGAGCATAGCCCTAGGGAGGTACATGGTCCTTAGGTTTTCAGGAATGTCCTGGAGATTTTCAAAGGCCCTATGAATATCTAATCTCCCAGATTTTCCTTTTAAGCTTTCTGATTAGTCTATTTTTTGCCCCAACTCTTAACCACTGCCTCAGGCAGCCACAAAGTTAAACACTTCCTATAATTGTTTCAGACAAATGCTCTCCCTGAAGAAAATACTTTCTGCATTGGGAGAGCTCTGAGTCAGGTCAAATAAAGACAACCTTGTGAGTGGTGTCTTCCAAGGAACCTCCAGACAGTTCAAATAGTGACAACTCTCTGGTTGTAATGCTTTAAAGCAAGCTTGTCCAACCCATGTGGCCCAGGAAAGCTTTGAATGCAGCCCAACACAACTTCATAAACTTTCTTTAAACATTATGAGATTTTATTTTTAGCTCTTCAGGTATCAATATTAGTATATTTTATGTGTGACCCAATACAATTCTTCTTCTTTCAATGTGGCCCAGAGAAGCCAAAAGATTGGACACCCCTGCTTTAAAGGATCTCTAACCCTATTTTGTTCCACCATTGGCTGCCAGGTTGTGGTGATCACTGTGCTTGTGGGCTGTTGGATTTCCAGGTTACCAGAGAGCTGGAGTTGGGGATGGGAATACGGCAAGTTAAACCTCCAGAAAGCTCCCTTTCACATCAAAATTCATCCATGTTTCTTGGATAAATGCTCTCCAGATTGTTGCAAACTGTGGTTAATTTCTAGAGTTCTGAGAAAAGTGATTCTATTTTTTTCCAATTTTCTTACTGCTTTTGTGGAGAGGAGTGTTTGCAAAGGCCTTTACTCCATTTTCACTGCTCTGACTCTACTTTTTTTTTTTTTTTTTTTTGAGACAGAGTCTCGCTCTGTTGCCCAGGCTGGAGTTCAGTGGCGCAATCTCTGCTCACTGCAAACTCTGCCTCCCGGATTCACGCCATTCTCCTGCCTCAGCCTCCTGAGTAGCTGGGACTACAGACACCTGCCACCACGCCTGGCTAATTTTTTGTATTTTTGGTAAAGACAGGGTTTCACCGTGTTAGCCAGGATAGTCTCGATCTCCTGACCTCGTGATCCACCCGCCTCAGCCTCCCAAAGTGCTGGGATTACAGGTGTGAGCCACCACTCCCGGCCGACTCTTCTTTTAAACAGTGCATTCTATTCCACTGCATGTACTGATATCATTTAATTGTTTTTCATAATATATTTTCCCCACATTTTTATTTGGACAAATTCTAAACCTTCAGAAAAGCTATAAGAATAGTATAATAAGTGCCCACATACCCCTGGCTAGTCACTAAGTGTGTTAACATTTTACCATATTTGCTTTTTCTCTCTCTGAAAGATGTGAGAGTTAGTTTCGGACATCATGACAACTTCACCCTTGAAGACATGTATCTCCCAAGAAGCAAGATACTCTCCTGGTTCATTAGAAAAATACAATAATCATACTCATGAAATTAATATTTTTACAGTATTATAACTTATATGGCATATTCAAATCCCCAGTAAACAATTCAGAATGTAGGCACATCTCCACAAAGTGTTGGCACACCAAGCAGAATCACGCTTAGCACAGACTCTGGCAAATGCCAGGTGAGATGGTCAGAGGCCTGAGATACTGCCTTCATCTGCAAGGTGTTACTCCCTGCCCCTGTTTCCCAGGGTCTGAGACTAA